>NC_070554.1:697600-1395201 GCF_026873545.1 Fusarium falciforme
TTTACTTACCTTTTTTACTTTTATATTACTAAAATATATAATATATTACTTGAAATTATTATAGACTAAGGACTATTATTTACTTTAAAATTCTAATAAAGCCTTATAAGATATTTAAGAATTAACTATAAATACTCTATTATATATTATAAAGAGATAAATAAATAAATAAAATATATAAATTAGATATTAAAGTAATACCTTTAATATTATATTAACTATAAATAAACTAACTAGGTTAAAAAGCTATTAGCTATATAACTAGCCTATAATATAGCTATAAATAAAAATATAAAGATTATATTAGCTTATACTAATTTTAGATTTATACTAAATATATATTAATAAATACAAGATATTATTATTAACCTTAAAGTAATCCTTACTAATAATTAACTAAAGAACCTATATAAAGAAATATAAATAGAACTTAAATTTATTAGAAATAAAATAATAAAATATATTAATAAAAAAAAATTAAGGGATTAATCTTCTTAGAGAGAAATATAGTCTACTTTATAATAAAAAATATTAAAATAAAATAATAAAATAAAAAACTTAATTATAAGTATATTAGACCTTATAAAATTAAGTAAAAAATCTTAAAATATAATTATAAATTAAATTTATTACCTAAGGTTAAGCTTTATTTAATTTTTTATATTTTATTACTTAAATTAATAAAAAGAATTATCTAAATTAAAACTAATAATAAATTAGAAATAAAAGTTAATAAACTAGAAAAATATATTATAAAAATTATCCTTAATATAAATAAAATTAATAATAAAATAATATATTTTATTAAATAAAAAGACTACTTAGACTTAGAAAATACTGAGGAACCCCTAGAATACCTTATTAATATATAATACCTTTTAAAGAACTTCTATTAATAACGCTAATAAAAGAAGTAATATTAGCTAGATTACCTAGAGGAACTAAAAGGCTTATATCTAAAAGATTATTACCGAGACCTAATAATAACTAATTAATATTATTAGGAATATACTTAGTCTAAAGATTATATATTACCTAATGCTTATAAGTATCTAAAGCGGGAAAAATACTATCTTTCTTATCTAGGCCCTATATCCCCTGCCTAATTATCTTAGACTTTTACTTTTTTACCTTACTATGGGTCTTTTAGATATAAGATAACTAGCCAGCAGTAGTAGCTAGATAAAACTATAGCGCTACTAGCTCCTTATAAAGCCGCAATAAGTCCTTACTCACTAACTCCTTATCTATATCTAATTTCTTTTTCTAATTAACTAATTAAGTTACTATTATAAGTTAATATAAAGATTAAAGTATATCTAAGACCTTAATACTTATAAAAAGAAGTAACCTATATCTTATTATAGGGTTTATATTAATAAATATACTTACTATACCGCGATAACTCCTTAAAATAAGGCATTTTTTATTATTTTTAAAATAATAAATATAAGATATATTAATACCTTTATTAGCATTTAAAATAATTTAAAGTAAGCTCTTGCGCTTACTATTTTTTCGCATAGTTATTTTTAAAATATAGCTAAATATTATATTAGTATAATATAATAAAAAGAGAGAGTTTTACTAAACTTACTAATAGGATAATATAGTCTACTTATATAGCCTTAAGGATAAAACTAATAAAGAGGAGACCTTATATTATAACCTATATCTAACTAAGGGCGGTATTATAAGGCAGAACCCTAGATAGGTCATAAGGGATTTATACCCCTCTGGCCAATTAAGACTAAGAGCGATATATAAAAAGAATAAAGTGCTCTAAAGAGTAATAATAATCCTAGAGCAAAGCGCTCTAAGGAGCCTTATGCTCTAGTAAAACTATATAAAGTATATAAAATATATTTATTATGCCTTTTTATATAATAATTACCTTAGCTATTAATGTAACTTAGTTATACTTAATACCCTTAAATATATTATTAGACGTGACTTATACCTTATTGCTTAGACTATGCCTAGTACTCTCTGCTAATATAAACCTAGCATGACTAGTTTATCCCTTGGGAAACACATGATCGTCACAGCTATATAGCTAAATCCTAGCTAATTATAAAACTTTTTTAATCCTCTTATTTAGTATAGCAAAAGGTATTAAAACTTATAATAAGGATTATAAGTTATACTATATATTAGTTATATTCTAAGTCCCTTAGAAATTCATTTTTCTTATTAATAAAAACTTATTTTTCTTTTAGTTTCTTTTTAAGAGTCTCTAATAAAAAAAGCCTTTTTTTTAATAAAATTAATTCTTTTATTAATATTATTATTATATAAAAAAAAGCTAAATATAACAAATAAATATTATAATTAAAGATTATAAATTTAATATATTTTAGATTATTAAGGTTTTTACTTAATATATTACTTTAAAAATATTTAATATATGTAATAAGTAAGTGGGCTAGATAAGCGAGTGGGCTAAAAATCCCTTAATATCTCCTCTTTTTAATTAATTAATTAATTCTTAATTACCTAAGATATCTCGATTAAATAAGAAGGCAAATATTTTTCTTGCTCTTTGAGCCCTTTAAAATGACCTAAAATTAAGTATCTAGAAAGCCGCAGAGATCTATAATATATATTATAATACCCTAGGTCGCCGGCAAAAAGGTATATAGTCTTAACGTAATATTATTCCTAAATTATATAAGCTATCTAATCTAGAGGAATAAATTATTATTTAATTTATTCTTAACCTAGATTCGCGAGGGTTTCCCCCGTGACTATATGGTATTAAAGAAATAGCAAATTAGCTATTTGCTAACTATGATATATTACCTATTAGTAAGCGATAGGCTATTAACTTCATTAAGTAGCATTTAGACCTTAAGACTTAATTCTTTTATAAATATAATTATTAGAGGGCTAAATATAAAGACCTAATTATTATTTATAATTAATTCGCGCTTATAGCGAATATAATTATAAAATATAATATTACTCTTGCTAATATGTATAACTTTAATAAGACTAGCTTTATAATAGGCATGATTATAAGCGGAATAGTTATTATAGGCATAGAGAGGCATAGAAGATTAAAATTAGTCTAGCCTAGAAACCGGGAATAGGCTATAGTTATCTAGGCGATTAATATAGAAGGGTAGGCGATTTAGCTATATATTATAGTTACGGGCTAATATTACCTTGCTAATTAGTATTAAGAAAATAACCTCCCGGGTAATTAGGCTATTACTATGACTTATAATAGCTAGACTAATAATAAGATAGGTCTTAAGTGGCTTAAGTATTTTAATTAGTATATAATTATTTAATTAAATAGTTATTATTATCTTTTAATTCTTAATAGGCATAAAAGCTATTATTTAGTTAAATTTAAGAAGTATTATAAGGAAAATAAGATTATTATATTTTATATATTACCTTATTTATCTTATTTATTTTAGCCTCTTAATATTAAGTACTTTAAGCTATTTAAAAACGTATATAATTAAGAGATTAAGTAATTAATTAGATATTTTAATACTTATATCTTAAAGACTAAGTTCTTCTTAGCCTTTTATATTACTTACTAGGCTATTATAATAATAAGAAATATTAAGGGGTATTTTAGAGGAGCTAGGCTTATTCCTTTAGACCCTAAAAGTATTATATTAAAGCTTAATATATAGCTATAGATCCTAATACCCCTAGAGGAGGAGGCTAATTACCCTAACCCTTAGGTATTAAAGACCTTAAGGATAGTCCTTAAAGTAAGCTCTTAGTCTAAATACCTTAAAAGATAAATTAAAAGGCATTAAAGTAGCTCTCTAGAGTCTATTCTTAAGGCTCTTAAGTTATTAATTAAGAGAATAAAGGCAATAATATATAAAATAATCTTAATAGAGTCTAAGGTTAGGAACCTTTGATAGTTAAATAAGGCCCTTAGTAAGTAGCATAGAGTAAAAAGAACCTGCCTATAAGATAGAGGGAAGATAATTATAGATAAGGTAAGGGAAGTAATTAATTAAATAGATATTAATATATAGGTATAGGCTAAATTATTAAGAAGTAATAATCGAGGTAGGTCGGCGCGACTAAAGGAAAGCTACTATAGAATATATAGTAAGGCCGGTTATAATAGAAGAATATATTAAATTATTATTAAGCTATTTAAGGAAAAGTAAAGTAGTTTAATTAACTAACTAAATACTTTATTATATTTTTATCTTAAATCCCGTCTTAAAGGTTAAGATTTTTAGCCTACTTGCTTATCTGGCTTACTTACTTATTATATATATTATTTAATATTATTTCTTATAGCTTATTATAAATATTTTTTATATTTTTATAAAGCTTATAAATTTCCTTATTAAGGTTATTTTAATTATATTAAAAGGTATATTAATAGGTATTAGTTATATTATTTTAATTACTTAATTAAAAGTTTTTATAAAATGTAACTATTATAATTATTAATATATTATTAAGTAATTAATTAATTAATTAATTTATATTAATTAATTATAAACTAGTTAATTAGTTAATTAACTAATAAATTATAGTTATTATTAATTATACTTAAACTTTTTCTTATAAGCATAATAAAACTAATTTTAATTTCTTTAAATACTTAAAAATTATAAGGGTAATTAAAAGGTTAATATTAGAGGGGAGAGCTATTATATAAAGGGGTTAAATTTTAATCTCTTTAGTTAATTAAGATATAAGCTATTTATTATTAATACAGCTAGCTTTAGCGTATTATTAAAGCTATTAATAATTAGATAGATAAACCTTATTACTTTAAGCCTATTAAGACCTCTAGCTTTAGGTATAAAGCCTTTAGTATTAAAATTATTAAGATATTAATTATAATATTTTAATCCCTATTTTAAGTAATATAAAATTAAATAATAATAATTGTTTTTTTAAAGTATTATAAAGGGGTCTCTTTAGTATGTTTATAATTTACTTATATTTAATTCTTATTATACTTAAGATCTTTTAAAGTAATAAATATTAGCGCTAGGATTATACTACTTATTTTTTCTTACTATAATAACAATCTATTATCTTATAATAGCTTTCTTATTTAATTCATTACCTAGCTTTAATAAAGGCCTTTATATATTAAAGTCTATAAAGTATAATTATTTAGCTTTTATGGCTTTAATTAGTTCGTAAAGTTATTTCTTTATATATTATTCATTATATAATTACCTTTTATTTATTTCTTTATCAAGTAGGCGGCCTAATAAGATATAATAACTTCTCTTAGTTAGAGATTAATATTATTATATCTTTATTATATTATCTTAAGTATCTTAAGGGTATAAATAATTATTTATAGCTTATAATTGTATTAATAGCATTTAATTATTTCTTTTTTTTAAAAAGGAGCTATCATAGCTTTACTTAGTAATATCTTTCTTTAATATCTTATTATTTCTTCTTATATTTATTAGCCATATAGCTTTATATATAATAATAGTAATACTTAGTATTTTTTAGTCCTTGCTAAGTAACTCTAAGCTCTATAGGTCTTATATAAGGTACCTCTTTATATTAGTTTTTATTTTTTAAATTAATTTATAGTATTTCCCTAAATCTGTCTTTTATTAAATCATTTTATATATTACTTAAACTTTTAATTATTAATCTTAAAAATTATCTATATATAATCTTAACGGGTATTAGGTTTATTTATTTCATAGAGTTTATCTTTAATTTTATCCTTAAGTCTTCTATAAATATACTTTAAAGTATATTAATCCTTTAATTAAGGAATAAGATAATCTGTATAAACTCGGCTATATAGGTTAAAGTAGGCTTAATTTATTATAGGTTTTTAAGCTTTTATATAGCTTATTACTCTTTATTTATAGTAGGGTTATAATTTGGTCACTTTAGTATTAGTTATGGGCTAACTTTAGTCATTTAGTCTTAGTTAAGGCTATAATTAAATTATTTTAGTCTTAGTTAGCTATATAATTTAGTTAGGCTATTTTAGTCTTAGTGAGACTAAGACTATGACTAAGACCTTTTACTTAGACTAAAAAGTTAAGCTTTTAAATATTTATATACTAGGGAGAATTATTAAAGATAACTATAAAAGGCTATTAAGAGAATGCTATATAATAAGAAAATTATTATAAATATCTATATATTGACCTTTAGCTATTATATATTTTATTTAATTTTTAACTAATATATATAAGGTATAATTAATTAAATTCCTTTATTATTCTTAAAGAGCTCTAAATAAGCTTCTTAAAAATACTGATTTTTAAAATTAATATAATAACCTTAATAAAATAGACAAAAATATAAGATTAGTTTTATTATAATATAAATAAAATAGAGATAGTATATAACCTATTTATATAGTTAAAAATTAATGGTATTTATTTATTATATAATTAAGTAATTAAAATTATAACTTTTTAGTTGCTTTTAGTTAGACTAGAAAGTCTTAGTTAAAAAGGCACTTTAAATTAATTAGGCTAATTTTTTTCAATTAACATTTTATAGTACATTAATTAAACCAAGACTAAAAAGTTAGTAACTTTTTAATTATAACCAAGCTTAGTCATTTAGTTAGTGAATTAATTACTAACTAAATCATAACCCTGATTTATAGTTTTAAAACTGTTTTTAATAGCTTCTTTAAATTATTTATATTTATTAAATAAGAGTTAAGTTTCTTTAGAGGTATTAATTAGTATATAAGACTTTATTCGTAGTACTAGCCATCTTATTTACTATTAGGTAATAATTAAAATATTTAGGGAAAAATATAATAAATAATTTTATTTAATTAATTAATTTATAATAATTTTATTATAATATTTATTCAAAAGGCTAAGAAAAATATAATATTTACTTAATTATAATACCTACTTATATATAATAAGTAAGTATTATAATATATAAATATAATAAGTAACTTAATTAAATTACTAGAAAAGAATATAAGTTATATAATTATAAAAAAGCCTTATAAATACATAGAAGTATAGTATAGTTCTACTACAGAGTACTAAAATTAAGTAATTTTTAAGTTTATTAATATAATTAATATACTATTTAGTTTTATTATAATATAATTAATTATTTACTTATTAATTAATAAAGCTAATATGATTATTAAAAGTATAATAAAGCCTAGAAATATAAGTAATAAGCTTAATAATTAATATTATAAAAATAAATTAATATATACTTAATATATATATCTCTGAAATCTTAATAAAAAATTAAAATACTATTAAAATAAAGGAAATTAATATAAAATATATTAAATAATTAATATTAATAAAATAAAAAACATAAAACTATTAAAATTAATAATATTAAAAGATTAATAAAATATTTTTAAATATTTATAATATAATAAAAAGAAATAAATTTAAGATTAAATAATAAAAATAATATATTAAAAGCTATATATTAAGGCTTTATTTATAAATTAAAAGATATAAAAAAATATTTTAAAGCTTTTTTATTTATTTAAAGATCTTAGCCTATAGGGCCTAAGCTGTTATAATCCTATTTACTAGATTAGAGAGGATTAAGGCCTATAGGGCGTAATCTACCCTGATCTATCTATAATTAATAAGATAATATAGGTCCCTTTTATTATATAACCTAGAGGTTTCTTAGGCTATAATATAATATCTCCCCTTTATTAATCTTATCCTTAAGGCTATATCTATAATCTTAGTTATTTTATATATATATATTAATCTTTAACTTATAAAAATCTTTTATTAATATATCTAGTTATCTTATTCTTTCTAAGAAGTAATTAATTATTATTAAACTAGGCGATATTATTAATTATTTTAGATTTAAAATTATATCTTACTTATTTTATTATTCTTATAACATACATATATAGCGAACATAATAGTTAACTAAGCGTAACAAAAATCCCTTAACCTATATCATCTCTATTTAATTAATTAATTCTTAATAACTTATTATATCTTAATTAAATAATAAAGTTAGATTACTTCTTATACTTTAGGCCCTTAAGAATAACTAAAGATTAAGCCTCTAATGCGCTATAGAGATATATAATATTAATTAGATAAGGCTATAGCGCTAATAGCAAGGTATTTAATCTCGATATAATACCTTTAATAAATCGCATTACCTATCTAATCTAAAGAAATAGATTTTTATTTATTTTATTCTTAACCTAGATTTATAAGGATTCCCCCCTTAGCTTTATAGTATTAAAGAAATAGCTAATTAATTACTTATTAACCGCGATATATTACTAATTAATATATATTAGGCTTTAAACTTTATTAAGTAATACTTAGAGCTTAAGATATATTTTTTTTATAAATATAACTATTAAAGAGCTAAATATAAAGATCTAATTATTATTTATAATTAATTTAAGCTTATAATAAATATAATCGCGAAATATAATATCTAATTAAATAATATCTATAATTTTAATAAGATAGGCTTTCTTATAGGTATAATTATAAGTAGAATAGTTATTATAGGCTTAGAAAGGTATTTAAAGCTAAAATTAGTATAGCTTAGAAACTAAGAATAAATTATAGTTATTTAAGTGATTAATATAAAAGGCTAGGCGATCTAGCTATTTATTATTAATATAAGCTAATATTAACTTACTAATTAGTATTAAGAAAATAACCTTCTAGGTAATTAAGTAATTATAATAACCTAAAATAGCTAAACTAATAATAAGACTAGCCTTAAGTAGCTAAAATACTTTAATTAATATATAACTAATTAATTAATTAGTTCTTATTATCTCTTAATCCTTAATAATTATAAAAGTTATTAATTAATTAAATTTAAGAGATATTATAAGAAAAAAAAAATTATCTAGCTTTATATATTACCTTATTCCTCTTATCTACTCTAGCCTCTTAATATTAGGTACTTTAGGCTATTAAAAAAGGCCTCTGGTTAAGAAATAGAGTATCTAATTAGATGCTCTATAACCTATATTTTAAAGACTAAGTTCTTTCTAGCCTTCTATGCTATATATAAAGCTACTATAATAAAAAGAAATATCAAGGGGGCTTTTAAAGGAGCTAGCTTTATTCCCCTTAACCTAGAAACTATAGTCTCGAAGCTTAATATATAGCTATAAACTCTAATGCCTACTAAGGAGGGATCTAAGCCTTTAACCTCTTAGGTCTTAAAGACCTTAAGGATTATACTTAAGGCTAGATCTTAATCTAAATACCTTAAAAGATAAATCAAAAGGCACTAAAGTAGCTCCCTAGAGTTAATCCTTAAAGCCCTAAGGTCTCTTAAGAAGGGGATAAAGGTAATTATATATTAGGTTACCTTACTAACTACTAAGAATAAAGACCTTTAGGAGGCAAATAAAATACTTAGTTAGCGCTAAAGGGCAAAAAGAACCTAATTATAAAAAAAAGGGGTTATAATAGTAAAGGAAGGAAAGTAGGTAATTAATTAAATAGATATTAATATATAGGTAGTAGCTAAAGTATTAAGATATAGTAGTTAAAGAAGGTTAGTATGACTAAGGGTTTGGTATTATAGTATCTATAGCTAGCCTGGCTATAATGTAAGGACCTATTAGGTAGTAATTAAGATGTCTAGGGAAAAGTATAATAAATAGTTTTAATTAATTAATTAATTTATTATGTTTTTATTATTATATTAATATAAAAAATTAAGATTTCTATTATGCTTGGTTAATTATTATATTTGCTATATATATATGTTAGCTTTTATTATATAGCCTTACTTAAAAAGTTAGATTATTATAAAGAAAATACTTATTATAGTTTTTCTTATAATATATTAGTAAATATCTTTAGTGCTTATTTATATATTCTTACTTATAGGGTTTTTTTATTATTAATAATCCTTAAGTAAATTATATTTACTAGGAATTTAATTATTTAGATTCTAAGGAAAAGTATATTAAGGAGGACTTTTTATACTTATAGCAGGAAGTATAAGAGGCTTAAGCGAGGATAAATAAGGTTTTAGCTTATTTAACTTAGCTTTATCGCTAGAAATATTAATTATATACTAAGGGTATTAAGATAGCTATCTATAAGCTATATTCTCTAGATAAGCTAGAGGTAACTAAGAAGGCAGAATTAGAAGCTATAATTACCGCATAGTCTATAGGTGCTATAGATATTATTAACTAGAGTGCTATTAGTATTAAGTTTATATATCTTTTTAATATTATTAATAGAAGTTCTTTAGAAGGCATTATATATTAATAAGGTACTCTAGGGGTTCTTAGGTATTTTCTAAATCTAAGTAATCTTTTTATTTAATAAAATATATTATTTTATTATTAATTTTATTTATATTAAGAATAGCTTTTATAATATATTTTTCTAATTTATTAACTTTAGTTTCTAATTTATTCTTAGTTTTAACTTAAACAATAATTTTTATTAATTTAAGTAATATAATATAAAAAATTAAATAAAGCTTAACCTTAGGTAATAAGTCTAATTTATAATTATATTTTAATATTTTTTACTTAATTTTATAGGGTTTAATATATTTATAATTAAGTTTTTTATTTTATTATTTTATTTTAATATTATTTATTATAAAGTAAATTATATCTCTTTTTAAGAAAATTAATCCCTTAATTTTTTTTTATTAATATAATTTATTATTTTATTCTTAATAAATTTAAGTTTTATCTTTATTTCTTTATAAAGATTTTTAAGTTAATTATTAATAAGAATTACTTTAAGATTAATAATAATATCTTATATTTATTAGTATATATCTAATATAAATCTAAAATTAATATAAATTAATATAATCTTTATGCTTTTATTTATAGCTATATTATAAGCTAGCTATATAGCTAATAGCTTCTTAACTTAGTTAGTTTATTTATAATTAATATAATATCAAAGGTATTATTTTAATATCTAATTTATATATTTTATTTATTTATTTATTTATTTATAATATATTATAGAGAGTTTATAGTTAATTCCTAAGTATTTTATAAGGCTTTATTAAAACTTTAAAGTAAATAATAATCCTTAATCTATAATAAGCTTAAGTAATATATTATATATTTTAGTAATATAAAAATAGAAAATATAAGTAAATTCTTTAATTATTATTAATTCTTTATAAGGTATAAAATAAGAAAATTTTATAAACTTATTTATAATAATAAAAATATTATTATAAAAGTTTCTAATAACTAGTTTTTCTAATAGGGGTAGTTTAGTAATAAAGTCTATAGTAATTAAGTCCTATAGTTATCTTATAATTAGGAATAATTATAGTTTTTTATAAGGTTTATAGTATTATAGCTTAGTTTTTACGCAAAGGCTATATTATTTAATAACTATTAAGATAGTTTTCTTTATATTAAGAAAAATAAATATTATCTTAACTTATATTAGGGTTTTATTAATTCCTTAATGCCTATATAACTAATAGCTATATATTTTATATATAAGGTTATATTATAATTTATCCAAAACTTATTATTTATTTATTTTCTTATTATCTAAGAGCTATTAGTTATATTCTTAGATTTATTTTAAGAGTATATTATTTTATTCTATTATATAAGTACTTCTTATAATAATATAGGATATCCCTATAGCCCGATTATATTTATATAGTTTTAGTAGGTCTTTATCTCTTAGCTATATATTATTATTATATATCTTATAATTAAGGTAGCTTTTAGGTCTTATATTAAGGTTTTCTTAAGTAAAATATTAATATATTACTTCCTAGAAATCTCTATTATTAAGTTTTTTATTATATTTTATAGTCTAATACTAATATTTAATACATTCTTTTATATATTTCTATAATATTAAGATATATTTTTAGTATATAATTATCCCTTATTAGCTTCTTACTTAATCTATTTATTTAATTATAAGTCTTCTAAGTTCTCTAAGAGTAATATTAATAATAATCTTATTTTTTATTTATTTATTAGGTAATATAATAATGTTTATTATTTAATATAAGTAATTATTTATTATTTAAGCTATCTCTTTTATATAAATTATATAAATTATTTTTTTACTTTAATTTATTTAATATCTAGGTTAGGTTATTAGCTAATAATATTAGCTTTATTATTCTTTATTTCTTTAATATAGATAATAATATAATTAAATTCTAAAAGATATTTAATATATTATAATTATTATTTACTAAATTCTTAGGTTTTTACGAAATAAGTAATATTTTTATAATCTATATATACCTTAATTTAGTATTTATTTCTAAGGAGGTAATATTAAAATTCCTTAAAGGTATTAATTATTATAAGGAATTCTTTATTATAAATAAGGTAATTAGGTTTTATTTTATATAACTTATAAAAGTAAAATATAATAATGTATAAAAATCCTTTATTATTTTATTATTTAATCTAAGCGCTTAATATAAAGTCTAAGATATTTATTTTAAGTTTAATTTATTAAAATACATTAAATATCTTAAATATTAATTTATTTAAGATAAGTTTCTTAATTATATTAAAAGCTTTTTTTATTTTATTCCTAAATATAAATATCTTATCTTTTTTTTTAATATTAATTAATAATATAATAACCTTCTTAAATTATTAAAAGAATCTTTAATAATAATTAATAAAACTAAGGAAAGCTTATATTTCCTTAATATTTATTAATTCTTTTTATTCTTTAATTACTAAGACCTTCTTAAGGTTTATATATATTTTATTATATAAAATAATATATCTAAGGAATCTTACCTCTAAGGTATAGAATTTATTTTTCTTAGGTTTTATTAATAACTTAGTATCTTATAATATTTATAATACCTTATAGATATATTTTATATATTTTTCTTTTATTTTAAAGAAAATAAAAATATTACCTAGGTAATATATAATAAATATATCTAGATATTCTTATAATATATTATTAATTATTTATTAGAATATAATAAGTATATTAATAAGTCTAAAAGGTATAATAAAGTAGTTAAATAATTTATATTTAATATAAAAAGTAGTTTTTTATTTATATCTTTTTTTAATTTATATAAAGTTATAGGCTTTTTTAAGGTTAAATATTATAAAATATTTTATTTTAAAAAGTTAATTTTTTAGCTAATTAATAAGGGGTAATAATATATAATCTTTAATTATAGAAATATTAAGTATCTTAAAGTTAATATAAAATTAAAGCTTTTTATTTTTCTTTAAAATAAATATAATAAGGTATTTAATAAATAACTTATTTTCCTAAATATATTCTTTTTATAATATATCTTTAATATATTCCTTTAATATTAATAATTATATTATATTAAGTAAATAAAGTTTATTAAAGCTAGGTTATTTTTTATTAATAAACTTAATTCTAAGGTTATAATATATATATTTAAATAAACCTATTTTAAGTTTTTTTATAAAAAGCTTCTTATAAATATAATATTATAATAAAATATTCTTAAGTTATTTTTCTTTTAATATCTTTTTAATTTACTTAAGGTTTTCTTTTAATTAATAGAGTTATTATATAATATATACTTATTTACTAATTTTATTATTTCTATTTATTATAATATTTATATTATATTTCTTTAGGTAAAGAGGTATCTTATATTTACTTTTACTTAACTTCTCTAGTATCTTTAGTAAAAGTTTAAGATCTTATATTATATCTTAAATTATTATTTATTATAGAGGGTACCTTATTATTAAAAGAAAATATTTAATTAATTCTTTAATTAAAATATAAATTAAATTAATATAATTATAAGTACCTAAGTATAAGGTTATATTACTTATTTAATATAATATTAAATAATATCTCTTAGTTTTTTTTTTTTAATAAAAACTTTAAAATAATTAATCTCGCTATTAATAATATTATTATTATAATTAAAAGGGGTTCTTTTTAAGTTAATAACTATATAAAGTATTTATTTATACCTCTATAATAGCTTAAGCTTATTTATTATTATTAAGTTAAAGTAATTTTACTTAGCTCTATTATTTATTAAAATATTTAATTATTTTCCTTTAATTTATATTTTTAGTTTTAAGTATTATTACTTATATACTTTATTTATAAAATAAAGGGCCTTCTAAGGTAATTTCTTTTTATATTTATCTATTTATTGTCTTATATTATATAAGGTATTTAGTTTTTTAATATTATATAGCTATAATAATTAAACTTATATTCGCTATTTATATAGGCTTTATAGCTATAGTTATCTACTTTGCTATTAATCTATTCTTAATAACTTTATTTATAGCCTTATTATTATTATAAGTATAATCTAGCTATTAGGTTTCTAAGTAGACTTTATTAAGGTCTCTATACTAAATATAGTTAGTATATTCTTATAAGACCTTAACTATAGGTCTATAATTTTTCCTAAGGTATAATTAAATACCTTTATATTATTCTTTATTAATAGTATTTCTTTAGTAAATTAGGAAATTAAATCCTTTCTTAACTATATATTTTAGCCAGTTATATATAGCTAATATCTATTATCTATATCATAGGTATATTTCTTTATAGCATAATATAGCTTCTATATTAAGATAGCTTTTAATAGGTATTTTTTCTTATTTTATTATAACTTATTATATTATAATAATTATCGATTATTTTAAGCTAATAGTTTTTTCTTTAGTTAAGTAAAACTATAATATAGTAATACTTAGTCCCTTATATTATTCTTTTACCTTATATTAAAAAGTTTTATAGGCTAAGTATGGCTTAATATTAGGCTAAGATAATTAGATTAAAAAATAATTATTTTATTATTTATTTATAATATATATATTATAGTAATACTCCCTATATAATACCTAAGAGATTTCTTTATATTATAGGTATATAAATATTATATATAGGTTATCCCGCGGGTTATACTAAGGTTTAGGCTATCTTAGGTTTATAGCTACCTTCTTATAGTATGCCTATATATAGATATCTTTTATATTATTTATATTTTAATATTCCCTTGCTAATTAGATATATTAGGTAGTAATACTAAGCTAATAATATTTATTAATTCCTTTATAAATTAATATCTTATAATTTCTTAAGCCATAATACTTAGTACTCTTTGCTAATATTAACCTAATATAACTAATTTATCCCTTAGGAAATATTAAATTATTATAAATATAATACTAAGTAAAATATAATAAAAATAATATATAAAATAAAAAAATAAATTTAATAAGGCTTTCTAAGAATTATAAAACAAGTATTAAAGCCTTATAAGAAGCTATAAGTTAGGAAAAATAAGTATTAACCTATTTTAGACTATTAGGTAATTTCTTATATAAAGAAAAGGAGTTAAAAACCTTTAACCTTTAATTATTATTCTTTTTTTTATAGGTTAATTTAAGAATAAAAAAGCTTTAAGTATATTTTTTTAAAAAATAACTTTTATTATTATTAATTAATTTATTATTTATATTAATATATATTATAAATAAGTATTATAGTTATATAAGTATTATAAAAATCCCTTAACTTATATCTTCTTTATTTAATTAATTATTTCTTAATTACCTAGTATATTATAAGCTTTTATAAAGACTAAGACATTTCTTACCCTTTAGGCTATATAAAATAATCCTAAGTTAAGTATTTAATAAGCTATAACTATCTATAAGGTTTATTATTATACTATATATTATAAATAATATATTATTTAATCTTAATACAATATTATCTAGAAATTATATTAACTATCTAACCTAAAGAAATAGATCCTTATTTATTTTATTCTTAACTTAGATTTATAAAGATTTCTTTTTTAGCTTTATAATATAAAAGAAATAACTAATTACTTATTAATTATAATATATTATTTATTAATATATATTAGGCTTTAAATTTATTAAGTAATATTTAAAGCTAAAGATATATTTTTTTTATAAATATAATTATTAAGAAATTAAATATAAAGATTTAATTATTATTTATAATTAATATAAGCTTATAATAAATATAATTATAAAATATAATATTTAATTAAATAATATTTATAATTTTAATAGGATTGGCTATTTTATAAATATAATTATAAATAAAATTATTATTATAAGCTTAAAAAGGTATTTAAAGCTAAAATTAATATAACTTAAAAATTAAAAATAAATTATAACTATTTAGGTAATTAATATAAAAAACTAAGTAATTTAACTATTTATTATTAATATAAATTAATATAATCTTATTAATTAATATTAAAAAAAATAATTTCTAAAGTAATTAATAAATTATAATAACTTAAAATAATTAAATTAATAATAAAATTAATGTTAAATAATTTAAATATTTTAATTAATATATAATTAAGTAATTAATATATAATTAAGTAATTAATATATATAATAAATAAGTATTATAATTAAATAAGTATTATACTTTTCCTTTTAATATTTTACTTATTACTTAACTAATTAATTTTTAATAACCTAAGATATTTATTATTATTATATAAACTAAAACCTTTCTTATTTTTTAGGCCCTTTAAAATAACCTGAAGCTAAGTATTTAATATATTATAAAGTCCTATATAGTCTCTAAATATTAGCTATATTATTAATAAAAGGGTATCTAATCTTAATATTATATTATCTAGAAATTATATTAGTTATCTAGTCTAGAGAAATAACTCTTTATTTATGTTATTTTTAACTTAAATTTATAAAGATCTTTCTTTTAATAAATTAATTACTTATTAATTATAATAATATCTATAATAAGTAAGTATAATATATAACTAAGTGCAATAGTATACTATATACTTAAAAATTATTAACCTTGAATTTTTAAAAATTACTATAAAATAGCTATAAGTCTAAAAAAAAGTATTTTTATAGGTTTAATTAGAAAAGTTATAAGGTTATAGTTTCTTTATATTTTAAAAAAATCCTTTTAATTTTATAAAAATATAAATATATAAAAATAATATAAATAAGATTTTTCTAAATACTTAACTTAAAATTTTTTTTAAAAACTTATAAAAAGTCTTTCTTAAAATTAGATTTTATACTTTAAAGAATCCTTAAATTATAGCTATATTAAGCTTAATTTAAATTTTTAAAATATTTTTAAAGTAAAATATAATTATAAATAAATAAAAAACTATTATACTTAGTTAATTAATATACTTAGGTAATATATATAATATATTATATATAAATATATATTAAGCTTAAAATTTTATTAAGTAATACTTAGAGCTTAAAATAGATTTTTTTTATAAATATAATTATTAAAAAGCTAAATATAAAGATTTAATTATTATTTATAATTAATTTAAGCTTATAATAAATATAATTATTAAATATAATATTTAATTAAATAATACTTATAATTTTAATAAAATTAATTTTTTTATAAATATAATTATAAATAAAGTAGTTATTATAAGCTTAAAAAGTTATTTAAAGCTAAAATTAATATAATTTAGAAATTAAAAATAAATTATAAATATTTAAGTAATTAATATAAAAAATTAAATAATTTATTATTAATATAAATTAATATTATCTTATTAATTAATATTAAAAAAAATAATTTTTTAATTAATTAAATAATTATAATTATTTAAAATAATTAAATTAATAATAAAATTAATTTAAAATTAATTTAAATATTTTTATTAATATATACTTAATTATTTAATTAATTTTTATTATTTCTTAATTTTTAATAATTATATAAATTATTAATTTAATAAATTTAAAAAATATTATAAAATATATTTATTTTATTTATTTTAATTTCTAAATATTAAATATTTTAATATATTAAAATATATTTAAAATTAAAAAATAAAATATTTAATTAAATATTTTATAATTTATATTTTTTATTATTAAAATTATTATTAAAATTATTATTATTTATATATTTATATAAACTAAGATATATATATTATATATTTAACTAGATAGGTTTAATTAATTAAACCTATAAACCTTTATCTACCTCTTAATCTAGCGCTAAGCCTTAGCGCTAACTCTTTTTAGGTTTATAAAACTCTAACGCTAACTCTAAGAACTAATCCCTTTAAAACCTATAACGCTAATAACCCTTATTTCCTAATATAGTTATGCCTATAGCTATATAGCTAGATCCTAGCTAGCTATAATAAGACTTCTTTAATTCTCTTATTTAGCGGTATAAAAAGTCTTTATAGTTATTATAAGTATTATAAGCTATGCCTTATACTAGGTATTATCTTTTAAGGCCTTAAGGAATTTAATATCTTCGCTAATAATATATTTCCCTTCTTATAGCTTCTTTTTAAGAGCCTTTAATAAAAAAAGCTCTTTTCTAAGGAAGTTAAACCTTTTATTAGTATTATAACTAGGTAGAAAGAGGCTAAGTAGAAGAAAAATAATATAACTAAAGATTATAAGTTTAAGAGATTGCTATATCGCGTGCTTATATTAATGCTCTTAAGGCCTTTATTTAATATTATTATTTATAGCCTATTATAAGTACTTTTTATATCCTTGCGAAGCTTATAGACCTCCTCGCTAAGGTTATTTTAGTTATATTAGAGGGTATACTAATAGGTATTAGCTATATTATTTTAATTATCTAGTTTAAGGTCTCTATAGAAAGCTATTATAATCTCTTTAATATATTATTTATTAGTTAATTAGTTATTAATTAGTTAATTAATTAGTTAATTAGTTAATTATAATTAAATTTCTTCTTATAAGGATAATAAAAGTAATTTTAATTTCTTTAAGTAATTAAGAATTATAATTAAAAAGTTAATATTAAAGGGGAGAGCTATTATATAAAAGGATTAAATTTTAATCTTTTTAATTAATTAAGATATAAGCTATTTATTATAAATAAAGCTAGCTTTAATATATTATTAAAGCTATTAATAATTATATAAATAAACCCTATTAATTTAAACTTATTAAGACCTCTAGCTTTAAGTATAAAGCTCTTATTATTAAAATTACTAAGATATAAATTAAGATATTTTAATTCTTATTTTAAATAATATAAAGTTAAATTATAATAATAATTTATATTTTAAAAATTAATTTTTTTTTTAATTTTTTATATTATATATAAGATTATTATAATTAAAAAAAATATTAAAAAGATTTTTAAAAAACTAATTTTATTTTATTTAATTTAAAAATTATAATTTTAAAATTTAATATATAATTATAAATTTTAATATTTATTAAAAAAAAACTATATTTTTAATTTCTTAAGTCTTAAAAACCTTAAGAATTATATTTAAAATTATATTTTAATTTAAATATTTTAAAAAATAAATTAATAAATATTAAAATAATTTTTTAAAATTAATTTTTAAAATCTTAAAATCTCTTAAAAAATATATATAATAATATATTAAATTATTTTATTAATTATTAAAAATAAAAACTTTTAAAAAATAAATAAAATATTTAATTAATATTAAAAAATTAAAAAAACTTTAATTATAAAAAAAAATTATAATAATAAAAAAAATATATATATAATTAATTAAATAAATATTAATATATAAATAATAATTAAATTATTAAAAATTAATAATTAATAAAACTTAATATAATTAAAAATTTAATATTATAATATTTATTATAAATATAATAATATTATAAAAACTTATTAAGTTATAATTAATATATTTAAAAAAATATAATAAATAATTTTAATTAATTAATTTATAAATTTATAATAAATTTATAATAAATTTATTATAATTTTTATTTATAAAATTAGGGTTTTTATAATATTTATATAATTATAATATTTATTTATTATATATATTATTTTATATAATTTTTAATATATAAAAAAATATATAAAATTTTTTTTTTAAAAATTATTTAAAGAAAATTATATTTTCAGCTTAAGCTATAAATATTTTATTTTTATAAAAAAATATATAGATAAGTAATATATATAAATTAAGGTAATTTATAAAAATAGCTTTTTTTATAATATATATAATAGCTTAAATAGTAATTATATTTTTTTAATAATTAATTAAGTAATCTCTAGCTAAGTAAGTAAACTAGGCCTAATTAGAAAAGCTATATTATATCTTAAACAGAAAGATAGGAATTCTCTTAAAAAGTTATATATAAGTAATATACATAAATTATAACAATCCACAAGGACAACCCTACTTTGCAACATAACCGCCTTTAGAGCTATTATACAGGTTCTAAACAGACAGCCCTAAGCCCCCCAGTTACTACCTCAGATTCCTTGTTTTGTTTGCCACTGTCGCGCAACGCGAAACGCGAAACTGAATTAGTAAGGCATGGCGGCAGATGGGAGGCGGCAATTGCAAAACCCCGCGGGGCACCAGACTTTCAGGTGACCCGGCTCAGCCTTAGGGGCTAGCGCCGAGGCGGGAGGCTAGCTCAGGAGAAGCAGAAATAAGCAACGCCAATATTGGCCTTAGCCCGAGCGCGATGCCAAGGAGGAAATTGGATGCAACCAGCCACCATCACACAAGCAACCCAATCGGAGCAACACGGCCTCGCACGGCATTATGATGCAAAATCACCGCCAAACAACGCGACGAGCTAGCCGACGTTTACGAGCGGCTAGAACCCCATAGCCGCTCAGCCCTTCAGCCAGGTCCCATGTCCACAACGGTAGTGTAACCCCTTGGGACATGGCGTTCGCCGACTCACCGTAGGCGCTCGTACCGTCAGTTCTTTGTTTCTCGGATTCTAAGATTAGCCCGAGCTAAATGTCAATAGGCTTGTGGCCAAAGAGTCGAGACCGACCTAATTGTGAGCCGGGAACCGAAATTATGGCACCTTGCCGGATTCCGGGAGCAGATGGCCTTGGAGCTGCAACGAGGATATCCGGCTCGATGATGATAAAAGGCTGAGGCACTTCTCCCCATTTCGACTTGCTCTCCAGACCTCCTCAGCCGTCCAGTCTCAGTCAACACACTCTTTTCACCCTGACATTCTTTTCATCCATTCGTTGTCAACACTTGTCTCTCATTCCTACCACTTTCCTTCAATAATTGCTTCCCTTTCCAAGCCGTCAACATGAAGCTGTCTGCCCTCACAATCCTTGCCATCACCACCGGCATCCTTGCTGCCCCTGTGGCTGACCCGGTTGCTGTTGCCAGCTACGGCTACGAAGCTCCCAAGAGCAGCTATGGGAACAAGGAGGTGAACTACGGCAACAAGGACGAGAAGAAGTACGCCCCTGTGAAGAAGCCTGAGCACCACAACTACAAGGCTCCTGAGAAGAAGCCCGCGTACAAGGCTCCTACCAAGAAGCCTGAGTACAAGGCTCCTGCGAAGAAGCCTGCCTACAAGGCTCCCGTCAAGAAGCCTGCCTACAAGGCTCCCGTCAAGAAGCCCGCCTACAAGGCTCCTGAGAAGAAGCCTGCCTACAAGGCTCCCGTCAAGAAGCCCGCCTATAAGGCTCCTGAGAAGAAGCCTGAGTACAAGGCTCCCGTCAAGAAGCCCGCCTATAAGGCTCCTGAGAAGAAGCCTGAGTACAAGGCTCCCGTCAAGAAGCCCGAGCACAAGGCTCCCGTCAAGAAGCCCGCCTACAAGGCTCCTGAGAAGAAGCCTGAGTACAAGGCTCCTGCCAAGAAGCCTACCTACAAGGCCCCCGCCAAGAAGCCCGAGCACAACACCTACAAGGCGCCCGAGAAGAAGCCTGAACACACCACCTACAAGGCCCCCGCCAAGAAGCCCGCCTATAAGGCTCCTGCCAAGAAGCCTACCTACAAGGCCCCTGAGAAGAAGCCTGTCTACAAGGCCCCCGCTAAGAAGCCCGAGCACAACACCTACAAGGCTCCTGAGAAGAAGCCCGAGCACACCAGCTACGGCTACTAGGTGTGTGAGTTGACTTCTGTGATGTGCCTGTGTTGAGTGGCTGGTCGGCAGTGTCGGACGTATCGTTTTAATCATTAATGGATTCCTTTGGGATACCGCTTCTGTGCTTTGTGAAGGACTCACTTGGACAAATCTGATTTGTCTTCTTGTACTCTAATTTAAAACTGTTGAATAATATTGACGAGACCTTTGCTTGCCTCGCTCACATTGTGCTGTGAAATGAACCTTTTGTTCCCCTGGTTTTGTTGTGTGATAAGACGGCCAATTGGTTTCATTCTGCTCAACCCCTCACTTGGATAGCTCCTGAGACAGTGGTCTTGCGTAACTGAAAGGCGAGACTCGGCTTGATGCAAGGTGTGGCATGCCGTAGGATTGAGTTTCCAAGCTAGAAATGTGTTGACATGGCATAAGCATTACCCATCCTTAGTAGGCTCTGTAACAATGTAGACTAACTATTCATCTTGACCAATGATTTAATCGTACAGTTCCTTCTCGCGCTGGCATACAGCCGGATGACGGATTGCTCCTGGCTTGAGCTTGCTGAAGTTCAGGTCAACCCCTTCCTCCACATCAGGGAATGGTCCCAGAGGCGTGATTGCCAGTGGATTGATCTTATAGTGACTTTTGGTATACTGCTCTATGATTAGCGTCTGCGAACATTGTGTGATGGTATTGGATCTTACGTTCTCCTTGATGTGTCTAAAGTCTGTTGTCTCCCTGAATCCTGGTACGTTCCAGTAGAGGTTCTTCAACCACTCATGAATGACCGGGAAGTTGCCGCGGATGGTTCCTAGGTTGCACTTGAAGTGTTGGACGTAGACAACATCAAATCGCACAATTGTTGCATACGCGCGGATGTCAATTTCCGTCAGCTCCTTTCCAAAAACATATGGGCCTCCATGTTGATGAATCAGACTCTCAAGTTTATTGAGAGCCGCGAAAACCGTAGGTACATTTTCATCATAGCCCTGTTGGGTTGTGGCAAACCCTACTTTGTAGACACCGCTATTAAGGTCTCGCTGCATCCACTCGCTCACGTCGTCAATTGTCGCCCTGAGATGTTCTGGATAAAGGTTCAGCTTTCGGGCCGGATCGTCCTCCGCCAGGATCGAATCGAATGCGGATGGGAGCCATCGTAAGAGCTCTGCGCTTTCGTTGTTCACGATCTGGCCCTGCTTTCTATCCCAGAAAAGAGGCACACTGTATCTGCCTTTGTACTCGGGATCGTCTTTGAAGTAAACCTCGTGCAAGTACTTGGACTTGAAGAGCAGATCCTCAGTTGATCCCTCATACGTGTCGTCAGGGGAGTTTGGGAACTGCCACCCGGGCCAGCCCTTATCGTCGCCTTTGGGGTATGGCTTGACAACAGACACATCAATGGCCGACTGGAGTCCCTTGAGGCACCGAACCAGGTTGACCCGGTGAGCAAAGGGGCAAAAAAGACCAATGTAGAGGTGGTAGCGCCCAGCCTCTGGGGGAAATTGGCCGCCTGGGCTCACAATCCCGTGCCACGAGTCTTCTGGTGAACTGTGAATCGACATTGTAGAGCCGTAGATCCGAGCGTTCTCTGGGGTGTAAACGCGTAATTTCACCATAACCCCGCTCGATGATGAGATGGATTAAAGTGGCTGAGTAATATTAACAGACCCAGCGACCCCAACCAAGAGCCCCGTTACTCCAGCGGGTCCCCCTTCGCCAACCTTTGGTTTGTGAAGGATCTGAAGATGGGACAACGTAGGGAGCTTGCGCCAACAGCGAAGAATTACTTATAGCTATCATGAAGGCACATCGAAAAGAAATCACTACAGATGAATTGAAATAGGCATGTTCTGGTAACCCATGTGAAGCTGAGGCGAGCTGGAGGCGGTTAATTTGTAGCAACTCTGTGCATGCTGGTGACTGGAACATCTACCTTCTGGCCTTGCCACTCACGCTGGTGTTACAGCGCTCGGTTTGCGAAAGGCTGGCGAGTGGAAGTTTTTCACGCTCAGCATAAAAGAACTCGAGCAAGTCATAAATCACAGTTGAGAGACAAACAGGGGGGGTATTCCCTCTTGCCCGACCTCGTGGCATAGATGGTGTGAAGGAGGTCATCAAAGGGTCCAAAGAAGCTTTGCTATCTCCAACTCCACTCGCGGGACTTTGCGATGCTTTCGACCCAATGCCTACTAGAAGATAAGGAAATCATCGCCGAAAGTGTGACGCATGTGTGGTTGAACTCGCGGGAGCCGAAATTAAGAACATTCTGCAAAGTCATTGAAGCGATAGATGATCAATTGATGCGGTTTACGTCTTGTGAGTAAAGATGAGCCTTCAATATTTGACTACCTGAGTACAGCGAACTCAGTAGTGGAAGTATAAGCTCATTTCCGACCCCTCTGATCGCTATCAGACTTTGAGATGAGCACGCTTATTGTGTCCTCGACCTCATCAAAGTGACGTCTCATCGTTCATCTCTTCGTCTTCGGGGGCTTTACTACCCCCAGTCTGCTCCTCTTCGTCTGAGTAAATCAGGGGAGGGGGCGAGTCAGCAATGCGAGATCTCAGCTCTTGTCGCCTGTCCCTCCAAAGCAGCAGTTGAATAATAGCTGTCTCCAGTACTTGGTGGGATGGTTAGCATATAAAGTTTGGCAAAGGAAGGGGATGGCAACTTACAAAGTAGGACTTGCAAGATACTTGAATACGTGTACCCCTTTCTGGCAGCAGGAAAATCTGTGGTTTTCCACATGAAATTGGGCATCTTAACATGTTAGCAGATGCTTGGAAGAGGGAAAGATCCGACCAACTATAGCCTGAACGACATAAGCTAAATCGTTTGCGACGGCGACCAACAGAGCGCGTTTCTCTGTATCAGCCGAACAGATCTCATTAATCCAGCTAAGGATGAGCGGTCCAGCGCCGTGCTAAAGTTCGGTCAGGTCAACAGTTTTTGAGTTGAGGTCATACGTACACCAATGTGACTCAGCCAATAAACGACCATTCGAGAATCGATGTCGGAGTAAAGTGGCATAGACAGAAACAAAAGGTTAAAGATGAGCTGGGATAGGTTCAGCATTAACAATCTCATAGCCAGCTGGGAACTTACCGTAAGCGCTGCACCAGCGTAAATAAACGGCCAGCGTTTCCCCTGAAGAGGCCCATCAGAAGTCCAGGCCCAGGTAAGTGCCATGAGTATGAATATCGCGGTAGTCGGAATGGGCACTGCATGATGTTTACATTAGGGCCAAGTGCCTCAACACACCGATCGCTCCGATCGAGCAGACTAGAACCTACAGCTGTTGATCTCAGGGACGGAGAAAGATTTGCCTGGCATTGGTGGTGGTTGGGCATTGAAGCTCTTCAACCAATAGCCCATAGCAGCCTGAGGATTTCCGTTATTCCAAAGAATATACAGCAGCGCTGTTAAGGTTATGAGTCAGTCTCGATGAAAAGAGTTTTGAGTAGGACAACATACGGAGATGATAAGTATGCCAGCTCCGTAGAGTCTTTTTCACCTTGGCCCTCGTCCAAGGTTGCTTGCCAGCTCTTCCAATGGCCTGCATGCGTTTCACCGATAGGATATGCTCATCCTCAGTTGTCCACCAGGTCCTCTTCCCATCCTGCGGAAGATTCGGGAAGAAGAAGTAACCAGCGACTGCAAGGGGGAGTGTGATGATTCCATCGATGATGAAAAGCCAACGCCCTATGATATAAGCCAATAATTAGCGCTGCCCCTGTTGGAGAAGCCTCTTGGAAAGTCCAAATTGTTGAAAGACAAGCGAAGTGTTGATGACCTACAGCCTGCACGACCATGAACTCCATCGAGGTTTGTGTATGCAGCAGCCTGAAGAAAACCGCTAAACATTGACCCAATCGAGCCCGCTATCCAAAACAACATGGCCCGTTTTCCAATTTCTCGAGGAGTATACCATGATCCCAACATATAATGAATCCCTGGGTAGAACCCGGATCTGAGGATGGGGTCAGCGGCTCTCTCCAAACCAATGCGATGCGACAGTCAAATTGTCGAGTGTCGGAGCGGCAAGGTCACTCACTCGAAGAATCCTACGAAAAAGCGCAACGCGTAGAGACCACGATAAGATTGAACAGCTGAAGTGCAAATAGTTGCGATCCCCCATCCAACCTCCAAGGAGGGAATAACCCATCGTGGTGAGATTCGAGTAAGCAACAAGTTGGATGGAATTTGACCGATCACGTAGCCAACGGTCCAGATAGAAGTGCCTATCCATGGAGTCAGTGACGGCGGGTAGAGATGGAATTTAGGTAGATAAGAGGAAGTGCTTACTAGTGACGAGCTGATTTCCGTACATCTCGAGGTCCTCCTCCATACCGCTCAAGAAAGCATTATTGACGTTGGTTTGGTCGATGTTCTTCAAGAAGTAGCCTATCGAGGCAAATGTGAGGATAAACGCGTCAACTTTGAAGAGCAAGCGGCGTTGATCTGGAGGAAGCTCCCACGTGTCCCAAATGTAGCCTTTCCACGTTTGAACTGGCTTGACGACGACTTCATGATGGGTACCGTCTGGCTGAGCTTCTACAAGGGGTACATAGCCCTCTGAGCTTCGACCCTGCACTTCTGTCATGACTGAGAGCGGTATAGAAGAATGTGAAGTGCCTGGAAGCTGATATGTGTTCTTTCTGTTATTTCTAAGAAAGAGGAGTTCAATTGCTGAGAGCGACCGTCATGCCCAGCGTTGTACTGAATCAGGTGGTCGCCCTATGCGCTCATCATTCCCACTAATCGCGTCAGTCAACTGGCCTCACGCTATTGGCTCCCTGCTGTCATCTGAACGACAGTGTCGCTCTTGATTACGAAGCAACCTGGTCAAATGCGACTGATGTGTACCAGTTGACGGATAATTGTTATGAAATACCCGGTGCATTGTTGCTGCGTTGGCGGCTATAAAGTTAGGTTCCCGGAGTTCTGACCATAGAGCTTATAGCGACGCGGTCCAACACTGGACTCACTGATTGCAGGCAAAAAGAGCAGCTGCAAGTTTCTTGGCGCCTGTCCTTTTTGGGCAAGTTTTTGGCCTTAGGAGGTGTCGTATTTAAATAAGATTTAAAGGAAAAAAAAAACCATCTTCCAACCCTGGGAGCAGGAGATTGCCTTTCTGTCTCTTCATCGAGAGGCCTACCTTGTCCCTACTTTACGTGAAGGTTCAACATTATGCGTCTTGGATTCTTCTGGCTCCTATCGCATGAAATGTGATGGTTATGGATTAAGCTGGCCGGAGATTTGTGGAAAACATTTCACCGAAAAGGTGTGGACGAATCTTAACAACCATTGATGTGTAGCACACACCCACGGTATTGGGTTTTGACGCCGTCATGTATTGATAACTGTGTCTTTTTCTGTTGTGGCTGATGGCTTATTGTCATCATTGCAGACAATAGTAACGCGCACACCCACACTAAACCTCTCACTGCGCCATACTTTGCTAGAAATACCAGACGCAGTCTACGATGGCCAAGCGCCGGGGTCGGGATGGTCACATCTAACTATCGGAATGCCGCTTGCAGTTTAGGCTCTGGGCCAGTGAAACATGTTGATTGTGCATGTGCCTTGTCGAATGCGGATAGGGTTTCAAAACTGCTTACAACAAATAAAAACCTCAGCAGTGACAATATTTGCAGAGACATTCAGGCTTCTCTATGTTTCACCAATCAGGTGAGTCTCTTCTGGGCTCTTGCTGTCTCTTAGCTACAAAGACGCCTCTGACGCTGAGGCCTACAGCGCTCGACAAAGGCAAAATGAAGGCAATGCTCGTATATGGTCCTATCATTATCGGGGCTGTCTGCTACTGCTCCATATTTTGAAGCTGCAGTTTCTATACAATGCACTGTACTTAAGAGATGAACATTCATATACGATGTCATATGAGAAAGCTGGACTCATTTTTTCTTGCGTTTACTTTGGCAGTGCTACACAAAATTCTACTTTCGACCAACATAATACCACTTCAGTCGCCCATCTTATGTGATGGTGTATCCTCCGTCGACTCGAAGGTCTGCGCCAGTGACATACGAAGCTGCATCTGACAACAAGAAGGTGACAGGGCCCATCAGATCTTCAGGCTGACCCATCCTACCCTGCGGAATGAGAGACACCCAAGTCTTCTTCAGATCGGGGTTATCGGCCAGGATCTTTTTTGTCCTACTTTTTGTCAGAACCAACCGGGCCAAGATTTACATAGTGAGAGACTTACAAAGCTGTTAGCATATAGCCAGGAGAGATGCAGTTCACGCGGATTCCAGCGTGAGCCCATTCAACGGCCAATGACGCAGCAAGATGCCTGACCGCAGCTTTCGCGGCGTTGTAAGGGCTGTATTTTATCACGATTAGTTGGTGAGAAATGGTCAGATCATTGCCCTGGCACTTACGCCTGTGGTTGAGGGACGTTCACGATCGCCCCTGACATGCTACCAATGAAAACAATGCTCCCAGGAGCCTTTCGCTCCATAAGATGCTTGGCGACAGCTACGGCGAAGAGATAGGTGCCGTCCACGTTGACACCCCAAAGCTTGCGCATTCGGTCAATTGGATAGTTTATGGCGTCAAAGTTTTCTGTGAATCCGGCTGAGGTTACGAGGCCATCAATCTTTTGGTAGGTGTTGAGGATCTCGCGAATGCACTTATCCACAGACTCCGGCTTTGAGACATCTGCGTAGTACGCCGTAACTCGGGGCAGTCTGGTTTCGATGAGTTAGGAAAATAGGCCATGAAACAGTCGTGAAAAGGCTGACCTTTCGCATCCCGGGTTCTCCTTTCTGAAAGCGTCAATCAATTCATCGACCTGGGACTCTGCTTCATCCTCTAAATTCCGTTAAAAACCCTGTGACCAACAACAACTCTCTTAAACGCGAAGCTCACTGTTCAAGTCGACAATCGCAAGATCAGCTCCAGAGTAGACGCAGCCTTGGCCCATGACCAGACCCAGCCCTCTTGCACCTCCTGTAATCACGATCACTTTGCCTTCAAGAGAGAGGGACGCCAATGTCGGTTTGGAGAACTGCCCTCCCTGTCCGACTACCGGCTTGCTAGATGGGAGCTCATGGTGTGGTGGATATTCGACCTGGACCTCTGGGTCCGTGCGAGAAAAAGAAAGGGTTCTTTCAGGAATTGGGAGCGGAGGAGGAACCATTGTGTATCAATTGATCAACGATAGAGTGGGATTGAGGATGGAATTGAGCACAATGCTCTTGGAGGCAGAGGGGGCAGAAACCGCCTTGTACCTATCGCCACCCACCTCCCACCCACCTGCAAAAGCATGCAACTTCTCAAGCCCTGATGCGTGTCTCTCAACGTGTTACGGTGTCTGTCAAAGGCACGACTCGGGTCTGTTCCAAACACCCACGCCACGCTAGGGGCAGTCACAAGCCCTGGGCATTGGCCGCTGACCCAGTGTAAGAGTTCAAGTTTCCAAGACACTTTCATGATGTTGACGAAGAGAGGTGCCCAATCCCAGGTTCCTCGCGGGATGGGAAAATACGGCCATGTTTGTCCGACAGAGCCGATTGGACATGGAATGGCGGTAAGTTGGCCAAGTGATCGTCGATAGTACCCCATACAGTATGCGTTGAGTTTGGGCTTTTCTGGTGTGGCCAGGCCTGGGAAAAAGGGGAACCGGTAAGCGAGATATCGACATGGCGATCAGTGGCCCACTTTGGTGTCTTGTGATGGTCTCTTTGGCGAGTCTCGACAAATGAAAAGATCCACCCCCACGGTGCCCCCGAAGTCACTTGGTCACGTTGGCAGTCAGATATTTCCTCACCATTTCTGTGCTGTGTCCTTATCGCGGGCTCTCCATGCTTGGAGGTCTTCTCATCGGTTGAATTGACAATGCCGATGCCGTCAGTTGGAGCGAGGCCATTGCCAGCTTCCCAACCTCAAACATAGGAGACTGTCGTGGTCAAGTTAACGTTTCGGCATGACATCACTTCCCGTCCCGTTTTAACGATAGACCAGTCAAAAGAGTGAGGTCTTTCACTGGCAGCATTTGAGTTCACCCGAATCCATTTCTCTATGATTGAGTGAGGCTCAGGCTGTTCAGTCTCATTTGAGTTCACAGACGTGTTCTCAGTGCAAATGCAACTGCCTCACCCGATTCTTTTCACGTCGCAATCACTCCTCACATACCCTGCCTGAGGGTGGAAACATCCGCCACCAGGCTTGTGTGTAAGGATTTGGCTCTCCAAGATATAATCGCAGTACTGCGCCTTTCCTAGCACATACGACCATACCCACCGGAGAACTCGGGATCCCGTCCGCTCTCCCATAGATAAGCCGGCGAGGGGCGGATTAGTAGTTGGGTCGGTGACGACCAGCGAATCCCCGCTGTTGTATGTTTTTTGCCCCGTGTGGCCCCTAGATCCCGCCTTTGGCTCCCACAAGACGCTGACAGACAGACGCCTGCTTCCTTTTTGCTCTCTTATTATCATTCATTTACAGTGTTAGGTTGAGTGGAATACAGTCTTTGAGAGATGACTATGAGAAGGGAATCCTGCCACCTTGACTCCAGCCCATCAATGATCAAAAGGTAATTCCATACATGCCTTCCCCTTGCACAGCCTTTCCTTCATCATAGGTCACACGCCTCCAACCCTCATCGCGTGATGCATCAGCTATCCATTCGACGGTCGGGAAATACCGCTCGTTCTTCTTTACGGTAGCCACAAACGGAGCACCAGCAAAGTCAACAGCCTTGACAGTAAAGTCTGGGGAATATGTTGTTAGAACACAGCCATTGTAGAGGCTATCAGGTTTGGAGACTCACAAGTGTTATCAGGAATGGCAGCCACAACAGGAACGAGCGACTCTAGATCCGGCGTGGGTACGCTGTTGATGTGGGTAATGAATCTGGTGGCATAGACGCTGTAAAGAGCGGCGGGAGATCCATGAAGCCAGGTCGTGATGTAGACTTGACTAGGCAGTTTCTTGATCGACTGTACCACAGTTCGGTGTGGCTTCTGAACTGTAAGGCCGCAAAAGTTGACGACGTGGGATGTCTCAAAGTCATCTTCTAGCAGCGTGTCAAGCTGCAGGTTGAGCTGCTTTCCACTGCGAACAATGACTGCGTCGATCTTCTCATGCCAGTACATGACCTCCAACTCAGGAAGCTGGGTAATGAGATCGTCATTGAGTGTCAGCAAAACGTCCCCTTCAAGCAACTGGTCTGGTGCTTGGCCAAAAACTCTCTTCACCGTGAAGAGTCGATGCTGCACTGACTTCTTTCCAACCTTCTGGATCCACTCCTCGGCAACACCCATCACGCGGGCTTCCATCATGGTGATAGCTTCGAGCTCGACTGGAAGGCTTCTGAGCTTTGGGATTGTTCCCTGGACGAGTTTTGTGATCACCGGGAGGAGGGCGAGAGAGCCCAGACCGAAGCTGGTCTCCTCATCATCGTCCCTCTCGAAGACCAACCAAATCGCCTGGATATCGCCATTTTCTGTCATGAGGACTCCGCTTGTGCATTGTGCGCTGAGCCTGCTGTCGACATCGATCCGGTCCAGGTTGATCGGACGGCATTTGGGAGGGTTGGGCGGAGTGCGCTCAAGGGGCATGACCCTAGTGACTGTTGTCGAACTGTAAACCATCTCCCCGTTCCCGTTGTGTCCAACAAAGAGGGTAGAAGCTCCCTGTGAGATCTGCTCTGTGCTGAGTTTTGCGCTTCGTACTGGCGCATCAACGAGACTGGGGTCATATTTGATGACAGCATAGTAGTGAGAGGGGTGAAGAAACACGAGCCTTCCTGGGATCAGGACCGAGTCGGCAAAGGTAAGCTCAATATCGCAGAACTTGGTCGGCACAATGTTCCTGGCAACAAGGACCAGGCCCTTGTCAGCATCTATAACTAGACCCATGCCGCTCTTCTCATGTACGGATTGCCCGTCAAGCAACAAGGCGGTAGAGTACTTGACGTGAACAAAGCTCCTCACGACATCGGCAACTGCTCGATGAGGGACATGGGTGAGAGCAGCAAAGGATGCAGTGAGAGGCTTTGGGGGAACTGCAGGCAACGCTTCCGCTAGTATGTCAACATCCCATGCCCCCGTAGAGTCGTTTCGTTTGAACATCCTCATCTTCCCAAACCAGTGTCGATCAACAGGCACGACAGCAGTGTGAAGGGTGTGCCAGTCCCACAAGTATTTGAACGAAAGGACAACCCGCGCTCTGTCGGGAATCTCCTTCATTAATTCGATGAAGGTTGCGAGATCTGGCGTATCCTTGTAGCTGATGCTCTGGATGACAATGTCATTGCGAACTGATGGATGGAAAGGGCCGGATTCGCATACGTAGACCCCACGGCAAGCAATTGTGTACCTCTGAGCAACCTGGTAGGAGAGGTCATGGAATGATGCGCCGCTGACGGCCAGAAAGCGATCAGGTGTGACCTCGTTGAGATCTTGGACCAAGATATCTTCCTCCACATCCTTTCCATCTCGTTGAAGCAAGAAGTGGAGGGTTTCCCCAATGTTCTCGTCCAGTATGGTGTTGAATTGGAGGAACTGAGTGACCAGTACGCCATTGATCTTGATCAAGATGTCGCCCTCCTTTATCTTTCCATCCGATGGTCCCTCTGGCAGGACAGTGTGAGCGACGAGCATGTTGTTCTCCCTCGGAAAAGCCTTGCGTGCGATAGTCTCCCACTCGGAACTAAGGCCCAGCCGCCGACACTCGTCGAAAGGCTTAAGCTGGAAGACGCACTGAACCTCACCTCGTGGGACGGACAGGCCTTGCTGGATCTTGTTAAGAGCGCGCAGCGGGCCGTCGAGAGGAAGGAAGTAGTCGGTAGAGGCACCGTCACTTCGACCACCAGCCTGAAGAGCGATGCCATAGCCATCCACATTGACAACTGGGCTTCCCGAGCTCCCTCCAGCGGCAGATGCGTTTGCTTGGTAGTAGCAGGTGTTGAAATCCATGTACCCCTTGTACAACGGAGCATTTCGGTCAAGGCGGCTGATGAAACCAGACAGAATACCAAGCTTTTCACCTCCATCGTTTCCGATGACCTTGATTTCCACACCGACTGTATTTATGATCAGCCTGAGAACTCTTTTTACTCATCTCATAGTGTCCGCTCTTACCTTTAGCAAGATCGGGCCGAAGTTTGATAGCTGCCAGCTTCATATGCTTGACCGCTGAGGGGTCGAACTTCAGGAAACCGAAGTCATGCACGGGATCACGGTAAATTGGGAATGCGTCGACCTCTTCTTGGTTGTTGAAGAGAATGTATCCTGTCCATGGCCCAGTTCCAACAACGTGTCGATTTGTAAGAACAATGCTTTGTCGAGTTAGCAGCAAATCCAGCTGTCTGAGAGTTGAATCTTACCCCTTTTCAGCATCGACAACGAACCCAGTTGCCTCACTTGATGCGGAAAGGTTGGTATCGAACGAATACGGATGGCAGAAGCGGATAGAGACGACACTCTCCACCACAGTCTCTATTGCCCTCTGCCATGCCTCGCTCTCTCGCTCCGACAAAAGCCCAGACTTGAGCAGACCAGCACTCTGGACGGCTGTGAGCTCAACTGTGTGCTCAGCATCTCTCTTGGGTGTTTGCTCCGCTGGCCGTTGATGGTTATCAGTGGGAATCAATGCATCCTTGGGATGCGCCGTCAGCGCCTGATCAATAGTCATCTCCAAGCATGCCTTGCGGGGTAGCGAAACCACTGCAGCAGTAAACAATGAGGAGAAGAGATTTCCGGTGATGTGTCCAGAGCTCTGCAGTGCTTAATACGCCTAGGCTTGAAATAGACGCTTCAGAGGCAGGGATCAACGTGCAGAGTCTTTATAGGTTCTCTGTTTGGTTGATAGATAGTGACTCAAGTGAGGGAGGTGTGGTTGATTCCATCCTGAGCGGGCGACAACGTCAGCCCACAGTTGCCTCGTGTGCAGCCTAGCAGGGAAGAGGACTGCGGGCCTCATCAGCTGCAAGAAACAAAGGACTGGTTAAAAGTGCAGTCATTGGAGCGAGCTGGAGCTGTGTGGCCGCAGCAGTAATCTTGGTACCACAAAAGTGGATAATTCTGACACTTGGCTCTCAGGCGGGATGGGGAACATGATAGGCTATTTTGCTAGGCAACAATGCTACTGAAATCTGTCCATAAGGGCTAGTGACTTTAGCAACCCAAACATTGGTCAGGTGGCTGTTGTCTTTCAGCCTCAGGGCGACCAGCGAGTCGGTGCGCCCATCGGGAAAACACGGTACTTATGGACTTTGGTATGCCTTGAGCGGCATGACTCTTGTCCCCAGGGTCCAATCGCCCTACAAAATTGCGTCATATGGGTGGCTGTGCAGCGTCGACACTACCACCGTCTTACTCCGTGGGCTGTATTGTGATGGTATGCGTCCAAGCACGCAGCCATGCATCCTGCCCTCTCGAATGGTTGGAAACAAGTTTCGTGAGATCATCTACTTGAAAATAGAGCAGGCATCACCATGGTGTGCTTCTTGAGTACGATGCCTTGAGCTACCATGATCAAGGCACTCTGTTGAGAGCGATCACGGCTCTGTGTTTAGGACAAAGGGTCCGTGTAACCGTACCTTGTAACCGTACCTTGACTGGCCTTGGGACATGCAGTCTCACCAAACGAAAGAGGTTTTCTCAATGTCTACTGGCGCTCATTTTCTCTCCCTTCATAGTTATCGTTATGGCATCCCCAGGAACCTACTTTCCCCGTGCCATTTCACATTCTTTGCCAATTCTCAGATGCATCCCGCATATCATATCTCGTTGTAACATGGATGCCAATATGGCAATATAGGACGCTTAAGTAACCCGGGGAATGTCGCATTTGTAACCATAAACGAGTTACTTCTGGGGAAGTCAATAAGGAGTCTCTATACTGTTGGCCGAGAATCCAGGCTTGTTTCCCAGAGGATGTAGTGGCGGCATCACCTCATGACGGGCAGAAAAACCGCAGCCCCAAATGATACGGCGCACATGTCCAAACGCATAGCCGTTTCTTCAGACGCGACCATCACCAGGGGCTTGAAACACAAGCACTCAGCAGGTTTTCACAGAACTCACTGGACTGCCCGTTTTCAGCAAGCCCTGTATTAATGACACCACACCCCTATACACCGTGCGTTGGGCAATTGGGCATATTTGCTTGGATGCTATGATATCCTTGTATGAAAATCTTGAGTTCAACTTGACACGTAATGCAGAAAGCCAGCGGATTTGTTGTGCTTCTTGACTGTCTGAAGGTCAGGGGAATTCACTAGTTGTTTTTATGGACAACGAAGGACGACCGCCCATAGCGAAATAGATCGATTAGACGTTGTGCACGCAAAACCATATACAGATTACAGTACATAACCTCGAAAAAATTCATTGTTGAGCCAAGGTCCGTCTGCCTTTTCACTTCAATGGCTGCAAATCTGCACACACCAGTCAATCAGAGTAATAGAGTTATATATAACAGTAGACGATGGTTCATGAAGTGAAGCTAAGATTGCTTAACTTTTAATCCACACGTTCACAAGCCCCTCTGCCACCAGAACTGTACAGTGGTCGGCTACATCTATTCATACAATGTGAGAAACCTAACCAAAACCAACGCGGGGCAGTGGGGAGCTAAACCAGTTCCTTGAAGGTATTCAACAGGCTTCGAAGTTTCGATACTAGATGCGAATTACTAGTCAAGCTTTTAATATAGAAGAGCAATACCAGGGCAGTCAAATATCGTCGACCAAGATGATGCTTCCAGACCTATGAAGCGACGGGTAAGACCGCGGCTCTTAGCTACGTCCACTTTAGAACGCCCCTTGCCCCCTGGCCATGTAAAACGAACTCTCAGCAATTTCTGCCAATTCTGATATTCGATCCGGTATTCTTTACAAGATCCCCAAGTCCCCCGGTCGGCATCGGCAAATCGAATGTGGAGCACCTCTGACCAGGAGATCGGATGTTGAGCCGTCTAGGCTCATATGCAGTATTTGCTCGGTTTCATCTCATGCCAGCCGTTCCAATACGATTAAAGACTTTTATCGTTCGAGGCTGTATCCTTGCGTACTGGGCTGGTTATTTACAGTGGGCAGCTGTCATTGCGTTGTGGGTAGGATCCCAATGCGCAACGGGATTGGTTCTTTTTTGCGAGCTGAAGCTGTATCAGACCATCAAGGAAGTGTTCAAGATGCCCCCTGCACGCCCTTTCTTATCCTTCTCTGCGCCTTCTTTCTCCTTTGTTCTTCGTTCCAATCTGTTCTTTTTGGATTGACAGCAGGCAGCGTTCACACAGTTGTCAACATGCCGCCAGATCAGTTGCTACAACCCGAGGAGACAAGCACGAGAGTCTCAATCTCGGGGGGGGGGCAAGGGATTGAATGAGTCGCCGTCTTGGCCAGGTCATCCGCGGCCGGTTCCAAGCTCAGTATACGCCTCTATTTTTCGCGCTGCGCCCTATGTGCCACAGCTTGTGATTCCAGTTCCATTCCTTGGTAGGTTTGCGCGTTGTCGTCACCAGTATTGCACGGGTTACTCACTTGCTCAGTCCTGGCAGGCTTCGTAACTCGATTGGACTACCAACCCATCTCTTCCTACGGCGATGGAGTACTCGAGGGTATTGGGCTGGTCTCAGCATTTTGGGCTATTGCTATCTCCGCTGTCCTCGGCGCTTTGATTCGAACCATTGCCTTGTTCAAAGCAGAGCGTGGGACTACGCTTGGTGTAAGTGATCAACCAGACCTGTCAACTCCCACATTTTGCCAGTCGAGGCTTTGATCTAGCCTTACCCCTCTCCTCTAACAATGTCCAGACCCTTGAAGTACTGTTGAGCAGCCAGACATTGGTCAGCGCGCTCAAAAGCCCATTCGTTGTTCGCATCTTCACTTTCTGGACTCTCGTTCTCGGATTTATATGGGTTAATAGCCCAGCTGGTGGTCAGGCAGCTTACCGAACTGTCCGCCTGACGTCCCTTATCGAAACGACGACTCACGACTTGATGGGCAGCCCTGCAGCGGACATCAGATTACTTTTAAACAGGATACTCTGGGCAAGCAGTTCCAATCTCGGGACCCAGCTTGGGAGGGTATACGCTATGTTTGGGGCTGCAATTTCTGCATCCAATGCTATTGCTCAAGCTTCCAACAGATCAAGCCCGACGTTTGATGCTGCGATACGAGGGCTTGGAGGTGTGGATACGGCTATTATAGCTGCGAGGATGGATCTCTGGCAGAACGTCCGAGTACCTGAAATCACTGTCTTGCCGGGATACGACTCACAAGACCCTATCGCTGGATCCAAGTCCCTACCGATCGTCTTGTCACCTACGAATCTCTAGTCGGGGTTCCTGTCCGAGGCATCCCACAAGAAACTCCAGGGTACATTGGCTTTCAGTTTTCAACGACTTATGCAACACTACAGGTAGGTACACCAGGCTCGTCTAGCATCATCGTCCTACCTCTATTTGCGTTAAGGCGCTCATGACTAACCTTTCATCAGTGCTCTCCTTGGTTTAATACAACAACATGGCGTGAAGAAACCCCTGACGCATTGCTTCTTTACAAGGCAATCAACAGCAGCATAACAAACGAAAAGAGAATAGGCAATCATTTCAATGGCTTTCAACAAATCTACATGGATACGCCATCTCCCCTCACCAGCTTCAACTTTTCAACCAAAAACCACACAAGCCAAGGACCCATCACCCAAGGTAGTCTAGTATTTGTCACCAAGGGGAACTCGACTATCTGCGATATTGGCCATATCTATGTCTATGCTGAAGTTCAGTGTCAGCGAGAACAGCGACTAGGCCAGATGGTCTGCAGATCCGACAAGATCCGACATTCACCAGCTCAACCAGTGCCGTTTCCTGACAACCAATGATCATCAAGATCAATCAAACAGACCCAGGGGCCCCAGCTGCAGGATATTATGTAGCATTTTTGCCCTGGATCGCAAGCTCCTATCATTCCGGAAACCGATCCCCACTTGAGAATTATTTGGCCAGCCCAGCCTGTGGCATTGAGGGGGACGCCGTGGCGCTCACCGGTGAATATACGCGCTTACCGCTAAAGATATTCGCACAGCGTCTAGCGATGGTTATGAACACTGCACTGCGCATCTCTTACGTTATGCCTTCTATCCTTAGCTTCACCGATCTCAACATCACTGAGTCTGCTGCTCTTACCGGCATGGAGCCCAAGTACGGCAGTACAACAGGAAGCTTTAGCACAGCCACAGCGGTGTACTGGGTCCAGCATAAATGGATGGGGCTTTACATCGCCTCACTTGTCGTGATGAGCACATGTTCAGTTGCTGCCATCGTTCTTAGGCTTATAATTCGCGCCCCAGACTTCCTCACAAACGTCGCCGGCTTGACTCGCGACTCTCCGTATATCAACGTCCCTCTAGGGGGAAGTACCTTGGATGGCAAGGAAATGTCACGTTTACTCAGGAATCGGCAGCTCAAGATCGTCGACGTGCACCCTGAAAAGGATGTTGGGCACATCGCCTTTGCTGATGACATCGGTCAGATGGCAACCAAGAGGTTCGGAATGGTGGACAGGGTGTATGCCTAGACATCAAAGAGATTGATTGTGAATCCATTGTAGGCCTCGGGAAGCTAGGGTAATCTTGTAGTTGGGCTGGAATGGCTGGCTTGAACATATGTAGGGTCGTCTGGGAGGATTTTGGAGTTCAGGATGTTACAGGGTAGCAGTATAGCTCTTGTTGGGGTCTTCGAAAATGGAAGCAACATAATTTATGCAAAGAGCACTTGAGAACGGCTCATCAACAGTCGATCTACTACTCATTGGTGCTGCCATATGATATGTCTTATTTCAGTGCAAAGTCTCCTCCAGCCAGTCCAGGACATCTTGGCCGAACTCCGCCGGCTTCTCCAGGAGTGCCCAGTGGCCCCCTTCTCTCGTTATACCCTTGACCTTTGGCAAATATCCTGCATCAATGCTGGGTTGCAGTGCGGCCGTTCCCCATACAAATTCCCGCTCCCCACCCCAAAAGAAGGCCGGCATATTGACTACTTTTGCGTCTTCAGAGACCGATAAATAATCGCCTTCGCTCTGCTCGGGAACCAGGAACGCTTTATACCAGCAGCTAGGCGCCTCAAAACCAGGTGGCTTCCCAAACCGGTCCATGGAATCTTCCTTGTGCTCAGAGGTAGCGTAAGGAAGAGTGGGCTGAGTGTGACCCTCGGTGATAAACTTGCGCATTCCACCAGGGCTACACCAGTTCGCGAGCCAAGTATAGGGGTCCCCAAATGTCACGCTATACACAGACTCCAGGTTCTGCCCCATGACCTTAGATGGGTCGTCCGAAGTGAAAAAGTTCCAGTACTCATTTATGCCAAAGCCATAGGCCTTCCTTGTCAACTCGTTGACAACCTTAAGATCGAACTTCTGACTTGGCAGGGTGTAAGAGACGTTGACGATTATGAGACCTGCTACCCGAGAGGGGTGGAGGTTGTATAACCGCTGAGCAAGGGCACTGCCCCAGTCATGGCCCACAGAGATGACGGTAGACAGTTTTTCTGCGTCAAGAATCTCGGTGATGTCGGCCGTCATGTGTTGGTATGCGTACGAGGCGACATCAGTAGGTTTGGAGGCTCCGCCGTAGCCCAAGCAGTCTAGAGCAACAACCCCATAGCCATACGGGACAAGGAAATTATTGATGAGGCCGGCCCAGAGCCGTGCAGTGTCGGGCCAACCGTGGAAGAGGATGAGAGTAGGCTTGGAGCCCTGTGCGGGGCAAGTGTAATAGGTGTATGTGAAACCACGAGAGACATCAAGTTTCTTTTGAGTAAGCTTTGAAAGATCCATGGCCGGGTTCAAGTCTTTGGAAAGGCAAATTCTCGGAGAGGATGTTTGGACTGGAATGTTGACAAGAGGAAGTGTCTTGGCCTGTACGGTATATATAGATTTCAAGACCCTGAGCTTGTTCTCTCAAGTCCTCATCCACAGATTGACCCCGATATCATTTGGTTTCACACTAACGTCTCGCGTGGGACCAGGGTCGAGTCGTGGCAGCTCATCGTGTCGTACGAAGCGCCTGAGGTTCTGTGATGTTCCTAGGCGCCTTGATGCTGCGAGAAATGCCTCGCCTCCAAAGATAGCCGATTCGATATAGCCGCCCGGCTCGGTGATTTGCCGGTCGATAGGGCTTGCCGTATCGATATCACGAAACAAGGATAATCGTGTATTGCGCAGGAGGTGATATCTCTCACGAAAGGGAGAAGTAAGAGGGTGTTAGTTCCTATACTAGACGGCGGCGGTAGTGTCATACGGCCTAGTGATGTTTATTGCTTGATTGGTTGTGGTTCTCGCTATTGTGTTGAGAGACTATAGTCTTGAGAAGGTGGAAAGGGATAATTCTCTTATTCCTCGTATGGAGGTTAAAGTAGTTAAATACCCTATGAGAGGTTTAACCTTTTATGATGATATAGCTAGGTATGACTCTTTTATTGCCGGTAGCAGAAGGCTAAAAAAAATGCTATTATGTTAGTATTGGGATATTATGCTATGATGTGTTGATAACGTGTTCTTTATTATAGTTGAAGCCTGGCCCTCGATGGGTTAACTGAGCCAGAAGATCGTGGGACCAGGGCCCTTAATTCTAGGTTCTAGGGTGACACGAGGATGCAAAGTTGGGTGGCTCACGATGATCTCAGCCCCGTAACTTGTCGGAGAGTCGTTCCTACAGAGGCAGTGATCAGCTTCTGTCCTACCAGGCGGGACCTGGTCGCTTATCGTGACCCTCCGTGGTCAGTCTGGGCACACCGGGCTAGATGCGGTGATATAGCGCGCTTGCGAGGTGCGTATACGAGGAATCTTACGTGATGCTTTGCGAGTATCCTGTTACACAGGGATGGTATTCGTGGCGTCTTATCCCAGAGGCATCTCGCAAAAATATCATGCAGCGAGACCTAATCTGAGGGCCACGATCCAAGGAAGAATAAGAGCGCGGATGGTAGGGAAAGAAATGGAGGGAACAAGACGAAGAGGCGAGTGACGGAGTGTTTCGATGAAGGCCAGAGAAGAGAACTATTATTACTACTTTCGTTGGGTATTACCCAGATTAGTTATTGAACGCCTGTTTAGGAGGAACAACGGAAGATTGATATCAGATGTTGTATCAATTTGTCGCTACCATTGAAGCATGACCGTATATTGTCCAAATTCCTGTCAAGCTTTTGTTTCACAGCTCAAGCTTCTCCCTCCTTTAAGCATGTTACTCTGCTGAAAATGTAACAAATGACATAATAGCACCAGCTTCAGCGTGACTCGCGAAATGGTCTATTGAAAAGAATGGTGGGTTGATGTGTTTTTTTTTTTCATTATCTGCAATGATGACAAGAAGCCATCAACCACAATAGCAAAAAAAAACACAGTCATTAATACATAACGGTATTAACACCCAATACCGTGTGGGTTAGTGTGTCCCATTACACAAAAAATCAATACACATGATGCAGTCGTGTTCGAGTAATCCTAAACAGCCAGGCGAACCTTCAACTTGTCACCTCGAACAATTTCATTTTGCTTGGCCATCAGCTCCGGCAGATCCCAAGTAAGGTTAATATATCGTCCTGCCAGCCACGGTCGCCTTTGAGACGTAAGGAAAACTAACGAATCCGCACTGAGCTCCGGGGTTTCGACAAAGACTACAAAGCAGAGTTAGAAACCATAGGCAAGCAAAAGTCCTTAGAGCCCTACCTGGTCGGTATACAGGAGGCAGATCGTCAACGCTGCCCATTATTATTGGGACGTTTCCGGGATAGATGCTCTAGGCCACAATCCCATCATTCTCATGCTCGGCACAGATAAACTCTATTAGTCATAAGACGGCCAGCTTTGATATCTAATAAGCACTAATAGTAGGAGTCACACAATGAGCCCCAACACTGCAGACGTTAACGATAGTCTTAGACTCGCCCTTGAGGAGCAGAGGAAGCAAGGCCCGCACCACAAGATACGGACCAAACACGTTCACCGTAAGCACCTTCATCCACTCGGTAGGGTCAGATTCTAGAATTGGTTACATCGAGAGAATAGCGGCAATATTGATCACGATATCTAGATATCCGAACGCCTACTTGGCCTAATCTGCTAATGCTTCAACGCTCTTTGGGTTGCTGCAATCAGCCTAGATAGCCAGGATTTCGGACTCTAAGTACCCAACCTTAAGGGATATTACTTTGATTGCTTCAACGGTGGTTGACATATCTAATCTGGCAACGATAACAAAACGAGAGGCTCCAGCCTTTGCAAAGGATATACCCATAGTTTAGCCAAGGCCCCTTAATGCTCCAGTGATTAAGACTATCTTTCCACGGAGATCCGATTTAGTCGGATCTATGGCTAGGTAAGTGTCTCAATATACGACATAAGTCATATCATAGTCGGCTATGTTGGTTAGAGCATTATCGACACATAGGTAGAGTTTGGTGACATACCAGGGCCCTCCAAGAGGTTTGGCGTACCATGGGGAGGAGGCATGTTAAGTCGGTTAATGATGATTACGCTTCGCACTTATGTTTTCGTGTTATTGTGAATGTCGAGTCCCGGTTATTATATGAAGCACTCTCTGGCATCGGGAGTACTTATATCCCCCAGATCATATAGATTTATAAGCGCCAACGGCCTTATTGTCGACTCTAAGGCTAACGGAAATTCCGTTTCTAAGACAAGTGCAGATACATGATCATCAGTGGGTCATTACAAGTCACCCAGGTTAGGTACATCTTTCTCTGGGTGCTCACATTTGCATTACTACATATCAGAAAGTATTTATACTTCATTCTACAGTATCTACCATTTAATCTAAGTTAGAAATACTAGCTCATCCAACGCACTACTCCAAACGACATCCCCAAACACATCTAGTGCAATATCTGCGTGCGTCTAAAGGCTCTCCGGCATAGAAGCACCCAGGTCATACGTCACACCTTCTATGCTCGATGCCCCCAGCTACATATTATTCCCGGCCTCGTATATTATAGACTTTAGTACCTCATCGAGGCCAGAGGATTTCTCTCTTAAATATTCTTCATACGTGGCCACCACAGCACCCACCATGCCCGAAAACATTATCACCAAATCCATTTGAGCGTCTACGGAAGATATCAAGGCCGTCAGCCCTTAAAACTTTTGCTGCAGCTCCTTCCTAAGGGATAATAAATGAATCACCCTCTCGACAGCCAGAGAATCACCAGCCGGGATAACGATATTAGTTACATGGTCATCTCTCAAGGCATTGCCTCCGCTCTGCGGCTCCAGCAGGAAACTTGCCGAGTTAGAAAGACAAGACAGGGCTCGACAGATCTTAGCATATATATAAAAGGTGAGATACCAGACTTCTTACTCTAGGCACTTAATCACATTATCGATAAGTGATTTACAAGAAAGTAACAATTTCCGGAACATATTATGCCTTTGGCCATATGAAGTTAGAGAGCTATCCCAGAAATCGTGATAAAGCGAAGTCTCCGAAATTAACGTCTCAGGGAGATAAAACTCCAATTGCAATGCGACTATAACGGGGCAAATATGAGATTATTGCCAAAGAGAGTCTGCTTTACGTACGGTTTTATTGGAGTTCCGGTAACAATAACCTCTTCAAGCCATTCAACTCATGGCTAAAGGCTTACACAGTCACGGTGCTCACGAATTCATCACAGATCTCCATGTAGTCCAAATCATCATATGCAAATATATCGCATATGCGGCGGGATAGCTCATTAGTCTAAACAAAGTACGATATCAGATGGTCAGTCAGATACTCCGGGCTAGTAGCAAGAAATTAGCGAGCCTATTCAATATATCTTATATATGGCATTACGCAGCGAGTTCTAAACTTAGTAGCAATCCTAACTCATTAGTCCCGGGCTAGACAAGCAGGTAAGGCGATGAGTTCTCACCAAGATGCTATGCAAAATATTCCTAGCAGCGCTCATAGTTAATCAGTCATGCGCGGAGACCTTCTGCAAGACTCTATCTCGTCTGGCCCGAGGTCAACCTTTCGTTTTCCGTTATCTAGGTTTTAATCCAGGCCGAGATTATGAACAAGTGCCACACACAACTATGCGAGCTGGACAATTTATCGTGTCTCTGGTAGAAAGTAGTATTGATACCAGGCCAGATAGACAAGGAGGCCTTATAAGAGCTCCAGGCTACTCTCTGACTCCAAGAGCACCCTTCTGTGTGCCTAGATACGAACTTCCTCGCCGAGTTGTCTCTGCAGTGAGCAGTCCTTAAAGAGCATAGACGCCATAATATAGAGAAACAAGAAGGGAGTATTCGATCTAAGCGAGTTGATATCTACTTCCGCGTTGGGAAGAACGAAAGGGAAATAGTAAATAGCTTCAGTACAGTACTTGTCAAACAGGGTCCGGGCCAGATCCAGAGTGACAAGGCCCCGATCTATCACATCACGAGGTGCCAGGTATATTATGCCATGCTGCGGAGCCAATAGAAAAGCGGAGCTAGTGATATCCGCAAGGCCGGATAATCCTTGAGGTTGGAGCTACGAGAGGATCACACTCGATGAGCTATGTGGTTAGTTATTAAGCAGAGACAACAAGGACTCGATTCTTTGCTCCAGTAACTTGACGCGACTAAAGCTTCATCAGCATTCCTTAGAAGTGGAGACACTATGAGGAGAAAGCTCACGATGTGCCAGATGGGCTCTTTCTCTTATTCAGAACGTTCTGATATACACATTTCTTTCCGAGGCGCTTGCACTGCTCACACTCAGTGGGAGAAATTGGGAGACATTTCGACTTGCCAGCGGTGCAATTGACACATGCCCTCCGTCTCAGGCCGACAGTCGTCGGGGCTTGGTTGGCAGACATTTCAATGTTGGAGAAAAATGGTAGATGCTGGTCTGGTGAGATTCCTCTGAGAGTCTTGTCTCCTTGCCACCCACCCAAGCAATGATTGCTACGTCATCGCACCAGGGGTCGGAAGTTCCGTCGGCCAGATCACTCCCGAAAGCTGACGGAGTTAACAAAGGCCGGTCCGGGCGGCCTTAAGTGGGTTTTTGCTCCCTTGTCCGCTTATGTCCTCTTACAGCCGTTCTTGGCATTCCTCATCCGTCCACCAATCTCCCATAGCTACCTGGGGTACCTTGAGCGTGCTGCTCTCGCTCAAACGACTCGGGACTGTTCCCTTAGAACCGTACTCATGGAGCGAATTCCCCGTCGACGGAGGCGACCAGCCCTTTCGTGCATTGAGTGCCGTCGCCGCAAGATCAGGTGCGACAGAGGACAACCTTGTCAGCATTGCGTCTCGGCCAAGCTACAGTGCGCATACAGATTCTACCGCGAGCCTAGAGAGCACACCACGATCGCACAGCAGCCGTTGAGTCCATCAACAGAAGGACCTTCACCTGTATCACTGTTTCCACAGAGGACTACTCCTACACGACAAGTCGATGACCCCTTGAGCCTTCAAGTTACATCTGCCCTAGCGACAGAGCAGCTTGGCAGTTCACGGCTCAGTGCCAATGGCAAGAACGGTGAGAACACACCCGCCAGGTCACATGATGAGGAGGCGCGTATCCACGATGTTCTACTCCGTGTCCAGAGACTCGAGGATTCTTCAGCATCGAACCCTCTACGTGGTCTATCCGAGACCGGCCGGACCATTCTTGCTCGACAATCTGGCTTGCAAAATTCTCAAGTTATCTTGAACAAGACACGGATCTTGAGGTGGAGCCATTGGATGGGCACGGCACCAGAAGTATGATGCGCATTCCCTGCTCATGCACTGCGACTGTTGCTGACAAGTACAAGTTTCAACCCATCTACACCTGCTTCAGCGCAGCCACCAAGAATGATCAAGCAGCTCTAGTTCAAGATCCATTTCTACAAGCGGAGATTGCACACGTTGGCCAACTTCTTCAGAAATGTAAAGATGCGGCAACGGTTATCAAAACACGGCGGCTAGGCCTACCGCATCCCGAGCCTACTCTACCTCCCCTCGCCCGTGAAGTAGCTGATGCGATGGTATCCCGTTACTTGCACACGTTTGAGATAACATACCGTGTGTTTCACATTCCCAGTTTTTGGGTCGAGTATCAGAGATACTGGAGCCACCCGGAAGCCTCTCCTTTCAGTCTCCGTCTCAAAATGCTTCTTGTCATCGGTATCGGATCCAGCATTTACGAACGCGATGATGTACCTTCTGGTCTTCGCGATACGGTCTGCCAATGGATCCATGACGCCCAAGCTTGGCTGGCTGGCCCGTTAAAGAAAGATCGCCTCGACTTGGCCGGACTGCAAATCTACTGCCTCACCATCCTGGCCCGCCAAATATTCTCCATTGGTGTTGATTTAGCATGGATATCGGTGGGCTCCCTCATACATCGAGCCATGCAGGTTGGGCTTCATCGCGACCCTAAACATCTTCCTCCAATGTCACTTCTCCAAGTTGAGCTACGGAGAAGACTATGGGCTACCATACTAGAAATGGCTGTTCAGTCATCTTTGGACACGGCGATGCCGCCGAGGATATCCTTTGATGAGTTCGATACAGAAGCGCCATCGAATATCAACGATGACGAACTGGACGAGACATCAATAACAATACACCCTCACCCAAAGACTACTTACACGCAAATGTCTATGCAGCTGATACTCCTTGATTCTCTACCGATCCGGCTCCGGATTCTTCAGCTTCTCAGCGGCCTCCACTCGGAACTCTCCTATGTAGACGCGCTGGCACTAAGCTCCAAGGTTTCCGATGCTTGTCGGGCCTATAACCGCTTCCTGAAAGGCAACGAGCATTCTACATCTCTATTCCATCGGAACCTGCTTGAATACCTTATTCGCCGGTTCATGATTCCCTTGCACTGTCCTTTCGCCAGCCAAGCGCATGTCAACCCGCTCTTTCACTTCTCGCTCAAGGTCAGCTTGGATACTTCAATGGCAATCATATCTCCTCAGCCGGATGATAGCTTTGCTCGTCTCATATCTATCAACTCTGGCTTGTTCCGAGAGGGCCTTCGGTATGCTTTCACGACCATCACCTTTGAACTCATCCAACAGACTGAGTCGCAACGGATCGAGGGTACACTAGGACGCAGCTCACAGCACCGCGACTCATTAAAACAAGCTGTGAGGGAAATGATGGACCTATCACTGGAACGCATTCGTCAGGGGGAAACAAACATAAAAAGCCACATGTTTCTTAACATGATCTTGGCTTTGGTCGAGGCTAAGGAGGCAGATGTTCCCCATGAACTCAGGGTTGCCCAAAGTGCAAGAGAAAGCCTGGAGCTATGTTTTGGTCTTCTACAATCACAAGTCGGAACGCATTCAGACTTTACATCTGGTCAGATGGGCTTTGCATCCACGGGTCTTGATGAGCAAGGAGGATCGATGCTGGACTTTGACCTGGACTTCTTTTTATCGGATACGGATTTCTCTTGATAAATCGATATCAATGTACCCTAACTCTCGGCGTCTGAGTAGAATTTGTAATTACAATAACACCGTCTTGCCAATCTCGGCCCTGGCCCTTAATCGTTTCCTCGCTACCTATCCTCTCCCGCAGTCAAGTGCTCAACAAACCATATGCTTTATTTGCGATCTTTTCTCAAGTTACAAGTTCAAAAGCGGCAAGAATAGGGGCAAAGCCCAGAGTCTACGCCTAGGCGTTTCCCAGTAACATCATGACTGGCCGTTTCGGCCGTAAGCGGCCTCCGGACGTAAGCGTCCATGGGGATCCCTATTTAACCCAATATCTGCGCACATTACATCTTGGCACTTAAAAAGCTGCATATCAATCAATCCCTGTCTTTCATTGAGTCTCTCGGTACTTGCCCCTGTTACGGTTGTCGTCCTCTCATTCGGCACACCCACTCGGTACTCACTCCCCTTGCCCATCAAGAATGTCTCGAATCAAAGTCCTCATCAGTGGTGCAGGCATCGCCGGCAACGCTCTGGCTTTTTGGCTCTCAAAACTTGGACATGATGTCACCGTCGTCGAGCGATTTGCCAACCTGCGCACGAACGGTCTCCAGCTGGATCTCCGAGGTCACGGTGTGCAAGTGCTAAAGGGTATGGGCCTTGAGCAGGCATTCCGAGCCAAGCAGGCGCCTGAGGAGGGCATGCAAGTTGTGGATGGCTCTGGGAGACGTCGGGCCTTCTTCCCTGCGAACAGAACGGGCAAGGGTTTGCAGGCCTTTACGACAGACTACGAGATCATGAGGGGTGACCTGGTCCGACTCATCCACGACGCCAGCAAGGATCGAGCCAAGTACATCTTCAGCAACTCGGTTAAGAGTATCGAGAATGGATATGATTCGGTTCAAGTCCATTTTGCAGATGTCAAAGCGGATCGATACGACCTCCTGGTTGGCGCTGATGGTCAGGGATCACGCACTCGCAGAATGATGCTTGAATCCAAGACCAATGATGGATTTTACCCTCTAAAAGGCGACTTCGTGGGATACTTCACATCCCCACGGCCCATAAAGGAGGGGGAAGAGTGTATCGCCACAATGTACATTGCGCCCGGCAGACGGGGCATCATGACCCGGCGGCACCGTCCTGACGCCATTCAGGTATACCTTTCTTGTACGACAGACTCGAAGCGGCTCAATGAAGCACACCAGGGAGATGTTCTAGAAGAAAAGGCGGCATTGACAGAAATCTTTCAAGGCGCTGGCTGGCAGACAGAGGAGCTGCTAGAGGCTCTACAGAAGTCTGATGACTTTTACTGCCAGCGTATGGGCCTTGTAAAGCTGGAGTCTTGGTTCCAGGAACGGGCAGTACTGGTAGGGGATGCTGCCTACTGCCCGTCAGCAAACACTGGAATGGGTACAACCTCAAGCATCGTGGGAGCCTATGTCCTGGCCGGTGAGATCGGGAGGCACGTCGGGGGCTCCATGTCCATGGGAGAAGACGTCAAAGCTGGTCTCGCTGCGGCGCTGAAGGCTTATCAGGACAAGTTTCAGCCCTTCATGAGCCAGGTCCAAGAGGGAGTCCTTGAGGATACTAATGACTTTTGGAAACCATCCTCCCCTTTCGGTATTGAGGTGATGAACTACGCTCTTGGGGCTGCATCTCTCCTCAAGTTGGACTTGCTGAGCAAATGGATTCTCAGAGAAGATGTTAAAGGGTGGGATCTCCCTGAGTATAAGGAAATACTGCAAAATTAGATCGGAGTGTAGTTCATGTACAATAGTCTGTCAATTTGTGTCAATTTGTATACTACTTGTTAGTTACGTCTGCACCAAGTTGCACACATTTCATTCATGGCGATTCAGGCAGCCATCAAGAGTGAGTTCCTTCAGACCATTGTATCGATAAGGAAGTCTACAAGCGCCAAGCAACGCAATCATTGTTCGCTCTACTGCCAAAGAGATAAGACATCTGGTCTAGCCGAGTATTACTACACAAAGACAAACATGCTCATAAGCCCTCATCGCAACTCTCATCTGGAGCACAAATCAGCCCTTCACCAAATTCTGTCATCCACACTTGCTCGCCCTCTTGATCTCAGCCTCTAGCTGCACCTCTGTTTCGAGGAGCCCCATGCTTCTGCCGAGGCCGATCAGGGACAGTCACCAAGCCCTTGACACCTCTCAAACCCATCTTGCCAGCTGTTGTCTTTGCGATCGGGGGAGTATCGGGAGATCCAAGCCCCTCCCTAGCGTAGACGTTGGCTTGTCTCACCAACTCAACCTTGTCCCATTTGAGGTTCTTGAGGTAGTTGTTGTAGTAACCAAGCCACGCTTGGTAGATCCGTGCTTTGTCGTCCTCCTCCATCTTCTCGGCAATACTCAGCACTTCCCCTGCCAGGGACAGGTCAGGCTCTCGGGGGCTCAGGGTGATTTCCTTGAGAGACCACTTAGGGAACCAGGCTTCTGCAGCCGAAACAATCAGAACGCCTCGACCATCAGCGTCGGCGCGTGCTGTTCGTCCAAGGCGATGTATGTAGCTTTGTTTGTCAGCAGGAAGACCGACCTGGATCACGGTAGTGACGCCCGGGAAATCCATCCCACGAGCAACGACGTCTGTAGCCACGAGGATGGAGCTGTTAGAGTCGCGGTATTCGTTTGTGATTTTGGTGCGCTTGTTTTGCGACATCCGGCTGTGCAAAACGGATACTGGGGGCAGTCCTGAAAGGGCAGAGAGAATTTGACCATAGAAGTCGGCGAGGGCAGCAGTTGGGGCAAACAGGATGGCTTTGAAAGTTCCATCTTGAGCGGCCTCCTGACGAACGCAGCCTGCCATAGCGGCCGCGACGGCTCCAAAGGTCGGGACCTCAACAAGGAACTGAGGAACGCGCTCGTGAGTGTTGACTTCGCCGGCCGGGATGGTCGAGATGAACTTGTAACCAGGAGCCAGAACAAGGCCAGCTACCTGCTGAACATGAGGAGCAATGGTCGCGGAGAAGAGCATGCCTTGTCGGGCTGTATCCTTCTTGTCGGGAAGACGGTTGACAATCTCCCTGAGATCCTTCATGAATCCCATGTCAAGCAACCGATCAGCTTCATCGAGCACAAGGCTGTTGACGTTTCTCAGCGAATAGACGATTTCTTCGTTAGACATGTGATCCAAGAGACGGCCAGGAGTGGCAATGAGGATGTCGCAACCACTGAGGATCTGTTTCTCTTCGCGGTCCTTGTTCGTGCCACCGATGGCGATCTGGACGCGATAGCGCGGCAGTCTCTGTAGCAGCTTGGTCGCTTCAGTGGAAATCTGCATGGCCAGTTCTCGGGTAGGGGAGATGACGAGGAGTGAAATGCCGGCGTCAACAGGTCGATTCTCTGTAAGCATGGTCTGGAGAGCTGGGAGCAGAAAGGCCATGGTTTTGCCCGTTCCTGTCTTGGCCTGGACGAGGCAGTCGCTTCGGTTTGGGGGCAAGAGCTCGTCCACGGTAGCGGCCTGAACTGGTGTCATGAATTCAAAGCCCATATCTTCTGTGATGGTCCGGATGACCAAAGGGTGCACCTGATTCTGTTCCAGCAGTCCATCGAAGCGACGGGTGCCGAGCGGAACGGGTTGCTGGGGTTGGGGCTGAGACGATTCAGCGACAGGAGCAGTCTTCTTCGCCTGATGCTGTGAGCCTCCTGCAGAGGCAGAGGGTGATGGTCCTGCAGGGGGGTTGCCTTGGCCACGGTTGGATGAGCCGTGGCGAGGCCCTCGCCGATTTCCGCGCCGACGACCGGCGCCATTCTTGTGACCATCCATCGGGTTTCGGGAACCTTTGATAGGCGTATATCCTTATAGAAAGACGGTAGAAAGGAGTGCGACAGTCTCCAGTGTTGTTGTTGAAGAGTGATCGAAGGTTTATATCAGCCTTTCGTGGTTGTTGATGTTCCTGGATGCCTGAGAATCGCAGTTTTTTCTTTGATGAGATAGATTGCGCTAGGCTTGGTTCAGCAGTAGATTCTAGGCCACACAGGGCTTAGATCGACCCCACAGTCAAGGCACCCTGGTCCTTTTTAATGCAGGGAGAAGTGCGGATCAAAGGGCGGCAGCTTGGTGATGAAAAAAAGAGAAGACAAAGATCTCGTGTCAATATGAGAAGAGGGCGGAGCGACGCTTGCACATTCTTTGTTGCGATCATTTCAGTGATGAATGCCATCGCCCTGTGTCGAGCAAAGGTCGGGCAGGCTGCTGACTGTTGTGCTGCACGGACCAGTTCTAGTACCCAGGCTGTCACGCACGTGCTGTGCCATGTGATTGTCCATCTCATGTCTTGCACGACTTGGTGACCTGTTACCACTCCGTAAATTCTAATGTGATTTAATATCAACAGGAGATACCAAATACCCAGGCTAAAAATTAATCTTTTGAATAGCTTAATATTCCATATGGCATGTAGAGTTCACCCTCGCATCAAGAAGCCACCTATGGTAAGCTACCTACCCTACGGCTTCTTTGTTTCTCTTAGGGAAAGGTTATGCGCCTGCATGATCGTTGGTGGTGACTAGAATCTATAATTAAGACCCCGCAGCTGCTTTTTATAGCACAAGTGCTCGTTGAAAGAAACTGTCATATTTAGGTATACGTCACGGTCTGGAGGAACAAGGTAAAGATAGCTGCGTGCAGAGGACACATGAATCCTTCCTGTTGGGAGAAGATAGTACACGTGGCGAACTCAAGTGATTAGGATAGACTTCTCTATACTCGCCAATTCTGGCATAGGGCATTAGACTGTAGGTATTAAACACGGAAAAGGCTTTCATCTATCTGCCAAGATTAGGACCAGGGGACTATGTAGTTGGCCATCTCCAAGCCGGGGGATTGATGGGATATATGGTTGAGTAGTAAGGTTAGCTCTTCGTTATATCAGCGTTCTTTTTTATACGGGATACTGTTCCGTTTTTGATCATTGACTGTCTTACTGTCAAGACATGTGTACAATCGTATGACGGCCATGAAATCGACAAGGATTTTGCTCTCGAGTTCAATGCAATGCTGACTGACAACACACTCAAGCATGTGCATGGGGCAGAATATCAGGAAAGCAATGCGTTTATTCCATCGCGAAACCTTTGGATTCATTGAAGAATGCAAAATTGACCACCCTGAGGTCTGGTTTTGACGCACCTGTCGTCGCCCCAACTCTTCGTTCTGAGCGCCATGGGCCAGCCACCTAGCCTGGTGACGAGTTAGTTGATAAAATTCCATAGGCAATATATAGTAGTATACAAGATGCCACACTGTCTTAGTGAGAAATCTAAATAGTCTTCAGTTATTTCTGTTGGCGTATGTCACTGCAACGAAACTGGCTTGAGAACACGGCCCCCTGGGAGGAGTGCTTGCTGGACGTCCAAGCACATAAGCCCTGGAGTGATCCAGTGCCTGTCACCTGCCCTTGCGGTATCAAGCATCTATCTCTTCTACGAAAAATGTAGTTTTCTGATACCTTGGCAGATGGCGTAGAGAAACCTTAAAGACCTTTCACGCTGCGATGCGGAAGCTGCTGGTGGCTAGGAATACTGTACAAGGAGCTACGTGTTGACTGTTCTGAAACAAGACCTAGTTTATTTGACCAGTCGATTTAATTTTGAACTAACATTGAAGAGACGGGCTCATCTCCTAATGGGAACAAACGCGCGTTACTGCGTGAGGCAATCGGTCTGACAGCCAAGCTCAGAAGACGACTGATGCTATTTGATGACAGATATCACGCCAAATTTGGATCCAAATGTTCCAAGTGCACACCACTCTGTATTGAAAGATATCCCAAATGACATGATCTTGGTCTTGGGCGTACTTGGCTATCCATGAAAGGGGCCTGCGCAAGGACTACTCTGGCGCCAAAGCCTTAGAAAGCACCATCCTGGCAGGTGAGGCGACGAGCCACAACATGAGGGCACATGAGATGCATACGCTCAGCTAGAATCCAGCCAGGGCTTAGATTACGGCGGCGCTAGATTTGGGGCTTACCAAAACTGCCAACAGGCATGGCCGCATCAGCAGGATTTGTGACCGAAAGGCATATGAGAGACACAGGGGTACTCGGACGTTCTGTCAGTTCATCTCGGCCCCAGTCAGAAGTTAGACCGACGTCTCAACTCGGTGCCAGGACGTCCGCGGACACCGTGAACGAGCGCTCGGATAGGCCTCGCAAGTAGTGGAGCGTATCTTCGGTTTGACTGTGGGGGTCCGAGGCTTGACGAGCACATACTTATCCGCGTATTCAAAGATCGGTGCCGAGGCTGTGCAAGGGTTTTGTGTGCGAGCCCCGTAGTATCGCCATTTTTGGTGGTCTCGCAAATACGCCTTGCCGTATCGTCTCAGATCTGAACGTGATTGAAGTCTCTGACCCGAGCGTTGTTACCGGATCGTCCATAGCACTTCGAAGCCCTGCAGGAGATCCTGTAGACAGTTGCCGGGCCTTGAACCCGCAGTCGAAACCCAGCGTCATTCCTAGTGGCGTTTCAATAGGCACATAAGTGGTAGGTAGGCTTTTGGTAGGTAAAGGCACATTCATGGCGGCTTCGTTATTGAATAAACTAAAGATGACAACATCTTCCTAATTAGATATTATTTCCAAATCACTAAATCCCCTTCCTTATGTCAACTTGACGTTCTTCATCTCATCGGTGACAGACACGAGCTTGGTGACGCCCTTGGTGGCCTGTAGCAAAAGGTAGTTGATGACGTTGAGGCCCAGGACCAGCCCGATGGCGCCCAAGCTGAACCAGACCCACGGGCGATCTCCAACCCACATGAGGGTCTTGGTGTCTCCATGGTGCCAAGAGCAGCCCTCCAGGTCGGTGATGTACGGCTCCAGCTCAGTTGCGTTGATGACTTGGATTGCTGGGGTGGGCAGCGATGGCTGGTCGAGCAGCCAGTTCTTGATGATCATACTCAAGAAAAAGGGTCCGGAGCCAATCATGATGGCGGCATGAGGGAGCAGCTTGGCCCAGGGGCGGGTGATGTCGTTGTAGTAGAGGAGCTTGGAGATGGTGGCTAACAAAACAGGGTGGCCGGCAGACGAAATCATCAGGTCGTTGGAGACACCAGTGGGAGTCGTCGACTTGAACACAGCGTGGTGCGTCTCGCCATCAGCTTCGAGCTGCTCGAAAGGAATTGTGTGGTTGCAGTTGGTGTCCATGTCGAGATAAATGCCTCCATAGTGGTAGAGGACAAAGTAACGAATGGCATCGGCGCGCTGGATGGGGAATGTGTACTCGTCCCAGGTATCCAAGAACCATGAGTATTCGGCCTCGATGAAGTCGCGAGCAATCTCGTCGGTCCAGAGCTGCGAACAAGTTAGCACCAATACAATCTGGGTGTTGCCGGTCGGTCGGGTGGGCGAACCTTGTACTCGAAATCCTTATAAGCCTCCTTGCAGGTCTGCTGCGAGTGAATCCATTTCTCAGGGATCACATCAGTAGCGATGGTCTGGTGGAAGATGCGAGGTATCGTCTGGGGAGGCTGAGTCGGCTTGGGCGCAGCCGAGGGGGCAGCATCGAGGGGGAAGGTGAGGCGGGCGCCAAACAACTCCTCATTGCGGACGAGGAGAGTGATGAGGGGTTCGAAGAGGAGGACGACGAGGCTGACGATGATAATGTCGGTGAGCAGCAGGAGAGCGGCGTACTTTCTCGGTCTGGGCAGTCGCAAAACCTTTCTCGGCCAGGCCGACCAGCGAGAGACAGATCCTCCCACAGATTTTCCCCAGTCGAGGCGCTCTTCGTCGTAGGAATCGTCGGCGTCAACATTGGCGATGAGGGGTGCGGCTGAAGGGCTGGCCGACCGGCCTCGGTTTGGTGAAGTGGCTGTCATCCCAGGCAGTTGAATAGGCGACGGCTCATTGGGCGACACACAGATCCAGAGAGGGAGAGAGAAAAAAAAGATGAAATGGAAGGGAGGGACGGACAGTCGGAACTTGGCAGAGGTGCGCGCGCGTGCGATGGTAATAAGCTTAAATGAGAGAGGGACGCACGCAGTGTTGGGCCCCTTAATTGCGCAGCCCACCCAGTGTGAGAAGGCAAAGAGAGTCAGGAGGGTGAAAAAAATCTCTTGCGGGCTGTGTCTGGGCGCAGTAGGTACCTAGCAGGCTGGCGCATGCAGTGGCTACAGGAGGCAAGAAACTGCGAAAAAAAGCCTGCGAAAAGCCTGCAGCAAACCGCCCGCCTCGAATAGCACAGCGCTGCGCTGGTGCACCCCGACGGACGGATTAGCGTCCAGTGAGACCACGCGTCAAGGACTCAGGGGCACCGCGCGTTCTGTTGCATTGTACGGTGGCGGCTGGATTGGCCAATCTGCGCTGAGGCCTCGGCAACTGCTGACTGGGGAAGAGGGTGTGGGCAAGTTGAGTCTCGACGAGGCCCAATGATAGCGACGTCGAGGGGGCATCCTACGTCAGACAGAATCTCTGACCGGCCAGTGATTGGCGATGCCCATAATTTCAGGGGCTGACAAGGTCCACCTCGAGATGCGAATCAATCTCTTGTAATGACGCATCGCTTCACCACGTAATGAGAATCGCGTGTCACAGCCCCCAAACCAGGCTAGAGCTGGCTCTTGTCTTATCACCGGGGGGCCCGCTAAGCCCCCTAGCAAGCGACCGACGGGAGTGTCAAATCTGTTTGTTCTTGGGTGCCGGCCGATTCTTTTCTCTTTTCTTTCCCCGACCCGACTTGCATCCTTTTTAGTCGGCTGTTGGTTGAAGCTATTCGTCTGGTCTATCTTTTTTCTCCTTCCTATAGTCTAGACCGAATAACTCAACTCAACGCAAAGCATGGCGGAAAAGGCACCAGAGCATCCCGATGTTGGCCAGCCACAGTTTGCCTACCACGCCGTGGTGGAGCCTTTCGTACGTGTTTGTTCAGCCTTTACTTCGCGGCTCAATTGCTAACAGGGCACGTGTGCGTGCTGTGTAGATGATTGTCGGCATCATGGTTGCGTCTTGCTACTTCAATCGACTTCGGGGCTACTCAATCTCACCCTCAAACCAAGACGAGGGCCTTCTCGGCAACGCAAAGCTCGAGCCGCGTGACCAAGATGACCTCTTTGACGACTCGGATAGCTTCGATGAGGCTTCGCCCTCGCTGACGCCCGCAGCGGCCACGACGACCGAGACGCATCCTCCCAAGAAGCGATCATGCTGCGGCACCATCGTCCATACGCCCAATTCCTCGCGATACGCCAACTACCCCCACAGCCGCTTCATACAAAAGTTTCCCTTCTTGGTTGAGATGTTCTACTGGGCCATCAACCTGCTCTTCTACGTCAGCATCAAGGGTATCAGCGGCCTCATCTTTTCCACTGATGGAGTGTGGAAGATGGCTGAGAGCCACGGTATTGCTATTCTGAACTTTGAGCAAAATGGTCCCTTTAGCTTCTTGTTCCCGATGCGCGAGGTTGCTGTGCAAACCTTCTTCAGAGAAGGCCACCAAACCATGTTGACGATCCTGAATCGGGCCTACTCCCTCATCCATATTCCCGTTACTGTTAGGTACGTGGTAGCTGTGTCTCTGCTGAAAGAAGCCATTCTAACGCTCGATAGCTTCCTCGCCTGGTACTACTATGCCGCGCCAACCCACGCCCAGTTCGCCGCCGCCCGCCGCATGATGAGCCTTACCAATATTGTCAGCTTCTGCGTCTTTACAACATATCCTTGCATGCCTCCTCGTCTGCTGCCCGAGGAGTACGGCTTCTTCGACACGGTCCGTCACGAGGACGCCGAGTCCATCTACGCTACCAACCAGTTCTTCAACCAGCTGGCGGCGTTCCCCTCGCTGCACTTTGGCTACTCGTTCTGCATCGGCACCGTTCTCATGTACCACTCTGGCATTTTCCGCCGCCGCCTCGCTCCCCGCGAGAAGCGCATGTCCAAGGCCTGGCAGATCTTTTTTGCTGTTCTGAGCATCGTGTACCCGTTGTTTGTCCTGACAATCATTGTGGCAACAGCTAACCACTACTATCTTGATGCGCTGGCCGCCACGGGCGTTGTGGCCATTTCTTGGCTTTGCAACCGCTATCTTCTGTATCTGCTTCCCTTGGAGGATGTCTTCCTCTGGTGCGTCAAGCTGGAGAAGCCTGTTCCCACCACTGGCAACCGCCGAGGATAGCGGGTTTCGATTCAGACACGGCCTCCCTCACGAATATAGTTGGAGATACCTGTATCGAGGTATTTTATTTAATGTATAATGATGTATTACATCTACGGAGTACTGTTTTTAGACGGTGGAAATGGCCCAGACAAGACCGATACCCGAGTACAAGGACAGGATAGCTGGAGCGCAAGTCGAATCATAAAAAGCTTGACTGCGCTTGTTCAGATCAACGAATCATGCCCTTATGGAAGTCAATAGAATACACGCGAGCCAGTGGCCGCCTACGCCTGGCTGGACCTCAGAGTCTCTCACTGTGACAGTTGGCAAAGCCCAAGCCAAGCTGCAAGCCATGGCATCAGGTGGGCTGTGCTGGTCACTCGGCGACCCTGGATGGCAGCCCTGGTGTCGCATTGCACAACCCCCTCCACCACATGATCTTCTCTCCAGCGCCCGATACGCACTGATTGAGCATTGAGCATGAAGCATGGCGCCTCACGCCCCGAGCCGACATGGTGCATCGATCAAAGCTTGTTAAATTGCACCGGCGTGACCTGCCCGTGCCCGGCCGGAACCCCCGGAGTCTTGAAATTGTCCGACGGCGTTTGCTTCAAGTGCCGCGGGAACGGCGGAAATTGTGGTTCTTCTGGTGGATATTTATTTTGTTGCTGGGCTCATGGAGCCACTGTCGATCCATGAAACTAATCTCGATACTGGACTGAACCAAGAAGCTGTGGCTAGGCTGGCTGGCTGGCTGGGAGGGTTACAGTTTGTGGGAGCACGCAGTACCATAACGTCCAACGGCATCGACCATACTCTATGCGGAGCAAGGGAGAAGCGCCAGGGCTGCAGATACAACCCAGGAAGACGCTGTAGGCTTGAGTCTAGTATTGACCGCCATCGTGGTCGGTGCAGACTGTATTATCGCACTCGGCTGTCAGCAAAACTCACTCCTTCAGGGTCCAAAATTAGCCAATGAATCAGTTCCCGTTCCCGCGGCATCTTGTGCGTCGGACTCGGGAAACTCGTTGAGCCCGCATCCCGCCGGGAGTCGGTGAATAAATCCCCCCAAAATCTTACGTGCTGGTAGTTGGGGCCCTAAGCAGCTCCTGAGACCGCGACACTCATCTCCGATGAAGAGTCTTAACATGTGTCCATGCTGGAGATGTCGCTGCAAGACGTCTCTCAAGGCGGACAAAGTCTTCCGTTAGTTCAAGATTCAGCAGGAAATCAAGCACAAAATGACGCGACCCCACTGCAGGGAAAAGCAGCCAAGATCAGCCCTAGCCTCTACCTTCCAAGAGGGACAAGGATCTTCAAGCTGCCAAGGAACTGGGCACTGTCGATGAGAGGACGAGCCACTCGCCATCCAAACCGAGAGAACGAAAACTCTCAGAAGCTGTTGCGAGCTCGGTACACAACTTCAAAGCAGCCACTGTTACTGTATCTCAACCCCGTGTCAACGGAAGAGATGGTTGCCGGGGGAATGATTGGGATAGAGGGGTAACCAAAAGCTTGACGCGCGGCATGTGGGAGTGACAGGGCCCCTGGTAAGTGGCATCGGGAACACCAGGCTAAATTGGCGCTTCTTTAGGGCCATTCGGGATTGCTTGGCGGGAAGTTCCATGCCGAAGTGAGGCTCTTTACAAGCGCTCCTGTCGACGTCGATAGAGACAGAACTGTGGTCGTCGTAGTTTTATGCTCGCAGGTGGCTGTGACTGGCACAGGCGTACGCGTACTTCGACAGCGGTTTTCAATTGTTGTTAGGTGCAGCACCTGTTGAAGGCGCAGTTCTGGGCTGACGCGGCGATGACGCTCGAAGCAAAGGCTGCATGCTGAAGTCTACAGGTGTGGACTTGGGAGACACGATGTCGCTACTGTCGTCAAAGACATTTCGAAGCTGAAATGAGCGAGACAACTGGGAGATTCTACCTTTCGCTTGATCCTTGAAAGATCTGAATGTTCTGGATGTAGTGCTAAAGACTCGCATTGTTGACTTGGAAACCTCCCTGTTTCGCACTGTAGACTCTACAACAGCGACTCGGTCAACCTCGAGAGATGGTAGTGGCGAGGGGAAGAAGACCTTTTACATGTATGATCGTTGTGTTGAACGCTCAGAGCTACGGGGACTCTGGGCTGCGGCCACAAAAAGTAATGGAGGCCAAGTCTGACTTGGATTGCATCTGGAACTCGGTTGTCCTTTCCAATCAAGCGAAACTGAGGCTGAAGATATTGCGTGTTGCTCAATTACAGAGGAATGCCCGGAAAGCTGCGAAACTATAGCTTGAAAAGACTGGCAAGATCAACGAGGCAAAAGTGAAGAACGGGGTGTCAGGTCATTAACGAGTATTGACCTTCGAGTTCAACATGTCTGCGCAACCACTATCCCTGTTTAAAGAGCTATTCGACCAGTTGATTTATGTGTATGACATCTGCCATACGTTGCCCGTCTATTCGTCTTTGGCGTCTTGGATAGAGCCCCAACGAACCCATAATCAGATCTAGCTCGAGCACCACCAAGCCCACATTTGTAGCGTTGTAACCTATATGAGCGGCAGACGATTCCTGGTATTTGAAGTATCGTTACAGATAGTCGTTGACGCCTGATAAATTGGGTTCTGAGGCCGTACAGGCGCTCACGCTGCCACGAGAAAGCTGAAGCTCAATGAGGAACTACCCGTTCGCACAAAGGGGTTTCAAAAATGTTCTCTCGAACTAGTGCTGTGGCTCTATTATACATAAAAGGGGAATTTGGTAAATGTCGTATCCTTGTAGGCGTATAGCTTCATCCAAGCGACTCTAACTTCACGATCCAATCTATTCTCCATTCTCCTGCATGTGTTGTCCTGACTTCTACCCTGACTGGGCCTCCACGGCCCCGTGGAAGTCCTTCAAGAACCTCCACCTGCTCTTCTCCTTCCATCCATTTTCTTTCCAATCATTGACCTTGTCCGGGAAAAAATTGATCACATCCAGAAGAGTGCTATCGTGGGCAACGACCACGAACACATCGTCTCTTGCATCAAGCTCAATGACCTTGCCCACTGACTTTTCTGCCTCAGCCACGTTTCTATCTGGGGCTTCTGAGAGATTCTGGTAGAATGGTTTATCTCGAACCTGTTGTGGGTGGACTTTTACTAGCACTTCACCTGGGCAAATACTTCCAGGCAGGAAGGGCGGGTTAGAAAACGGGGATGGTGAGATATTTTCAGGTAGAGGTAGATATTGTGAAGGCCGGAAAGAGCCACAGTGATGGGCTGTATCAGCACCCATGAGAACAAAGGTCGAAGGTGTAGTTCGAGCCAGCGCGGCCATATGACCGACGGTATGCTAGAAAGCACTGTTAGCTCGCCAGTACTTCAGTATATTGGTTGGCTTTCTTACACCGGGAGAATCGAGAAGAAAAAAACTTCCATCCTGAAAGTAGTCGACGGCACGGATGTCTCCAATCTTTGTGGCGCCTGAATGAGAGTTAAAGTCGATCTCGTGAAGTTCACGCCCCCTGTTTCGCATCAGCAACTGTGCCAGAAATACCAACTCGTCTACGTACTTGTAATCCGTCTCGAGAATTAATCCTTCAGGGTTTGCAGGATAACCGGGCAATAGAACGTCTTTAAACCCTGGGCCAACAACCAGAGAAGTCGTGGGGGGGAATGTTGAGGGGTCTCCAGAATGGTCAAGATGCCAATGGCTGAGGAGCACAGGTGTAAGTTGTCTTTCAGTTTGCAGGCAAAAAACTCAACATACCTCCAGATGATGGCTTTGATGTCGTTCAAGTCAATGGAAGCTTCTTTCAAAACCGAGGCAACATCAGTATCAACGGTTACAGAAGCTCCCGACTTCTCTGACTCTGCGACAAAAGACTGGATGACGGCTGGTGGGGAAGCACCAATGTCCTTGCGAAGCCCTAAGTCGAAGATGAGCTTCTGGCCGGATGAATGCTCGATCAAGAATGAGTATGCAGGGCACTCCAAGAAATCGTGACTTGGAACATGGTCCTTTACAAAGGTTGTCATTGGTATACGCAGCCGCGCAGTGCTGTCAATGACTCTGACATCCACCACGTTGGTTGAGGAGGGAAGTTCGAAGCTAGGAAGAGAGGCTGCCATGATGAGGAGAGATCTCGGATGTGCTGATATGTTTGTGATTGTGTCTTTAGTGGGATGTGTTTTATTAGGCGAGCAACCATTTATACACAACGTGTTACTCTTCCTGGCTGTTTAAGGTGATGCTATTCCTCCGCGTTGCAAGCCACCGCCCACTTTTTCGAAGCCATTCCCGCAGAGTTGGTCCGGTGATCAGGTACAATGGCTTAGATAGTGCCACGCGGGAAGCACAACATAGGCACTAACAGAATCTAAGTCCCAGAGATCTTATTCCTCCGGTCCGTCCCTTGGCAGGCCAGGGTCTCCCCTGTCAAGGCCACAATCTTTTTATGACACGAGAACAGCTAGAGTCATTCTGCTGGAACTACATGTTGTCTGATGATGCTGAGTGGGCTCTTGTTAGGATCAAACACGTAACTAGGCCGATGATGGAGTGGTAGTGAATCATCCACGGTCAGATGATGGGCAAGGTATGCTAACACTGCCCATTAGCTTCGAGGTTTATGGAGACAATTGTTCGACAATACGCTTGGCTAAGTTTGGGTTTATATTATCTCCGCTGACTAATTTCGCCTCCAGATTGATGATACCCAATGGCTGGTAGTAAGTAGAGGAGCCGGGCCCTGGAATATTTGAAACCCGGGGCACGCTTGGTAGGAAAGTGCGGCGAGATTGAAAGCATGGCCGTTTTGTGCAGACTGCATCTGACTGAGGTAGTAAGCATTCCGATTACATAGTTGTAAATGGCTGAGATCATGAACCACTCAAGGTCTCCGTGGCAATAGGACTCAGTTTAACTCAAGAATACCAAGTATTGACGTAATGGCAGAATGGAAAATGCGGCTGAGATTTCAGGCGTCCTCCCACTGGTAGATGATATGTCGCTCCCCCAATGCCGCCTTGAGGACCAATAGCAAGTCGTCAATCGAGGTCAGGAACTTCAGATACAGAGTTACCGCCACGCAATATCGTCGGTGGTTCTCGTCCTTCACTAGTGTCGTGGTCAAGATGGCATCACCGCCCTGGGCGAGGTACGACTCGATGGCCCGGCGGACGAGAGGTGCAGGCAGCCTCTCTGGCAGAGGGGAACCCGTCCTGAAAGCCTGCTCAATAATGCCAAGCACGGCCATGATGTCTCCAATGGAACGGTCATCGAGGATACCGGCCGTGCGAACGAGTCGTTCCTGTAGTTCCTTTGGGAGAGAGCCCGCCAACTTGAGAAGACTTCCAAGAGCCTGATTCATGTACTGACACTGCTCTTGTGCTTGTACGAGGACTTGTTGATTGAATGGTCCGAAGCTGAGCTCGCCCTTGAGAAGGCCAATCGAAGCACTGAGCGACATAAGGACCTCTGATACCTCGATAGATACCTCCTCCGCTACCGTGCTGAGTGCTGGGTTTTGATCCGCTCGACCCCAGTGAGAGATGAGGAGGGCGTAGTGATCAGAAAGCGTTCGGACAGAGTTTGCGAGTGTCTTGCAGACATGAGTCGTAGCCGAGGGAGGACTCGGAAAAAGCTGCACAATGAATGCGGCAGCGAATCCAATCAAGACGGTAACTAGCCGTTTCCAGAATGCAACTTCACCCTTGCCTGGAAGTCCATATTGTTGAATGTGGTCATGATCCCAGCTGAAACCAACGACGAGGGCAAAGGTGGCTCCAGCCATGATGCTCGCCTGGGCGTACGCTGGGGGTAGAAAGATTCGCCACCACATTAGTGGAACAAGCATCACAGCTGTGATGGCCCCCATACCATAGGGATTCCCTGGGCCATGGCCTGATCCGATATACCATGCTACCATGCCCATTACGCCGCCAAGGACTGTCCCTAGTGTCCGCGCAACTAGGGAGAAGGTGAAGTCTGCCAGATACACAACTAGACATGTCTGAGCGCTGATGACGGCCCAGATGCCCTTTTCTCGATAAAAGAAGCCCGCGGTGCGAGGAAGCGATGCGGGAATGGACGTTGCAATGGTCACAATAACCATCCGAAATGCGAACATGCCAGCGGGGTTTGTGAGCCATCCGTAAGTTGCAATTAGCACACGGCTCAAAGGGTTTCTGCGAGAGGACAAGCCTTGGTACACTCGGCTAATCTCCAGGCGTCTTCGAGCCTCCTTTGTCTGGTCATCGAACACAGCGGAGTCCTTGGTCAAGTCAGGGTCGTCCTCGTTTGATGTGCCAGAGACTGGAATGGTAAGCCGCCCGTTGAATAACCAGGAAATGGCATATTGAAAACGATAAGGGATCCAGATGCGATGAGTGGTTCGTATCTGCGACAGTTGGAGAATGTAGTCAAGGAGCTTCTCTGTTGCTTCTGCCATGTTCAAAATCCGCTCCTCAACCACCATGGAAATGACGATACCGGGAAGAAACAGATTATCGGTGCCTTCGATATGCTTAAGTCGGCCATTCTCGTCAAACAGCTCGGCATGAGTTTCAAGGACGCCTTTTGTGGTGTTGACAATGCAGGTTTGCCTTACAGCACGGGAGGTGGCGAGAGTGTCTTGCATATGGCGTGCCAACTCGTCAAATTGAGACTGAGAGGGTTTTCCAAACCATCGGCATGAGTTAACAGTATGAATGTAGTCGCTGGCGAGCTTGATAGCCTCGGAGCCTGTTTGTAGCACTTCAGAGGTGGTCTGTTCCAGTGTCGTCCTTGTTCGGGAGCGTATGGCGGCGGTCTCGGGTGTTTGAAGGGCCTCCATCAGGTTGGCGCTCTCAAACCTGTGTCGTTGACCAATTTCATACCCTTCTTTCTCTATAGCTCGCCCGCCGCCCTTGTCGTGACGTGCTACCGAGTGTTCTTCCTGCTTTTGAGCTGCCCGTATCCTGGCGATGTGGAAGTCGATCAAATACAGGCTCGCAAACATGACCTCTCGAACACGCCCCTGCAAGCCATGAACATCGTCTGAATTCCATCTTCCACGAGAGAAGTCAAGAGGGAGAAAGGCGAGAGATGGTTGTATGGCTTTGAAAACGGCAATCATGTTGGCTCGGGTTGCTCTTAGCTCAGCCAGGGAAACGTGTTGATCGGCTAGACGTTTGCGCGTCGAGTCCAACGCCTTATCCGTCATGCGTACCAGCTTCTCTACCTGACCCAGCACCACGTATGATGTTGACTGGGGGAAGAATAGAACGCAGCATGCTGCACCAAGTCCAGCGCCGACAGCACCCGGCTTCACTATAACCGAGGCCAAACTGCCCAGGAAACTTGGAACCGTTGGGCCCACGAGTATGAAGATGTCGGTAACAATGGTGCCAAAGATCTGCATGACAATGAGCTTGGGGTTTGAGCACCTCAACCGTGCCAGGACGTAGATGAAGAAGCAGCCCATGACGTAGAAAACTACTACTACACGTGCGTCGATCAGAAAGCCTTTGTGAACCAGCTTCTGTGCCTCCCATACCACGCTCTGACCAGATATCTTGGCCGCTGCAGCAGCTTGTTCCTGCAACGCGGCAAGCCTGGCATGTATGGTGATGTAGGGTCTCGCTGCAAACGCGGCCTTCATCGTGAGAAGACCCCAAGCCCAGGCAAGACACATGCCGAATAATAGCGAGAGGGCAGCTAGCAGGTAGACGAACAAGATGCTAGCCGGCGGAACAATGAACAAGAGAATGGCGGCAAGGAATGAGGCTAGGCCGATGCTCTGGAGTGCTGGGTCAATGAAGATAAGAAGCATTGAAATCCACACCGCGGCCCAGCAGCGGAGGAAGATTTTGAGGTCATGGAGGTTGAAATGGTCCAGCCACTTGGGAAGTTGTCGCCGCCGAGGCTGTTTGAGCGGTTCCTCTTGAGAATCCATCATTGTTCATGCTGCTCACACGTTCCGGGGGGATCGTCACAAGGGAAGTAAGTCGTGGTCGGTCAGCACCATCATCGTATTTATTGGGGGGTCCAATATTTATTAATATCGGGGCTGGTGCCGGTGGCTATGACGTCTTTGTGCTCACAATTCCACCGATGCAAACCTTGATGCGTGTCTAGTTCCACTGCTAGCAGGGTCCATGCAGCCCACTACGAGAGTTAGTTGATTGTGAAGTGTCCTTGTCTTATTGACTTGAAACATGCTGATGATGCGGTGAGGGCGACACCAGCCTCGATAATTATTTGTGAAGGCCGTGTCTCGCCATCTGAGAGAAAGTTCGAGGCACACCTATCAATGCTGGAAATAGGCTTTCGCGATAGCGTCAACGGGTCCTGGTCCTGGTGTCAACCCTGAATAGATGTGGGAACAGTCGTCATGGCTCCATATCTTGGCCATGGACACCTTGGTTAAGTGTGTAGTGGTGTGTATATCTAGTATTTCACACAAATTGACTATTTGGCTACAGAATTAGGCTAATCCTAATCTTTAATTACCTTCGAACCTAGGTTACCTATGTAAAATAAACAAGGAACAATAATGAAGATTTCTTGTGCAGGCCGGCCCAGAACAGTGGCTGACTCGTGCGGGCTGTGGCCTCAGGCACCCATCAAGACCATTCAGGTAAAGTGTGAGACTGGCCATTCCCAAATCATCTCCAACAAATTTCCCGCAGGGTGGTCAATCAGACAAGAGAAAAGAGCGGTACAGCCGGCTTAAGAGGAGATAATAATTGTAACCATGCCTCCTCGATCACAGCCACGTGCTATGACCTTCACCGGGTATGTTGATGTGCTCACGTTACGTCTTCGAGTACTGATATTCAGCTTGGTAGCTGCTGGACATGCAAGAGAAGAAAAGTCCGATGTGATCTTCGACCAACAGCGTGCAGAAACTGTGAAAAAAGGGGGATAGTCTGTGAAGGCTATGGAATCAGGTTACAATGGGTTTCAGACTCGCTAGGACAGGCGGAGTCGAGAACTGGCCTTCAAGGGCGCCGTAGCCTTCGACTTGGTATGCACCATCACTGACACTCCGGCTCCTTCACTGACCCATTTTCGTAGACCAGACTTGCAATCTGTATGAATCAGCAACCATCGACAACTTTCTCTCGGCTGTTGACCACGAGACTGAGTCAGGGCTATCATCTCAACAAGGTCCCTTCTCCGCGTTCCCAGCCAAACCAACAGCCACGCCTGGAATGGATGCGTCTACTACGCAACCAGAGACTTTTCCCGCGCCCATAGTCCCAATGGAATCTGATTTTCAAGATGAAGTTCAAGGACAGCAGTGGATAGCCCAAAGGGCCTCTTCTCTTGAACTACAGTTTCCTGGTACTGAATCGACTCCAGACACAATGCAGTGGTGGCCATTCGACTCCGACCTCCCATCCTCCTCCTCAGGGTTGAAGCTCGACAACTCACCAAGTGATATAAGCCCTTTCAGTTGCTTCCTACTAGTCGAGGAATCAAGTGACCAGCAAGCCTCTTTTGACCCTGATCATGTCGAAAGAAACCACCAACTAACGCCAACATCAGGTGCAGTATTGAACTTGACCAAAATCGACACACACTTACCAAAACACATCTCGATAACGCTGTTTGGGAACGCAGAGGTCGATTCGTTGATGAACCATTACAATTTACACGTGGCAGATCTTCTCCAACCGATAGATCATTCTGGGAACCCCTTCCGAACCTTGTATCTGTCCACGGCGCTTGAAGGAGTCTCATATCGTGCATGGGATACGGAAACACCGACAGCAAAAGTCTACTCTGCTCTTTCTCATTCTCTGGTAGCCGCTTCAGCTTTTCACCGATGGAATTGCGACCAACTGCAACCCAGTTATCAAGAAATGGGTGTCAAGCATCGATACTACGCCATCCAAGCACTGCAGTGTGCCATTCAACAGGCAGCTCCTGCTGCGAATTATAAGATTTTGATGGTTGCAGTGCTATCTCTCATCACTATAGGAGTCAGTCCAGGCCTAGGTTAAGACAATTGGATGAGCCCTGCTAATGCAGCACAGGTACTGTCGGGAGAGGGCGACGACTTTCGCTTTCATCTTAATGCTGCAGCCCAGCTACGTAGTCTACGCAGTCGATGGAAGATCATGAGCCGTCAATCGAGACAGCTTAATGAGATTGGGGCCTTTCTAGCATTGTTGGCTCGCACGCTCACCTTCCAAACCTCCACATCACCTTGGCCCATCTGTGATGCCCAGTCCACCGCAGAGGACAGCACCATTATAGAGCGGAGTGGCAGCTATGAGTACTTGTACGGTGTCACGCCTGATATAGCCATGTTGATCTACCAAACATGTCAATTGGCCGAGCATCTGGCACGATTCCACGAAAAAGGAGAATCCATGCCGGATGACTTTCTGGAGAAGTGTGAACAGGTTGGAAACAGGCTCCAGGCCTGGCGGTTCAACTCTGAGAAGATATCATCAATCCCACGGGGCGATGAATTGAGGTTCACGATTCTGATGCACCAAGCCAAAGCCTGGCACAGCGCAGCGCTCATCTATTATTACACTCGCATCCAGGATTGCTCACCTGAGGATCTCGTCCAAGAGGTCGAATGTGTGGCGGAGCATATGCAAACAACTGAAGATGTAAAGCTGGCATTCGACACTGCATATGAAGAGCCAAAAATGGCGCCCCTCACTTGGCCGGCGTTGATTGCTTCTTGCAACGCTATGAGATCCAGGCGTGAGGTTTGGCGAAGGTGGTGGGCACGCATGCAATTGTACAGGATCGCCAATATTGATAAGCAATGGAGCATAGTGCAACAGATCTGGGAGATAGTGGACGGTCGAGAAGAGAAAGGAGAAGGGTCTGTTACTTGGACCCAAGCTTTTGATAGCATCGGGATACATGTATTGCCAACCTAGTTGGTGTTTGACGAGATCTTTCTCCGAGACCAATGGGAGAATTGTTGAAATTGTGCATTGACTTATTGGTTTCAGAGATACCAAGGTAGCCAGTCAAGCAGATTTCAAGTTGCTATTATAACACTGTTTAATCAATCGTTGCCTGAAATTTGATCATCTTGTAGGTGCCTCAAGGGCCGCCGCCTCGCTTCTCCCATATATACCCAAGCAGGTTGCAGCGAAGCAGCAGGAACACGTCCTTCAGCACAATGACACCACCAAATCCAATGCGGCATAAATTCTTAGCTCTGAGATGGAAAATCTATTCTGACAAGAGGCATTCAACTGCGAGGTAACTCTGCTGACCCTCCTTTGTCAGAGAAATAGACTCTCCAGGCAAGAGACTCCGAGGTTTTCTCCACACCAACCACACTAAAGAGGGTATCACGCCGCCAAGTGGGCTACACACTGCATTGCATGCACAAGATGGCTCCATGATGACAGTCATATTCACACCCTTCCAGAAGATCAAGCGGACAATAATACTCTGCAATTTCGACGCAGAAGGGTGAGCTAGAAATATCATGGAAGAAATGTCTGGTCTACAACATCGAGACATTGAAGGTATGGCGGATGCGACCATCATCTATTATCTATACCACCTAATGAATTCCTTTCTCCAAAACCGTGCTTGCCATCATTTCCCCACCAAACCGATATTCTTAAGAGTCATAGATCACCTTTGATACAACACCTTGATCAAAATTGCCGCCGCACAGAAGAACAACACTGGTCTTCCCCGCCATGTCCTTGGCAACCTTATTGAAGCCCGCAAGGGCTAGAGCGGCAGAACCTTCAACAATCATGTTCTCTTCAAAAGCAAGAGCCTTCAGGCCCGCAATAATATCTTCTTCGTTGCACTCGATAACGTGGTCTACCACCGAGCTTGCTAGCGGCAGAGTGATGGTGTCTTCGTCGATACCCCCTGCTACCGCCTCAGCGAGGGTGGGCAGGTGTTCCGTCTCAACTACTCGACCAGCACTCATGGAAGCAGCCAATGCCATCGAGTTGATGGCAGCAATGCCGTATACTTTGGTCTGAGGGCTGAAGGCTTTGATGACAGACCCAATGCCACTAATCAATCCGCCGCCACCCATGGAGATGAAGACACAGTCTACCTTGTCGCACTGCTCAAGGATCTCAAGTCCAATGGTGCCCTGGCCAGAAACGATGTCGCTGTCGTTATAGGGCGAGATGTATGTGTATGTTCCAGAAGCAGCCAACTGCTGTGCGTGCTGCTCAGCCAGACCTGTCTCAGCACCGTGCAAGATCACATCAACGCCGTATGATTTGATCTTTTCAAGCTTTGCAGGAACCACCGTCTCTGGCAGCACAACAGTGAGCTTCTTTGAAAGGGCTTGAGATGCCAAGGCGGCACCGATCCCATGGTTGCCAGAGGATGCTGTTATGAGCGGCCCTTGTCCAGTATGGGCTGACATCTTGGACATGGCGCCCCGAAGCTTGAAGGATCCGGTAAGCTGAAAGTTCTCCGCCTTGAAGAGAACCTTTGCGCCATGGTCTTGCCCCGTCTTCCTCGCTGGAATGAGGGGCGTTTCGTAGATATGATGGCGGATGCGATTCCGAGCTTGAACAGCAAGAGCGGCGATTTCATAGAAATTCGACATGGTGGACTTCTGAATAGAGAATATATGTTGAAGGGAGATAAATCGGAAGGTTGGTCAGGGTGGCCTGGTGTTTTTAAACCTTGGTCTTAACATACCTCAATTTGGTGCTTACTGATAACTAGCTGGGCCCGAAGGGGTGAATGTAGTCTTGAATGGCTCAGGGCCTGCATCCGAGATACTGCCTCCAAATACTTCCAGTCCTTTCTGCTCGTTCATTGAGCTATATTTTACTAACTTCCAGAGTAGATTCATCTCACTTCTTGGATTGTATCCTATAATTACTTCATGGTGTTTCGCTGCCACGATTGAAGGCTTCCGAGTCATTTGCTCGTGCTCCAGGCTCCTACAGTGTCCCGGAACGAACGTAGGGGCTGGCCAACAAGTTCTTTTTCTCACAACTCTATGATGTCCGGCTGCTTCTCCTACCATGCTCTAAGTTAATGCGTGAGTAAACGTTGCCTTTCCCCTCATCGCTGAGTAGAGGTTACAAGCATATCTACTCTATCCCTCAAACCCCTCACCCTTGTAGAGCAAGGCGGAAAGATACGTAAACATGGTCAAACTGACTCACCAATTGGCTCATTGTTCAAGTGACTCCGAGTTATTGTTCCACATGCAAGCGAAACGTTGCGGCTCCTGTGGGTCAGATCTCGGAGTCTCTTGCTCTACCAGTCCCGAGTGCGGGCATCGGCTCTAAATGGCCCATCCACTCTATGAAGTATAAGCCAATTATGAAGTAAAATGAAAGGCAATATTAGCAATGGGTCACGGAGGATGCACATCTCCAGGAATAGAAGGGTAGAACATAGTGTCAAATTGGCAGCAGGCCCATCTGGTCCAGATAACAGGTGATCACCGCTAGCTGAGTTCTTCGTGTATATTTACTCACTACCCAGTTCCCTGTTATCTACTCATATCGAAAACTTTCCTTGGTTTATCTTCTTTCCCTTAAATTGCGCACCATGTCGTATCGAGAGCCTGTTGTTACTTCTGCGGCTTGCGCACCCCTTCCCCAATTCTCCCAAGCCGTCAAGTTCAACGGAATGGTGTACTGCAGTGGCACCATCGGAATTGACCCAGCAACTGATGAACTCGTCTCAGGGACGGTAACGGATCGCGCACGCATGGCCCTTAAGAACCTTCAGGCTGTACTTGAGGCCGCTGGGAGTGGGATGGATCGCGTGGTGAAGGCAAATATCTTTTTGGCCAACATGAAGGATTTCGATGCCGTCAATATTGCCTGGGATGAGTTCTTCCCCAAAGACCCCAAGCCCGTGAGTTTGGTCAACATTATCCAGCTCTTGGACTGAGTCCAGACTGACAACCGCTTTCCTTAGTGTCGGACTTGTGTGGCTGTCCACCAACTTCCATTGGATACCGATGTTGAGATTGAAATGACATCGAGCTATGACTAGAGGGTGCAAACTAGCATTGTGTCTATGAAATCGGGTTTCAGATCAGGAGAGATCATTGCCACCGAACCGCTGTCCCCTCAACAGCATTGTGAAGGCCATCGAGCCAATGTCTGGCAGGGGTTTGGTCATCAAAAACGGGAATAGATCTGGATTCATGAATTGTATTGTGCAGAAGTTCAATCTACAGACAACTGAGACTCTACTTATCCTTCGTGCCCTTCCGGTGCTGCCTCAAATCTCTGGCTCCGTGCTTGTAGCAAGGTCAATCAGAACAGGGTTCGCTTTGTCTCGACCGACAGCCAGCATATAGATGCGCTTTGAAGAACATGTTGGCTATTTTATATTCGCAAATTTAGGTGAGCGTGTGCCGCTTCTGCACGCCGAATAGAGTTATCGACCAAGAAGGTGGAAGCAATAGCAGCAGCTGATAGCAGAACTAAACAATTTATTGAGTGCTATTGAATGCCTTTTAACATAAGGGACTCTTCCTGGTGGATAAAAAATCTCTAATCAAATTAAAAGTCCCCTTCTCCCGTCTATCCTGACTATATAATTGTATTTATTCCAAAAGAACGAATATCTTAGAGCCGAGCATATCCGACTGGATTCACAGCGGGGTCATTCATGAGTTATTTTACGTGCAAACATGACACCATACTCTGGCGTCCCTACTTTTGCCAATATTCTCACTTTCAGCTGTCATTCTTTGTAGACTTGTTCTTTGAGCCGAGGCCCGAAACATGAGTCTGGGGAAGAAACTTATTGCAACCCAAACCCACCTCTTCTTAGGAGCGGCCCGAATTATATGTAGCAGGGTTCTAAGGGCCGATTTATAGTACTGTCACTTGAAAGGTTATTCGACGGGATCGGCGGAAATTCTACAAGGGTTGCGGAGCTTCCACGCTTGAGGGGAGTTCCTTAAAGACATGAAATGAGGCCATCAACATCCCAGCAAACGGTGCCAAGCACTGTACTGTCCAGCATACAGAAGCATTCTTTCCTTCCCAGTTTATGTAAAAATTTGTAACCCTCCTTGATATTCCTTACTCTTTCAACCTTCTCTCTTCATCATTGCCGATCCTGGCCCTGCATACCCCGTGGGGGAAATCTCGTCGGACCGGCATCGAGCCAATAGCACACCTACACCTGGGTATGTAACCACTTTCAGCAGGCCCGCCGAGCTCATATTAACCTCGCATGATTATGCGCTGGGCTTCGGGCCGATGAGAATACAGGGACGCACTTGATGCAACAGCCTGTCGAATGTTTCCAATGGGATAAACCACGACGCCCTTGCACCCCTGTACCACACATCGTCATTGGGTGGGCAATCTAACTTGAAACGAGATTCTATTAGTCTACCCCGCAGTAAGCACCAATCATTCCATTGTCTTGAGTTCGGTCGCTTTCAAGCGAATCGGGCCCTCTCGCACATCCAACCCCAGATGATGAAGGCTAAACCGGATTGGCTCCCACGCTCATGACAGGGGCTCGTGACATTCAACTCTTGTGGACGAGTTTATTAGAGGCATGAGATCCAAGTATTTAGATGCTCATGAGTGCCACGCATTCCACTGTCCGAGTGTAAGACAGAATACCTCGTTTTTAGTAATTATTCGTCTTAGCCAAGATGAAGCCCCTCTATGCATTGGCTGCTGTCTTTGCCAGCATATGTCCAACTGCTCTTGCAGCAGATGCCGCTGCCTGGAAATCTCGAAACATCTACTTTGTTCTTACCGATCGTATCGCTCGCAGCTCCACTGATAATGGAGGCGCATGCTCAGACTTGGGCTCCTACTGCGGCGGGACTTTCAAAGGCTTAGAGTCTAAGCTTGACTACATCAAAGGCATGGGCTTTGATGCCATCTGGATCACCCCGGTTGTCTCTAGTAAGTCTGCACGGTCCATATATAATCATCTCAGTCAGTAACCATGTCCCCAGATACTCCAAATGGATACCATGGGTATTGGGCCGACGATTTGTATGCCATCAACTCCAAGTATGGGACAGCTGAAGACTTGAAGAGCCTGGTCAGCTCAGCCCACCAAAAGGTGACAATTCCATGTCCTCTAGCAGGCCCAATACTGACATATATAGGGAATCTATGTTATGGTTGATGTGGTCGCCAACCACATGGGCCCAAATATTGGGGGCCACAAGCCTGAGCCTCTGAACCAGCAAAGCTCGTACCATTCGGGATGCGAGATTAACTACTCCGACCAAACAAGCATCGAGGTCTGCAGCATCGCTGGCCTCCCTGATGTCAAGACGGAGAATTCCGAGATCCGCACTCTTTACCAGAATTGGATCAAGTGGTTGGTGAAGGAGTACCAGTTCGATGGTATCCGGATTGACACAGTCAAACACGTCGAAAAGGACTTTTGGCCCGGCTTTCAGTCGGCTGCCGGAGTATACTCGATCGGAGAGGTTTTTGATGGGAACCCAGACTATCTGGCTGGATATGCTAGTGTCATGCCTGGCCTTCTCAACTACGCCATCTATTATCCGATGAACAGATTCTACCAGCAGCAAGGATCGTCTCAGGATTTGGTCAACATGCATGATGAAATCAGCGCCAAATTCCCCGATCCTACTGTATTGGGTACTTTTTTGGATAATCACGACAATGCTCGATGGTTAAACCGAAAGAACGACGTTTCCCTTCTCAAGAACGCTCTGGCCCATGTCATTCTCGCCAGAGGTATCCCCATTGTCTACTACGGAACCGAACAGGGCTATGCGGGAGGGAATGATCCAGCGAATCGGGAGGATCTCTGGCGAAGTGGATTCAACACCAATGCTGACTTGTACCAAGCCATCTCTCGTCTTTCCAATGCACGATCAAAGGCCGGAGGTCTTGGCGGGAATGACCACAAGCATCTATTTGTGGAAAACAACGTCTACGCATGGAGCCGTGCCGGGGGGGACCTCGTTGTTCTCACCACCAATCGGGGCCAGGGCTGGTCGGGTCAGTATTGCTTCTACACACAAAGGCCAAACAAGTCATGGAACAATGTTTTTGGACGAGGTTCATATACTTCAGATAATGATGGCCGGGTTTGTGTCAATGTCACGAACGGGGAGCCTGTTGTTTTGCTTGCGAGCTAGGCAGCTGATGGTTGATGTTTTGTGCCCTCTGAGGCAATTCATGCCAATACTTGTTTCATTTCGAACCCACTCATTTCAAGAATATTCAGTGTTTTCAGAGTACATAGGTAGTCCAACCGTATATAACATGATCAGTCTTTACCCAAAATTTTAAAAATGAAAAACAAGTGGACCACGCGAACACAGGGCAAAGCCGATAAGTGCAGCACAGTGGCGGTCAAGCTCGACTATTCACAAATGTTTACCGTAGAGTAGAATTGGGTATGGTTTAGGGCATCACTGCCTCGCTCTTGTAAAGAAGCTGGTGATGCATACAAAATGTCCGTGGGCAAATGGCTTCGATGCGAGCGTCAGGGTTGAGTAAAGATGAAGCCACAGAAAGGCAATTGCCTGAGCCACGCATGCTGTTTTTTCTCGGGCGAAGCAGTTGCAAGGCGGGGTTATGCTTTTATCGGTGGGCGCTTCGGGGATGCTTCGGATATCTTCTCGCTATAATTTGAATTTTTTTTTACCGGTGTAGTGCCCACTTTTCTCGAGGTGGGTCTCATTGCCCACGTAATTCAGTCTAACCAATTTTGGAAGGACGGGATCTCGTCTTTAAGCGGGTCGAGGCACGTCCACATCGCCAGCAGAACGTGGTCGCCAGTAGCACGTTGAAGAAGCGCAGCTTGGTCCTAAGTTCACAGCGGGTTGCGAGAAGAGATTTGGGTTTGGGAGTTGATATCATGCTTTTGAAAGCTTTTGAAATTATAGTTGTGCCATGGATTCAGGAAGGATAAGCTGCTTGTTAGGATCTCGGTTGCTGGTCCCGATGCCTTAGATAAGAGCATGCCCTGAGATGCAAAGATAATAGAATAGCCAGAGGCTACGAGGTCCAAGAGTAGCAGATCATATGTCCATATTTCAGTGTTAAAGCTGGTGTTAATCGAGTGGTTTCATGCGGTCAAACATCTGTTCCTTTTAACAAACATTCTCACCCAGGCACAATCAGGGTGGAAGCAACACAACCCTGTACGATGGTCCTCGTTGACACTCGTATATAGTAAAGCCCCTTATTCATAAGTTAAGCTCAATTGTCATTGGATCGGGAGACAGAAAACCTAGATTTATCTTATTATACTAATACCAAGCGAACTTGCTTGACGGCGTTCTAAGGTAATTATGTCTGACCAAATCGAGTGGTCAATCACTTTTCGATGTGAGATTCTTATCCACCATTTCATACCATTTTGAAAGCCAATGTGATCTCAATAACGCCCCATAAGAAGTGGGTGAGAGACGATGCTATCAGTGACCATTCGTAGATTGCTGTGTCTCCTCGGGTCGTATTCCGTAGTCACGGGCGCCACTTTTGAAGGCGGTCGTAGCCACAGAAAGGACCACACTTGGCGTGAGCATCTGTAGGCAAAAGCAATGCGTTGATACATTCTTCTGTATGCTCAAACGAAGAAAAGTTCGGATCATGTGTACCGCGTGCATGTGTTTGTTAGGTTGATCGCGAGATGTACTGACTTGACCCGCACATCCTGAACACTGGAGTTGGAATCTAGCACTTTCCCAAACTGAGTATCACTTACGCATGCTCCATGTTGGAGACCGGAAAGAAGTGCATGCAACATGTCGACTCCAATTGGCACACTCTGGCAACCCTATGTGCATTTCACATCTGGCCTGTCACCCATTTCAAGACATGACTGAGTCCCACCCAATTGCTTGAATCACAGTCCCCTATATCAGACGACATCTCTCTTGAGGCTCAACTATGAACACCGGCAGTCCAAGCTTGAACTCGTCATTCGGCAAATAAACATTGATGGGTGCAGCAACCGGCTTCTCTGCCGATGAGGAGACGCCGAAAGACCAGATGACCGGTGGGGACCGTCCGGGGCAGTGCCGGCCGCATCTGGGTGATAAAGGAACCGGAAACTAAGCGCCGGCAGCTGCATTGAGATGAACTCTAAGGAGACTTGTTGGACGTGCTTCAGGTTAAATTTGTAGATACTATCTTGCGATGTAAAATACGCTGCCTTCGAGTTTGGGTAACTCGGAACTCTTAAGACTTCTCCCACCAGCCAAAGACTCGGTTTCCTCCCCGCGCCTCGGCTATCGCGCTTGGTGTATCTTCTCCGATCCGGGGTCGTAGGAGGCTGGGAGTGGCGAAGAAGCGGGGGAGGGCGTCGACAGGTGGTGGAGTCGATTCTTCTCGACTTGGAATCGTCGGCTACGCTAACTAAGTTGACAGAGGAGGGGAAACAAGCATGCAACTCTACAGGCCTGTCCAACCAGCGGTGGCGGAACTACGATGATGGCGGCGATATCGGCTGTCATCCCGAGTCCCTCCCTATCTTTCATGGCCAGCAAAAGTCGGAAACCAATGATGACGAGAACATAAATCCCCTCTCTGACCCTCCGCTGGACTTCTCTTGCTGTTGTTCAGTATCTCTTCTTTACCTCCCATCACCTATCATAATGGCTGACACATCACGACCTGTCCTGATTCTCGGCGGAGGCTGCTTTGGCCTAGCGACCGCGTACCACCTGGCCCAGACTGGTTACTCAGACCTTACCGTCTTGGAAAAGGACCACGAGGTCCCCAGTCGCTTCTCAGCAGCCAACGATCTCAACAAGGTGATCCGAGCCGAGTATGCCGATCCCTTCTACACCGAGCTGGCTCTGGTGAGTTTCCTGAATTGCATTAGCCATGCACACTTTACTGATGCATTTGAGTAGCAAGCCATCCGGAGATGGCAGACTGATCCATTGTACAAACCCCACTACCACGAGACGGGCTTCCTCAACGTTGGATCCAACAACGCGCCCGACCAGACAAAACGAGTTCTCGAGAGTTATTACGCATCTGTCAGGGACAATTCCGCCTTCAACGGCAAGGTGCAGCGCGTGAACGGAAATGCCGACATCAAGAAGCTGGTTCCCGCATTCCATCATGTGCAGCGCTGGGCTGGCTACTTCAACAAGCTGGCGGGGTACGGTCACTCTGCCAACGCTTTGAGTGCTGTGTATGCAGAGTGTGTCAAGTTGGGCGTCAAGTTCCAGCTTGGCAGCCAGAAGGGAGAGGTTGAGTCCCTGCTCTACGCATCGAGCCGAAACGGCACCAAATGTGTTGGAGCAAAGACCCGAGAAGGCCGAATCTATCTTGCCGACAAGACTATCGTGGCTTTGGGCGCCGATGCCTCCAACATTATTCCCCGCATGGGCAAGCAAATGACAGGTCGCTGCTGGGGTGTCGCACACATTCAGCTGAGTCCTGAAGAGGCCGACGAGTTGAGAGGCATTCCCGTCACCAACGTGCGGGATCTTGCCTTCTTCTTCGAGCCTGACAAGGCCACCAACAAGCTCAAGTTCTGCCACATGGGAGGTGCTTACACCAACTACGCTTGGTCTCAGGATGGTCTCTCAATTCCTTACTCCGAGCTCTCCGAGTCACAATTCATCCCTGAAGAGGATGAGGTGCATATCCGAAAACTCCTAAGAGAGGTATTCCCACAGCTCGCGGATCGCCCGTTGATTGACAAACATCTATGCTGGTTTGCCGACACGGATGACTCGGATTACATCATTGACTTTGTGCCTGGAACAGACTCTTCACTAGTTGTCCTCTCCGGTGACTCGGGTCATGGTTTCAAGATGCTTCCTATTTTCGGACAATGGGTACAGAAGTTGTTGGTTGATGAGAAGCAGTCAGAGCCCAAGTGGCAGTGGAAGACGTCAAAGCCCAAGAAGACGGCCGCTTGGCGTAGTAGTGGTAGTCAGGAGCTTGCAAGCGTAGCTCGCGCCAAGTTGTAATTTCGTTTTTTTAATATGTATTAGATAGACTAGATTGAGAATCATTGAATAGTCATGCAGCTGGTATGAAGCAATCGCGGAAAAGGTTCATTCCCTGACAGCTCTATTTCCATCCAAATGGCCTTGAGGCGCTTCTTTGGTCTATTAGTTGGCTTGCGCGCCAACCGAGTCCCAAGAATATTAAGACTAGATGATGATAAGCTTGGAGTTCTGAGGGTGCATATCGTACAGGTTCGTTGATCATACTGCAAACCCTTTGCAGTTCGATGTCTCGTAACTAGATTCCAATATTTATTCAATTGGTCAGTTCTTGGGCTCAAGGCTTTCTCGAAACATGCATGAGATGAAGACCTCCGGTAGTTGGAGGAAGGCAATCCACAATCCTTGCTTAGTACATCTATGTATAGTTGCTTTCAGGTCGGTTGCTCGGTCTTTCAAAGATTGACATTTCCATGAAGAACCTCATTTGCGTAGCTGTGCCTTTTGGGTAGCCTAGGATCGATAGTTTCTTGAGTCTAGGATGTGGCAAAGATGAACAACACGCTTTTCAACATGGTCAAGCTGTTATCACTCTTGCACATGGTCAAATCACATAAACCTTGTCTGTGTTTCACCGGCTGCCAGTTTGGGGGAAGATTAAACGGCTGGCAGCACACTTACAACTGTAAGAAGGCCGAAGCGGTCAAAGACGATAGTTCGTTCACGACAGGTTCTAAATCAGAGGCAACTAGCCAATACCACGGAAGATCATAATATCGAGCCTGTTAAGACTTATTCGAAGAAATAACACTCAAGATAGTTATCTTGAAGCCATCGGAGCAATATCTTTCCTTATCTCCGGCCGATTAAGATCATGATGCATACATCGGCTCCCACATAGGTACTTAACAGTCTCGTTTGCTCGGCCCGCGGCCGAAGAGCCCAAGTATGACTGCACAGTCACTTCTCAGAAATTGCATTACAAATCGCTACTGTCCGAATCTCAACCCATGAGAGGATCCTTCTTACAAATCTTGGACTGCACACCATCTTGTGTCTATAGAGGGGTAGGCAAGCCTATCCCATTGTAGTCAAGATCCTTCATGGCGCCATTTTCTGTGGAAAGCACTGGCCAGATGTTAATGTTGCAATGAGTTTTGCATATCGCATCGGAAGCGATAACCAATGAGATGACGTGCAAACCAGGTTGGTCATCGTGTGCCACTATGGCGAGATGACCTTAATTGGGAAACCCGGGGATCGATGCAACAATGGCTATGCCATAAATAAGCGTGTGCTTGGCCATATTAGATGGAACAATCAAACAGATCTTCACATCCCTTCGACTGATACTCCAATCAACTATCAGCCTGTCCACACCATGGTTCCTGCTCCGATCGATCCCAGCATCAAAGATGTTGCCGAGCCCATCAAGGACTCTCTCAAGCTGCCCGCGCCGGCTCGAGAGAGACTTGAAAAGGCAGGCATAGACCTGTCTAAGGGCTATCCTTATCGTCCCTCGCGTCCGCTATATCTGCAAGACGTGTACAAGATCCGTGATCAACCCCGTGACTATGTCGACGCAGGAGCTAGGGCAGACAAGTCCAAGAAGAACCTTTTCTCTGCGGCGACAAAGGTTACCGACTTGACTGCCCACATCGGAACTGAGATCGAGGGTCTACAGCTCAAGGACCTCACAAACGAGCAGCGTGACGAACTTGCCTTGTTGATTGCTGAGCGGAGTGTCGTCTTCTTCCGAGACCAAGATCTCAGCCCTCAGAAGCAGAAGGAGCTTGGCGAGTGGTACGGGGAGGTCGAGGTTCATGTAAGTATTTGGGGGCCAAAGTCCTTGCAGGTAATCTGACATTTTGTTCCAGCCTCAAGTTGCTCAGGTTCCAGGCCTTCCAGGTGTTTCCATCATTTGGCCTGACCTTCAAGCCACGGAACGACCCGCAACCTTTCGCCAGCCTGGAGGTGCGTCAAGATGGCACACAGATCTAGTCCACGAGCGCCAGCCTGCTGGAATCACTCACCTTCACAATGACACTGTTCCCAGTGTTGGCGGTGACACTCTGTGAGTTTTGCTTAACGTCTATTGAATGATCAAATACTAACATGTCGAAAGCTGGGCCAGCGGATATGCTGCCTACGAGAAGTTGTCACCAGAGTTCCGCAAGATCATTGACGGAAGGTCTGCTGTGTATCGATCTGCACACCCTTACCTGGACCGAGATGACCCTGAGGCTGGTCCCAAGTACATCGAACGTGTTCACCCACTCGTTCGAGTCCATCCTGCGACCGGTTGGAAGGCCCTTTGGGTCAACCGAGCTATGACGGATAGGATTGTGGGACTTGACAAGGCCGAGAGCGACGTCATTCTCGGATACTTGTACGATGTGTATGAGAAGAACATTGACATCCAGCTGCGCTGGAGGTGGACACCTCGAACTTCAGTTCTCTGGGACAACCGGTATGTACCTTGATCCACACATTGGGAAGTCAAGACTGACATTTGTAGTATTACGATTCACAATGCCAGTTGGGACTACAGTGGTAAGGAGCCACGACATGGAACTAGGGTGACATCGTTGGCTGAAAAGCCTTACTTCGATGCCGCAGCTCCAACACGGCGAGAAGCTCTGGGATTGCTTGGTGAAAGCGAGAAGGAGGAACTTAAGGCCTCACAGTAGACTCCCTACTGGCATATAGTAAAGAAAGCTGATTCAAGGACTGCTTGGTTTTGTGAATGCTCATGCGCGGTAGAAGTGACCTGTGATCTACAAGTCACTATAAGGGCTCGAGGCAATGGTGAACCAGTCATCTGCGTTGCCAGAATACAGCTCCCACAACGCTGCGATGACAAACTTTGAGCTTCTAACCACTCAGATACCCTTAACTGGCAATTTATTTATAAGTAGCCAACAGTGAAGAGGCCAACATCTAATTCTGTTACTCTCGCTCGTGGTGTTAGTATCGTACATCCAGACAAGGACAATTTGATTCAGATCCTCGTGTGTAAACTGATGCGCCACCCAAAAACCTACCCAGACAAAGTAGCCCATTTCATTCTCAATCAGATCAATTGCGTTTTGAGATGGCCGCGGTTGGAGACAGGGGATTTTTTCACTGAGGGATATAAGTTTTTGCACATGTATATTGTTTTATACTATTCTAACATTGTAAGACATAGGAGTCTTCCCCCTTCAGCTACTCGGTGACTCATGGTGAGTACTGAACTGTAAAAGCCTGAGTTTGTAGAATCGCCCTGTCACTATGATCGTCCCGTAGCCCTTCAGTACTTGCATTACCAACCACGACCGTCCCGCCATTTTTGTTATCATCGTCAGAGAATCTCTCAAGTTCAGTCGCATTATCCTCAGGAAACTGCGCATACTGGCTGCGGCCTTTACGCACTGGGCTGAGCGTGTTGCTCTGCTGATGCTGACCATAGGACGTTGCCCCATAGTGAGAGGCCCCCGATGATCCCACAATACGAGGCATGAAGTGCTTAAAGAGCTTGCGTAGGGTCGGCATGGAGCCGCATATGACAAAGAGATTTGCTTCAATGAATCTACGACTGTCAGCATCACCGTGCAGACCAACGGCCAAAGCGTGACGTACATCCATATGTTGGCGGGTGCAGAGTCCCAAGAAACATCTGTGCTGGCTAGCACCACGGGTAAATACACCAGTCTGTTCACCGATGTGGCAACGGTTCTGCAAGAATCAGAAAAGATCTTCAGTATTCTGGAATCACTTACAAGGATCCAATTGCAAAAACGATGATAGCTCCAAACTTTTGGATCTTGGGCATGTGTAGATTATACACCATGGGAATCGGCAACACAAATAGTATCACGTCGGTGACAATATTTGACACGGCTGTAGCCATGTATAGAATGGCCCCATCAGTGCATGAGCCGCCTTCTACCTTGAAGTCAAAGGCCTTGCGGGGAGGGATGCAAAGGAACTACATCATAAATGTAATGATGACAGTGTAGGCCGTGACGATGCCAATGGTAAGCCATACTGCTATCCGGAACCATCTTTGAGGAGAGAGGTGGAGGTAGAAGGAAAGGAGAGACAGCTTGATGAAGCCATTGCAGAGCTGGTAGATTGGCCCGCAAAGATAACTTATCTAGGCTTGCGGTCAGGTTTGGGTTGAGGATCGAATGGTGCAGCAAGGTTTACTGACTAAGGAATATCGTTGGAAGTCTGCGAGACTCATCTCCCAGCTGTGAGCACACATTCCACCTTGTGCGATGGAAGCTGTGAAGTTGGGGTTAGGTGAGTTAAATGGCTGAGGAAGTTGGAGGGACTTACCGATGAGCAAAGCTTGGGTCAAGACAGAACAACTATCAAGAGTCAGAAACAGAATCTGTCTGGCATCATGGATATCAAGGAGAGTTACCCAGCCAAGAAACATGAACCCTGTAATAAGGTTAGCAATCTCTGCTCTCTGTGACTATACTCTTAGACTTCTGCAACTTACCATCATCAATCTGCAACCCCTTGGACAAAAAGATCTTGGTGTAATATCTCTGCAACAGAGCAATCAATGCCAGTGGGGCACCGAGTCCAAAGATCAGATAATGCTCCAGCTTCTTCTGCTGCTTGGGGTTGTCAAAGTTCAGAGGCCCATAGTCAGGAGGAGGCAGGCGGAAAACCTCTGTGCCGTTGATGGTAGGAAAAGTCGTCATGTTTTCGGCATGACGGAAATAAACGAGGATGAGGAAGCCAGGAACAAGTCGATCTTGGGGATGCAGAAGTCCTAGGTTAAAGATGGGAATGATCTCCTGAGCTGCTGAACACGAGCTCTGGCCATAGCTTACAGCCGCAGCATTGGGTGCAAGGTTAGCGTGAAACGCCGGTTGTTGACGATTAAGGCACGAGAGGTGCAGGAGGAGCCGTCGATGTTCGCTCAGCCCGTGGCTTGCACCGCCAAGCCCGCATCATTGGCTTGGAACGGCGGCCAGCTTCCGGGAAGCCGGGATAGTCCACACCGGCCAAGGTCGCGCGGGACAGGCTGCGCATGCCAGGCCATCCCCTCGAGGAAAAGATTGGCATTTTGGAGATTGGTGGCTTCCGTGACGACCAAATCCCTGATGCAGAGCTGAAAATTGGTGCCTATTAGAAGGGGCGAAACTCTGCTAGTATGCCTTGGCACGTCTGAGCTGGGCTGAACTGACAGCCAAGAAAGACGCAACGATGAAAAGCAAATTGGAACATTTCGTGGAAGATTCTCAAGCAGCCAGACATTGGCGTACAGATGTCAGTCATAAATCTCATCGGCTGTGCGGAACTCATCTCGATAAACGATATGACAGTTGACTAGCAATCCAACCGTCCCCAGATCACCAGCGCCAAGTGCGGAGCCTAGCCGAATGCCCTGGTCTAACATCTCCACTGATCTCTAAACCCCTCAAAGTCTGAGTGGACAAGATCTCACATCGACCAGTCCGTGCTGTGCATGGACTGAATTCTCGCAAGTCTTGCCCATCCTTGGAGGCTCTGTTATCATGCCTGTAATACGGGATACTTTGGTTCATTCGGATGTTTTCCAGATTTTGTTAGGGCCTGATCTTCCTTCTTTTCTTGTTGATCTTTTCTCTATCTAACAGTTGGAATCCCAATCGAACATTTTCTTGCTTCTTGTACATCTCATCCGTCCTCGCAATGAGAATCTCCCTTGCTAGTCTCGCCCTGTTGGGCGCTGGCGCGTCAGCCACGGCTACACACGATTCATGTCCATGTGTGGGTTTTCTGCGCCGTCCTCAAGCCTCTCCAGCCTCTTGCTAACACAGACAATACAGTGCTCTGCCCTCGCCGCCGTCCCTCAACTTAAGGGAAAGATCTATGTTCCTGGGAGCAACGCATACGACGCCCGTTTGAAGACCTACTATTCAGCCAACGCCGCCCTCGAACCTTGGTACATGGTTCTCCCCGAGACTACACAGGATGTTTCCAAGATAGCCAAGGTTATCTCCAAGAAGAAGTGTCCGTTTGGCATACGCAGTGGTGCACACTCTGCATGGAAGGGCTCCAACGGAGTTGAAAATGGCATCACCATTGATTTCAGTATGGATGTCTACGCCCTGCTCCCCTGGGTCATGGCTAACTGCTGGGAGGCTACATGAACACTACCACCTACGACTCGAAAAAGAAGATTGCGTCGATTCAGCCCGGATCCAATTGGGGCCGTGTTTACGAGGCGCTCAACGAATATGGTGTCGCGGCTGTTGGCGGCCGTGCCTCTGTCGTTGGTGTTGGTGGCTTCACCACTGGAGGAGGGGTAGGCGCCCATTCACGACCACCCTGGCACCCGTTGGCAGCGGTCAAGTTCTAACCGCTCTTTAGTACTCGTTCCATTCCAACGCTCGTGGTTTTGCTTGCGATGTTGTCGCCAACTTTGAGGTGGTTCTCGCTGATGGTCGCATCGTCAACGCCAACAAGAACCAGCACCCTGATCTGTGGAAAGTCCTCAAGGGTGGCTCTGGAAACCTGGGGTTTGTGACTCGAGTCGACCAATTCAAGTTCATTTCTCCTTCATGACTGGACTTTCTCCTGGCGCTAACCTGAACCGTTCGACAGACGTTGTTGACTCAAACAAGCTTTGGGGAGGCTTTGTTAGCTTCGACCTGTCGCAACGCGATCATGTGTTCGAGTCATATATCGACTTTGCCGAAAACATGCATCTTGACCCTGTCTCTCAGCTGATCGTTTCTGTCCAGTACAACGGAAAAGAGCGCATCTTGATCTCGGTCGTCTCCAACTCTGACGCCATTCCTGCTGTCCCGGCTTTTGACGACTTTCTCTCTCTCCCAAATGTTTCCAACACCCTGACCACGGGCAAGATTGCGGACCTTGTCCCTCAGTTCACGGGTCCTACACCCTTGGGCCTTTAGTACGTTCTCCTATGGCTATCCCGTCAGTGCTGTACTGACCTCGTTCTAGTGCCAACTGGATGACTGGCATGACCACGAATGATATTCGGGTCATGAAGTTTGTGGATGAGAAAACATGTCGAGTACGTCGAGAAGATGAAGGCGGCAGCCCCCGGCTCCGACTTCAGCGTTCTTGTCCAGTTCCAGCCATTCACTGAGTCCATGGTGGCTCACTCCCGCAAGGCGGGCGGTAATGTTCTCGGTCTTGAGGATGTCGTCGCTGATGGTCCTGCCCTCAACTGGCTCATTGCTGTCACTGTAGACACGGCTGGGAACCAGAAAAAGATTGCCCACTTGACACTGGAGTATAGGAATGCCATCAACAAATATGCCACCAGCATTGGCGCCAACAAGAACTGGGAGTACCTCAACTATGCTCTGGGCGACCAGAATCCAATCAAACATTATGGATCCGAGTCTGTCCGATATCTTCAGGCCGCCTCTAAGAAGTATGATCCTCAACGCGTGTTCCAGAAGCTAAGAGCCTCTGGGTTCAAGATCCCCGGCAGAGGTTAAGTTGTCTGGAATGAGAGAATTTCTCACCTCAACGAATTTACGCCTATAGATCAAATGCCTTTATCAATAGATAGACTATCTTGTACTGGTGGGAGACATTTACTGCGCTCGCAATCACCTTCCATATTCCAACATGCCCCCAGTCTTTTTCCAATGATGACTATGGATCTAATACCTTGCCTTATCACATCCTGCTCGCTTAACCTATGTTGGGCTCACCTGGTCAGGGGCCGTGACCGCAATAATTCCGTTCGCTACCGATATCTCCGCATTAGCTCCGCGAGATCTACGTTCCATGAATCAGCCTGAATGCTGCGTTGCTGATGCCTATTTATTGCGGGGTTCTGAATCATCATCCCGTCCTCTTCTTATTCTCTTTCTTCAACTCCAAGATGGCTACCAGAACAAAGAACGCCTCGAACAACCAGGTCCCAGCTGGGACGGAACTGACTGCCATGTCCCCCATTCAACCAGATCCATATCTCGTTGCCTTCGATGACCAGGATAGCGAGAACCCCAAGAACTGGCCAGAAAGACGGAAGTGGACTGTAACCAATGTCCTCTCGGTAACTGGCTTCAATCGAATCCTCGTGTCAACTGTCATGGCCCCTGCACTGTCCTTGATTGCAGTCGATTTGGAGATGAACTCGACTGAGGCTATGATGGCTTTGAGCATCTACTTGCTGGCAACTGCTTTCGGCCCGCTTGTGATCGGACCATTGTCCGAGGTCTACGGCCGCCAGGTGATCTTGCACGCGTCCAACATATGGTTCTTGGTCTGGAACATCGCTTGTGGCTTTGCAAGCTCCAAGGAGCTGCTCATTGCTGCCCGGTTCTTAGCCGGCTTCGGAGCCAGCGCTATATACGCACTTGGAGGTGGAGTCCTGGGTGATATATGGCGCCCAGAGGAGCGTGGGAGGTCTCTTGGGTGGTTTCTTCTGGTTCCTCTGCTGGGAGCCGCAGTAGGTAAGTGTCCTGAACTGCGTGTCCGCCAAGCCATATCTAATTCTACTCACAGGCCCAATCGTTGGTGGCTTCATGACATATCGCGTCTCTTGGAGATGGATGTTCTGGTCAACATCCATCTTTCAATTTGCCATGGTTGTCATCTCACTGACCAGCTTCCGCGAGACGTTTGCTCCAGCAATTCTTAAAAAACGAGCCAAGAAGCTGCGCAAAGAAACGGGTGCCCCATACTACACACAAGAAGAGCGGCACCGAAGCCAATCAAATCCCGCCATTATTCTTGGTCAAGCTTTGAGCCGCCCGCTGCGGCTTCTTGCCTTCCATCCAATCATCCAAGTATCATCCATCATCTCCGCCATCAGCTATGGGCTTCTGTATATTGTTCTTGCGAGTTTCGCTGACCTTTGGATCCATCATTACCGTCAGTCCGTGGAGATCAGTGGCCTCCACTACATTTCTTGCATGCTTGGAGAACTCGCTGGGTCTCAGCTTGCTGGGCCTTTGATGGACTATTCGTTCCGCAGAATGGAACGCCGTGCCGATGGGCAACCTGTTCCTGAACATCGCATCCCCCTCATACTGCCTGGTGCTATTCTAGCCCCCTTTGGCTTCATTATCTATGGGTGGTGTGCTCAGTACAAGGTTCACTGGGCTTGGGTCGATGTTGGCATGTTTTTCACAACCTTTGGCATGCAGATTGCAGGCATGCCCATGCAGGCATACACGATTGATGCTTATCCGGATCATACATCCAGTGCCATGGCGGCAACACAGTTCCTCAGAAGCTTGGCCGCATTCTTGTTCCCCCTGTTTACCCCAAAGATGTACTCGGTTCTGGGTTACGGATGGGGAAACAACACTATGGCTTTCGCAAGACTCTTCTTTGGAATTCCAGCACCACTTCTCATGTGGAGGTATGGGGCGAGGTTGCGAGCAAGGGCAACATCGAGCTTCTAGACGCTATCCTTTGATGTCAATGAATCCTTGCACAAGGAGAATGTGGGAGTATTGCAGTTCCCTACTTCTCAACTTGGATTTCGGCATTGTGTCAAGATATGTTTACCTGCTCTTAGTCTTAGGGGATACTACAGAACACAGAAATATCAGTGTTAGCCAGGTAAAATTGTCAGTCATTTTTGTAGCTCTTGCGTTTTGGGCCCTCTGCCAGCTTGAACTCTTAGTTATCGGAGATAGTTCTTGCGTAATGGGGCCTCGATCTGCAGCTCTGGATAATCAAGAGGGCCGCTGTTAATCGTCATTTACTCGAGTTTTCATCTCACCATTGGGGATTAGGTTCTGACTATGCAGCCCGGAGCAGACCAGTTCACTAGACATTGAATGGCCGCCTTGTTGAAATAGATTTCTGTTGGAGATTGTCTGTCTATGAGTGGTGAATCAAAGATCTTGGCCTTTCACACCAAGCTGTTCCAAGCGCCTTGATAATTAAAGCCATGTTCCATCGTCTTCTGCCGTTTATTCACCTCTACCTCTCGCTGCTTCCATCTGCTCTCGTTCTTCAATAGTCAAGTCACTCTTGGCCCTTCCAACATTGATATATGACAACATCAACAGCGCCACTCCTGATATGCCGACACCGAACCATAATCCGACTTGGTAACTCTCCTGTAGAGTAGGGCGTGACGTCTGTCCCACGGCCACATCGGCAAATCCAAGAAAGAAGCTGATTCCCAGAAACAAAGTGCTGTTGATGAGTGCTCCCGCAAGTCCTTGACGCCGCGCAGGTAGATTTGTCGTGATAAAAACGTTACTGACGGTAAATGTAATGTCGATGCCAACTGTGGATGCAACCATAGCCGGCAGAACCCAGGCCCAGTAGTTCGGGTTTTCTGGCATGAGAGCGAAAAGGAGGCAGGAGACAACATAACCCACCCCAGAGACTATCAGTAGGATACGACCGGGAAGTCGATGGAGAACTAGTCCTCCCACTGTAGCAAGGAGAAGGCCACCAACTATCAGGGGAACATACCATAGAGCCGTCAGCAGAGGAGATATCTCGAGGACAAGCTCAATGTAGAAGCTGCTGTATAACAGGAAAACGCCAAAGCTGCCATAGGCAAAGAAAAGGGCCACGACAAGGGTTGTCATGTATGGCGGCGAGAAGAGGTCAGCTGGGACAAGGGGGTTTGGGACAACCCAGCCTTCGAGGTATACGGCCGCAGCGAGAATCACTACACCAATTATAATAGTGGCAATAATTTGAGGACTTGCCCAGCCCTTGGGTGCCTGCGAGCTATCGGTGATGGCGTATACCAAAAGGATAAGACCCGGTACGATGGTTGCCACCCCCCACCAGTCCATGCCGAGGCCGTCAGGGGGGTGTTTGGTAAAGTCATTCGGGATGGAGAAGAATCCGGCGGCAAATATGACAACAAGGATGACTGCACCAATCCAAAAGTACCATTTCCAGGACAAAAGTTCGCCCGAGATACCTCCTATCAGGATGCCGATGAAGAACCCAAGAGGTGCAAAAGCACCATATATGGCAAAAACAAAATTCTTTCGTGGCCCTGGTCGGTATGCCTTGCCAAGTAGCGTAATACCGGCAGGTAAAAAGGCCGCTGCTCCAATTCCCTGCAAAGCGCGGCAGATAATGAGCATGATATAGTTGTGACTGAAGCCGGCAACCAGACACCAGACCGACATCCATGCAAGCCCGCTGTTGAAAATGATGTATGCGCCATGCATATCACTCAGCCGGCCCAGTGGTAGCAGAAATGCGCCGGTGACGAGAGAGAATACGCTCGATGGCCACGTTCGAGATGCTTCGGGGATTTCAAGCTCAATGGCTAGCGGTGGAAGGATGATGTGAAATCCTGAGACGAAGAATTCCTATTTTTCTAGTCAATACATGCAAAGTAATAAAGAATCGAGGAAACGATGAACATACAGCCATTGCCATTGAGCCTAGGAGCGAGAATATGAAGCCCAACTCGGCCCATCGCGTGGCAAAGGCCGCTGGCCGCTGTCGGCCCAGCTTTTCAACATCGATGATGGTATTGGCTGCGGATTCAGGATCCTCGCTTTCGACGACGACTTGTCCGTGAGTCATGTTGGAGACCGGGTCACGGAAGAGACGCGGTAGGCAGCGGATAAAAGACAGTCAAAGAGAAAAGGACAAAGTCGAGCTGCTTATCGTCGATCAATGTTGAGCATACTGGGCCGGCGCAGTGTTGCTTAACACCCAGGTCGAAGAAAGACCTGTCAGGAGGACAAAAAGGATCAGGAATTGGGCCAGGGTGACCCTTGGTTCTTATTCCGCAAACTCTGACATCATGAAAGTTCATCTTGGCAAAATGTCCCTTTGCTCCACCCACAACTGCAAAGATTGGGTTACCACTACCACACGATCTGGGCACGAGATAAGATTCCCAATCAATGGCCTCTTACGATTGGCTTGAATACACTGCGGTGAACGATGGTGCCAACCGCTCGCGACAGTGTCCGCATGGCAACTCAACAAAGTTGCGTGGGGTATTTTTGCCTCTGCAGGACATGGGGTTATATCTTCCTGATTCAGACTAGCGTCTCCACAGCTCCGTATCGGCGACTGGATCATTTGTCATCCAGAGCTGATGTGAAGGATGGGTTGAAGGAAGTGGCTTGTCTCGTTGGCAACAAAGTACTCTGCACTTGAAATTGTATGTTGAAGAACCGGATCTCTATCATTTAAATATGCCAAGTTCATCCAGTTGGCACAGTCGGTTGCGCCCTCCGAGATGTTCGGTGTTCGGTTAGTTCCCACCAAGAATTCCGCTGGACAGCCGACCTCTAGACACTCGTATAATTACAACTCCGTGGGCATTTCAGTTACCGGGTCGACCAACTGGTGCACCTTTGTGATTTGCCGAGGCACTTGGGTTTCCAGTCGCAGTTTCAACCCAATTATCTCTTCTGCGTCAAGGGTCCTTACCGCCCCGTTTGCTGACCAGCAACTGCTATACCATGTCAATTGTCGGTTGCATATCTTTAGAGATAAGGTCGCTCTAGTCGCGCATCGACTTAGTCAAATTTGACCTCGTCGCTCGCTCTGGGTCACCGCTTATGGACCCTCAGCGCCCTTCCAACAAAGCTTGCCACAACTGCCGTTACAGTAGGTTACGATGCGATCGATCAATTCCAGCCTGTCGCAAGTGCACCACTACTGGCAAGGAATGTCTCGGCTATGGGAAGCTGTATAGATGGGCGGGTGCAGTGGCCAGTCGAGGCAAGCTGGCCGGTAACAAATTGCCTGTGTTGAACGACTCAACATGGGTTGCTGAGGGATCTGCAATCAAGTATAAAAGCACGGCGACCAGAGACGCGGTCGTATCTGCAAACACGAGGCTATGCCATAGTCGTACTCAAGCTTTGGCATTTTCAAGTCCCAGCGACCAAACGATTCCCTGGGCTTTAGTTGACCCTATGTTCCAAGATGTCCACTCTATGGAACGCCAGTATCTATCATATTGTCAGTTCCCCTTTGTGACACGACGCATGCCATTAGGGTTGAGTCTAGGCTAACATCGCAAGTCACAAATCGACTCTGTCCGGATCTCGTGGCTATAGACCTCCCAGGCCTAAATCCCTTCCACGAGTTGGTCCCTCTAAGCGGAGCACATCCACTCCTGAGACACATCGTTATAGCTGCCTCAGCAACTCACATGTCTAATTTCTTAAAGCCTCGAGCCCATAATCAACTCAACTGGTCACAGTCCTCAACTCATCAGGCATTGGCAGCTTCCCGACGTGCGGCAGCAGATGCCTTGGTCGCTAAGCAGAGAGGGCTCGAGGCACTTCGTCTGGCGATTGAGGAAGCTAGCCCCCTTAAGAGCGACATACTTCTGGCGGCGGCCCATTTCTTTATCGCCCTGGAACTCATCGAGTCTGGCAAGCATGGCTGGAGAGCTCACCTTGAAGGTAGTGGCAATGTGCTCAGACATCTTCAACCAGGGGGTTATTCGAATAAGATGCTCAGAGACTTCATCATAGCCGACTGTTACATGTAGGTCGAACCCACCAGTACACTAACTCGAGGCTGACCTTCTTCAAGAAGCTATATCTTTGCATCGACAGTCGTCAACGGCTTATTGGCCTCTTCATCTTACTTTTACACTGCGCAAGCTCCATCAGTCATCCGCTTTGCTTCCAACAACAGCTACATTTGCTGCCCCGCTGAGATCTTGCAGATATTATTGGCTGTGGCACGACTCTCAAACGAACCGAGTGATGACGACGTTTCCATTGCGAGGATCACTGAAGAAGGGATGGAGCACATGAATCGTGCCATGTCGTATGATCTGGATGCCTGGGCGCGCGAGATCAAGAATGTGCCACATGGTCGCCAAGTCACTGAGATTCAGAGTCGCACACATGCCGGGCGTGCACACCAGTTGGCATGTTGCTTGTACATCCTATACGCGGTTCCCTCGATCAGGAACCACCTACCTCCAGACACTGAGCAAACCTTGGAGCAAGACCTCTTCCTCCAGTTGTTGTCGATACCTCACGGCGATCCAAGTTTCAAGACATCACCGTGGCCAACCTTTATTGCCGGAGCCCAAGCCCGAGACCCAGAGAGGCAGGCCTGGAGTATGTCAAGGATGAAAAGACTCGCCGACTGCCTTCCTTGGGGATTTGTATATACTTCCATTGACACGCTGCAGGTAATATGGGACAGGAGGAGAGAGGATGGAGCACAGCACAACTGGTTGCAGATTTTGAAGGACCCAGAAGTTGCCTTTATTCTAGTTTAGGAGCCGAGCACCATGTCTTAAGTACGAGTTGAGATACTAAGCATAATAGACTAATCATGGAGACCTCTCTTGGTAAATCAATACTCGAACCTCCATCTAACATCCGAGTCACCCTTCCAGTCTTCCACCTCACCAACGTGCTTGATCTCCTCCGCCACCGCGGCACGGCTTTCATTCTGCTTCTTCAACCTCCAACCCAGCAAAGTCACAACGATGACGTTTGCTACCAGATAACCCAAAGCCATAGAGTGTCCAACGATGAATCGAGGACCATCGTTGGCTCGGTACAGTTGTGTGCCCAGCACGGCTCCAAGATTCCCGATGCTGATCTGCATTGCGTTCGCGATGGCTCTCTTTGTCTGTCCCGACACGTTGATCGCGGGCCAAGAAAGCACCAGGGCGGTAGCGGGATATATACCAGCGGCAGCAAAGAAGGTTCCCAGGTACGAGACTCCTGGTCGAGCTGTGGGATTAGTGTTGGCGAGGAGGATTATGTACCCGATGGCAGCAACAACTGATGACCCAGCAATGAACAGAGCACGTCGGCCTAGCTTCTCAGAGACGATAGCAACACCCAGCGTTGTGAGAAATGCAAGGGCATACGGTGGAATAGTCAAGAGCTGTGCGACTGCTGCTTTGTATCCAAGATCCTTAATGATGGTGGGCTAGAATGACAATGTGAGCATCGGGATTGATAGAATGGCATCGATAGAGACTAACCAGAAACAGGGATAGAGTATACAGAGGCAGACTCATTGTGTGGAAGCCTAGGCCATAGAGCCAGCAACTCGGATCCCTCAACGCCTCACGGACCGCTGCCCAGCTGAACTGTTCCTGTCGAATAGCATCACTGTCCGCTGCCAAGCGCTCATGAATGAAGGTCCGTTCAGCCTTGGTGAGAAATTTTGAAGTATCAGGGTAGTTCTCGATGAACCAATATGCCGACACGGCCACCACAACGGTAGCTATCCCCTCCTGTTGAGTGTCAGTTCGATCCAAGGGTATGGTACCGCGGCTCTTACCAGAATGAAGATCCAGCGCCACCCATTCTCCCAAACGACGCCTCCCATCTTGCCGATACCCTAAACTTCTGTTAGCTGGATGAATGCCTTCGCAATGGGGTAAAAAGGTCTCACATATGCGAGGATACCACCAAAGGCACCGGCAAGGGATGCTGCACAGAAAAACAGCGAAATGCGATACTGCCTCTCTCGTCTCTTGTACCACATGGAGAAGTAGAACACAACTCCTGGAAACAAACCGCTCTCAGTAACACCAAGAAAGAATCTGGCGATGAGGAAGCCCTTGAGGTCTTGAACGATGCCGAGTAACGTAGCTACAATGCCCCAGGCAATCGTAAGGGTTGGAAGCCAAAGCCTTGGAGTAGTGCGCTTTAGAATAATATTACAAGGAATCTTTTAAGGGATTAGCAAAGAAATGGCGCAGGTTAAGGGCAGCAGACCTCGAAAAGTACATAGCCCACAAAGTATAGAGTGAGACCTGTCAAGTACTGATTTCCAGCTAATTACCACACAGGTTAGCATGAGTTTTAATCCACAGGGAGATTACTGGCCCCCGTACTCATATTGAGGTCATCGACCATTCCCTCGATCCGGGCGTTTCCGACTGTTCACGATGTCAGTATCTACTTGTCGTGGTCGAAAACCAGTCCAAGCCTTACCATTGCTGCGATCTAAGAACGATAACAGATACAGGACCCCAACGGCTGGAAGTAACTTGGCGTCTAGTTTCCGCAGAAGCGACTTTTCGTTTACGGGAGGTTCAGTGTCGATGGTGCCAGCCTCATCGCTAAGATCAGGAGGCGAGTCTGTCTTAAGATCAGAAGCCATTTTTGCCGAGATCAGACAAAGACTGGGCAGTGAAGGTTGGGCATTTGTCCGACCAAAAAGTGCGTATCATATGCTTTTTAATAACATTCTGACAGTAGCCAATTGTGTGTCTAGTGAGTTTTATTGCATCATGATATCCTTGTTCGTGTGTTTTCGAGGTAGCATCTTGCAACGACTCGAGGGTTACAGCAGAAGTTGATGACCTTTCCATTCTCGTCTCCCATCAAGTACCTCTACCTGGTATTCTATGTTTAGTGGCTGCACTATAGGGTATCTCTACCAAGATCTGCATCTCAATGAGTTATTTGCGGAGGGAGGGATAGGTCAGACAGCCAGCATCCGAATGTGGATGTGATGGCGATGAAGTGCTCCCAGGAGATCCCCATGACGTCTCCGCGGAGAGAGAGATCACAAGCGTAGCCAATCAGGATTGACAAATATCGTGATTTCGGCACTTGAACCCGGGGCTCTGGGGGTGGCTTTTGGTGTGTTATCAGGGCTTTGATGTCGCCATACGATGGGCCCGTGTCGTGCTCTTGATACAGCCAATTGGCGTGAGGAGAGCCGTGGAGGAGTTGCACCCGAGGAATAGCGAGGTTGAAATGGTGTGTGAGGTAATCCTCTCGGTGTGGATTCGTCTTGCGCCTTCCATCAAAGGCACTCGCATGTCAGTCATGGTCAAGATGCTGCAGCATGAGATAGGATGGATCATGGTCGACGGGCTTGGTTGTTATCCAGGACAAGGCAAACAATGACCACAACGTCATTTTCGATCAAGTCCCACTTTAAACACACATTCTTTTATGCTTAATTTATTTACATGTCTTCAAGCATATCTCCAATGGCCTCTTGATCAATGTTGCGATTCAAGAGATGCACAGTGACCCTTACACTCGAGCCTTGCCATATTGTCACCCAACTTGGCAGTTTCAGCATTGTCATCCGCTATAACCGTATAATTTTTAATTCGTTTCATTCATTTCCAGTCTCGCACTTACGTCGATAATGGAAATTTTCAGCCGGACTTCTTTGCAGGTTCTCCAAGTTTCACCTTCACCACCAAGACAGCCATCTCAACACAGAGTAGCCCATTGCATTTTCCCAATTTCTGACATACCGCACATACTTTTAATTGATTCCATATTCATTTTTTTTTTTTTTCTGAATTTCTTTTCTTTGCCCTTTTCTCCCCGCCAATAGAGCCCTGTCAAGCCATCACGGTCGACGACGGCTCCTTCCTTTCAGTTTCCAGACAGTGCACGTGACGCACACCCCAGATCTTGTGTCCCTCAACTCCTTTCATTTCATTCTACTTCTAATTCTTCCCTCTTCATCATTCTCCAGCTGGTGAGAAGGGCCGTGCTTGGAGCTCGCCTGACGCTGTGCTCAATACACCAAGATCCTATCCTACACGGCTGGGCCTCTTCCCCGCAGCGACATTCCAGATACCTTCGCCGCGATCACCTGCCCCTCGCTACTTCGCGCAAAGACCCCATCATGTCCTCTCGAATTCTCCAAGATGCGGGTATCTTGGAACTTCTCAACTGCCTGAGATCCTCGAACGCCAGCGACTCGAACGAGCAGGACGAAGCTTCACTCAACGCCAATTGCCCCGAGCAAGTCATTCGCGACACCTGGAACCGCCTGCGTGACGCCTAGTGGGCGGTCGCCATTCAAGTTCAGAGAGATGAGGAAGCAAATGGCCGTGCCTCAGACGACGTCAGCCTACTCGACTGGCCAGCCTTTATCAGACAGCAGATCCCCCTGACCTCTCTCAAGGTCATTCTTCATGCCATCCACTCAGACGATTGGGCTCGCGCTGCCACCAAGTCCCAGCTTACGGGTCGTCTCCTCACACTCTCTGTTCGATTTGGGCTGGGGACAAGAGTTCAAGAACCGTGGCTTCTCTTCCTCTACCTTGGCCAAACGGTACCGTTGAGTCTTCGTCTCGTCAAGAAACTCAACGCGTGGCTTACTGCCAATGAGCACATCGATACCAACCTCGTTCTCCCTGCTATCACGGAACAATCCATTCGCCGTCATGGCCGCCAAACCCAGTCGCCTTACGCAGTCTTCGAAGTCGACGTCGACAGAGCAATACAGTACTTGAATCAGCATCATCCGCGATCCAGTGCCAGTGTCTCCACCCCTACTCCCTCTCACCGCCAAACCAACGGAACCACACCCGAGAGAAATGAGGCGAGAAGTGATCCCAACGGCAGTGTTGATGGCAATGTTGCACGCAACGGGCAGCGCGTTCTGCGACCTCGAACATTCAGCCAGAGAGATGATACAGAAGAGCAAGATGAGCATGAGGCTAACTCCAGGAGGAGAGTCCGCCGCCTCCCTCGTGACTCAAGTGAAAGCTCTACAGCCACACCAGAGGCTGGCCGACGTGTAACCCAAAGTACATCAATCATGACACCTCTTGGAGCCCCTGACATCTCCCTCGGAAGAGTGGAGTCTCCCTTGATGAACTTTTCTGGGGGGCACAGGGGACGTCAGAGTGCGGATAGTGCTGGCAATGTCGGGTCACCAGGACTGGAAGCACGTCTCAATGCCCTGAGAACTCTGATTCAGTTCGGACCAGCTATCGAGATCACCGGCAGCGACCCGATGGCTCATCAGACACGAGGCTTGTTTGACTCGATCACTCATCTTTCGCAGCTTGCACTCGCCGCATTTGGGCAATTAGAGCAGCAGGACAACCAACGAAGCACCTCGAGTTTCTCAGATCGAACGTCGCGCTGAAAGGACGTGAGGGAGTCAGGCTGTATGGGTTTTTGTCGCATAATTATCTGCCAGTAAGAGTGTCAGGGGTTTGTGGAGTGTTGTTGCGATTGCTACGAATAAGTTAGCACCATGTACTTCCAGTTTGTGCTGTTCTATCACGATCTGGCAAGAGAGTTGCTTCGCCAATTACAAAAATTCTCTCATGTCGAGATGATAGTGCAATCATAGTTAATCAACGGATCAGTCACCCTCCACAGAGGTACCATAGAAATAGACCTAGATGATCAACGTGAACCTTGTCGATGATGCCACCATCTTGCAATGAAGCGACCCCAAGCCTCGCAGACTGATACTACAATCCCCCTGCATTGGAACTCAATGCTCTCTAATATTCATGGGTTTCTCAGGCCCGCAGCGCAATTGTCTTTCAGTTCTCGCATCTGCCAGGGCGTAGCCCAAAACCTCCTCACGTTGTTCAGAACACCCGGTAAGTCAAATCACGTCAGAGCAGGTTCAAATGTCGCAAAGGCGGAGTTCCATCCCTATAAAGTTGCATGAGCATCGCCATAGATCATTCTACACTGTTCCGGGCAGGAAATGACTAAATCGACCCCAATGCTCTTTAGCTGAACCGGGCGGCCATGGGCAAGGAGTTCCACAGCTCGTTAGTGACTAAGCGGAGGACTACTAAATAACGCAAAAGGTCCAGTTGGCCGAGAGTTGTTGTGCTCACCAATCTTCCTCTTTATTATCGTCCTTTACACTATTCGGACCATTCGTTCGCCAGGGTATTCTTGAGAAATCAGCATGTCACTCCCCGCCTTCCTCTACAGCTCAAATCATGAGCCACTCTCTTGTGTGAACATGCACACCGTGGGAATGCCGACCAGAATCATCTTGAGCGGCTACCCAAACATCTCAGGCACGTTGCTTGAGCAGCGAACACAGGCAAAGCTACATCATGATTACATACGTACACGCTTGTTGCAGGAACCTCGAGGACATTCGGGCATGTATGGGGCCGTACGTCGACCAGAAACCGAACGTACAAGCTCAGGCGAGGCCCACATGGGAGTTCTCTATTTCCATGGCGAAGGATATAGCAACATGTGGACATGTCACGATAGCCGTTTGTCGGCTCCTCATCGATCTTCAAGACACAGTGCATTTCCCAAGGAGCCATGACCTCGTATATAACGCCGAAACGAGAAGTGTACGACTAGTCCTGCATACTCCAGGAGGGCTTGTGGAGAGCGACGTGCCGACAATCCAAGATGGCGCTCGATCAGATCCAACTCGCCCCGTGAGCTTCGTCTCTATTCCAGCTTTCTTGCTGGCGACTGACCTTTCAGTCGATATCCCGGAACCTTATCGGTGGCCAGAACTTGCAGACCGCCCGAGTGTCCCCTTTCACTAACCTACGCGAGCGCCGTGAGCTGTCATGTCGACATAGGCGAACTAGGGTTCCCGCCCTGTGGGGAGGCCATCGACATCAGTTGCCTCGATTTCGCAACACGCCAGCTAAAGACAGCACTGAACAACTCAGAGCTTGTCAAGTCACACTTGATGCTGCCAAATGAGAGCGATACTTGCGTTTTCGGGGTCATGACCGAGGACAAGAACACAGGGTCTCCAGCAGTAGGGACGAATGGGGCCGAAACAGGCATGTATTTCTTTGGCGATCAACATCTGGACAGATCACCCACCGGGAGTGTTGTAGCTGCACAAAATGCCCTCAAGTATGCCAGAGGAGAGCTCAAGGTTGGAGAGTCGTGGACATATCACTCCGTCTTAACCAACAGGCACGGCAGCGAATACGGGTTCGTTGGGAAACCCTTGCGTCTGGTAGAAACTGAGGTGAGGGGCCAGAATATGAAGGGTGTCGTGGTTCAGGTCAGTGGACACTCCTATTATTCCGGGGTAAATACGTATGTAATCGAGAAAGAGGATCTCGTCGGTCAAAACGGGTTCCTCCTTGAGCATCTGGATAGACAAGGTAACAAATAATTGACACTATCGAGAATTTGACGTGAAGCCCTTCTACAGGCCCCATAAATACCCAATATGACGTCTTTATAGAAGCCAACGTTCAGAGGAGGGCAGCCATTTTCTTGAGACTTGGTCGAATGCATTACATGGGAGGCTGTCGCTAAACTTCCGCCTTGGCCGGGAAAGCTCCATTTCAGGCCCCTCTTCGGCGAATAGCATTTGGTATTATGAGCAATGACTTGAAATTTCGAGGTTATCGCTTGACAGGATTTGCTGATGTTGGCGTGCTTGATCTGGGTAAGTATATGGTGTTGAGGCTCAAGAGGAGCCGGTGTTTGACGGTGTACTTGGAACATACATTCCCCTCACTGTTCGACATTTGGCACAATATCCAGCTCTCCATTTCTATACTACTCGGCTTGGTAGAGTCACTGCTTCAGATGAAGGATGGAAGGCCAGATGAAGCAGGAGAATGAGTTGGTGTATCCAGTACAGCCAGCACGGCCAGTACCATCAGCGCGCGAACGCCGTCGCGTGCTGTTGAAGACTGATGCTGTCGTCTTGCCGCTCTTGACGATTGCCATGACATTGGGTTTTCTGGACAAGGCGAGGGCTCTTACTTATTCTCTCAGATCCTCGATCGCTAACGAAAACAAATAGAATGCCTTGTCTTTCGCGGCTCTATGGGGCCTCAAAGAGGACACACATCTCGTCGGCCAAGAGTACAGCTGGCTCGGTAGCATCTTCTACTTCGGCTACCTCTTTGCTGAGTTCCCCAACCTGTGGCTTATCACACGGGTGCCAATCGGAAAGTACATCGGTGGGTGTCTAACAGCGTGGGGGGCTACTCTGTGCCTCGTGGCTGTCTGCCACAACTTTGCCAGCGTGGCCACCATTCGGTTCTTCTTGGGAGCCTTCGAAGCTTGTTTGCTGCCATGCATGATGCTTCTCAACTCGATGTGGTATCGGCTAGAGGAGCAGCCTTTGAGGACTGCCATCTGGTGTAATACCCTTGCCGGCGTGTTCGGTGGTATCTTGGCGTATGCCATTGGCAAGATTGAGGGTCCGTTGGCAACTTGGAAGGTTCTTTTTTCATTTTCGCCTTTGTCATCACTCAGGACGCTAACTTGGATTCTCAGTACATATTCATCATTTATGGGGTCGTCACTGTCGCCATGGGCATCGTGACCCTGGCCTTGCTCCCCGACTCTCCAGCAAATGCCTGGTTCTTGAAGGCTGAGGAGAAGGTTATTGCAGTCCAGCGCGTCGCAAACAACCAAACAGGTGTAGTACGGAGCAAAGTCAGTATCAGAGCCTTTCTATTCATTCTCAATCTCTGACTGGGAGCACTCAGAACTTCAAATTGTCACAGATTAAAGAAGCCATCCTTGACCCCAAATGGATCATATCATCTCTCGGCGTCTTCGCATTTTCAGTTACAAACGCCAGCATCACAAACTTCAATCCTCTCATCATATCTGGCTACGGTTTCTCACAAAGCCGAACAGCGTTGCTCGCAACGCCCCAGGCAGCTATTGCCATGGTGGCTCAAGCAGGGTTCTCGGCAATCACTTTTTATGTACCAAATCTTCGATGCCTATTCTGGGTTCTTTCAGCATGCCTCGCTATGGTAGGCGCCATCATGGTACACGTCCTCGACGCAGAGCTATACCGAAATGCCAGTCTAGCAGGCGTCTATCTCATGGGTTTCTACAATCTTCCCTTTATTCTAGCCGTGAGCCTACAGACTTCCAACACATCCGGGACAACCAAGAAGAGTTTCGTGTCTACTTCCATAGCAGTTTGGTATGGTTCGTACACCTCCACTCCTCAACTTGATTTCTCTCACTAACGCATGAGAAGCTCTTGGAAACATTGTTGGTCCGCAGTTCTTCCTCGAAACAGAGGCCCCTCGTTATCAGACAGGCATCGTCGCCCTTGTATGCTCGTTTGCTGCTGTGGCGGTTTGCGGTATCTCTTATGGTACATTTTGCATATTTGAGAACAAGAGGAGAGACCGAAAGTTTGGGAAACCCAAAGACGTAGCTGAGACTGGGCTGGTTGTCGAGGAGGAGGACTTGACAGATATCGAAAACACCAACTTTCGGTACACGATATAGAGAGCGAACAAGAGCCTTGTTACAATGAAATGAGGAGGGAGGCTTTATCAATGATTACTTGAGCACTTTCGGATTTTATATAGCTATGCTTCCTGAATCTAAACAATAGACGCAACATGACTGTGTATTACAACCTCCGTCGCCACCCTTCTTTCTCGCAAAGGTCATCGTCAAAGGCATCGCAGCTTACCACAAATTAAAGACGCCATTCGGCACATCGCGTCGCTTCAACGGGCTGGAGGTATCATTCCTCGTGACGTTCTGAATGGTACAACCCTCAGTTTCATACACCTCGGCATATGTACCCGTCAGAACAGCTCCCAGCCACTCAAAAACGGCAGAGAGACCGTACGCAAACTCCTTCGAGTGCGTGCCAACCGAGTTCCGCTGATACAAGATGTTGGCACCGACCTGGCAGTATCTCTCGATGAGGGCATCCGTGTCGGCGACCTTGCTGATCTCATCGTTGATGGCCTTGTAGGCGAAGATGGGCCATTGAGGCACGCCGTGATAGCCCATGATGCCATCGCGATTGATGATTCTTTGAAGCTTGGGGTCTCGGAAGGTATCGAGACCGTCTTTGAAGAAGTCACCGATATCAACTCCGGCATATGCGACACCAGCCTCGGGTGAAGTAAAATCCAAGGCAGCCAGGAACCCGGTCTTGTTGTACGGTCCCTCAGTCTTGAGCTTGGAGATCAAATATTTCTGTACCTCAGGGTATTGGCTGGTCAGGCCGATAATAGCGCTTGGCGCCAATCCAGCGCCGTCTTGGCCGGTGATGGACTCGAGAACGCTGGTCACGTTGGGGGTCAGGCCTCCCAAGGCAGCGCCGACGATGGTCTCTGACAGGTCCGGAGCGTATTGAACCGCCAACTCAGACGCCCACTCGCTAGCAAGGGCACCTCCAGAGTATCCCCAGAGAGCGACGCGAGGCGAGGTGGTGTTCAGACCCAGGCCGAGGGAGAGCACAGCACGGACCGAGTCAATGGTTGCATACCCAGATATGACACCAGCAGTGAATGAAGCCAATGGGCCTTCATAGTCTGGAACAGAGATGAAAAGCCCCAGCCCCAAGACTGTACCAAAAGGAACGCTGGCATCGGCATCATACAGAGTGTAGCTAGGGCTGGCGTCAACGTCGGCAGAGTCGTATGGCACCTGGTAAGACAGGAGAGCAGCCTGGTCAAAGTTGCGTGCTGCAGTGCTATTGGGTCCCAAGTCTGGCACAAACAGGGTGGTGACGGCCCACGTGGGCTTATACTGGCTATCAGTCGTCCGGTAAAGAATGTTGTACACGGCCGAACTGTTGCCAGTGACCTTGGTCAAGTTGCCGGGTGCAGGTCGGAGACGCAGGACAGCGCCAGGCTCAGCACTCTCGAACCCTTCTGGCGCAGTGTACCATGGATCTTGACTCGGTGGGAGGGGACCAGCGGAGGAGGATCTTTTGTGGAAATGGGAGGCTTGGGTGGCAGAGACAACGCCCAACCAAAGGCTCACGAGGGCCAGGACATGATGGAGAAGAGCCATCTCGCATATGACGCTACAGTTGGCTTGACAAACAGCAACATCAGACTGGCAATGGCAGGCTTTTGTTCATCAGGTCAACTACAATACAATACCTCAATGACGCGAGTGAAGCATGGCTGGGCCGAGTGATCCGAGTCCGAGAAGCATGTCAGCCAAAGCTGCAGCTGCGGCGAGCTCAATTCGCACAGCCGCGATGTTGTTTGTCCTACGGACATTATGGGAATGACGACTTCACGGCGTTAGCCTCTGGGGCTAGACACCTTAGCGAGGGTGCGACAAATCGCGAACAAGCTAATTGGGGAGCTGATGAGATCAGCGTCGATCATGGACCCGATATGGAGCATCAGATGGGGCTCAGGATTCAATGTTCCACTCATCCCAACACGAGACGATCATGACGGTATTTCCCACGGTACTTGACGGTCGCTTACAGACGGGAGGCTTAGCTGCCAAGCTGTCTGTGCTGGTGCTGGCCAAGCCCGGGGCGGCGAATGAGATTAACTTCGTCTACTTACCCCAGAGTCAGACTGGAGAAGAGGTTGGGGGCAGTCCAAAGTGGCATCATCCGTAGGATAATGCCTCGTCTGATGTCTAAATAGGCAATGCCAGGCTCACCTCAGACATTTTTCAAACGAGACATGAGATTCGAGCTTGTGTATGGACAAGTCCACGAGGTTGGAGCTGGGCAAGACATCAGAGCTTCTACGCGAGCTTATTGTCTCTCACCAGGCTATGCATATCACCAGGGCGAAACCTAAGCTTCAGCCTCGCGTCAGAGCCATGGGTGGAACCGGGTATACCGACTATACCGACGGAATTGAAGGCTCCCGGGACATTGCCAGTGAAGGAACCAGTTTGTCAAAGACAGACACCAGTGCAGTCAGACACTGCAACCACCAGGGCATATTTTCGCATGGCCCGAGATGTCTCGCGATCCAGTTCAAGGTCGGCAGAATCGAGACACCCAACTTGGTCGTCGACTGTGTATACCCGTCGATCGTTTCCGAATGTGCGATCGTCGAAGTCCGGGGCCATGGCGTCGGAATCGGGAGCGCGACGCGATGGGATGAAGACGTAGGCAGGGAATGCGTTTCGTGTCGGTCGGGGAGACGGATTTGGGGGATATTATCTTCGATTGAAGCAATCGCGGGGCTGTCAAACATATGGGCGATTATGTCGTCGCGTGATGTCGATGTTGAGCATGAGCTTGGGTGGACGAGGGCATATACATCAAGCCCATTCCTGGTGCTCGATCCAATCTATTGCCATAGCCCTAGCCATGCGCGAGGTCAATCTCCGGGACAAAATATGCGTCTTTGGAGGCGGTGTCGAGCGGTCGCAAAGACGCGGTGACAATGTCTTGCTTCGCGGGGCGTGACGAGGCTGGGCATCTGTCATTTGTCAATCAAATGATGCTTTCTTGGCGGCTGAAGTCCGTGTAACAGGTGCCCAGTAGGGCTTATCGGTGGCTCGAGCCCTCTCGTCCGTCAGGTGGCATGCGCGTTTATCGAGTACCGCATCTTGTCGATAAATGGGTGGTTGGGCTTGGTGTTGAGGATCGCGAGATTGACGCGTCGAGCGCGTATTCGACGCATTTGTTCACTTCATGTGTATCAGCTTTGATGAACACAGATCAAGGCAGAAGCACAAAACAATGCAGAGAAGAGGAAGATGCCGGGTTTTAACATGATGGGATGCCATCGATTGCGCCATATACCTAGCACTAGGTGTCAGTCACGAAAGGTAACATGGCGATGGCGAGCTTGGTTAGTCGACCTAGCCAACCAACACAGCCAAGACAATAGGCTGTATCGCCATATCATAGGCCAGCCGCTATTATTGTCGTTCAAGAAGGCGATATAGCAGCCCGGATCAGAGAGATAATTCGTTGATGGCGTATCACCCAAATCTCCCCGCCTCGCTCTTGGTGGTGATGGTGCTGTCACGTGGTGTGCTCCATCCATCAGCGAGTCGCTATCGATAAGCCCAGCAGCAGAGACAATTGATGGTAACCGCTCCAGCTTCAAGTTTGCTAGATGATTTGAAATGTAATGAATATTGCGTGTAGATCTCCCGCGACTTTGGCTCCTTGTGATACTTTTTCCTTTAATACTTGTCAAGTGTTGAACGTGTGCTAGAATCTATTCAGTTCTCAACCATTACCAATACAAAGTGCGTTTCTACAGCGCTGAAATTTACACGACAGTCACACCGAATCATCAAGACCAAGACTTGAAGAGCTAAGAAATCGAAAACAAATGATGCTATAGAAGACAAAAATGCCAATTTCCAATAACAGCTCCTCAGTCATTCATTGAAGCACCATATGCCCATCTCACCCAGTTGTGACACATTACCCTACAGCGACGGATCTCTCGGAACAACCAAAGTTACCCTCGGGCTGCCGACACTTTGCGGCATTCACCAAAGATTCTGCTACCGTCTGACAGAGCTAGCTTTCCTATCATTGTCTCCTCTGATCCTCCATCGTGTCATACAGTGTCATCCAAGGGCACGCATTTCAACCTCACGCTTGGCGTACATGGCACTTACAACATTCGCGACACTCATTCAGATCAACAACCTAGCTGTAACTACGCAATTGCCATTGACACCTTACAGACACTCAAGATCATGTGCCAAGGAAACGGGACCGGATGAAGATCAGCCGCGCCACTACAAAATTCAGCGTTGGCATCCTCTCAGCTGGCCAGGCCCTTCGATCTCGCCGAACTTGGTTGATGGTTCTCGATCGTTCAACAATACACAGACAGATGGCTCTAGAACACTGAAAAGGATCGTCTAGAATCTCGTCATGATCATCTCTCACCGTCTCTTGGGCTCTCACTAGCAGTAGAGCGATCGTGTAGAGCCGCCGATCTTTGGCGCAGTGACATACCCGTAGACACACATCAGCCACATGGCATAGCAAGACGGTCCATGAACCGGACGATGTTTAACCAAGAGAATCAACAACCTTGATACAGTCCTCTGCCCAAACTGATCGGCCAACTTTGGTCACAGTCTCCTGTTGACTACGAGATAATCTCTCAGAGGCTATCCGCAGGCTGTCAGCTCCGGCGAGAAGGCACCACTCATTCTACGCTGCAAAAAGAAGAAAACAGTATTGGAACTAACTAACCAATAGTCGCTGCCTAGCCGGTTCCGTGGGCGAGTCCAGCCCCGTTTACTTGCGGGTAAGACCGGCGAGTCAAGGCCAGACGCCACAGGAACACTGCAATTTACCCCTGCCGAAAGGTGGAGGAGAAGATCCGTTTGTGGCTTTGCGGTAGGGGCCGAAAACATAGCATCCAATCACAAGGCGGAATCCAGAAAAATGGATTGGCCGTTAGCTCCCCGAGGCTGAATAAGGGGGCATTACTCTTGGCATTTTGTTCCTTTTCCATACTTACAACCCCGCTTGCCCCTGAGTTGTGCAAAAGCCAGTACTGATCTGAAGCCACTATTGATTCTTTTCTACTCCACGAGCCGCTGAGGATAAGGCCACCAACGGTCAGAGACAATGTCAAACAGGAGAAGAAGTGGGAGTGGCGGGTTTGACCCGCTCCGGAGATGTCTAGCAGCTAGAGAAGCTCTCCCCTGGTGTCTGAGAAGCCACAGTTCGGATATTGTTTGGCGGTTTGCAGGCGTAGCCGCCGTCCAACTGTACCCATCACTCGCGAACGGCCTCCTCGGCGAACTCGTCGGGTGATGATGAGTCGATCAACGTCCAGACCGACAGAAGCTACTGGGGAGCTATTGGAGCCACCGGGACCGCTACACAACCAGCGCCAGCACATTGTCTGACATACGTAGCAAGCGTGAGCGCCTTGGGCTCATAGCGGGTCCTCGGTCCCTCATGCTCAGAGACGTATGGTTGGAGCGACAGGCCGGAGCACGCTATTGCCTAGCTACTCGAGCCACCAGAGCAGTTCTCGCGACTTTCACGTCAAGGCGAGGGATCTCGGCCGTGGCGGCCGCCAGTCTGGATTCGCTGGCAAGTGGTTAGACAGTCGGCGTGATTGCGGGATGACCAATCGGCAGCGATAGCAGGCGAGGCTAGCAGGGGCATCACAAAGGCCCCAGCAGATTCCGAAGCTATCGAGACGATCCAGCGACATGGCGTGGTGTGGCGCGTGTGGCCTCGATAGACTGATGAATAAGGCCAACATGCATAATATGTATAGAAATGACAGCCAAGGCTCGGCTCTCGGGCGGGAATGGTAACGCTGGGATCATTCAGCCCTGACCAGAGACGCCATGTGCCTGGCCAGTGTCGACGCCTCGTCCCTGATGCGGTTAGCTGTTTGTGGGGGCTGTACCTCCTTTTCCAAAACGGCGGAACAAGCACCCCGGCCAGCCAAGCATCACCCTCGATTTAGCCAATGCCGTGCATGCCCAGACTTGTTGGGCTGAGGGCTTGGCCAGTTGGAGAAGCACTTGGTGTCACGATCTGCAGCCGTCGGACCATCGGGCGTTTGTTGTGAAGGAAATAAAATGAGAGGGATCTTGGGAGAGGAAAAGGAGACGCAGTGGGTAGGGGGCAAACCATCGTCGGTTCAGAGGCCTCTCCGCCAAGCAAGAGATCTTGACCATCAACTCCTGGTGAGATTCCACTGCAGCATCCAGGGCTGAGCACGACCCTGAATCTCCGAAGCCCCAGCCCCTCTCGACCAGAAGCTTGGGTCTGTCTTCCTCGATTGATGCATACCCCGTCGACGCTAGTGCTCCATGAAGCTATTGGCATGATCACCCTTGCTTGGGCCTCGCCCTGGGACCGAGCCCTGCAGCCGACGGTCATCGGTGGCCCCGGGGTCACTGAATGGGGAAAGTGTTGGTCGAGATCTCGTTCGTGGCGAGCTGATGTATGGAGATGAGCTACGGACTCTCTTGGACCAGACCCTTGATTCGGGAAGCCGGCATTTGGCCGGGGAGGACAACCAAGAGCCAACATAGGGCCAGTCTCTTGGCGGTGATGTTCCGGATCGTCCCCAGCATGATGTAGGTGTATGTAGGCTGGTGCCATTGGCCTGTGCCATCCCCATCCGACTGAGTTGTCTCTCCCTATCCTCATGGGCCATGACAGTTTTGTCTCATCCTTAATCGAGCCCTATAGAATCGTGTCCGTAGACTCTGTAGATTGACAAAGTAAACAATCAACTGCGGTCGGGCCTAGATTTCAATGGCGTTTACTGGCGTGCAGACATGGTTTGCTCTCTTCCAGACCTAAATTTCAGCTTCACTCTGGCCGACTTCTGCATGACACCAAAGAAGCAAACTTGAAATTCACGCGGCATATCCCTGGCGAATCAGATCAGCCTTTACGAGATTGGTAGAGCACCAAAGGGTGTCTGTGGCGCCCTTCCACCTTATTGCTTCTTTTTGCTCTCTAGCTTCCGCTAGCTAGACGTTGCCAACCTTATTAGCCTCCCTCACAACGTCCCGGCGCTTCGGGCCACCAGGAGGTTCTAGGCTTGGGTCACTATCGCTGAGGCTAACGCCAAGCTATCGAAAGAGGCTGGATTATTTGGGAACGGTTTCCAAATCCAGCTCATGCCCGCCGGTGAGGCTTCTGCTAACCCTTTCTCGAGCTCACTGAGCTGCGAGCGACAATGACTAGGCGCCACCGCAGAGCTCTCTGCAGCCAGAGGGCTGGATCACCATGAGCTGGCGCTTCCAGGACGGTCTAGTCTCGGGCACAGAGAGAAGTAATCCCCGCCGAACTAGTTGCATCACTCGGGGTCTAGATCGTCGGAAGCAATTGCCACCTCATGACTGTCGCCCTTTGGGCGGGAAAGGGGCGTAGATGGCTATCAACTAGATGGAGAATCTACCACGATGCAAACAGCCTCAGACTTGTATAAGAAGCCCGTCTCCTTCGCACTCATCTCAACTCTTCAGGCAACAAGCTTCAATTCAATCATTGGTTAACAGACACCAGCAGCTCTTCTCTGGTCTCACAAGGCATCTGCCCTTGCCAATTCTTTGTTTGCTCCCCCCGACTCTCCCTCCTGAACATTCACGATGTTGTTCAAGGCTTTCTCCCTCAACCTGCTCCTGACCCTCGGGTCTGTGGCCGCCTCGTCCCTCAGCGAGCGCGACACCTCCTCTCTCGAGGCTCGTGTCACCTGCGGCAAGAACACTCTGAAGATCGGCAGCAAGTGTTACTGCAAGTCCATCGTCTTCAAGATGGACAACAACGGCGACTGCGGCTGTGACGCCGGCTACAAGGTTTCCGGCCTCCTCTGTATCGCCGACTGCCCTGCCAGCGCCTACGTCAACTGGAAGAACCAGTGCGCTTGCCGCAAGAACTACCTCAAGTTCACGGGCGGCGACTGCAAGTGTGAGCAGGACAGCCAGACCGACGACGGCACCAAGTGTACCGACATCTGCCCCGGACCTCACAACAACTGGGTCAGCGGCACCACCTGCCGGTGCGATACCGACTTCATCGAAGCTACTGCTCCCGATACTGGCTGTGTCCGCGACTGCTCCAACGGTGCTACTCCCAACGGCGATTCGACTGCTTGCGTGTGCAACGCCGACCACTTTGTCCTGAAGGCCAACGGCAAGGAGTGCGAGTGTGACCCCGACTACATCCCTGGTGAGGGTTCCGACGCTGGAAAGTGTGTCCCCAAGTGCATCAACGGCGCTACCCCCACCGGTAACCACGACTGCGAGTGTCTTGCCGATAACTTCAAGCTCACCGCCAACGGCCGAGAGTGCGAGTGCAAGGATGACTACGTTCCTGGTACCGGTTCTGACGCCGACAAGTGTGTCCCCAAGTGCTTCAACGGCGCTACTCCCCTGGACGACCACACTGGCTGCCAGTGTCTTGCCGATAACTTCAAGCTCACTGCCAACGGCCGAGAGTGCGAGTGCAAGGATGACTACGTTCCTGGTACCGGTTCTGACGCCGACAAGTGTGTCCCTCGATGCTCCAACGGTGCTACTCCCCTGGACGACCACACTGGCTGCAAGTGTGACGATGTCAACGCCCACCTTGTCAACGACGACCGCGAGTGTGCCTGCAACTCCAAGTACACCCTCGGCAGCGGCAGCCAGGCCGGTATCTGCATCCCCGACTGCTCCAACGGTGCTGTCCCCAAGGATGACCTCACCGGCTGCAAGTGTACCGACACCAACGCTCAGCTCACCTCCAGCGAGCAGGAGTGCGAATGCAAGTCTCTCTTCAAGCCCGGTACTGGTGCTGATGCTGGCTCTTGCGTCCCTGACTGCGGTACGGCTACTGCAAAGGCCGACAAGTCTGGCTGCGAATGCACCAAGCCTAACTTCCAGCTCAAGGACAACCAGGTCGACTGCGAGTGCACCCCTCCCTTCGTTCCTGGCACCGGCGCCAACTCTGACAAGTGTGTCCCTGTCTGTGTTGGTATTGCTACTCTGAAGGCCGACGGAAGCGCCTGCCAGTGCCCCAGCCACGCCCACCTCAAGACTGGCGGCGTTGAGTGCGACTGTGACACCAACTACAAGCCCACCACCAAGCCCGCCAAGCAGCCCGCCTGCGTCTACGACTGCGGTTCCGCCAAGCTGAACCCTACCTTCGACGGCTGCACCTGCGACAAGCCCAACACTGAGTTCAAGGATGCTGCCACTGGCTGCGGCTGCAAGGCTGGCTACACTGGTCTCTCCCGATTCGGCTGTGTCTCTGATTGCGGTACCACTGACGCCAAGTGGAACAGCGCCAAGTCTGACTGCATCTGCAACGTCAAGGCCTACACGTACACTCCTGCCAGCGGCTCCACCAGCGCCAGCTGCGCTTGCGAGAAGTCCACCGATGTCTACGAGGAGGGTGACGGTGTCTGCCACGAGCCCTGCGGCAACGATGCCGACTGGAACAAGAAGTCCCGCGCCTGCATCTGCCGCAAGAAGGGCATGCAGTTCAACAACGGTGCTTGTGCTTGCCCCAAGCCCGATGAGCAGAAGTGGAACGGCTCCAAGTGTGTCGCCGACTGCGGTGATGACGCCCAGTACGACAACAAGCAGGCTCGCTGCGTCTGCCTCAAGCGCGGCCAGAAGTGGGCTAACAAGGTCTGCTCTTGCGACCCTGGCTTCACCTGGAAGAACCAGAACAAGGGCTGCGTCGCCAACCCTGCTTGAGAGATCTCCTTTACGAGCGCGGCTCCTGACTTGGGATTTTGACGGCCCACATTCATTAAAATGTCATGTTTCATGTTAATGTCACCTTCACTTCTTGTCTTGGTTGAGTTACTGAGAGGGAACGGGATGGTTTCTTCGACTCACAGTACATAGTCCACACTCACTACTAAGAGCTATATTTACTTGCTAATTTACATTTTTGTGTTTTTTTTGGAAACTATTTGACTCCTGCTCTCTGTGCCCTTGTGATGAACACTGTTTCTCCAACCTTGTGAAGTTTCTGTAGGACTAAAATGGCCTCCTGCTTTTGAAAGACCATATTCCTCATGCCCTTGATCTACCATCCACTGGCCTCTGACTCAACTAGGCTACAGATGCAATTTAGGAGCGCCAAACGGCACTGATGCTAACCAAATCATCCCCCAAACAGGCTTACTCTCGAGCCAGGGATCGCCCTCTGCAAAGGTTCACTCATGTGGTACCTTAGTTCTCTAACCTTGTTCGTAGCTAGGAGTCGAAATTGATGGGACATTTGGTGGTCATGAATGACAGCGATGTTTATTTTTGAGTGGAATAGAGATTGGTATATTTTGATATTAAACTCCAAGTGAACCCTGGTTGCCAGAAGCTGTGAGTCTTGTCGAAGCTTTCCCTCTCCCATAGCTCCCTCTATACGCCATACGTAAATTCGCGATACTTCTTTTGGTAGTAGTACGTCGCCAGTCCGCCAGCAGCACCAAGGGCCAGGGGAATTGGTGCCCTACCTCCTGTCTTGATTATCCGGGGGATAGCAGAGCCGGTAAGAAGGACGCTGTTTCCGAGGGCAAGCTCGGCGCCATAGTCCTGGTTGGTCTTGAGAAGGTAGCCTAGAGCACAGTGGTGAGTAAATAGGACAGCCGATTGTTAATTCTTAAGGGAGTTTTCATACCGGCGTAGGCGTACGAGACGCCCAGTCCTAGCCCCGCGACGAGAGAGGGTGTTGAGCGGGTTCGCAGGTAGCCGGCGGTTCCGCCAGCTGCCACTGTTCGAAGTCAAGATTAGCCGTGGATACGCAAGAATTGACACAGATTGAGACTTACAAAGACCGGCAAGGGTAAAGGAAGGGTGTTCGGCCATGGCTTAGACTTTAATGACACTCAATGGCACTTCAATGGCTTCCAGAAAGTTGTTGCGTGATGAGAACTTCGGGCCAGCGAAGGGAGTTCGGCGCGGCCAATCAGGGTGACTAATCAATGACAAGGCCGAGTGAGTGGATGACGAGATTCGGTCCTCGGGGTTGAAGAAAGTCCGAGCTCAATTAGATCCGGTTGGCTCCGGAGAAGATAGGTCGACGTGATCGGACAAGGATGATTTAGCGCTCTAACAACTATGGCGGTAATTTGGCGCTCTTATGTTAGAGCCTTAACATCCCGACCGAGATCTTCGGCATGTTTTCAAGTTGAGTGTCCTTTCAGTTAATAACATTAGTTAACGAATTGCGCCCTGGCTTGAAAGGCCTATTTTTTTTTTTTTTTTTTTTTTTCCATAAATCTTCAGGCTGGGAATATTTTTCTGTTTCCGAGGCGGAAAACTCACATCAACAGTCAACCAAACCATCGTTCTCGAGCCGGGAAGGATGAACAGTACACACTGTCCGAGAGACGTCTGGGTTTCATTACACATGCCACTGGTCTCAATAATTTATTGACACATAAGAGAGTACATGATGATGGTCCAGCCCAAAGCCCACCAGATGAGTTCCCTTCACCATCCCTCACCCAGGACAGTTAGTCCCTCATATCCCTGCCTCATGACTTCAGTGTCGACGAAAAACACAGCAATCACCTTGGCCCTCTTGTGTTGACTGTTGTTCTATCCGACTGTGTGGTGGCAGCCAGGCTGCTCGATGAAACTTTCTCCGACCTCGTACACCTTGGGTGGATTGCCATTCATGCCACTCAAAATGTGTCCCTCGGTTACAAGAGCCATAACTGTAGCCCTACTATGGCGATGGGGAGGCGTAAAGCCGTTTGGAGGGTAGTCGAGCTCAAGAGCGATGATGGACTTTCCAGGTGCGCCTTTGAGCTCGTAGTCATAGAGTACTCAGACTGTCTCTCGTGACCGAGTCCTGTGAGGCACACTGAGTCAATGTACATACGATTGAAAATTCTACTGATTGCAACATACTGGGTTTTTTTTTTTGGCTTTGGATTCCATTTTGGGAGGTTGGAGGAGAACCAAGGCAATGGGAAGAACATGTTGCGAATTTGACGAATGATGATTATGCCATGGTAATCACTATTTATTCTTCGATAATGAGCGTCAATGACGGATACTCATGACATGATCTCTAATGCTCCTCTTCCATGTCAAGCTATTGAGAACGAGTATCCGGATGGTAACTCGACAGTCGGGAACTACAAGCCGGAATATTGAGTACCTACCCGTGTCAGGGGGGGGGGGGGTAGTACAGTCTATTCGCACTGTATCATAAAGCCAGTAAGGTAAAGGTAGCATAATATTAAGAAATAATCACTATTAGGTATATAAGTCTATTGCAATAATAAGATAGCTCTATTTAAGGTTTATTATTATATTCTAATTCTATTATAATTAAAATCTAATATTATATAATATTTTATTAATTTCTTATCCTAAACGCCAAGGTATTACTCCAACAGTGTAAACCAAGTCATGTGTTATACTGTCCTGGACCCCCTTCACCCGGGTAGGGAGGTTGATCAGGGAATCCCCACTTCGATTGCCGATTCACCGTGTAAACGGATTCCCGATGCTCCGCCCAAGTGCGCCAAGATGGCTGACCGGGAACCCAGTAAACAGTGGCATCAATGAGAATCGGATGGTTTGTGATCTATTGGTGCTCACTATTTAAGTCTTACTTCTTGATTATCTCTAGTATTGGGTCATCATTCCTTCCATATTCTACCAAGAGTCACCGCCATCAATTATCACCGCAATGAAAGCCGTTCAAATCCTGGGCGATAAGTCATGCCCCAAAATTGTCACCAATCACTCTCTGAAGACCCCTGAGCCTGAAAATGACGATATCCTTGTCCAAGTCTACGCTGCCGGAATCACTGGCGACGAAGTTCTATGGCCTGAAGTCTACAACACCCCAACTCGAATACCAGGCCATGACATTTCTGGCGTCATCTCTGCGTTTGGTCCAGTCTATAACGGACCTTTGAAGATTGGCCAGGAGGTTTTTGCATTCTTGGATGCAGACCGAGGTCAAGGTCAAGCCCAATACGTCATTTGTTCCCCCGACGAAGTTGCTCCGAAGCCAGCATCCATCTCACATGCAGAGGCGGCTGCGCTGCCGATTCCGGTTCTGACAGCCTGGGAGGCAATGGCTGAACACGGAAGAATTCAGTCTGATATGAAAGTTCTTGTTACTGGGGCGTCCGGTGCAGTTGGAATACTGTTCGTCCAGTTTGTCAAGCAGGTGGTTGGAGCCCACGTCATTGCCTTGGCCTCAGCTCAACACCATTTAGCTCTTACGAAGCTTGGTGCAAGCCAAGTGGTGGACTATAATACTCCAAACTGGGAAAGACTAATCTCGGATGTGGATGTTGTCTTTGACACTGTCGGCGGTGACGTCTTGGCGAAGGCTTGGGAGACTGTCAAGGAGAACGGTGTCATTGTAACGGTTGGAGATCCGCCGCCGCCCTGGGCCTTTGGTCGGGGAACCGCTGTCGAATCTATCGGGAATCCAGGCGTAAGGTATCTGCACTTCATCGTCTCTGCCAACGCGGAAAGGCTACGGAAGGCATCGGAGATGATTGATGGCGGGCGTATCAAGGCATTGGCTGTTAAGGCTTTCCCGTTCCGCGAGGCAGAAAAGGCCTGGCTTCATGCCCAGCAAAGAAATCGAGGACACAAGGTCGCGATCGAGTTTGATGATGTCAGTCATGAGTTATCGGCAGGGAAGAAGTAGGAGGAGTAGGGGCAGATTGTGTGGATAGCTGTAATATATTGTTTCTTGTCTATGATCCTGTATAAGTTGTGAGTCGCTTCACAAGTCTCTTAAAAGGCTCAACATAAAGTACTGAGTACTCAATAATAAGAGACTTCACCGGATCCAAAGCTCTTGGCGGACGGGGCTTGGATGTAGTAATAAATAACATGTAAGAGATGCATCAGCGCACTGCGTCAAGACCAGCGGGCTCTTATCATTACTGCCCTGTCCACCATGCCATATCTGTGGCGAAATCACTGGAACTATACCATCCACATACTGTATCCATATTCGCAAGAGACACCAGAATATCATCGTCACTGCTCAGCTGTCCGCCTTCGGAGCCAAGTGTCTCCTGCCCCTCGCCGCCAGAGAGGCTTGGTACTCCAGTTGACTGAGGAGTGTTGCTCTTTGTACTTTTTGGCCCTAGCCCAAGCACATGCCGTGCAATCATCTGAATCTCCCGCACATTCCTAGCTGTTCTGGGCCATACCTCTCCCAATGCTTTCAAACACCCAATGGTCATGCGGATCTGATCTCTTGCTATTGCCAGCTCCTTTCCCTTGTGTAGGAAATTACATGCTGAGAGTAGGGCCAACGTGCCTTCGCTCACCATGCAGGTGATGAATGGTGTGTGGTTGAAGGGTCGAGCTGGCAATGCGAGGAGACGAATCTGAGCTTCTACTGATCTCAGAACACGTATTGTGTGTACGTTGATTAGATCCGGTGTGGGGGAATCGGCAGGAGGATCCCGGGCACAGCTCGAGACACTCTCGATGGCGTTGAATCTGAGGTCTGATAGAGGTCTGTGTAGGCCGATAGTTGCACTGAAAAGATCAATCTTCAGTACCTATATGCGCCTTTGAAGGCGTCTACAGCAGAGTTCTTATCGGAGACTTACACATGGATCACCAAATGCGCTTGGAACATGAGCTCATCAATGATGCCTGTCTTGGAAATGACTTGCTTGTCATCTTTGGGCAGTAAAAGAAGCCATGCATCAACCACAGAGTCGGCAGCCTCAATGACCTGTGTTGAGGCTTCCTTGACAGCAACTTTTGGTGCTATTGAGATTGCCAATGCTGCACATCGTACGGCGCCAATGAGATACGCGAAAGAAGAGAATGACGTGTCGTCGGAAGTAAACTCACGACACTCGAACTCTTCCAAGGTCTTGGGCTCGGGGATTTCCTGTCCAAGTCTCAGCAAGAGCTGCAAGAAAGACGATGGTATCTATAACTTACACCTGATTCATACTCGGACTCTTCACAAGGCAGTTCAACTGTAGCCTCAACATCTAGCGTCGCAAAATTCATGGCGCCCAATGTGCCTGCGTAAAAGGCATCCACGATGAACAGCATCCACCACGTCCGTCTCCAACATTCTACCAACACTGGGTCCTGACATCCGTTCTCTGTGGCAAACTCTTGACGGGGCAAGCTGAACGGCAACATCCATTTCCCGTTTTGAGTCTTCTTTGTATCCATGCCAGAAAAGCGCTATTGAGTACAAGAGGCGGCATTGTACCATGACCGGGTCGTTTGGTGATACTTGTAAGAAACAGAGTTCGACAAAGTCTTTGAACGAGGCGGACCACTGCTTGGAGTCGTGAATGTGGCCGATGAACCGTACGACAGCGACCAACGGCTTGAACCTGGCCTCTCTGCCCGGGTCTTGGCAAAGCTTGATCAAGTGTCTTTTAGGGAGGATGAAAGGATGAAACCTGTGGAAGTCCTTGTAGTATAGGTTGACGAGAGCATCATTCTCGATGTCCTGGACTCGAACCTGGGGTGTTGTTGGCGGTGTTGGGCGAGAGAGGCCCTCGTCAAGACCAAATCCGCCTAATATGCTAGGATCATCAGGTATTGTGAAACCAGGCGACAACAGCAGAGGCTCCGAATTCTGACCGGCCGGGGCCTGGGGCTGTGGGATGTTTACTGGAGCTGGCTCAACGCTGCCCAGAGACGGTAGACCCTCCGCCGCGGCGAGCCGTTGCCGCCGTTCTGCCAATGCCGCGCGATCCAGACCACCTCTGCGAGAGCGGGCGTAGAGGCACTCCCTAGTGGCTTCAGCACATCGAGTGCATTCTGGTTTCTTGCCATCGCATTTGAGGTGGCGTGCGCGACATGGCAGACACGCCAAAGAAGAGCGAGTGGCTCTGCTATTTCGAGCTGGGACGTCGCTGTTGGAAGAACTCATTAGGCCGGCCTATGAGGTCATACGGTGTTGCTTTGGCCTGGGATGATGTTGTCCGGTCTAACTTTGAAGGGGTTGAGTATGGGAACCCGGGTACTCGGGTATCCGATGGGTACCCGGTCCCCACCGGCCGGAGCGCGGGATAATTGGTTCCCCGATTAGGCTATCTCCGGAGATGCAAAGCGTCTTGATGAAGACAAACAACTCTGGGATAGAGTACAAGGCAAGATATTATATAAGCTCAGGGCAGTTGTATACAGATAGATCATCCAAATCAATGCAAATTTTTCTGTTCCAGGACTACACCACTATCACCATCACCTTCAACACTCATCACCATGCCAAGCAAGATTGTCATCATCGGTGCCGGCTTTGCTGGCGTCTGGAGCGCTCTCTCAGCCAAGCGCCTCATCAACCTCAAGGGAAAAGAAAAGGACGTCGATATTCTTGTCATTTCCCCAGAGCCATCCTTGGTCATGCGTCCAAGACTTTACGAGGCCAACGTTGCCGGCATGAAGTACCCGCTCAGCGATCTATTCGGCTCTGCGGGCATCAAGTTCTTGCAAGGAACAGTCGATACCATCCAGATCGAAGCACACACTGTCAAAGTCCGGACGGCTTCTGGTGGCGAGGATAGTGTGCAATACGACCGACTCATCCTTGCAGCGGGGAGCGCAGTCGTGAGACCTCGGGGCGTTACGGGGCTTGAAAAACACGCATTCGACATTGACACTCTGACCTCGGCTGCCAACCTTGAATCCCACCTCGAGGGTCTTACATCGCTTCCGCCAAGCCCAGCTCGTGACACCATCGTCGTGTGCGGAGGCGGCTTCACTGGCATCGAGCTTGCGGCCGAACTTCCCAAGCGGCTTAGCCAGCATAAAGGCGCCCGTATCATTCTGGTTGAAAGTGCAGATGAAGTTGGCCCAGAACTCGGACCTGGCCCGCGTCCCACCATTCTTAAGGCTCTGAAAGACCTCAACGTTGAGGTCAAACTCGGATCTCGAGTCGCAGCTGTTGACTCCAAGGGTGTGACTCTGGCTTCTGGTGAGCGTATTGAGACATTGACGGCCATCTGGACTGCAGGCCAGAGAGCTACGCCTCTCACGGAGCAGATTCCCGGGGCCAAAGACTCGCTTTCTCGTCTTCACGTTGACGAAAACCTCCGTGTTCTGTCAAGCGAGGACGTTTTCGCCACAGGAGACGCTGCTTATGCGCTTGCCGATACAAAGGGCCATTATGCCTTGATGTCTTGCCAGCATGCACTTGCACTCGGCCGTGTATCGGGCCACAATGCTGCCGCAGACCTACTCAACGAATCCAATGTGGCATATTCGCAGCCTGGCTACAATTGCTGTCTGGACCTTGGAGGATGGGGTGCGGTGATTTCTCGAGGCTGGGATAGAAACGAGCAGATTACCGGAGACCTAGCGAAACGAGGCAAGACCTTCATCAACCAGAAGGTCATCTACCCTCCTGAGAATGTGAACGAAGCCATTCTTGCGGCTGACCCTGCTACGCCAACTGGGGATGCGCATTTCAAGATTCTTCTTGAAGCTATGGCCTAGGCGGTCTATGTATAAGGAGACACATTTTCTGTGTGCCCCGATCTTACGTTGATGTTGGGCATTAATTGAAATAGATCCAGATAGACAGACTAGACAGATACTCGCTACTATGCATAAATTGCTTATTTCCAATATAGAAATAGGTCTCTGATTACACACTCACGCTGCTTGAACGAATCGTCTAGCTTCTGACATTAAAAGTGTGGGAGTGAATGTTGATGGTGGTCACCTCCCAGGTCTTACCACCGTCCGCTGTGTGCAATCCCGAAGAGTCGGCCTCGTTGATACCCAGTGTGTTTCCAAATGACTTGTCGGCCTCGTTCAAGATGATGGTTGTGTCAAGGTATTCTAGCTTCCATTAGCTGCGCGTACTGTGAGGATGAATACCAGGAACTTACGATGGGCGGCTACCGTGCCGACGCAAGCATCGTCTTGACACTCAACAGCGGTGCCCCAACCCTCGGCATGACCAGAGGCTATACCGTGTCAGTGGTCTACACACTCAGGTCAATCTTTGTTACTTACAAGTTGAGAGGGACGAGATAACAGAGCCACCAACTGTGACGGTCTGGTCGTATTTGCTGGTAGCGTCATTGTAGACGTCTAGCATCATGTTAACATCATAGCAGGTAAGGGGTCGGGTTGAACACACAGTGAATGGTGAGCTTGGTGCCAGCCTTGGCTGGAACTTGCTTGCCACCGAGTTGTTCTCCTACTTGAATCAGTCCTGGGTTCCTTATCAAGATATACGTCACTGTAGATTACCTTGCAGTGTGCTGGCCCATGTGCACCATTGCCCTGCGCTTGCACCACATTCCCTAACTAGATGTCAGCTATTCCGCTCGCTGCCCAGTCATTCTCGGGGCTTTCGCTAACCGCTTAGGGTCCGAAAACGCAACCGCGAGAGCCTGGATAAGATCACCACCACTTGTCCCCATGCCGGGCCACAGAGCAAGGCGGTCCTTGGGAGGGTTGGGAACCTTGGGCAAGACAAGTGTCGTGGTGGCTTCGCGGATCCATGACTTTGTTGGGCCCAGGGAGAATGCAGGACCGAAGCCCACAATGTTCTGGCAACTCGCCAGCTGTAGGAGGCCGAGAAGGCTTAGAGTCGAAAACTGCATGTTGGCTTGGGTAGTGCGGTGTTGTCTTTGTGAACTATTGTTGCTGGTTGTGAGAGTGGTGAACAGGTGTGAGAGACTCAACCTGATATATCCAAATGCTTTCAAGGTAGGCCTGTTACAATTTACGAGGCGGAGAATCACTACATAGTATTCCACCTATCAAGTCTTAGCGTGCATAGTTGTTTCATGCCATCCATAGTGGGGTGTCCTCCGTGCTAATAAGTCAAGTGCCGATATTCCGATCAGTCTGGTGTTTTGAGGAACCCCTGGTCGTCTCCTGTTACAGGCTGTTTCCCCCATTTTGCGAACGACACAGACTCCGGTGCCGGAAGTAGGTGAAAGTAGCCCTGTAACCTTGCCTTCTGACGTTTCAAGACCCATGAGCCCTTTTGATGGTCTGTTTGTCAGTTGCGGCTCGGGCAAACGATATTGTCCGAAGAGATGGTGTCGAAACCCATCGTGTTGCCACGAATGAGAAACGGCCTCCTGGCCTGGCCGGTGGAGTTGTTTACCAGTGGAAAGACATTGTATTCTCGCATAGAGATTGTGTAGCATTGGGCTAACTGATGCGGCCCTGTCCCTTCTTTTGGAAGGGGACTTTTGCCATCATGTAGCCCGCGGTGATAAAGAGAGACGATTGACAGCAGACTTCAGAGAGTGAGATCCATCATTCGATCTTGACGACTATGTCGAGGGACTGCATTTTGCTGTGGATCATGAAGGGAATATTTGAAGTATACGAGTTCGTGATCGCCCAGGAAATTCTCGCAAAGACTCGTCTGTTCTCCATGAATTGATTATTGTTGTTAGTACCCTGGCGTTGTCCTGTCACGGAGGCTTTTACTCCGAGAACGGTAACAAGATGCTTAGAACAGTCTAGCCTGGGCCCATCTGCCAGAACAGAAAAACTCGCCAATACACAGCCCTGACCTTCTCACTATAGTACACGTGTGATGCTGTTCTAGACTGCGTGTGTTTTGGCATCCGCTTATCCGTATTCTGCAAGCCATTGATGTACCAAGACAATTGTGCACTTGCTTCTTCCTAGCTTCCATTTGCGTCTGCTGCGTGGGTGCGCTGTGGCTGGCCTCGTGTTGGACAAGCGACGACGCGTATTTTACGCACACCACATGGCACCTAAGGCAGCGACTGTAGCTTCAACCATTCAGGCGGAAGAGATTGTATACATTACCAGTGACCATGACCAGGTCTTGGGCCTCTACTGTACGGTCCAGTTGCAAATCATTGACTTTGGGTTCCAGTTTTGTTAGACTGGCCCCAATCAAGGTTATTTAAGTAACATTTCACTTTAAGGTTAATGCATCCTATCAGATGTCCATCAAAGATGGGCGCAGTCTCTGTTTCATAAAGCACTTACGCGTCTGCCTCTATTTCTGGTGCAAAGAAGTTCAGCTGTTGTCTGTCCCCCCCACCAAAATGTCACTACGTAACGTGCTGCGTAATCTGCTGCATGAGCTGACTGCCCAATCGTGAAGAGGCTTATTTGGATCTTCTGAGATGCGAGTTTGGTCCAATCGGCATCAGGATGCCGCCAACGGGCTGGGGCTTTTCTCCAATAAGAGGCTAATTAATTACCCCGAAGCCCGACTTGCAAGGCACAATGGTCCATAATGGCTGAAGGAATGATCATGTAGTTGAACAGTGATTTTGGAATGAAAGAAAATATTGTCAAACAGAGCTAGAGGTGCCACAGAATGGCATAAAGACTCGAAGATGTCCCCTTGGACTTGGCCATCACACTGTACCTATCCAACTAACCCTACGAGATCTTCTACTTGGACTTGTTGAACCCTTTCTAGCCTTTTCAAATCATTACTCTATCATTCATCATGGTCAAATCGGATCGTCCCCCTGCCAATGCCTTTGTGGCTGCTGCTCGCAAGATCTATAACCCCATCGGCTTTTCCAAGGGCTACAACTTTGTCTTATTCTTCGTCTTTGCAGGAGCATTGATGGGGTTTTCTCTTGCTAGGCTACAGTATCTCGACTATGATGGGACCTTTTGTGGAAAAGATGGTCAAGCCGGCATTGGTGAATGCTACTTTTCCGGCAGAGGAGCTCCCAGAATTGGTCTCTTGATGCATCTTGCTACGATCCTCCCCGCCGGGCTACTCGTATGCTTTCAGTTTGTCCCAGCAATTCGACACAAAGGCATACTCTTCCATCGAATTAATGGCTACATAATTCTAGTTCTATCGCTCATCAGTACTGTTGGTGCTCTTATGGCCGCCAGGCATGCCTTCGGAGGGGGCTTGGAAGCTCAACTTGGGGCTGGGTTTGTGGGGATCGCATTCATCACCTGTCTGTTCTTGGCGTGGATCAACATCAAGAGGCTACAACTGGAACAACATCGAGCTTGGATGCTTCGAGGCTGGTTCTACGTATGTCATGGCTCATGAGTTTCCTTCTGTGCTAACACATGACAACCACAGGCCTCGAGCATTATCACACTCCGAATCATCATGATTATCATGGCCTCCATTATAGGGTCAAGCAACGATTACTTTCAGCCTAGGATGTGTACCCAGATCGACTATGTTCTTGGCGAGTCCGACACAAGAGCAAGCTACCCCGATTGCGACAGCTTCTATACGGGAAAGGATTTGGATAAACGGGTTCTGGTCAAGGCTAATATGGGGGATGAGGGTTCTGATATGGAAGTTGGCGCTTCGCTTGGCCTTGCCTTTGGGCCAGCTCTGTGGTTGGCATTCGTTATCCACGCAATTGGAATCGAGATCTATGTATGTTCTCATCTCCCTCATCCCTGGGTGCAATCTGCACTCATCGCACCGAATTACTGACCATCTTACAGCTGCGCCTGACGCCCATTGAGCATGAGAGATTGAGGAACATATCCTACCTTAGACAACAGGAAGCCGGGATGAATCATCCTGGAAGAGCTGGACTGACAGCCGACCGACTTGGTGATGCTACAATTTGGAGGCCTATAGACTCCACGAGGGCACCTGATGAGGTTACGCGATTGAACAAGTAACTCTCCGGTGCGCAGTGCCAGCGGAATATCTGTAATTCAGGACAGAAGACGGCCCGTCAGTGGGAGATTGGGTCAAGATGATATGATAAAGAAGCTACAAGGCCTCGTATATTCTTGGATTAGAGGACGCCCTCTTCAAAGGTCATTATGAGTGCTGCAGCTTCCATTACCGGGCGATTAATTGAATAGAATGACTTTCGTGTTCAGTTTCCCTTGTTCCCTCTGTTTTCTGTTCTTCTTCTTTTTCTCTATTTAGTCTTCATAGCACACGCATGGGTGGGCTCCTCTTGAACAGACAGCCTGGCACGGTGACAAGATCGCAAAAAAAGTACCCTAATGGAAAGCTCATCATCTACCGACAGGCTTGTGCAGGACATAAAGTCAAGGATGGATGCTAACTAATGCATCAACAGCACCACCTCAGCCCCTCGTTGTTGCAGCAGTAAGGTGGATGATCTGCAAGTCGGTCTGGTGGGTAGCCACGTCTGCCATAAAGAGATGAGTGCAGAAATCGCGGTTTCAAGACGATCTACCCAGGAGGAACATGGATTCAAGGCTATAGCCCAGCCATAAACAATGTCGTTATCGATGGGTGATAAATGCGTTTTGGGCGTTTTGGGCGTTTTTGCCGCTCAAACACTAGTCATTAGCATCAATCTGTACAAGATATCTCTGCCTGAGTATCAGTCTACGATGCTACGTCCTGCTGTGGCCATAGTCTCACCTAGCGAAAAACAGGAAGCGCATAACGCGGCAACATTTCCATGCTGACACGACACGGGGTAGACTTCTGCAATTGTCATGCAGCTGTGGGAACCCCGCATGTTCATGACTCGAAAGTCAAGATTCTGCGGGCCGAGGCTCTTCAATGCTCTCGAATTGACGCATCGTGACTGGGTATACCAGTGCCCAAGACCCATACAAAACCGCTTCGAAAACCCAGGCTCATCCCTGCCATCTATGATCGACATCCGAGAACAAATCGCGATGGATTCATTCGCTTCCCAAGTCCCACAAGGCCTATCCTAGAGGCCCATCACATCCCCGGCCGCTTAGTAGACGGTGGAGAGATGTCCCAGCTTAGGCATGCATATGTTGTAGTAGCAGCACAGTTGTCTCTTCATAGCCCAATGTTCAATTTAAAACCTGGGGGGCGGTACCAACCCTACGATGGACAAGCGTTTGCAAGTTCAAATCTCAACGCTACTAGAGCACGAAATGCTGGTCAACACGAGTCTTAAAGTCACTCTGGGTGAGCTCCATGGCAGCCAAGCCTTTGTCACTCTCATAAAGATCTTGGCTGTTAGCAATGTCTCCTACCTCATTCTATGGCTCGTTCATGCTCTTTTCTTATCCAACCTGCGCAAGATTCCAGGGCCTTTTCTCGCCAAACTGACTGGTCTGTGGGAGGTCAAGAAGGTGGTCACAGGAAACATACATGGAATCATGATTGACCTGCACAAGATTCACGGTACTATACCTCCAATACTCAGCTATCCTCTAAAACGCGATTCGGTAGGCACTAAACTAGCTTGAGCCAGGTCCTATCGTGCAGATTGCGCCCAACCGATACGACTTCAACACGCCTGAAGCTGTCAAGACCATCTACCGGATTGGCAACGCCTTTACGAAGTCTCGCTATTACGACCCATTCGGTACCCCTGATTTCCATAACCTGATGAACGCGCTGGACAATAAGGACCATGCAACCTTGCGAAAGCAGATCGCGTCCCTATATACCATGTCGGCCTTGTTGTCTTACGAGCACTCGGTCGATACTCAGACAATCATTCTAAAGGAAAAATTGCTAGCCTTTGCCAGCCGTGGAGAAATCGTTGATCTCCCCCAGTTCCTCCAATTTTACGCTTTTGACGTTATTGGAACCATCACGGTGAGATATCTCACACTACGACACATCCCAGAAGACCAGGCCCTAATCTGATATGCTTTCACTCTAGATTGGCAAGTCGATGGGTATGATGGAATCCAGCACCGATATGTACGACACCTGTCGGGCTCTAGATGGAATGTGGCATTATATCGCAGTATTGGGACTCATTCCTGGCATACACTTACGGTATATACAACTCGCCAAGGTTCTTGGCTTTACACCTCCGACAAAGGCTCTGGATTTGTTCATAGACACCCAGATACAGCAGTACACGGAAGCCATGGAACGTAAGGGCGGTGTTAGAGATGATGAAGACACCTTTCTAGCCAGAATGCTGAAGTTACAGGAACAAGGAAAAGCTACCAAGAAAGACACTCGACACTGCGTGACGATAAACATCGGCGCAGGTTCTGATACTACAGCTATCGGCCTCAGCTCTATTGTTTACTATATTTACAACAACCCACGCACCCTTAATCGTCTCCGCAAGGAACTTGATGAGTTTGCGGAGGCAGGGGAGTTATCAGATCCTGTGGGTTTCCAGCAGGCACAGAAGATGCCATACTTGCAGGCTGTCATCAAAGAAGCCATGCGGCTTCATCCTGGTGTGGGTACGCAACTCACGCGCGTCGTACCCAAGGGAGGTGTCGTCATTGAAGGCCAATTCTTTCCAGAAGGGGTAAGTAGAATCCCTTGTTCTCTTTATATGAAAATGCTGGAAGAAGGCCCAAAAAGCACTACTAACTAAGTGTTCAGGCGGAGGTGGGCGTCAATGAATGGGCTCTATACTACAACCAAGACGTCTTCGGAGAGGATGCAGCCAAGTTTCGGCCAGAGCGATGGCTACAACCCGGTAAAGATGTTAGAATCGCAGCATCTTTTGGGGTATGTGGAAATATCCGTCTTGGAAACTCACACAGACAAGAGGCTAATATCAGTGCCCAACATCTAGTTCGGCGCCGGTCCCCGATCATGCCTTGGAAAGAACGTTAGCATCCTAGAGATGTCCAAAGCCATTCCTCAGATTGTGAAAAACTTCGATATTGAGCTTCAACAAGATGAATCGTGGAAACATGAGTGCTGGTTTTTTGTCAAGCCAGAGTTCGAGGCACAGATTAAGTTGAGGGTTCGTTAGCGAAAGTTATCACATACGAATAGCTTGAGGAAGTGAAACCCTGGTCTGGGACTCCAAAACGACGCATGGAGTGGATGGAATGCACAATATGGAGCAGACAACACGATTAGTTGCGATACGGACGCCTCATCAAGTGTCAGGCCAGCAAGTGAGCCGTTCCTTTCCATGAGCATCAACAGTCAACTCTGCCAGTAGACTCTTCTGCCACAAGTAGTACTAATTCTTAAATTGTAGTCAAGTAGGTGGGCTATCCCATGAATCTGATGTACCAATGTGCACAAAGACTCGGATTAATTTCTCAAGGTATCTACCTGCCTACTTCCCAGGGCCCTCTTTCTATCCTGTAGTCATCATGGAGTGGAGTTCCATGTCCCCCTCAACCCCTGCACATGTGGCTGATATAACAACCGACGGGGTAAACTCCGCAAAAGTCCGCAACCCCAAAGACCGACACTGGCTCCCTAGGCCCCGCCATTTGCAGACGGAGTTACGCCATAAATGGCGATGACCGGAGGAATTCGGTCATGCGATTTGTAATTAGCATGATGTGTTGAAGAGTAGTAAGCGGAGGGAAGAATGAACATACTTGGTCGAGTATAAACAGCCCGTATCTTCTCAGACTTGATATACCTGAGTGACAGACGCATTGCAGCTTCTTCCTATTTCTATCGTCAGGTCATCTCCATCAAGTCATAACGATCTCCTGACTCCGACGGATAGCGGTCATGGCTCAAGACGCCAAGATCATCTTCTACACCAACCGCCAATGCCCTTGTACATGCTCTTCTGTCCCGTTCTGCGAAGACGAAGCTGACCAACCTTCTCCAAGATGCTCACCGCGTTCATATCACTTTGGCTGAGCTGGGAATCCCTTTCGAGGAGGAGCAAATCGACCTCGAGGTTCCAAGAACAGAGGCTTACTTGAAAATCAACCCACGCGGCAAGGTCCCAGCGCTAAGCTACAATGGCAACATCATTACCGAGTCTGCCATCATCGCCAAGTTCCTCGCGGATGCGTACCCCTCACACCTTGTGCCACCATCTAACTCTGTAGACGGTGCTCTTCGCCGCGCTCGCATCGAATTCTTTGCCGATACCTATGCCAACAATGTGCTAGGACTGCTTTACAAAGGCACCTCGGCAAAAGCTGATGCTGAAGCTGACAAGATTGGTCAAACATTGGTCGAGAACATTGTCAAGGAGATTGAGCCAGAGTTGAACGACGCTGCGCCGTATTTTGGAGGGAGTGACAAGATCACCCTGGCAGAGGTTAGCTGATTCCAAAGTCTTCGGCCTTCTAGGACATCGCCGCGCTTATCAGCCACTATTGGAACTGTTTAACTGACTGCTCGCACAGGTTTTGGTAGCCTCCTTTGTTATCCGTCTGTTGTCGTTGGGCAGAAGTGGAATTCTATTCAAGGAAGCACTCAGCGAGCTGGAGGCCAAGGCTCCGAACTTTGCGAAGTGGGCAGCTGTTTTGCAAAAGACCCCCAACATTATCGACATCTTTGATGAAAACATCTGGACAACGAAGATTTCTGAGAGAATTTCTGCTGCCCGGGCTTGATCATGAACCTCAACCCATGTATAAGTCAATGTAGTAAGGGGGATGGCAGAAGCTGTTCTAAGCCTGTCATGGACGCTTGATAGTAGAAAATGGTCATGAAAGAGAAAGAAGTTCTGGTTTGCTAGGAGATTGGTCATGTGTCCTCCTTCTGATCTCATTGCGTGCCTATGTTTTATCTGTACAGTGAATCATCCTGTGCACAACTCGGCACATAAGGAATGGGTTCATCTTACAGCTTGTCCTTTTCACACAACCAGATGTTGAACATTGCCGCCCAAGTGTGTACGATTTGATTGTTGTAAGTGGGCGAAGGCCAGGCCAAACATGTACAAGCCGACAAGGCCAAACCCTAGGAGGATCATGGGTCCTCAAGCTCCTGACAACAATGGCTCCTCAGCCATGCTATCAGCTACAACACCGAGACCATTTGGTGTCCAACCGAAAATTCACCAGCAGAGATGGATGAGAGCAATGTGACAAGTGAGAGATACAGCTCTCAGCCAGCAATAGCATGCGGCCGTCAGGCAAAAAGGGAAGGCCTGCGAGGTCAAAAACATACAACAGCGGGGATTCGCTGGTCGTCACCGACCCAACTACTAATCCACCCCTCACCGGCTTATCTATGGGAGAGCGGACGGGATCCCGAGTTGTCCGGTGGGTATGGTCGTATGTGCTTGAGAGTGCTGCCGGAAGGGCTCATATGGTGAGTGTGCGAGGTGTGGGAAAGATTCTAAAGCAAAAGATCGATTGATTGTTCCCGAAACTAGCACCCGTCGAGTCGACATTGGCCCTGGTTCGCAGGTGGGTTCTCACCAAATTGGCCTTTCAGTCCCTAGGTAGGTTGCATACTGTCCCGGGTAGATTCATGGTAGCACAAGACCAACATAACAGAGCTGAGCTCCTGACTCACTCAAAGAAACTGAATGCTATGATAGAATAAAGGCTTGAAGTATTATCATAGTCCACGGCAGGTTTAGTTCTATGTATATCAACACATGTATGTGGAAATGTTACGTAGCACAAATTGATGCTTGACCGACTTCTTTTCGAGAAGTTCTTTGCCAATTTCGCTTGACCCACGTTGTGAAAAACTCGATCGATTAGTCATCACTTAACGAGCCGCTATGGCCTCAGGCGCAAAGGAAAAAAGCCGTCAGGGCCCCACAACAAGTCTGTATAAAAAGTCCTTCTCCCTCTGAACTTTTGAACTTTTCTTTCTTTCTTCTTCACGTCGACAATACTTCAGTAAGCCTACCCCTACTGGTGGCCTCCCAACCAACTCTCGCTAACGCCCTTCGCAGGAGAATCATTTCTATAGTATTCGACCTTCTCTTGGTTCTCCAAAAGAGCCACAGATCCCACCCTGGTTGATGAGTGCATATCCTCGACACCCTAGAGTGAATACCTTGGTCCACTCGCTCTGTCTGCAAAGACGGCGGCAGCCGCCTTGAGCGGTTGCTGTATAGAGTTGGTTTTCTCTTGATGATCTCGACCCCAGCAGCGGTCTTGCCTTCGGGCGCGCGGTTGGGGTGGGTGTTGATGGACGTCTGACAGGCGTGTTTCCTTTCTCCTTTTCGTTGCTCTCTAAGGCTTGCCTTGGAAGTGAGGAAGAGTTTGTTGCGGCGGTTACAGAGAGCCGTAGCAGTCAACCGTGGAGAGATGGTCGTATCCACTTCTGCATGTCCTGTCGCGTCTGAGAATCTCCACCATATTATAGAGGCTCAGCGCAAGATTGTGTACCCAGTGACGCCTCAATTCGTGCCTGTAAGCAGCCAAAACACTTAAATGAACTCAGACACATGGATGATCTGATTACCCGTGACAACTCAGTCGATCCCATCTCATTTCACTACCCGGGCCGCCGGCATGTGGTGGACCTGGAGGTTCGAGATGGGTCTCGATGATCTCGGTTACCATGTCAAGAAATCTCTGTTGCCTACTCGTTACCATGGAGAACAGTGCACTGTTTTGACCGCTGTTTGAAAGCAGCCATCTCACCGAGTGAACGAATTGGTCATTGCGGATCTCCAATGCTCAGTGAAGTTACGACCAGTCAAGAATATTCACGAGTCACAACCAACTTTCTCAATGCCTGTGTGTGCTTACACAGTTTTGCGTTCTCACATCCGCCTTCTGTATCAGGGTTACCTATGAGATAGCGCTCTACTCGCACAGCATTACTCCTTAAGATGTGCGCACTGCCTGTTGTTAGACGTGAGAGGATGTGGTGATTTGTGAAGGAAGGAAACTGGGTATGGGACATGTGAAAGCGAATTCGCAACTGTAAAGTGGAGAGTGTTAGCGGGCTGCAGCGAAAAACCCGTTGGCTGGAGCGACATCGTCTCCTGCTTGGGTGCTCTAACAGTGGATCCTTGGTGCAGCACGCGCAATCAAGTCGCGTCTGCTCTTCCGCACGCGCCGCTTTTATACCTTTGGCCTGCGAGCGGGCGACTGGCGGAACTTCCAAAAACGGAATAGCCGCAAATTCTCTCAGTGCGCGTCTGACTTGACGCGTCCACGACACGCTCTTTACGCGGTTCAGCATTCCTCCCGCATGCGTTGAGCCTGCACTACTCAAGAGGCAGATCACCGCTTGGGCTCGTGGGCTCTCCAGATCTTGGAATGGTCTCACCGAAAAAAGGAGGTTTTGGGCTTCGATGTGTGCCCTAGACTAGTTCTGCACCATGCTGCTGGCCAATTTGGTACGTCAATTCTTAAGGACTTTTGCGATCTTGCTCGGTACGCAGCGTGACTGGCAGACTGGCGTAAGCCTTCCTCTATTGCCAGACCTCCCACCCTATAGAGGAGGATTGCACCTGTCTGGGTCGAGATTGGGAGCAGCACAATATTCGGACACTTGGGCCCTCCTGTCCATCCCTGTCTCGAAAAGCCGAAGCCCACCAATTACTGTGAACGGCTCGGGATTGCAGCGTTGGTTTGGTTCCAGAAGCTGGGCGCGTGTCATCGGCATGGGCGAGCTGATCTCATGCATCGACATGCGAGGCTCAAACTCCTCTTGGTTCCATCATTTCGATGAGCCTCATTGAAGTCGTGGACAGCTCATGTAGATCGTCCCTTCGATGTGACCAGGAATTCTTTGCATCAAGATGAAGATGCTTCGTGATTGGCCACCTCGCCAGACAACCAGGCACAGCGCCTTGCAAGGACGCACACTCGCTAATTGCTGACAGGCGCAGCAGCACACAGCCAGAATGGAGCATCTTGATTGGCTCGCTCGCCAAACGCTCACCCCAAGGGACATCACAGCCCTTTGGCAACCATACTCTTGATACTGGCAGCACTGAAGCAGTTGAACTACCGATATATCCACGATATAAATCAGTCATTACCTCTCAATTATTGTCTTGGATATTTCATCTCTTCGATCCAAACACTCCTCCGCTTTATACATCCGTCTAATTAACATCTATCAACACACTGCATTATGAAGCTTCCCTGGCTTCTGTCCCCACTCACTCTCGGGCTGGGAGTTATCGCCCAGTCCTTTGTTTCGCCGCCAACTAATGTCCAAGTCGTGCTCTCCAAGAAATTTCCAGGAGCCAAGATTTCATACAAGCAAGTTCATAACTTGTGCGAGACAACCGAAGGTGTCAAATCCTTTTCTGGCTATGTTAGTCTCCCAAAGGACTTTATCCCTGATGCCAAAGATTGGGACGAGGACATTTCGGGAAACTTCTTCTTCTGGTACTTCGGTATGACATTATCTTGTTAGGAAACTGTTTTTACCTGCTGATCGGCCCAAACAGAGGCTAGAGATGACCCCGAGAATGCGCCCACCTCCATCTATCTTGGCGGAGGCCCTGGGTACACTTCCTTTGATGGCTCATCCGTATTTCCCTGTTACGTGAACCCCGATTCAAACTCGACGACTCTCAACAAACACTCTTGGAACAACCATTCCAATATGCTCTACATCGAACAGCCTCTTGGCACTGGCTTCTCCTACACAAAGATCGAGAACGGCACTTATGATACTCTGACAGGAGAATTTACTCCTGTGGTGGATGGAGAGGCCTTGCCAGAGCTGAACGTTACAAACCTGCATGCCACACTACAGGCCGCCGGTATTGGAGACACGATGAACACTACCAAGACGGCCGCGAGAACTCTTTGGCGGTTTGCACAGGTGTGGTTCAACGAGTGAGCGACCCCTCCAACGAATTCTCCTGTAAAGTGCTAACCATGATAGGTTCCCCGAGAGGGCCAAAAATAACGATGAACTTGCTATCTGGGCAGTATCGGTGAGTGTCATCCATGGCCCTTCTGGTGCCTTACTAACCTACCCCCATTTAGTACGGTGGTCTCTACGCACCCGTTTTTGGTTCTTACTTTATCGACCAGAACAAGAAGATCGAAAAAGGAGATCCTCCGGCCGCCAACTCGACCGTCCTCAACTTGGTTACAGTTGGCTTGTTGAATGCCATGGTGGACATACGTTCTATGGCCTTGGGCTTTCCTGACTTTGCTCTCAACAATACCTACGACCTTCCAGTCTATTCCGAGGAGGTCGCTGAAATGGTACTCGGGAACATCACCGCACCTGATGTCGGCTGTCTCACTCTGGTCGACAAATGCAGAGCTGCTGTGACGCGTGACGACCCAGAAAGCACAGGAACCAACAACCATGTCAACGAAATCTGTCTCAAGGCAATGGGAGTATGCTTCGGCGCGGTTACGATTTATGACGAAGTATCACCCGTTGGTCTCCCACATATGAGAAAACACAAGATAAATTGCTAACTGGGACACTTTAGTATCATCATTTTGACATCACTTTGAACAAGTACGCTTCATTTCCTACCGAGTATGAAACGGCCCTGTTCAACCAGCCCTGGGTGCAACAAGAGCTAGGCGTGCCTTTGAACTACACGCGAGGCAATAATGAGATTGAGGCTGCCTTCCTTGGACGGACTGGCGACATGGTTCGCTATGGCCTTGAGTACATTGGCCATCTTCTCGAGAACGGAGTGAACGTTGCTATGATCAACGGAGACAGGGACTTCCGCTGCAATTGTGAGTTCTCGGTTAATCCAAGTGCCTGGAATAAACTGACAAGAGTTTGCACAGGGTTTTCAGGGGAAAACGCCTCCTTGAGCATTCCATTCTCCGAAGCTCACCAGTTCGCCGCTGCTGGATATCAACCCATCATGACTAACGCCTCCCACGAAGGAGGCTTCGTTCGTGAATACGGCAATCTCTCATTCTCACGGGTGTTTCAGGCCGGCCACAGCACGGGAGGTTACCAGCCTGAGACCGTGTCTGCAATCTTTGAGAGGGCAATGTTCAGATCTGATGTTGCCACTGGCGATATTAAACTGGCCAAGACCCCTAACTACGCATCCAAAGGAAAGGCAAGTGTAAGGGACGTCAAGAGCGAGTTGCCTGAGTTGATTGAGAATATCTGCTATGTCTTGCAACCTGGCGATACCTGCACACCTGAGCAGCTAAAGGCCCTGAAGCAGGGCACTGCCGAGACTGAAGACTGGGTTGTAGTGAAGCCGGCCGGTACGAAGGGGGAACGTGTGATGGAGGGTAAGGGTGCTGATGGAGAGAAAAACAGCTCCAAAGGATCCAACCAAGATGGAAGCCAGACGACGACATCCGGTGGCGTTCGGCTAACCGATAGCCTGGCCTTCGCTTTTCTCCTGGTGGCGGTGATGGCCATTGTTTGAGGGAAAACAGTTTCCCTCCTGAGTCATTTTTGCTGGGCTGTTCTGGTCTGGGGATAGAGGGCGAACTTGGGCTTTGGGTTAGATTTAGCATCGTTATTTTCAGTAATAGGGGCAGTGATATTTGTATATTACTAGAAAGTCTCGTGTTGTACCGCTCATTTTCAGTTACTCCTATCTGTTCAGATCTCGTCTATACTAAAAGTGCACCGTCAACTCTCTCACCGGCCCATGCAAGTCGGTGTCATTGCTCGGACACATCAGGAGGCGAAGCTTAGCTCGCCGCTTGTTATACAAAGTGGCGGCATATACCTCTTTCACTCGCTTGTCTTCTGGTATCATCGGTGCATCGTCCCAACTGACGCTAGCATGAAGATTGAATGAGGGTTTGGACCAAGCACTCCAGGGGATAGTCAGCGAGGTAGGATCCAACAAGGAGGGCACGTAGTCTCGAGAATTGATGGGCCCCAGTGATTCTTCCTCCACTGCTACGATCGTACCGAGGCCCTGGGCAGTGGCGTCGCTCCTCCACATGCCTTCGACTCTGTTGGTCTTTAGAAGCATCCTAAGGGCGGCATGTCGCAGAGAGTGGTGGCGACAGCGGTGTGTGACCAAGAACAATGGAATGACCAAGCCGGGCTCAAGGCTAACCCTGACTGTGTTCTTCCCATTTGTTCTCTTGTGAAGTGTCGCTGCGAGTCGGATTGCGTACTCGAAGTACCCCAGCAACGAGTCGTAACGAGTTTCGGGACCAAAGGCAGTTGCTCGAATGAGTATCCGAAGAGTGACATGGTACAGGCGGAGTGAGAGCCTGGTAGTATTGTCGTCATACGTAGGCGGAGTGTTTGAACCTTCGTATATGGCCATGTTGGTCTCCCACTGGACAAGTCGTCTGATAAAGCCGTCCACCTTTGTGAGCCAAGGACCGTACTTCATCGTCTCGCGGAACAAGCCACTTTCAAGTAGAAAGAAGGCTCTGGAGATACTGAAGAGCTCTGAACTGAGGTCCTCGTAGGAGCTTGGCGGAATAGATGGGATCTCGAGAAAGTGATTCAGATCAAACGCCGCTGTAGATTCGTTGTATGGATATGGTGACGCTGAGTCACTGAAGGTCATGGCTTGAAGGTCGACCCTCATGACAGAGCCGCCGAGGATATCGAGGCTCTTACCGTGCGCGACGTCTCTAGAAACGATCCCAAGGCCGGCCATGACATGTGTGTGCATCTCTCCCCAACGTCCAAGCATATTCGCAGAAGCTGCGAGGGCAAGCGACAAGCTGACGACTTTGGCAGACGAGTTCAAGTCCTTGGCAAGAGCCATGGCCTTTCCGTAGTGTGTAATGGCGCGAGTAGAAAGCTCTTCGATATCCGTGTTGCCCTTTGCAGCTGCAGCTGGAGCCTCTGTCCTCTGATGAAGGGCCCCTAATGCGATCGCCGCATGCCATATAGCAGGTTCGCCGTGTGCCAACTGCAAGACGCTCTTCTGCCAGAAACTCGACGGAAACAAGCTGCATGTGCTGGGGACAGTGACAGTGCGGAAAAAGGCAAAGTAGCTTGGGTCATCTGACGATATTGGTCTGGACGGAGGGGCTTGAGTAAGGGCCCGTGAGACAGGGCCAATTACAGACAGTTGCTTGACAGCTTCGACAAGCTGTCGGCGTGGCATGAAGCTTTCTTCGGAGAGATAGCCGTCGCAGACACGCTTGGTGGACTGGCACCTCTTGCACTGCGGCTTTGCCTCGTCGCATTTTACACGACGGATTCTGGCCTGGTGTCAGTGATGGCGCTGTAGAGTCATATAAGATGGACCTACCTGCAGGTGATGCAGCCCTTCTTTGACCTGGCCATGAGATAGTCAGCTGCTGAGCGAAGGAAGCTAATAGGTTGTGAAGGATGCTCGTTCTAGGCTGAAGTTGAAGAAGATACGTCTTGACTCAGCCCTACCAGCATTCAGCGACGTTTTAACAAGTCACACCCTCAAGTCTGTGCCGTCTGGGGGCGCGCAAGGATCACGCAGGGGCCCTGGTCCAGGCATGTCAGAGTTTAGCATGAAGCAGATACGAAGAGTACGAGGACCAGGGTTCTAAACCCTTTTCGGCCATTCCCGAGCAGTGTAATAACTGATGAATTATTGAGCTTGGAGGGACCGAGCTTGGTCCTAACAACTTGAGAGCATTCGTCTATTAGGTGCACTTTGAGGAACCATAAGAACGCATAAACTGTTTGAAATAAACAACGTAGGGATGAATAACCGTTTATGGAACTAACCACATCAACCAATACTCGTAAACCAACCAACCCCCGGGGAGAGAATCCTGTGCTGTGGGTGACCAGGCAAGGATATGTATGACAGGTCTCACAGCTCAACACCGATCACACCCTGACCATGTTGCAATAGGTGCGAGCTGATAAGGTGATTCTCCTCCTTGAGCTAGCAAAAAGAAACCTCCAGCGGGCAAAAACATACAACAGCGGGTATTCGCTAATCGTCACCGACTTAACTACTAATCCGCCCCTTATTAGCTTATCTATGGGAGAGCGGACGGGATCCCGAGTTTTCTAATAGGTATGGTCGTATGTGATAGCTTGGATACCTGATTTTGCTTATAATGGGCTTGAAAGCTCAAAGATTTAAGTCGATTGGCGCCTGAGCCTGGGAGTTCACTTGTCAAGTGTGGTGGTGGGTGAGGCAAGCCATTCTTCAAAGTGGAGCGGATACTTGAGGTATTCATCGACTTGTTACTAATGACTTGGGATTGTTCTGAAAACGCCTTGTTTACTACTATTACAGACCTGAAGTATTGCGAACCCCCCTTTGATCTATTCTTGTTCACTTTTCGCTCCCTGACTTGTCCATGCCCTCCTCCCCACCCTCCTGCCTCTGCTTTCCAACATCCTTCTTCACACTTAGCCACTCCATCGATAACGCGCCGAGCATGGTCAAGCACACCAGAATCAATCCTACCCGGAAGACGGTTCGAATTGATTCGTTGTAAGCGACCAGGACCGTCGTTTTGATCGATGGCGGTAAATGTGTTAGGGAAGTTGCGCCAGAGTTCAGAATGTTTTCGGCACTGAATCCTGGGACGGACGACAAACGATGAAGAAGCTGGTTGTTGATCATGTTCTGAGCCACCGAGACAAAGATCGTTCCACCTAACAACTGAGAGAAGAACATGAGGGAGGCGCCAATGGGGATATCCTTCTTTGTCAACACGGTCTGAGCAGCGAGGTTCGGAGCCTGAGAGACAGAACCCATGCCCCAGCCGTAAAGGATTTGATAGCCGATCAACTTGGGTGTAGAAGTATCGACGTGTAGCGTGGTTAATAGGCCAGCACCGACACTCATGAAGCACACTCCAAGAATCATGAAGGGTGTGTAGTAGCCGATACGCTTCACAAGTATGCCCGTTGAAAGAGACGCTACTACCACAGAGAGTACGGTAGGGAGAATGCGGAAACCTGAGTCTACCGCCGAGACTCCCTGAATGGCTTGGAACCATATGGGCAAGTAGTAGGCTGGGTCTGAGTTAGTAGAGGCCTGGCTAATCGGATTACTGGAGAACTCACTAAAGATCATCATCTGCGAGCCTATGCAGAGTGTTGCGAAGAAGCCGGCTGCGATGCTGCGCTGCATAAAGATTCTGGGTGGTATGGTAGCCGTTTTTGGTAGAAAGACTTGGACCATGGCGAAGCCCAGCAGCAGGAGACCGGCAAGAGCAAGGAGAACGATAACGCGCCCATCGTTCCACTGGATGATCAATCAGACCCTGATATTGCTTTGGACCTTTGTACTTACTGCATGTACCAACCCGCCCCATTGAAGTGCCAGAACCAAGCAGACAGTACCTGGTATGAAGAGAACTGTGCCATAGATATCCAACTGCAAAATCTTGGACTTGAGAGAGAGCTTTGTCTTGTCCTGGTCAGGAATATTGAGGAGAAGCTGTATCACAACCATGGCCACTCCTCCAAGAGGGAGATTGATATAGAAGCACCATCTCCAGGTGACTTTGGAAGTGAATACTCCTCCAAGCAACGGCCCAACAACAGATGCAGTGCCAAAAACGGCACCGAACATGCCTTGGTATAGTGGGCGTTTGTGTAACGGAACGGAGTGGACAATCACGACCATCTGGGTGCAGTGAGAATTTTAGAAATCTTGATAATAACTCCGGGCGACAAAGGGTTCCTTGATAACACTTACCACGCCGGTCATGATACCCGCCGCTCCCAAGCCCGCAATGGCCCGGCCAATGATGAAGACGGTCGAGTTTGGTGCTGCGCCGCAGATAGTAGAGCCGATCTCAAAGAGTAGGATTACGGACAAGAGTGTCCTCTTGATGCTCAAAAACGAGTAGATCTTTCCAAAAAGAAGCTGAAAGGCGCATAGTGTCAGAAGATAGGCAGAGCCGTACCACCCGATATCAGTAACAGCGTTGAAGTCATCCGTGATTTGGGGAATGGCTGTCGTGATAATCAGTCTATCCTATAAGTTGTTAGTTCCAGTGCCTCTATTCGTGATACGGGTCGGCTCACCAAAGAAACAAGAAACATTGCAGCAAAGACAGAGGTGATGAGTAAACCGAGCCTTAGACCGGAAGGATATGTTGGCTCTTCGGGAGTAGTCTGTGTGGGTGTAGTGCTTGGAGCATCATTTGTATCGGGTGTCGCTGGTTCGGAAATGGCTGTGGTTCCATTGCGGTCGAGAGATCCAGGGACTGGTTTATCTCTCTTCTTATTTCCAAAGAACATTGCGTCAGGCTTGAAGGAAAAGTTGTAATACTCGCTGTGATGAAGAGGCTAGGTAGGGAGGCGCGTAGACTTTGGCTGCCGAAGTGCTGACTCTCTGGTGGGGTGAAGAAAGAGATCAAGATCTTAAAGAAAGACCACATTAATAAGTAAATCATTAATGGAGGGCCCCGACCTTCTGCTGGTACGATCGTAAAGGGGAGAAAGGCGCCCGAGGTGGATCGGCCCCGAGTGCCGAGAGCCCCGATTGCGTCTCGGGCCCGAAAGCTCCCAAATAGGGAAGGGGACTTTACCTCTCTGATTTGACCGTAACCCATTTTCATTCGATTTTCATTCGATTTTCATCCGATTTTAATCTGATTGTTATTCGAATTTGATTCAAATGTAACTCGATTCTCCTACAGGCTACCAGTGATTCACTGCCATGGCGGCCTCCAGTGCCATCTCTTTCTATGCAGGACTTTCGTGACACACTAGCAACCCAACCCTCCTATTCATATCGCGCTTTCATAGATATCTAGGCTAAAAAATAATGTTTAATTTCCACGGCTCAAGGCTCGGCCGGTGCCACACGCTCGGCCAGCCCCGAATCAGTGCATGGCTCCATCTGATGGAGTGGTTCAGGCCTGTTACACGGAGTGCCCTTTGCCCGCCTGACGCGTAGCTACACTTCAGTACTGAAAGGTGCGCCTTATCGTAATATATGAGACTGAAGACAGCACGATTAGGCGTAGCAAGGATGGCAATGCTAATGTATTATGAGGTATTCACCATATTATTACATCATTTGCTCAGCGCAAGCGACGCCGCGCATTCAACAGCAAATCCAAAGCTTCTCGCGTACCATCCCGGACCCCAATAACTCAACTCAAGATTATGCGGCGCAGCCCTAATGATGCTCGTGTCTATCCTGGTGCTCATGGGCAAGGCCGCGACAATATCCTTGAGATGCTCATCCGTAGCAACCCAATAATGATCCTTCTCAGCAATTGCAACCATGATGGGCGCGGTGACCTTGGCACCCCATTTCTCCTTCCATGTGGGAAGCCACGACGCTTTCAACGCGACAATCTCATCGAAGGGCATGGCGTGGTCGATTCGTTGTGACTGGGCGTACACCTGCTCGTCGGCTGTTCCTGGTAGCAGTAGAGTACTATCCTTGACCTGAATAGGGATGTTGATATGCGTAGGGGGAGGGTTCGGCTGCGCAGTATGGCCACCAGTGGGTTTTAGGAGAGAGCCAAAGCCAGATATAACGATGCCTCCCAATGGGTAAGTTGCGCTCTTAGAGCCAGTTGCATGCAGTGAAGCCCCTACAAGGGCACCGTTAACACCGAGACTATGACAATGCAGGACAATGCTGTTGCAGTCATTTGGAACTCCGAATTCCTTCCATAGGGCTGGGAGGATGTATTGATGCAGCTTGGTGCCCCATTCTTCAGGGAAGCTGGATCCTTCTGGGATGGGCGTGACAGGAGTTGAATCAACGTATCCAGGACGGTCAATGGCCACAAACGGAACTGACAGAGAGTCGCTTGTCAAACTGGCCGTGTAATCGGGAGTAGCGTCAAAGTATCCGCTGTTATAGCAGCCACCGTGAAGGCCAACGACCAGTGGGCAGTACTTTGGCCTGGACGGCTGTTGTGCGGGAATATGGCGTATTCCCGACACGGTGGTGTTGTCAGCAAGGACAAGCTTGAAGGCGTCCATGGTAAATATTCCGACAAGTGCTTCTGTGATGTTGCACAAGTTCGCCGATCGATAGCCTCGTCTCACCAAGAACGATAAATTACGCAGATTAAGCGAGACTAGAGTTGCTGACAAATAATCCACCACTGGAATGCGCTGATAATGGCCCCGTTGTTGCGGTCTGGCCCCATCGGATGTGACGGTCCAACTCTAACCTTCACATCCTCCTTGGCCTTTCCAGACTCAGTGGAGATCGGCAATAATAGTTGCAATCCCATAATGTCAGAGGCCGAGAGACAAGAATCTCCCCCGTCGACAGAGGGAGAAGCAGCAGCACAAGACGTGCCTCGCGACCCGCACATCGACGTGGATGATGCACCCGCAGATGAGGGGTACGCAACCGACGCGCAGTCGACCACCTCGACGTCGATAGCCTCCAGCGTGCGAGACTATCAGTTTGAGAATAGTCGCAGGTACCACAAGTTCAAGGAAGGCCTGTATCAGTTCCCGAATGATGTGCCCGAGCAGGAGCGGGAGGACATGAAGCACACCGTCGCTGTCCACCTGCTGGGCGGCAAGCTGCATAATGCGCCGCTCAAGGACCCGCAAAAGATAGTAGACATTGGCACAGGAACGGGCAGCTGGGCGATCGACAGTGCGCCATGAGTTGATCCAGTGTCTAAAACACATGCTGACTAGTTTCTTCAGTGGGCGACGAGTATCCAGGTGCTGAAGTCATTGGCATCGACCTGAGCCCTATTCAACCGCCTTGGGTTCCTCCAAATGTCAGATTCCTCGTTGATGACGCCGAGGCGCCTTGGCTCTTTGGCCAAGACTCGCTAGACTTGGTCCACATGCGAAACATGTCGACGGCAATCAAGGATTGGGATACGCTCCTTGGGCAGGCATACAGGTACATCCGAAATACCCTTGAAAGCAGCACAGCTGACATGTCACTTTCAGCAACCTTAAGCCTGGTGGTTGGATCGAGCTGCCCGAATTTCGCTGGGTATATGGCTGTGACGATGGAACCATGCACCCTGACTACACGCCCCCAAAGATGGTGGCCAACATTAAGGAGGGATTGGCCAAGTTTGGGGTTGACATGCACGCGTCCGAGAAAAATGAGGAGAGAATAAGGAAAGCAGGTTTTGTCAACGTCCGACACCAGATCAAAAAGGTACCCGTCGGACCGTGGCCCAAGGACCGCAGCCTCAAGACTATAGGCCTCTACAACAGGAGCATCATTTACGATGGTCTGCAGGCCATTACTATGGGGCCTTTTACTCGAGGCCTGGGTTGGACGCCTGAGGAAGTAGAGGTCTTTCTTGTCAAGGTGCGGAAGGACTTGATGGATTCTTCTGTGCACTCTTATGTGCATTTCCATTCTCTGTGTGCACAGAAGCCGAAGGCAGCCTGATGAATTGACTTCAAATGCCCAGATTGACATGTATATTGAGAAATTCTTACCCCCTCTTTGTTCAGGTGATACGGGGCATGGATGTAAACCGTATGCAAGCCGTCCGAGGAGGGCCTCTGGGCAGAAAAGGTCACCTTGACAGCAGAACATGTCAACCTTAACCTGTAGTGACACGTCAGAGTGAAACAAGGACCCTTGAATATCCTAAATTTATCATTCAAGCCGTCCCGCGCTACTACTAACTAAAACCGGAGATCTTCGCTGGCAACAGGACAAACACTGGCTGAACGACCATCTGCTGTAACATGTCAGCTATCACCAACCTCAACCGCCTCTATATCGCTGACTCAGTGCAGGCCACGTAGGTTTCTCAATGATGCCACAGCGTCAATTGTGCATGTGCAACGTTCAAAGATCCAATCACGTCCCTCGGTCAGTTGCCGCGCCCTCTCCCAACAAGCCACGGAACCCGTTCCGCCGAAAACTCACTCATCGTTCCGCAATGTCTCGGCCTCAACTAGTTACGTCAGCCCACGATGCACCTATTGACAAATGAGTCACCGCTATTTGTCTAGAAAAGCCCGGCCTAGTTCCGTCTACTCTTTGTTCTGTCCACTCTTGTTCTGTCAATTACAAACCTCAACTTTCACCATGTCTGTCGAAACCGAACGCGCCGCATCTCTCGTGGATGCTCAGAGAAAGGCAATTGAGCTTTTCAACGAGATTGAGCGAGACCTCATTCGCCCTGGCATCAGCGAGAAGGAACTCAACGACAAGATTCATGCTTTGGGAACTGAGCGCCATGGAGTGAGGACACATTGGCACAAGCGAGTCATTCGAAGCGGACCCAACACATTGAAGCCATTCGAGGAGAATCCCCCAGACCGAATCATCGAGGAGGATGACATCCTCATTGTCGATCTTGGACCTGTGTTTGAGGCGTGGGAAGCAGACTTTGGACGCACATATGTCCTCGGCGATGACCCCCACAAGATCAAACTCCGCGATGCACTCCAGCCCATCTGGGTAGACGTCAAGGCGAAATACGACAAGAACCCGGATATGACGGGAGAGGAGCTCTACAAGATTGCTTCTGCCGCTGCTGAGAAGGAGGGCTTCACATTTGGTGCCCCCATTGCGGGCCATCTAGTGGGGTCGTTCCCGCATGAACGCATTCCTCGCGACAAGATCAGCTTGTACATCGCCGATGGGAACAACAACTCGATGAACTCGACTGGAAAGGATGGGCACAAAAGGCATTGGATTCTCGAGATTCACCTTCATGACAAGGAACGTGGGTTCGGAGGCTTCACTGAGCAGCTTCTGACAGCAGAGTAAGAGTAATGGATGATGGGACAGGATGGGGAAAGGAACCAGTTGGGGTTCAACACTCCAAAAGAATGCTCAGAGATATAAAGTTATCGTTTGTGGTAATAGGTTGTATTGATACAGGAGGATGGATCTATTCAACTTGCATCTCATACAGGAATCCAATGACTAACATCAGTGCACGGGCCTTGACGAGATTCACGCAGCCTGCTTAAACGGCCCAGGGAATAACCATTCCGCAATGAGCTTCTGGCTGTGCTTGGCTTTAGGTTCAGCATCCAAGGCATGAACTTTGTCCCTGTGCACCGACTCCATCTGTTTGTGGTGATCAAAGCTGTGGACCTGATCCGGAACAAGCAGCCACTTGTAGCTTCCATTCTCCCTTGAATCCTCGAAGCAGTAATTTTCGTCATCAAGAATGAGCTCCCCAACAGGAGCTGGTTCATCCTTGCCCACTCTCACCTCACCAACAGGACGACCAGCTAAGCCACAAATCATCCTGTGTGAGTCACCCACGAGCATGTCGAGCTCACAAGCAATCATGAAGACATATGGAGGCAAGGCATCCTTCGAAGCGTAGATGGGGCTCAGGAGGGGATCCTGTAGATCTTGACCATGTGGGATATAAGCCCAGTCAAAGATTGGAGAGAGGCGCAGCAGCCAATCTGTAGGTCGAGCACGAAAACCTCCTAGCGAAGGTTTGTATCTCCGCGTCTGAGTCTTGTAATTGCGATCGATAGACATATCCACGGGCGCATACAATGAGATGATGGCCTTGATGCGACGAATGCCATCTCCACTGCCGCACATGCTGGGGAGAGTGGATACGGAGAGTGCAAGGTTACCACCAGCTGAGAAGCCTGCGATGGCAACTCGATCTTTATCGATTGGGAGCGACGAGTCAGACAGTGCTGCTAGGATAAGCTGCTCCAGGTCGTATATGGCTGTTGGAAAGCGAGCACTAGGGGCCTTGGGGTAGTCCAAGGCAATGACCAAGACAGAGTAAGTATCGGAGAAATAGCGATTCCAGGCATCGTCATTTTGAGGGTTGCCCATGACGAAGCCGCCTCCGTGAACTGTGAATAGTGTCGGAAGATTCTGGCCAGAACTGCCATGGTAGGACTTTGGCATGAACACCCTGGACGGCATGAGCTTCAGAGTTTATGTGCCGCATATTTGCAGATCCTTTACCTGATAGGAAGCTTTGGACGGCATGGATAGGATTTGGTAGAGTTGGGCGGATCGTTCGGCTTGGAGGCCAATCTGGCCTTCATCGATGTAACACGTTGACCAGCTCGATTGATATAGTAGAGCAAGTATGTAAAAATCGTGTAATAAATAGTAGTTAAAGTAGGTGGAGGTTCATTAAACTGGCTTCGAGCCGAGTCCAAATCACTGGGGGAGCTTGCCATGTTGTCGAGATTGTACTAGGGGCGAGCCGACGACCCAGAGGCTCAATGCGATATCAAAGGTTCACTGGGAGAAGCAGAGACGTCAGAAAGAGGACAGATGGTTCAGTCTAGCTTCAGTAAGCACACTTCATCTTGAGATTAGTGCCTTCAGCCCGACGCCTCGCCTGGTCAACAAGCCACGGAGCCCGACTCTGAGACATCAGCACGTGTTCGGGACCTTCGGGGGCCGAGACAAAGTACGCTAGACCAGATTCGATGCCGAGAGGTCCGAAGCCCTCGAGCTCTCCGCTCTCTCTTGGCCGAAGACATGAGATCATGCGAGCTTCACTGTATCTGAGAAGAGAGTTCTAGAGACTGACAATAGCCCGAATTTTAGCAAAAACTCGAATGTTAGCTCTGCAAAACCTCAACCCTCGGACATCATGTCACCCACACCACCAGCTACCCCAGGCCTTCACAAGAACGCCTGTTCCCTCTGCGCTCGCCGCAAAGTCAAATGCGACAAAAAAGACCCCTGTTCCAACTGTCTCAAGGCGCAGACGCAGTGCTCATACGAGACCCCAGCTCCACCTCGCCCTCGGAAGAGGGCTGCCGACCAAGATCTGCTGGCCCGATTGGCTCAGTACGAGGATCTGATGCGGAAGCACAACGTCGACTTTACTCAGCATGCTAATATCTGGGTTCCTTGTGGCCTAGAAGGGGGCATGAAAATTGGTGGCTCGCCCGCACAAGACGCTCCCCAAGAAGAACTGTGAGCTAGTATTCCATAAGATTGCTTAAGTAGTACACTGACTCGGTTTCTAGATGTCTATGGTCAAATCTGAGCCCAGAGGTATGACATAGTACTCCTGACTCTTGAACCGCCTCATACTAACATTTCCGCAAACAAGCTCAAATATCCTTCTGTCCAAAATCTGCGTCATAAAGACGACCCATTCCTTCATCCCACACCCTCACTCCAGCTGATGCTGCCTGATACGCACCCCAAGCTTCACGAGTTACATCCAGAGCCTAGACACATCTATCGTTTCTGGCAGATCTTTGTCGAGACTGTCAACCCTCTCACCAAGATTATACATGTGCCAACTCTGCAGCAGCGTATCATGGATGCAAGCTGGGACCTTGCTCATATTCCCAAGCCCTTGGTAGCTATCTTGTTTGCCATGTACACTAATGCTGTCACATCAATGTCCTCAAATGACTGTCAAGCCTCCATTGGCGCAAGTAGGGACACTTTGCTGACACGTTACCGAACTGCAACTGTTCAGGCTCTCATGGAGGCCGAGTTCCTGACATCAAGAGAGTTTGAGGTCCTCCAAGCCCTTGTTCTATTCCTCCTCGCAGACCCAGAATCCGAACTGTGTTCGACTCTAACCGCAACCGCCATTCGGTTAGGCCAGAAGATGGGTCTGCATCGTGAGAATGCAGATCCTAAAATCCCCTTTTTCGAGAGGGAGATGCGAATTCGGCTCTGGTGGCAGTTGCGTGGCCTCGATGCAAGAGTGCGCGCTGTCTCGATCCCAGGGATCAAGCTGCCAACATCAGAATGCGGCGACGTCCGTCCTCCACTGAACATCAACGACGCTGATCTACACCCCAACATGACGGAGCCTCCAACTGAACACAAGGGGCCGACTGAAATGTTGTGCGTGTTGATGAAGTATCAAGTCACTCACTGGCTTCGATCCTCGCCCAAGGCGGCCAAGTTTTTTGAGAACATCAGCCACGGACCAATTAAAGGCAAGATATCGATGGAGTCGCAAGACGAGGCAATAAACGAGCTCGAAGGCATTTATCAAGAAAAGTTCTTGCGCCATTTGGATAAACGAATACCTCTACACGGCGTAACTGATGCCATGGCCCGGCTTGCCATTGCTCGCCTGCGGTTCAAACTTCACCATCCACGGGGCCGAGCCATGGGTGGCAAGGATGTGTATTTGGCTAAGAAAGAGAGCGATTTGCTCTTCGACTCAGCCGTTACGTTGCTGGAGCTGTCCAGCTATGGCATTTGCAGCAAATTCTCATCGCATCTGTTTACGCACTTGACTCACTGGTCTCAGATGGACGCCTACATCTATATTCTTAGCGAGCTACGATGTCGATGCACAGGTGATCAGGTGATGAAAGCATGGAAGTTGGTTGGGGACCTTTACACCGAACATCCAGAGGTAGTGAGCGACACCGAGAATGCTCTTTTCAGGGCGCTTGGTGACTTGACCCTTCAGGCTTGGGAGGTATATAGAAAGGAAGTGGCACTGGACCAAGGAGTTCCACCATCCTTCATTCAACTGCTCTGGAGCAAGAGACATGATGAACTTGAGCAAAGTATGCAAGCACCTTCAGCGCCTGACGTCGGGGATCTGGGTGGTCTGGGGCTGATTGATGATAACAACTTTAACTGGGAGTACTGGGACGACTTGCTGCGACTGTAGATAAAACACAAGTAATCGCTCAATTAATGAGATGAGAAATCCTCTGAGGGAGTTGATGTACGAAGAATCTCCATTGTTGGGTGAAGAGTGTGATGCGAGGAGGCCATCGCGACCGGTTCACAGAGATTGATCACCAGGTCGCTAACGGGGTGCTCGTTTTCGCACGGAGAGGGAGGCAACCGTTTCTAGTCGATTGGCTGTTTTTGTTAGTTTTCCGTTTCTGTTCCCCTCCAGTATCCTCCGTTATCACTCTCCGTTACCATTCTCCGTTCCGTCCATGGCTACCGTTTTGCCATATCTGCCTTTATGCCCCGCCGTACTCATGCACATCGCTCACCAGGATAAGCTCAAGGGGCCACTCCCGCAGACTCTACGCTATTTCGGCCATCAAAGGTCAAGAATTTTCTTGAGCATCTCTCAACCCTATTAGTTGTCATCTACGTCGTTCCTCTATTGTTCAAGAAAGTCTCTTCAGGAAGGAGAATCCCTCAGATCCACGGGGCATGAAATGCACCCACTGTTGCCAGATGCATTGGAATGCATCAGGGCTGGTCTTTGACCTTGGCCGTGGCCTAATCCACACCTCCCAGCATCTGTTAGTGGTCCAGACACGCCTTAGCAGGTCACTCGAGCCAATGGCGCGGCCGTCCAAGTGTCGTGGTGATCGCTAGTCCGTATTAGCGTTGTCATCTCCGACTGGCTAGAACGAGTAGGAAAGGGGGAACAACATCTCGACAGATGGACTCGAGCTCATGGTTTGCCGCTGTCGATAGAATGAGCTACTGAGAGTTCATTATCAAGGAGGGCGAGTGCTGTGTTGGCTCTATTTGTCTGTTGGTCACACCAAACCGCGAAATACAGCCGCAATTCTCACCCAACAAGCCCTCCCGGACTTGAATTCTACGCCCCGCCTGGACCCCTACCCAGCCCACTGGCTCGGCGGCATCCTCCCGTATCCTAGCTGCAGCCAGGGTCTGGGCCATCCACTCACTCCAGGCCATTGCCCAGGGCCAAGACCACGACCACAACAAGACAAACCCCGCACATGTGACGCGGTTAGCGCCAGTTGTTGGTTTGGAATCCTCCCCTCACCTTCGATTTTGGAAGTGCTTTCACTCTTTTAGACTTCAGAGTTCATCATGTCGTCCCAGATTGAAGCTGTAAGTCGCTGCGCCTGGGACTGAACCTCCCATATCCCGTTTCGCCCACTAAATAATCCATCAGGATCCAAACGTCGGCTATGAGAGCGACGTGACGGCAGACAGGTATTTCTCTCTCTGACCATGTTGGCTGGTCCCGACACTGACTGTAAATAGCGATATCGATTCGACCGCGTCTATTACTTCCAGCATCTTTGAGAATCAGTACTTTCAGGGTAGAACTTATGCTAACCCTAAATATGGCAAGCATTGGTAAATGACTTTCAACAACTGGTTGGCTTCTGCTAACGATGCTGAGGGCACCCAACGATGAGGAGCAGCTCGAAGCCCTCGACATTATGTATGGCTTCTTCGCGGCCTATGAGCTGCGCTCTTGGATCTAACTAAAAACCTACAGACACCATTGGTTAACTTTGATGTTGGACAACAAGCTGTACCTCGCGCCTATCGGAGACAACCCCCAGGTCAGTCTGTGGCACCTTGAATGAGAGGATCTACACTGATCCTGATAGAATATCCTCGATGTTGGAACCGGAACCGGAATTTGGGCCATGTGAGAATTTCTGAAGATCGAGACATTCACCCACTAACTCTCCACAGCAACATGGCCGACGAATTTCCCTCAGCCAAAGTCATCGCCACCGACATCACCCCAACACAACCATCTTTCGTGCCACCCAACCTGGAATTCCAGATCGACGACGCCCAACTGGAATGGACCTTTGAACCAGAAACCTTTGACTTTATCCACATCCGTTATCTGCAGGGATCGATCGAGGACTGGGACAAGCTCTACGGCCAGGTATACAAGGCTCTCAAGCCCGGAGGCTGGTTTCAACACATTGAGCCTGATCTCCAGATGCTGTCTCAGAACCCGGATGTCATTGTTGATGATAAGCAGTATGTCCCATCCTTACTACCTAACTGTTTTTCATGCACTGACCCCAAGTCTGCAGCATCTTCAGCCGATGGGCTCAAGTCTTTAACGAAGTCGGCCAAAAGATGGGCCGAACATTCGACTTTACCGATCGCAAGCAGGAGAAGATGGCCCAGGCCGCAGGCTTCTCCCGCATCACTTACCAGGCTCACAAGATCCCGGTCGGCAGGTGGCCCAAGGATAAGAAGAAGAAGGAGCTTGGAAGCTTCGTCGGCCTTTCCTTCAGCCAGGCACTTGACGGCTTCGTAAAGATGCCCCTGTGTGAGATCCTCGGCTGGAGCCCTGAGGAGATGCAGCTCTTTGGCGTCGAGATGCGTAAAGTTCTGATGGATCCAAAGACACAGGCGACTGGCTGCGTGTAAGTGATACCTACTCTCTCTGCTGTCATGATTATGCTGACCCACGGAACAACAGTTTTAGCATGTATGGCCAGAAGCCAGAGAAGCCAGTTGAAGAGGCTTTGGCTAAGAACTAACGCGCGTTTCCGCTTCTCCTGTTGGAAACCATATTATCTCCATCCTATTCTTCACCCGTTGCTTGTTCGTTATCTCCATGCTTACGATAGTTCCTCTCTCTTCTCAAGTGCGTGGTTCATACTCTGTACGGCGATTTGTTTGGCAACATGCCTAATTTGTCTGATGATTATGATGAAAGAGGACGATGAGGAGCAATGTTGATGTAGCGGAGAGATCATTCAAGTTGTCTATGCCATTGGAGCGTTGTTTGTCCTGTCGATCTTGAACCTCATTCGGCCTGAATGCATGTTTCCTGCAGCGATTGCACAAGGCGATTACCTACTCTTGAAGGCAGTCTACTGAACAGAGTTGCCGAGTTTCTGACTTGCTTTGATGCTCTGAGGCACTTTCTAGGCTACAGGGCCACTGAAGGAGTTTGTTTCAAAGAATCCCAATCTCATGACGAACTGACTACCTATTATACGATCTTGACTTCTGCCTTTTCCGCATGCTCAAATGAATCCCCCAAGTCTTCCAGATTCCAGTAGAAGTGACCAATACGCTGAAACAAATCGTCCTCAACATCCTCGACAAGAAGCAGGCCCTCTCCGCGACCTCCAAAGTCCCGTATATGTAGACAACACACATTGACCGATGGATTCTCGGCAGCTGCCATATCCTCATCTGGTTTGCAATCGGCAAACCCTTCATATCTAGCTGTCTGAAGTTCTTCCTCTCCCTTTTCCGTCCCAGGTTCGTAGAAGAACAGCTCACTCGTCAAAGGATAGAACATGGCGCGTCTCGTATCGCCCTTGATGATGATGTATCCAGAAACCACGGCACCAAACGGCGCATTTTCGTTGGCCAAGTCGACATGCACACCCGGAACTTCGCAAGCAGGTTCAGGTATTGACGAGTCAACACCAAGCTTACATTCAACCTCTCCATCAGCCGAGGCCCATGACCATGAAGGCGCACGATAGGTTTCGAGTTTGGCTTTTCGCTTGTCGACGGTTCCAGACGATGGGAACCAAAGATGAGTGACTTTCCACAGGAGATTGCATGGCAAATCTGTTTCCCACAGTCCGGCCAAGTACCTGCCGGGTCTGCTAAGGGTCTTGGGGATAGTTGAGAAGGCGATAAGTTTGTCTGCTGCAGGATATGTCAAATCTCGTTGGGAATAAGCTGTGACAAGATGGTTCCATTGTTGTTGAATGTCCGTTAAGGTTCTCGAAGAGCTGCTTGTGCCGCCAACGATCCAGCTAGTCTCAAAGTGTACCTTCCAGGTCGTTCTAGGCGGACACCCAGAGCCGCATCTCTCAACCGAGTTACATCTCCAACGGACTTAAGTGGAGGAAAGGTCCACAAGCCTAGGCGATAAGACGCGCTCCTAAAAATTCCATGCCCTCGAATTGATCGGATCAGGCATACCTTCAGGGATTGGCTCTGAAGTCACAATGATGGTCCCCTCAACCCCAGATTCATTAACGTATCGAAGAGCGATCGGGTACAAGGGCTGGGGTATAGAGCGGTTTTGAAGAAACCCTTCTGTAACACTCGCGGCGCTTGACGCGGATAGTGTGATGTATGCTTGACTGTAGACTTTGCCCATCTGGGCAATGTCTTTGGAAGGCTTCCAAAGTCGATACCATCGAGCCTCTCCTGAAGGGTCGCGACGGTAGTCATGACACTCTGGTTCTGCCTACCCCAACAGTAAATGAGAGCACACCATCGAACTTCTTCGCCCGCTTCTGGGGCATAAAGTCGAAGACATGGTGGATCTGTAGACCCATCGATGCGGATAACCCGTCGAGGTGCAAACCCGGCTTTTGGTGGAGGGCACGTTCCTTGGTGACGATGAGTTTCGTAGCATTCCTGGATCTGGGACCGCAGAAACTGAAAAGTCTCTTCAGTTTTTACCTGCTCTTCGATTGGTCTGGACACAATGTCTTGAGCAGCCGGATCCTCTGAAGGACAGTCAGTCTATGTCTAGCTGCATGCTGCCATTAGAGGTGAAGCATACCTGGCGGGGCCACAATCCTCATAATATCAACCTCGCTCACCCAAATTAGACACCGCAGACTAAACTCACCTTCTGTATTATAAGATATCTCAAATGGCTGATCATAAGGGTTCAGCATGCTCTTGGCGAGCATCAACGCGGATCGGCGCTGCCAACCCTCGAACTGTAGGAACTGGGGCTGATTAAACCATGGTTGCCATGAATTTGGATCAAGTGACTGTGCCACTGAAGCGTCAAAGAATGGAAATTTTAGATAGCGAGAGAATAGCGGGCAGCCTGCTTGCACAGCTTGATACACCTTGCCTCGAGTATGGGGAAGCGTCACGTCGGATTGACCGTAGGCTTCCTTCTTGACGGGCTTATCGAGGAGAATATGCTAGCAGTGCTCACATCTGTGAGGCAAACGACTGTTTTCTGAAGCCATAGTCGTGGCGAGGTTGAGTATTCAAAGAGTTGAGTGAGGTTTGCTGATATTCCCAGGTGAAAAAGTCTGCAGCGTGTCCTTATCCTCAGTTGAAAGAAGGTGGCACATCGCGACTTAGCTAAGCTGAGGCATCCAGTATCCAAGCCTCCACGGGCCAGGCGCTTGCTGCCATAGGACCCTGGGATAGAAATAAATTTAACCTGGTAGTTCACTGTTAAAAAGGCTGAATGCGTGGTGTTGGTTCCCGGATCTGGGAACTGCACATACTGAGGATACGGATGAAGCGGTGTAGCATAGAAGTTTGCATACCTGGGAGTTTATCTCGACGGTACGAGGCGAACAAAGGCATAATATGAAGAGGATTTTGCTTCGAAGGGAAGTTAAAGAGCATGCTTGACCCCGTTTTATTGCTTGAGGTGGAAGAGCTGTGCCATCTTCGACTGAACAGCCAGCCAAAACGCAACTGACAAGCTGCTCCTAATAGATTATTGCATGTCAAATGCAATTTAAAGATATCAAAGGCGCTCTTTGTTCTAGCAAAGTGCATTATTGTCAGGGACAATCGTTTCCGTCGAGAGACATCCAAGGATAAACCTCTCAAGGAACAAGGGACGGAATGAATGGTAGACGCGGAATAGTGGGTGATACAACATCGGCACCGCTTTATTTGGCAAATGAGACTAGAGATAGAAAGTAAAGTATCGTTTCCACCCTTTAATCTACTTGCATATATCGTCTACGGCCTTGCAGCTTCGCCTATGCCGCGCTCAAGGCATCCTGACCGCCCAGCTCGCTCTTGTCCGCACACTCTCATTCATTGCGAGTCTTTTGTTTTCAACGACAACTCTAACCCCCCTTTGTCCTTGTAAATGACAATATCAAGCACATTAAAAATAAGTACAATGACAGCGTCAAGGTCCAATCCCGCAAAACACCGTAGCCTTGGGTGTTGAAGCCATGTCATGACAGCAGCCATCATGCACTTTGCCACCTTTGGTCTTATCAATGCAGGACAAATATCCACCTCACTCCTTGAAGTCGGGCCGGGGTCAGCAGCAGATGTCCGTGTTGATAAAATCGTGCAGGGGTGGAAAGGTAAAAAAACTCACAACAATATGGTGATGATTCACGTACGAACAAGCGCAGTGGTATTGTCGACACTGGCGCCTATTTCCTTGCGACTAAGGATAAATTCCGGGCAGCCCTATTAATTTTAATATTTTTATTGATCTATTGTGACAGAATAAGCAAATCATTAGGAGTTGACAGCCCACGGCTTCATCCTAAGATCCCAACAACATGAACCCCTCCACAAATCGTACTCCCACTTCCAGCCACGATCGATGTGCCTGAGCCGAAATGGCTCGGTCCACCTCGAAGGCTTACGCTTAATTGTAATGCTTTGTCTGGCATGTGCAAACAATATAGCCTTCCCCGGTCTGTGGACTGGAGATGTCGTGGAATGCATTGACGCCTGCATCTGGACTGGCGCCACCGTCTTTCCCCTGACCATGACATTCCTGTCACAATTCTAGATGTCGGCCCGCTCCAGTTTCGAAACTCAATTGCACTGAGCATGGCTATAGTGAGCGAATATTTATATAGGTAAGTGTGTCTTGTGGATGATTCTTGGACAAGCACACTTCAACGACATCCACCATGCATTTCACTTCATACTTGTCAGTAGCCTTCTTAGCCTTGGGCTTGACTGTGGCCTCGCCTCAGGGAAGTACCCAGAACCGCTCTCCGGAGCCTCCTTTCAAGAATGGCAAATATGTCGTCAGCCGCAGGGCCCAGTTCACCAACAAGAAGGTCTTTACTTTCCCCGGCAACAAGCTCCCCAAGGGGCTCACCGCGAGCAACTACCCGGCTGGGGACAGCCACAGCTTCCTCCCTGCCAACGTCAAGATCCGGAACAACTACCTTGAGCTCCACGTTCCTGGCAGTCAGACCAGGATGCCGTACAAGTGCGCCGAGGTCATCACCGACGTCCAGAACATCAAGTACGCCAGCGTGCGAACTACTGCCATTTTTAGCGAACCTGCTGGTGTTTGCAATGGTAAGTCTGTGCTCTTCCATCAGTAGGGTAACATTACTGACATAGCCCCAGGCATGTTCTTCTACCAGAGCGACACTCAAGAGATAGACATCGAGTGGCTCTCCGATCCCGAGTCGCAGTCCAACGCCGGCACTCGCTATGTCTGGTTCACCAACCAGGACGAAAACGGCGATGGCAAGAGCACCTACAAGGCCGTCACTCCTCCCAGGAGCCCTACCTCGACTGAGCACGAATACCGCGTTGACTGGACGGCCGGCTTGGTTCAGTTCTACATCGATGGTAAAAGGATTTGGCAGACTACCCAGGACGTGCCCACTGAGCCTGGCGCTTGGATTTTCAACAACTGGTCCAGCGGCGACAAGGGCTGGAGCGTTGGTCCTCCTGTCCAGGAGGCGGTTTTCAAGATCAAGCAGATCGAGATGTACTACAACACAGCTTAAACATGCGTGTTGCTGCCTCAAAGTCTACACGATGCCTTGGAAAAGTGACTGCATTTGGATGTCGACTAGTGCCTTCAATAGTTATTTGACGTTCGGTCCTCAGTATGAATGGCTCTTCTTTGACATGTCCATGGTGATCTCGAGTGAACCTAGGTGACATGCCAGTGCGACAGAGGAACTCCGGGTGTCTACGCTCCGGCCCAGTAGTTCGAATGATATCAACACGCATATCTGTCAATTGTCTATGATATGTTCATGTTCTATCATATACTCATCACCAACCAACCCCTCATTCACTCGTCTCACTCGGTCTCTGTGCATAGATAGAAACACTATCACCGTTAGTAACAAACAATTCAACCCAGAACGAGACATCTTACATTGGCCAATAGGCATGAATAGCCGGGTTGTTCAGCTCCGCCCTCGCACCAGCGACGAGGACAGTAACCTCTTCCCGACTCCACCCATGAATCCTTGTCAGCGGCGCCATAGCGGCACCTTCAAGTGCATACCCCGTGTTGATATTATTCCACTGACCCAGAAGCTTGTGCTTCTTATCCTTCGGCCAAGGGTTGGACGGCCACTTGAAATACGTGTCGACAATGTCGATGAAGCCAACTTCAATCATGAGGTCCTTGATGTGCTTGTGGGTGACCATCGCTCGGCCCATCTTCTCGGATGCGGAGTTGAGGAGCTTGTTCCAGATGGCGAGCTGGTTCTTGGGGGTTAGGGTATCATCGTCAGACTTCATAGCGATGTCGACTTCTTGAATCTCTACAAAACCCCCAGGCTCGAGGTTGCTGGTGAAATTAACCTCAAGGCAGAATAATACAGGAAGTGCCATCGCTTACTCATAAATCTGGCGCAGATAATCTTTCCAATTGCCGACACTGATATTCATCATTCTGCTGTGAATATAGTCAAAGGGCTTGGAGTAGCTCCATTCCTCGTCAATGTCGTCCACGATGAATTGAACATTCGGGGGCACACTAAAGTTGTCAGCTTGATCACCCAGAGAAAAAGGAGCCTTACAATTCCGGCTGCGTAGGCGACAGGTCGATCCCAATGACCTGCATGTTTGTCAGCGCAAGTTCAGGCTGGTATCAGTCACATTCATTACCTCCGCCTCAGGATGCTCATCGGCATAGTCTAGGGCCCAAATGCCAGTGCCGGTGCCCAAATCCAGCACACGCTTGACTTTGGCGTCGGCGTCGTTTGGTGGAGCTAGACCAAGCTTGTTCTCCAGCGTGTAGAGGAACAAGTGATGCTGCAGATCTACAACACTGAGCAACCATCACCTCCAAAGGTTCAGAGACAATTTACCTAGTCGTTCATTCTCAATGTCGTCATTGGGCATGGCATACTCTGACAGCGTAGTCAGCACAATGTTTTCACCAGACCCAGTAAAGAACTCACTTCCGTCCTTGTATCGGTGATAGGTTCTGCCATTCTCACGGCGGTAGTCGAGAATGGAAGCCGACAGACTCTGTGTCGACGATGCTGTGTCCTACAACGAGTGGGGTTGAAAATCAGCTTTTTGCGTCCTTTTTTGTGCATTGCACAAAGCCTTACCGTCTCATACGATGAATCGCCGTCAGTATCAACCTGCACAGATCAGCCAGTGCCATCTTGCAATCACAGAGTCCAAACCTCGTCATCAGCGACCATAGCTGGCCCCGGGTTGGTCATATTCTCTTCTTCTGGTCCGCACATTGTCAGCTTTCTTATCGCCAAGCTTGCAAAAGAGACGGGCGACGCAAGCGCGACTTGTGAAGACGGGATCTGCGAGCATTAAGTATGCTGGGCCCCCAGCGGGAACCTAAGAGCAAGCCAATCAGGACTGCATTGTTGACGACCAACAAGTGCCACAATGCATGAAGTGGCAGAAGACCCCCCCAATCACGGGCTGGTGTTGTTTCCTCTTCTCGCGCGGGATGCGGAGAATCATCAGGTTTGAGAGAATACCCTGTAGCTCCCCGCTTTCAGATGTGAGCTGATGCAACATGGATGCGTAGTTCATCGTGATGAGGAGATATCTGGGGAAGCTGGTGGTTCCTGGGAGCTGGAGGGGAGTATATCCTGAGATGACACTGATAGAACAGATGGAGGGTTCGTATTGCAGTCTCAGTATATCTTTCTGAGTTTAGAGGGTCACACAGAGATTGAGTGCCAAGTATGGACGGAAACCTACTTGGTGGCTCAGTGAAAAAGTTGAGTTCCTAGAATTGGCGAACTCCCGATCTAATAATTGGAATATCGTCAATATAAACTTGCCCATGTTTTGAGCCTAGGGCGTCGGGTCGAGTTAGTTCCCGTCAACCCGTACCAATGAGACGCTTGGTAAACTGGTGGCATCAAAGCGCACAAACATGCGTCTGGCCAACCAACTACCCTAGGAGCACACTGCAATGTGACAGACCAGGTGGATAGAACATGCATCTGAGTAATCTTTGTACTAATTGATATCTATAGAAAAGGCTTGGACGGTAAAATAAAAGTCAAGGTGCCCAACTCATTGTGCAACATCACCGTCGCATGCATTCAGAGCTGATGGCGCTATTGCAAGGGTGTGTGTTTCTTGCAGCAGTGTGCAGAAAACCGCAATCCAAACTATTAAAACAGGCTCTTTTTGACAGAATAAAAGTTTTAAGTCATCAGTAAATATACAGGCCCATCTCTCCCTGTACAGCTGATTCGTTCGTCTACAGCAAACACGTCCCCCGCCAACAAGGGGGCCAACAACTACAATCCCATCTGCCAAGATCAGTTTGATGCCGGCAATTGAGCTGACATGTCTTGAGCACGGGTGCATCGTTTGTTGGTTTGTTTGTTGGTCGCACAGCAGGCTGGGCATACATGATAGTGTGGGTTTGTTCAGCCCTGTGTTGTAGAACCCTGGAAAAGATGCACGGTCAGACCTGAGGCTCAAGCAGATCCATTGACCCCGTCGGAGGATTTACGTCTCCATTGACCATGTCTGCCTGTCTCATAGCCGATGATTGCCTGAGTCAATTCTCGACTTGGCAACGCAAATCACAGGCCAACACGTGGGGAGAAGTGCAGCCGAGACTGGAGGATTGATGTAGAACGTTATCGCAGCCAATCACGGCCTCTCATTCTAGCGCGTCTGTCTTTGACACAGTGCTTGGTGCGAGTGCGACGCGGTCGATCCTTGGCTGATGATGGATGTGCCCCCTGCCAAGCCTCAAAGCTTGGCATAGCACAGCCCCGCCGGGGTCTGCTCGCCTGCTTGCTTGCTTTACGAGGGAGCCAAGGAGAGGGGAGAGACCCTTTCAGATGGTTACTCCTTAATTTGCCAGATTCGTCTACGAGTCAATTGCGCCTCGTCGCTTTCCTCAGCCGCGGGGTTTATCACCATGGGCAGATTCGCAGAACAGGGGCTTCAGGGGGACAGAGGCCACATTCTCGTAAAGAACTAATTATTGCGTGCGAGCTAATCAGCACCATTGGCAGCTTGCGCAAAAACCAATCTATTATGTTACTTTAGAAATTCGTCAAAGATATTGTCTAATACACTCCCGATATGCATCCGTTGCCCCCTGGCAAAAATAATGATCCGACACCAACTCCTTTGCTGGCACGTCTAGCCACCCGGGCGCCGAGTCGCCGATGCCAAAGCTCAGCCAGACCTCGTCGTCCAAAAATCCGTGACTCCTCTGCTCGGGCTGGTTCCCGTGGTACACCATGCTGCCCGTCCAAATGTACTTGCTATTAGTCTCGCCGTGGTATGTGAGCTTCTTGCTCACGCTCAGCATCGTGTAGGGCGCCACCGCCGAGTAGACAATGATACGGTGATCATACCACGTATTCGTAAACTCGGGCGGGTCGTAGCGCATCTGCACCATGCCAATCATGACTGTATTGTGTTCGTGTGGTTCGCACTCGCCTCGCCTGCACAGCGTGAGGCTGAGCATCGGTGTCGATTGATGCACCCGTCGATCGCTGAGCATCACATCGTGGATGCACGTGTTCTCCATGCTGTGCCATGTCTTCTTCTCGTTACCCGGAGGGAAGGGCTCCTGGACAGCGGAATCGCGCTCGGCCTCAACGTCTTGGACGGGTTGATTGGTCGCGTTGAAGCGGAAAAGCTGGCTGGGTTCCACCATGAACATCATCTCGTCCTCATCCTTGCTGAAAGGAGAGTAGATGGGGGCCCAGTTCTTTTCGCGCTGGTATCGGGGATCCGATTCTTGGCCCTCGGGGGGTTGCCGACGAAGCAGGACGGGTTCGGTGAACTTGATGGGCGGCAGCTTCTTTGCGTGCTTGCCCATCTGTCTGATGAGCTCGGGGACGGCAGCGCGGGCGTCGATGATGTACATGCCCTCGCAAAGAATGGGGTCGTCGACCTGGTGCGTGAAGATGAGCATGGGAGCACCATGCTTGGTCCAGAACAGCTTCATGTCCTCAGGACCGATGTACTTGTCCATGCTGGGTTCCCTCATGCAGTGGTGCTCAGGACCAGCAAAGTCCTCGACAAGCATCTTGGACCAGTCGTCGTTCGCCGTCAGCTCGGGCCGACCAAAGTTATCGTAGGTCAGGCTGACAAAGGTAGCGACCTGTCGCGCCAGTCTGTATTTCTTCCCCTTGATCTCCTTATCAACGTGGGGCGCGCGGGCGATGACGAGGAAGTCGTGCTTGCTCCCCTTGGGCAGCTCGAGCAGGGTCGGGTTCATAATCTTGTGGCCTGTCGACTTGACATTGATGGTGTTGTAGAAGCCGAGGTTGTTTCGTGTACTCGTCAGGAGACGGTAGTCGTTTGTGCGGCTGCGGATGGCATCGTAGCCTTTGGGCCCCGAGGGGAAGAAGTAGTCGGATTCGAGGTGGAGGGTGCCGAGGATCAGGACGACGAAAGTAGTGATTGCCGCGTAGAGGACTACGCGCTTCGGGTGAGGGAAGCGCATAGTGAGCGATTGCGCCCTCACATCGAGGTTGGACAACAACAGATGGTGGTGATGTCTCGGCAGTGAGTGGGAAGGGGGCTTTTCATCTGAGACCAGACTCCAAGGGGGGCGGCAAGTCTTATAGCGTCGGTGTCGGTGTCGGGGACTACCTTCCTTGGTCAAGCTTTTTTCTTTCCATTTTTTTTTTAGCACGTCACCCACTGTAATCAAGCATTTGCCAATGCTACTCGCCCCTGCTTATGCGCTAGGCTCCATGCGTTCGAAGAGCCCCGACCGACTGGAACAGGGTTCATTCGTACTGTGTATCAACACTGTATGACATGGTCTGATTGCTGATGAGGACACAGTGTGCATCTCTGTCTCATTTCGGCAGTCCGCGGGCTGTAGTCCACCAACGTCCAACTTTCGTAGGAGTCGAAGATAATGGAAGCTGTCTTGTTCAATTCGGTCATCTTTTTCAGCTGCCTAATTATTTGCAAGCGAGCCTCGCACCGTATGCCGCATCTGTCCATCAAACCAACCACCATCACCCACGAGCCCTGGAGATGAGATGGATGGCCCGCCCCCCTGTGGTCCGCATAATTCTGGGTCAAGAAAGGCCAGCCAGGGCTGGACCGCGAACTCTCTCCCAGGTTCTTCTCTTCTGGAAAAAGGAGGCGGAGCTGATTGGCCTCGGCACTGCCAAGAGCGGCATTGGGCCTTGGCCTCCCCCAGATGGAATCGCTCATCAGCAACATCTGACATGTGTGCCAGTTTGTCAGTCATTCCACGCCCAGGAGCCAAGACATTCGACATTGGTCTTCGTAATGTCTCTGCCGGTTAACCGGAATAGCCGAAAACAGTTTTAAACTCTTCGGTTACCGGCAAGATAGGTCGCACAACGTCAATTCTAACCAGGTCTTGCATCCAATGACGATGAGCAGTTCTGTCATTACGCAACCCCGCGCTTTGTCTCTGGTCGTGCATCCATCCATCTTGGCCAAGACTGCGGACCCTCTCCCTAGACATGGAAAAAAGGCCATAGTATTAACCAACATTCCCGTCATGTTACCGTTGCATCTCCGTGCTGCACGTAACATGGTGCGAATGCGCTTCAGTCTCATTGGCTACCTACCTAAGAGTGAAGCGAGCGAGTTGAGCCGAAGACACCTACAGTAATCTAATTGTCCAACAGACAACAGCTATTCCCTTTCATGCAACTTTTTCACATAATTTTGGTAAAGAAAAAAATAACATGATGGTGATAATATTACATCCCTCACTCTACACGCTGGCTTGCTAGCTCGTGTGTCTTCCTGGGCTTCATGGATCAAGCAGTGATCTCATCTTCCATCTCTCCAAATCGTGATTCCTATCTCGGAGCGAATTTGTCGCAAATGGGGCATTGAGCACCTTTGTAACCTTTGAGGGTCGCTAGGTGGAAAGTCGGTGATGTCTGGCTCTGGCGCGCCTGGCTGTTTGCTGCGTGTGGTAATATTCGCATTGATGATAGCTTCTAGCTGTTGAACTGTTTGAAGGGTTGTATGCGTTGGCTCGGCCAACAGGGTTTATTCTTCGAATCCTGATTCCACAGCCTGCGCCCCTTCGCCGGCATCGCCGGGCTTGGTCTCAAGCCCCAGGCGTCTGCCCACCGAAGACGATCGTTGCATCTCTACAGTCACTTTTGGATATAGATCCGGCTGCTCCTCGCTTTGTGATGACTCCTGATGTGTTGGAGCCTGTACACTGTCGTTAGCACCTGATCTGATCTGGTAGAGAATACTCTAGGAAAAGGAGCATGATACGTACCGCAAAATCTTTCGGGACTATTAATGCCTCGCCTTTCGTCGTGTACACGCCATAGTCCACGCAACGATGGTATATGTCCCCAAGTTCCCTCCGTAAAATCCTGGAGTCGCTTCGATCGGCGGCTTTTGGTTGCAGCATCTTCTTCTGAATTATGTCTAAGAAATCGTGTATAGACCCCGGGCACGTATTGAGAGCGTGAAGAGATTGAATCCACTACAGTTAATTAGCTGCTATGTTCAAGACGTGTCCACAACTCGATATCACTCCCCAGGCGTTACATACCTCAAGAACAGAGAGTTTCACCTTGGGCGGTGAGGTACTTTCGTCCGTCGTCTCAAGATAGAAAAATCTGTCGTCTGCGAGGACCCCTTGAAATTGAGATTCGGGCATCAGACGTTTATCACTGAAGGTGGTCGGCGCATCGCCGTCGAGGAGGAGCCACGAGGCGAGTTCCAAGAACACGCAACCCAGAGACCATATGTCGTATTTCTGGGTTATCTTATCATCGAAGTCAAGATCGGAAAGTTTGTAGGTACCCGAGTATCCAGGGATACTTCTCGACCAGAAGCTCTTAAACTCGGTCAAGCTAAAATCAGGGATGACAAGGTGGTCGCTTTCATCTTGATGGTAGCCCAGAGACTGATATGACGTCCAGTGGGAGATCATCGCTGCTTGGGGACTCGGACTCTTTGACTTCTGTCCTTTCTCGATACAAAGATGGCAGAGTTGTGCTGATACAAACATTGTACCATCAATACTTGAAACGAGACTTTTTCGCAGCTCCCAGATCGTCCCATTGCCATTTCAGGCCTGGAAGAAAGACTGACGTTTGCCTTTAACAGGCGTGGAGGCTACGGGATGTTCCAGTCATTCTTGGAGCGAACCCTGCTCTGGAAAAGAGATGACTATACCAGCTCTCCGAAGCCCATCAAGCTCCCCCTTGCGCGGAACCTGCCGATGTGGTCGTGGATGGCGTGCAATGGGGTCATCTCCTATGTTCAGGCCGAATTCGACAAGGTCGACTGGACCAAGGAGTGTTGATCTTCCTTCCTATCCTAGGGCTTTCAAGAGTCAGAGAGCTCGACTCGAACAAAGACAACCTTGAGTTGCTTAAGAGGATAACCTTTGATACCCCCAGCCCCAAATGGCAAGCCCAAGACATGCGGTGAGTTGTTATCGGCAAGGCCAAACGAGGCGGCTCCATTGGCCCTTTCAACTTGAACTGCTACGTCTTGATTGTCAAAGCCTCTTAGGATGAGAATCTACGTGGAGCATATCTCAGAGTTGGGGCAGGTGAATTAATGGAGAGCGAGATTATCTGGGACCGTTACGGGGCAGGGAATTTGCATTAATCGGTTGCGAAGCTGTCATCTCACGCATAGGTCTTGTTCGCTTGGCCATGACTATCTAATTAGAAAGAAAAACACAAGTGTTTGAAGAACTACTACACAATTGTGATAGTAGATAAGCAGCCTTGAGCAGCCAAGTGATTGGCAAATACCAAGCCAAGGCCTTCCTCAAACTTCCCCCTGAACTCGCCTTGATCTCTCTCACTTCTTCGAAGCTTGACCTCGCCCATACCTACTCTGCGATATACCAGTCCACCCGTGTCATTCTGAACGTTGGAAGCCTCCGTTAGTAGGAGTCCTGGCATGCTGTCGAACCCTTGCCCATAGAGCTTGCAGGCTAAAAGTAGGAGCCGGATAGGCTCTCCGAACCGCAACTCTGGGGCATCGCCCGACGTCGTGACGATATCCGGGAAAGCAAGACAAATCATCTCTAACCTCATATCTGTTTCAGTGACTGACTTGTTGAGGAATTGCAGCTGAAAGGAAATGTTGCGACTCTTCTCCTTTGCCGGTAAACCATCCGGCGATTTTATGCAGACGTCTAGCAAGAGGCCCGTAATAGTCAACTTTGCTGCAGATAGTCTCCCATAAGGGTTTGGCGTGGCCAAAGTGTACTGCACATCAATCACTTCAGTCTGTGGGAGTTCGTTGGTGCCTGCATTCCAGACAGCCTCTATAGGTCCCACGATGGAAGCCCATGACCAAGTTGGTGCGTAATATGTCTCGCGCCTAGAGGTCCCAGGTTCATCGACATGCCAGCACACAGCACTACCTAGCATGTCCTTCCACATCCCGCCGATGTACTCCATACCCATGGGGCCGGCGAGCGTAGCGGCGACGCCTGAGATGGCGGGAAGCCGATCTGACTCGTGGGTGATGGCGCGGCGGGTGAAAGGAGTGACAACTTCGGACCAGACGATGCGAGGATCGCTGGACCGCAGTCCGAATGGGGGGTCTTTATCGCCTGTCATTCTGTCCAAGTTGATGAGTCTGAGGGCCTCCTTACGAAGGGCAGATCCCGGGCGACACTCGCAGAGATGGACCTCACGACAGTGCCAGACCAGCTCGTGGGAGGTGAAACGAAGGATTCTCCCGGATAGAATGTGTTCCTGAAGGGTCCAAGCGCGTGTCTCAAGGGGGTTCTGAGCCCGATCCCGGGGGCCGTCTCCGATGTTTGTGGTCCAGTGCCGGTTAGACTGCCACGGCCGTGCAAATACCTCGACTTGCTCAACCTTGTCCTGAACTTCTGCAACTGTCGCAAAGGATTTTCTCACGCTAAAAGGACGCGATTGGAAACATCCCTCAGTGCTGTTACGGGCGGCGGCAGCGGCTATGGTGATGTACGCGTTCTGGTAGACGTCGCTCATCTTGGATGACTGGACGGCCCAGTCGTTCTCGTCATCCTGGACAATGCAAAGGGAGTCGATCCAGAGATACCTGATTTGAAGCTTCTGACAGGCAACTATGGCATCTTTGAAAGTTTGCGGAAATTTGGACAGATCGATTCCTCGACAAAACTCGTCAAGGGTGCTCTGCGTGGTCTTGAGGGGCATCACATCGCCCCAGCAATGACTCAGAGCGGCATATTTACCGCGCTCATCCGAGCTGGGTACGCAAAGGCGGGGGCCTATGCCTTTGGAACCGACATCCAAGATACGTGTGGGAAACGGCCGGTCTTCGCTTCCACGTAGACACTCGTCGTGGTTATGGACGCATTGTTGAATCCAGCCGTGAACCATGTCCCAACTTTCGGGTGAGTTGGCTTCAGCACAAACATGAGTGCCAGTACCGATAATGTCCCAGGGATATGTAGTTTCTTCAAATGTGTCAGCACCTGCATTCTCTGTTCGGTTTCGGTGGTCAAAGTATAATTACCAGGCAAATGGTAAAGCTCAAAGCTGCAGATCGAAGACTCTTCGCAACCCATATAATGACAATGGAGGTGAATCTGAAGAGCTCCATCGAATCCCCATATCAACTCGGCAAAATCGTCAACCTCGCCATCATACCAGCGCCTTCCAACAGAGCGGTTCTCATAGCTGATCTCTGCAATGTCTTCCCAGGAGGTGTCGAGAAGTGGGTACAATGAGGCCGTGGCATCCCTCAGCAGCGTGCAGATTCTGCATCGGAGTGAAGCATTCCGACACAGTTTGCTAAAGTTCATCTTGTGTGACGGATACTCGGTCTCGTGGAAGCCAACGATGGGTTTGAAGTCCAGACAGATGGCGCAAAAGACTCCGTTCTTCCATGCGTCATCCAACAACTCGATGCGATGAAAGAGGACCTGAATCTGGCTGACTTCTTTGCGGACTCTTTGGAGATATTCCCGGAACTCTTTGAAAGGGCTCTCAGGTATCTTAAGAATAGCCACGTCCAGGTTGCTTATGGCCCTATCGAGGTAGATGGTCTCAACCGCGAAACACTGCCTGACATAGGCAGTGGCCATGAGGCACCCAAGCAAAGCATAGATGTGACCGTATCCCTGCTTATCTGGCATGTCGGGCTCCCATGGCTCGCTCTCCGTCGGCGGTCTGACGCACTCAATGTTCAAGATGAGATCATCGAGGTCGGCGCCTTCACGAATAGCCTCGAGCATTTTCTGCGTACTTGGGGCCTTGAGTACACGCGCGGCCATGGTGAGTGCAATATAGCAGCAGTACGAACCCTGTTCCGGCTCATCGGGTGCTTCATTCGATTCCTGAGTGTGGTCTTGCGATGATGCAGTTGTTTCATGGGACTTTGCCCCCTGATCACCGACATTGACGGCGTTCTCATCCATCTCGGCAACATCTGCAGAGGAGTCCCCTTCTTCTATCCATACTGCGGCATCTGCAGCCTTGAAAGCTTTCTCAATGGCGTCGTCGCATCTCTTCCGTAGCCCAGAAAGGTCGAGACACTGATCACTGAGATAACCCAAACGGACAGCCCGTTCCTCACTCAAGGGCATTGTTCCCTTGATAATGTCGCTGGCCAGTTGACGGATCTCATCGGGTTGATCCACCAACGACGGCAATCTATCAATCTCCAGGATCTTGTCATCGTCGATGGCCAGAAATATGCTCTCCGGCCTCAAGATGGTCGGTTGATTCGCACCTGAGCCGGAGTCGTTGTCTTGTAGAAGTATGCATTCGCACCTCTTTAGGTAGAAGCTCCCCCCTGTATAGTACGAGGTGGGCCCTTTGTCCGACTCGGGGGAATCTCTGGGGAAATCTGTCGCCTCCTCGTTTATTGGCGCGGTGCCGGAATTTGTGTCATCTGCTGTTGATTGCTCGTCGACGGGTTCTATGACAGGTGGCGATGGCAGGTCTTCAAGATCAAGACCACCTAGGTCTACTATGTTAGAAAGTTCTTCATGTCCAGACATGATCCCGTTGCGATTTGTTTCCTTTCTAGAGATGTAAAATGTTTGCCTGTTTGAGGAGCGGGATATTGTTTGCAGTCGGAGACATTCAGCTCGTCTTGGCATTTAGCCGCGCGCATGCTGGAGGCCTCTTCCAGCCAATCAAAGGCAAACTTGACATTACCTGCCTGTGCGAGAATGCCTACTAGAGTTAGCGACAAAAGTAGCACGAATTCTTCAGTTGCGAGAATAGTAAAAGACCATAAGGCGGATGCGTGATGGAAGCCTGTTGAGACAGCCTAGGTGGGGAATATGGTGTTGGGCTGCCCACAAGGCATACCGCCGGGGGTTTCTGAATCCGTCCTGGGCTGTGTAGCTAAGTGGATGATCTGACCCAAGTAGTAGAAATCTAGGCTCGGCGTGGTAATCTGACTCGACGTAAAGTGTAGAAAATGAATGTTTGATAATATTATGTACGTCTATCTATCTAGGGAAGTAAGGATCGTGTCTCATGCGTATCTACAAGTCTATAACCAATCATCTAGTTATCCCATGCTTTGTATGTTCATCAGGCCAAAAGGTGAATCTCAAAATTCTTAGGCAAGTTCGTTGCAAGCAAGGTAGTAGGTGCGGTAGTACTTGTCGTCGCCCATACAAGTCTTGGGCTGGATCTTCTTGCCACCAAAGTGGCAGCCGGCATCGTCGTAAACACGGACTGTATCAGATTAGCACAAATATTAAAGATTATGGTAAGTGAGACTTACGGACGCAGCCGGGCTTCAGTTCATCGATGGTGACGGAGCGAACAGTCCAGAACTCATCACCAATGTTCTCGTGCTCCTCGTACTTTTCGCAGCGGTTGGCCTCGACCTTCTGGAGCTTCCAGTCGGCAAGCTTGGTGCTCTTCGTGCACTTGTGGTCGCTGAAGATGGCACCCTTGAGGTAGATGGTGTCGTCCGGCTCCGGAACTGGCTTGTAAGGAGAGGCAGAGACACCCATGGAGAGGGCGGCGATGGTGGCGATGATGGTGGAGAACTGCATGTTGAAGGTTGTTGGTGTTGGTATTGGGGGTTGGTTTGTGAAGAGTGTGTTGTTGTGAGGGTGTTGTAGTGCTGTTGTTGTGTGTTGAGCTGATGTGTTGGAGTGATGAGGAATTGTTGATTGAAGGTTCGCATCGGATGCCTTTATACTCATTTCTCACCATCAACAGGGTCCTGCTCTTCTGTATGTCGTCCCGAGTTCTCATGATGATCGCAGCCTCACTCGTTCCCATGAAGAAGCAACGTTGCCCATAACTTCAACGTCTCACAAGGACCTGATCATGATGCAGGGCTGTTTCTGGACACGAGCTGCCGTTGGTTGGGTGGCCCCATATCGACCTGCAGATGGATGGTTGGTTACATGGGCCGACATCAAGGGCGGATACGATGCCCCGGATCACCAGAGTCTAGAAGGGCACGCACCTCAGCCCAACGGTTATTTTTAGGTCGCGACAGTATCGTAACTTCGATGGCTAGCTGCGAGAAGTAAGCTTCATCGGGATACGGTTACATCTAAAGCCATGTTACTTCCATACCCGCAGTCTCTCATCTGCCCTGGGACGGCCCGTCAGCATAACACCCATGCGTCGATCTTGGCGCTGAGATGCTTATGACCTCGTAGTGGGGTAGGGCTCGACCGTCTTCTGCAGGCTCAGCCTCTCCATGTTCGAGACCAATTCACTCCGGCCATGTATCAGAAGACGTGGAGCCCTTTGCATTTTGACATATTGGGACGTGTCAGAGTTGCACTCTCACGGCTTTGGACGCAGGTCGCGTATAGAAAGCATCAACGCTTCGGCGCGTCCGTCTTTACGAGAGATGCAGATGGATTGCAATTATTGATCATGAGTTGGAGGACTGCACCAACCCGGCCATAACTCCTGATCTACATCGCATTTGGGATTCAAGTGAGGGTAACTGGGAGCCGTTGGGCTCTGTCTGTGATGGTCTGAACGAGGGAGATGAGGGTCAGCATCACCATCCATACAATATGAACATGCTTATTGCGAGTAGTAGCTTAGAATATTTCCACTCTTTCTTAATAGGATAAACAAAACAGGCAGCACGCGGTCGAGGTGGGTTGCAGATGCCGTGCCCTAACTCTACCTACCAAAGAGACAAACGGTAGATTTATGGAGGAATAAACCCGAAGGATAGTTGCCCTGAACAATTGAGAAATATGTAGATCTACTCCCAGTATCTGAGGGTGCTTTATTGAGTTCACGCTTGTAGGCTGTCTTGGATAATGTTGTAGTATCCGGTTCTCAGGGCCGGGTGATTGGTGATGGCTTCACTCAGTGGAACCACATTCCCTCTGCCTGGATGACGTCATTGTATTGGTTGCGGTTTTCTTTTGCATGAAGGACCCTGAATCGAGATGGGACCACTTAATCAACTGAATTGAGAGGGCACATTTTTATAATAGGCATCAGTCTAGTTGACCCTTTCGCCAGGCAGCCAAGATAAAACAGGTTGATGACGCCAACGCATCCCAGGCAACTGAATTATCTGGACTATTAAACTGCTCAGACCTACCGAAGCCGAATGTAAGCTTGTAAAACTCATTTTACTGAAAATTACGCATTCATTCATCATGTCCTCACATCAAGAGACATTCGATGACACCCGTCTTAAGGTGTTTACGTGGTTGAATAATACTCGCTACGCGGCATCTTCACTCCAACCGTTGGTCGGAGGCCAGGCCAACTTTACCTACCACGCCAAACTCGTGACTCCTCTTGAAGATGGGACGACTGAAGTTGTGGTCAAACACGGGGAGCCCTACATGGCAAGACATCCTACGAACGAGATCACAACACATAGATGCGTGGGTTCATAGAACTGGGATCCAACATATCGCTAATAGTATATAGCGTGTTGAAGCTGAGTGCTTGATGGAGCTCAACTCGGTAGAAATACACCTGAACCAGCTCGGTGGAGCGAATTGCACTGTTAGAACGCCGAGATGTTTCTACTACGATGATGATACCAAGACTCAGATACAAGAGTATCTTCCAAACACTGTTGATCTCAAGACGTACATCCAAACTCATTTCTCGTGGTCAACTCTCAAGAAACTTGAGGTGCCATGCCGTAATGTCGGAAAGACGCTGGCAGAGTACATCTCCAAGTTCCACCTCGCCAGCGAACATATGGTCCAAAGGACGGCTATGGAGGGCGCTCAGTCTCCACCGAAGCCATTTCCTGCGCTTCGAAGCAATGAGCAGATGCAGTCACTTAAGCACATGATCAATTATGACTGGTTGTTGCAGCGAATTGATCAGTTCCCCGAGATTTTGTCCGAGGCGAGAGACGTATTTTACCAGGCCAAGCTACAGGCATTGCTTGAGTCTGATGATAAACCCATACACGGCGACTTCTGTCCCCAAAAGTGAGTGCATCCAGTGCACAGACCGGGACAACTACTCACAAACTTGGCAGCATTCTCCTTCCTGACGCGCCTCTTGATTCTCAAACCAACATCTCCTTGTTCGTCGTCGACTGGGAGAACGGGCAACTTGGTGCAGAGAACCTTGACCATGGAGAAATGATAGGGGAGCTTTATGCCCTGTGGCTGTCTCAGCAGACGGACGCGGCGCTCTGGGTGGTACAGGGATACTCCGACGGACTTGGGCCAAGACCGACGGACTTTGTTTGGAGGCTTGCTGTGCAGGTGGGTGTCCATCTCCTGAGCTTTGGCACTCTTGGGGGTACTCCGGCTCAAGCTGAGGATGTGGCGAGGCATGGAAGAGACATTATTGTGAATGCCTGGAAGAAGAACAGAGCTTGGTTTGATGAGAGCGAGCTTGCATGCTTGTTTGCTCGAGTTGAAGAATAGGCGTCGAGTCGTACGAAGCCAACACTACTAAGATAATGACCAAGCCAATTTTATGTTAGCCCTGCATCCAACGAATCAACAGGTCTCTTGATACGCTGACCGTCAGCACTAAGACGCCATCCCCAGAGATCAAAGCCCAACGACTGATTTCGTCAGAATTGGTAAATTCCAATACTTGGCTTTCACCTCATCTTTCGTGAGCCCACCAAGCTACACGAAGTTGACTGTGTGCCCAAGACTCTAGCGATACACCAGCGCTGAGATGGGCTATCTTGTGCTTGCAGTCGCCGCAGCCGTGACCTATGGTGTGGCGGTTTGCGTCTATCGTCTCTATTTCAGCCCATTGGCCAAGTTCCCAGGACCCAAGATTGCTGGTCAGAAAAACCACCTGCATCACCACTTTTGGATCACACTGACTTCGGGTAGCTGTCACCTCATGGTACAATGGCTACTATGACCTCGTTAGCGGTGGTCAATACATCTGGGTCATAGAGGAGATGCACCGCAAGTATGGCCCGATTGTACGCACCCGTCCAGACACGATTCACGTCAACGACCCAGCCTTCATAGAGAAGCTCTACTCGCAATCGCCCAAACACCGACGGGAACGACATAGCACCATCTTGGGGACGATGCAAGCCGATGGTTCTATCCTGGCAACTAAGGACCACGATCTCCACCGTCGCCGTCGCGCCGCTCTCAACCCATTCTTTTCAAGCCAGAACGTGAGACGTCTGTCTCCCGTCATTAATGACATTCTGTTCAATCTGCTACGCCGAATGGAAGGATGGGCTAAGGCCGGGCAACCTGTGAAGTTGAACAGTGCTTACAGAGCTGCTACCAAGGACGTTATCCAAGCTTATGCTCTCGGAGATGGAGAGATGTGTCTTGACATGGAAGACTGTAACGCAGCCTTCTTTGACGTCTTCACTCCGCAACGGGTCTGCCATCTGGGCACTCATGCGTTCTGGTTGGCGTACCTGATGGCTAATCTGCCACCCGTGATTATGACTACCCTCCTCCCTCGAGTTGGCGTGTTTGCGACATTCATGATTGTAAGTGTGAGTAGCCCCCTTGCAGCTTCATATACTAATGATTACTTAGAACTTGAATGCAGAGATTGACCAGATAAAGCAGGCGGACAAGTTGCCAGAGGGCAAGACCATCTTTCACGAGATTCTCCATAGCGACATTCCCAGTTCCGAGAAGCAAACACCCCGTCTTGCGGATGAGGCTATGGTCTTGGTCATTGCGGGGTCAGAGACAACAGCTTCCACCTTGGCCGCTATCACATACCATCTGCTCGCTGACCCGAGTCTCATGGCACGACTGAGAGTTGAACTTGAAAGAGTCATGCCCGACGTGAACGAAATCCCCGATCCTTCCACGCTGAATGGGTTACCGTTTCTCAACGCCCTAATTCAAGAAGCTATTCGTCTGTATCCTGGAGCATCTCACCGACAAGATCGAGTTGCCCCCGACGAAGATCTCGTCTACCAGCGTCCAGACGGCCAAACCTTTGTTATACCTGCCGGAACAGGCGTTGGAATGACGGCACCACTGGTCAACCGCAACCCCGACCTGTACCCCAACCCACTGGAATTCCGCCCTGACCGATACCTCGAGAACCCCGGCCTCGCCGCCTACCAGTTTGCCTTTTCAAAGGGAACCAGACAGTGCATCGGCATCAATCTGGCGTATCAAGAGCTGCAGACTTTTGTTGCCGGCATCTTTCGCAAGTACGACGTGTATGATGCATCAAAGGATAAGCAGAGCGGCCCGACCATGGAGTTGTACAAGACGAAGGAGGAGGATGTGGCCATCTATTCGGATTATGTGACTTTTGGTCAGTACCCAGGCAGTCAGGGGTTGAGGGTCATCATTAGAGAGTAAATGACAGAGAGGCGAGCGGGTTTGTATTGGACTATGGGTTTCGTGTAGCTAGAAACACATGATGTGCTATGTCAACTAACAGGTATCGCCTGATAGAGTGCTTGCGTACAATTATATGATTAACGGGAACCCCATGACGGGTTCTCCAGGGCCTACTTGCATGCCATTTGTGAGACTTGGCGGCTGAATCGTCAGATGAGAGAATCCTTCAGTCGCATACCCACAACCAGCACCCGCTCCTCTTCTCAAGGCAACATCGGCAGCGACAAGATATGGTAAGCCATCCCAACTCGATAACTTTCGCTTCTCACTCACAGAACCGTTGTTGGAGCGGATTAGAAGCGTGACCGTCTGGCCAGTCTCTGGCAGACGAGGATGACTACGAACAGCGGCACATCCTGGCCCATCTGTTGAAGCAGAAGTTCAAATTTCCAAAATGGGGCCCTGAAAAATCTGGGATGGACGCCCTGGATCTCTTTATCGTTTGTAGAAATACCTTTGATGCCTTTGATAGACTGTACAGCCCCGTTAATCAGGCTGCGACTTTGTCTGGCGAACTCGACGATATAGTTCAGCTCGGCAATCCCCTCTAAAGAAGCTTCCGCCAGAAATTCTGAGAGACATTGTGTCCGCTCTTGAGATCATGGATCAAATCGCTGTTGCTCTCTGTTCCCAGTACCTTGGGTCCACACCGTTTGGGTCATCCGCGAGCATCTCTGTTTAAACCACAAGCGGGTCTCTTGGGCAGGCACGCCGATTATTTGTCTTTCATGGTGGCCTACGTATCTTCCGCAGGCTCTCCTAGAAGTCGTACCAGAAGCAAATTGTCCCTCATCTGACCGAAGAGCGAACCGAATATGGATACGGGATTGGGTCATGGACGCAATCATCAGCTCTGAGACGGCTCTTTCTCCCGACAATCATCTCCTAATCGAAAAATTTTGGAATCAAATCCCATCGAGCGGCATCCCAGAGCACCTCCACCCACATATAGAATCATGTCTTGATGTGCGCGCATCTAAAAATGGCTCCAGCTGTTATCTGCGCGACAATACATCAAAAGAATACGTCGGCCTCGAGGCCGTTAAAAATGGAACCAGTACCACAGCAACATTCGTTGGGCATAGGTGACTGACTCTGGACATACTCCTCCTATGGCTGCTCACTATGAGCTGGACTCGAGGAACGGAGGTATCCGACTGGGGTAAAGAGCCAAAGATGGAGGGATGGGCATGGAACTTTAGGGCGGATGAACAGGATTACCCAACAACTGAGACCATGCGACGGATGATTGAATTACTCGGTTTCATGGTGCTCGGCAAATGGGCCGGTCATTGCCTGGACGTGGCCGATGAGGTTTCCGAGGAGATGGTTGATCATTAGCACGATCGCACTCTCGACGTTGAGAAACGGGCCCGGAGCTGGCTGATGGCGATTTACACGATGGCCCTCGAGGTAAGGAGGTTTCCTGAACTGAGGCAGCACTGGGAGTACTGGCATCAGGTTGTAAAGGACGAGAAACAGCGAGATGCCTGCTATGGGGGTTCTTGACGGAGCGAGAAGATGTACTGATGATCTAGGGAATGTGATTCTCTGGATCACGGGAGACGGAGACAGGAAGATACATTAACCTCGATTGTTTCATGTAGAAGGAATTGGCACGCATCATCTCATAGTACGATATTAGCTGATTCAATCATGTCCCATATTATCCACGCACCCAACAACCTGACGTCCGATCCAACGATCGATGATCGAAGACGCCAAGCGTACTGACCGGCTAAAACGGCCCGCGTGGCATTGACACAAAAGGCGGGAATAACACGTCCAAGGTGGCGCCGCAAATCTCCGTTCCAATCATGTTATTTGTCTCCAACTTTTCAGGAACACAGACCGGTTTTGGGGGTTGCATTGTGGAGAAAGTGATCTTGGTTTGTCGTGGGAGGTGACGTCAAGGATACGGGGAATTAGCCTTGAGCCAACACCACGTTTCTTGACTTTATTGCCAATGATCTCATACGGTTGATTTCGCGAAAGTAAATAACTAGTTTAAATGAAGTCTCTGGAGTCAGAATAGACACTCTCCCCGTAGCTTCCATCCATCCATCTCACCGTGGTCGCAATGCCTCAACACCAAGGCCCCTCGAGCCGCCGGCTCCTCCAATTTCTGCCATTGGTCACACAAACTGCGGCTTCCACTCTCTATTCCACCTACAGCTTCAATCCCCTTGAGCATCTCGGCGGAATTTCACCTTACTTCGAGCCCCAAGACCCCCCAGCCTCCCCCGACGCTCCCCAGGGCTGCAAACCAGAGCGTGCCGCCTACCTCGTGCGACACGCAGCAATCTACGCCAACGACTTTGACTATGAAGAGTACATTGAACCGTTTGTCGAGAAGCTGGAGAACCACACCAAGATCGATTGGAGCAAGATTCCCTACCTCAACTTCTTGGCCGACTGGTCCGCCCCATTCTCGGATGCCGAGGCCGAGCTTTTGACCCGAGTGGGCAGATTGGAAGCAACGCAACTGGGTGTTGATCTCGAGTTTCGGTATCCCAAGTTGAGGCTCCCGAAGCGAGTATGGACTTCTTCCGCCGAGAGAACCCTCAAGTCTGCTCAGTCATTCGTTCGCGGACTCGAGATGGACAACCAGACCATCAAGGTTGAGAGCATTTACGAGTCTGAAGAGTCTGGGGCAGATAGCTTGACGCCCTATAGCGCCTGCCCTGCCTACTCATCATCTGCTGGTAGCGACGAGGCATCCGTGTACCAGGAGAAGTACGCGAAGCCAATCATTGCACGGCTAAACGACCTGGCTCCGGATTTTAACTTTACCGTCAACGATGTCTTTGGAATGCAACAGTTGTGTGGATACGAGACTGTCATTCACGGAAAGTCTCCCTTCTGCAACCTGGAGCTCTTCTCGCCCGATGACTGGCTTGGCTGGGAGTACTCCGAAGATGTTCGATACCACTACAACGTTGGTTATGGCAACCAAGTCTCGGGCTACGTCGGCCTTCCATGGTTTAATGCGACTGCCGATATTCTCCTCAACAAGGAGTCAGATGACCAGGACCTGTATGTTAGCTTTACTCACCGTGAGCTGCCTCCCATGGTGTTGGTCGCAATGGGCCTGTTCAACAACTCTCAGTTTGGAGGTCCGTCCCAGATCAACGACACGATGCCGCTGAGCCGGATCAACTACCGACGAGCCTGGAAGAGTTCTCATGTCTTGCCTTTCCTCAGCAACATTGCTATTGAGCGATTGAACTGTACGGGCAGCTACGGATACGACGACGGAGAGTATTACCGCGTGCTAGTGAACAGCGCACCTCAACCTCTGCCAGACTGTGTTGACGGACCAGGCACGAGCTGCTCGAGGAAGGGTTTTGAGGACTATGTGCAAGACAGGGTGGACATGTTTACTGGGTTCTCGGATAAGTGCGGTGTGGATTACAAGAACACGACGGATACTCTGTCGATATATCATGATTGATTGATCGAATGAGATGATACAAAAATTTACATGACAGCCTCTTTTTTTTTTTACCGATCGTCCCATATCGCATTCAACATGGCATGAGCCGCCTCTATGAACTCTTCCTTCTTAAGCTCATGCGCTAGAATAATGCGAATAGCATAAGCCGTTGCGTTGACCGAGTCGATTTGCAGCTCTCGCTCATGAACTATTCGCATCATATGGAACAAGAGCTTTTCCACGGGGAAAGGCCGTGTCGCGCGGTAGATCCCCTCGTTTGAGTCTTCGTGAAGGTTCATGATGATTATGTCGACCGAAGGAGTACCCGTGTAGACGGTCCCGGTAGATGTACGAAGCTCCTCGGTCTTTGGGTCGTTGTATTTGCCGTCGACGACGGGGCGATTGGCCTCGGCATCCCAGTGAATGGGGTGGAACTCGTCACCGTCGAGACTCTCGCCGCTTGTTGAAGACATGGTTAATGGGAAATATGATAGAAGATCTAATATTTGATGAATTAAAGATGATGCGGGTTCTTTGATGAATTGTGTTGAACAAGTCAAGATTGAATTGGGTGTAAGTGACGCCTGAGTTCGGAATAAACAGGGTCCGAAGCATCGTCTGAGCTTCACCCATGGATGGCTGCCTAGAGAGGTCAAATCCTGCACCTGTTCATCAACTGACATCATCTTTGAACACTCTTGCATGTTGCTTCATCGGCCAATTCTCATTTTGCCATGGGAAACTCAAATACGCCTGTCTTTAAATGTTTCCCTCGCCTTCCGTTGGAGCTGCGTCTCCGCATCTGGGAGCTGTTGCTCCCCCCTTGTCGCGTTCTTAAGATCGGGCCTAGCACCTACGAGAAGAACGCGTCAGAATTTGGTCAAGTCTGGACGAACAACCCTCCTTTGACGCTTTTATCCATCTGCCGCGAGTCTCGCAGTGTGGCTCTCGACAACGGGCGCTTCACCCGCAATCCCACAGAAGATCCAGCCCTTGAGAGCCTAGTATGGATCGATCGCCGTCCGAGGGCAGTATATCTGCCACTGACCACAGCCTCATACTCTCGAGCACGTTCATTGCCTATTGATATCAAGGCATTGGTTTGTCTCTGGCCCACAGTGGAGGGTTTGCGATGCCTTCAATACTCGCTTCTAGATGAGCCAACTTCAACACCAATCCAGGCCATCTACGTTGGCCTTTCAGCCATCGCCTACGATCACCCAGCTAGGGGACTAACTTACCCTGACTTGAGCAATCTTCAACCCGAGCTACTACCTCCAAACCCTCTCTATGAAGGATCCGACATCCTGGTGGTGGACCTGGATGATGTACGATTGCCGGCGTTGTTGGAATGTGCTGATGGAATGGGGCAAGGGATACCGCCAGCCTTCAAGTTTCATAAGAAAGCTAGCTGCTTCTTGGAGACTTTGAAACTCTATTGGGAAAAAAACACCAGGGCTCTAGAGCTGCGTGAGGCCTGGTATGGCACGACAAATCACCACACTTCGGACGGCGACGTCCCCTCTACCATGCCAACAGGTTCGCAGCTTAGTCGAATCGACTTGAAGCCGGCAGTGATATTTGGAAAGACGAGAGACGCTCTGTTTTTCGGCCGCAACAACGATCGGAGGGTGCACGAGCGGTCAAGCGGCATCATATTCTCGTTATCCAGCCTCCACCTCCCCCGAAGACTACGGGGGCATCCTCTTTACATGCTGAGAGGGTCAAACTTTGACTGTCGGTTAACGTGCGAAGGCAGAATGACAAGCCGTGATTCTTGAGAAAGTGGTTAGATATCTGCCTGTGCAAGAGCGCCGAGTCGATAGTGGAAAATAGGCCTTCTCACAGTCGTCAAGTTGCGAGTATTCATTTGAGATTTAGATAGCCAAGAATAAAAGGGCAAAGCACTTATAATATGGAAACTTCAAATCAAGACAAATCAAATGGTGTTACTACTCTAAGAAAGGTATGGAGACCTGGTCATATGAACGCAAGCAGGTCTTTGACCGGCTCCTCAACCAACACCCACTCGTCAGCGCCCAGATCCCCAGCCTCGGTCTCCTTCTTCTCTCTACCCTTTCCTGGCTCTGGATACTTCTTAAGATGCTCAATAGCCCAGACGAGCTCCTTTGTCAAGGCCGGGGGTATTCTGCCTTCACCCGTAAATCTTCCAATGCCTGCAATCTGGAAGAACCCATTCAGCCATTCCTGGGTCTCCCCCCTCTCCCACCTGATCTCGTGAAATTTGCGTCTCTCAACTTTGACCTTCTCTTCTCTCTCCCTTTCCCACTTTTGTTGCTCCTCTAGCGGAGGTAGTGGGATGGCATTTCTACCAGAGTAGAGTCTTGCTAGGGCGACTGCTTGGTACTCGAAACTTCTAAACGTTAGAACCCGTGGGAGTCCCACCAGTGCAAGATTCGAGAAGTCTTGGAAGAACGTGTGCCAGTATGTCTTGATCAGTTTGTTTGCTTTGTAGTCAAACAGCGGGCGACCGTTGACCTTGCTATTCCACCAAGGATAGGAGGGTCTATAGCCGGTGCAGTAAATGATTTGGTCAATATCGCTCAAGGTAGTGTCGTCTTCAAACACAATTGTACCGTCTAGACGATACTCTTTGATGATTGGCTTCCATTCAACTCCAGGAGGAGCTTCATCACCGTCCCATCTCGATTTTGATCTTCTCGACTGATAGACGGGGAGATGGACGGCTTGTAGCAGATCAACTGTAACATCGTGTCCCGAGGTCGAATTTCCGATGATGAGGACTTTTTTGTTGGTGTAGAGGTGCGGCGAACGGTAGAACTTGGAGTGCACGACACGGCCAGGGAACTTTTCCATGTATGCTTCGAGGCCATCAACAACCGGCACCTGGATCAGTCAGTAAGCAACAAAAACATAGGCCATACAGATTTCCGCACCCAGGGAATTGAATAATGGCCATTGGCAATAATGACGGCGTCAAATTCCTCTTCCCACCAAACGTCGACCCCTCTCAAGGGCTCATACTTTCGGAGAGTCAGCCTCCACCTCTTGAAGCTTGCACCTGGCGAAAGCGGTAGCTGAGATACATCCTCCACCGTGGTGTTGAGTGAAAGGAACTCGTCAGTCTTGTGGAGCGAGAAATAATTCTCGATGTACTGGCGAGGGACGTAATGTGGAACAAATGGCCCATAGGAGAATCGAAGGTCAGAAAATGACATGGCGATATCGGGGACATTGGTCCTTTACTCTGTCAATGATATCATCTGGAGAGTGGGTAGTTCAACTTACGTGAGATTATCGTAAATCGGCGTGTGGGAATATCTCTCTTGCTGGCTTGGAGGTGCTGTCGTTGGAAGATTCGTTGGGATGTCCAGAGGCTTATCTATGTCTGCGGGCAGGCCTCCCGGCTGAATCGGAGGGATCGATGGATTGGGGTCGTATATCCTATCATCCGTATCAACAAAGAACCTCCTCTTTCTAAAGATAGAGCTTGAGTTACCAGGTTCCACCAGGCGTTTCCCTTCTCTCAAACACACGTATGCGGTCATAGTAGTCTTCGGCTTTGAAAGCTGCCGCCGTGATGGCCCCTGTAGTAACATGATTAGGTTTGAGGACATGGGATAGATCGTACGACAATAATACCAGCGGCTCCGGCACCGATAATCGCGACCGACTTGATGTTGTTGTAATCACTCATTTTGCTCTGAAAAGTGAAGATATTTACAGACGCAGAATTCCAAGATAACTCTCTTGCAAGGATGAAAGATTAGAAATTGGCCAACGTTTCTCAATATTAGATAATATGCATTTGTATTCGTCATGATGGATGTCGATGTCACCATTGCTGCATCACGTGAAGTTGGTGGTGTTGCTCCAATCATTGTCTCTGTCTATCGCCCGCTGTCGATAGTAATGTTGATCGAGAGATTATCCCTCTGATAAGACTAACTAATGATCAAAATAGTAGCAAACATGGTTTTAACATTGTTGGCAAAACAAATGCCATACATGCCTGGGCTTATGCTATAACAAGGTTATGCCTGTTGACCTTGGACCCATCCGTATTGGCTGACCAGTGGATTACTAGAGCCAAGTCGCGAGCCAAGCAGTCAGCTTCGCTACCCAAGACCAAAGATCCATATCGTATTATCTGGGTGAGCCACTCATTTCCGTCGGCTAACCGCTTGGGATCATAAGATTCATCCCGGCTTGATCAGCCACTCGGCTTCCAGGGCAGACGGGTTCCGGACCCCAAAACGGCGGGTTTCTGCGCCGACCCGGTAGGATTGTTCACCCGATATGGAACCACGGTGCGACTTGGCATTTGGTGTGTGCTATTTAAGAGGCCAAGAGTTCGGATTGAAATTTATGTCGATTCACTTCTTCGTTTGTTTTCCCAGTTGGTTCGAAAGTCGATAAACATCCGCCGACATAAATTTGCTCCCAACATTACCAATCTTCATTGGTGAAGAACATCAGCATCCTTCATCGGCAATGGCTTCTGCGGATTCGAGCGCCAAGCAGTCGGTTCTTATAACCGGCTGCTCAGATGGTGGAATAGGCGCTGCTCTCGCAGTCGCCTTCCACAAAGCTGGCCTAAACGTCTACGCAACCACTCGAGACCCTGCCAAAATGAAGCGCTTGGTATCTCTCGGAATCAGGACCCTCACTTTGGACGTTCAATCAGAAACCTCTATCGCCGAATGCGTCAAACAAGTTCCCGCCCTCGACATCCTCGTCAATAACGCCGGCACCCAATACATCATGCCGGTTGTCGACATTGATATCGCTGCAGCAAAGAAGATCTACGATCTCAATGTATGGTCTCATATTGCCGTGACACAGGCTTTTCTGCCCTTGCTACTTAAATCATCCAATGGCATGGTGGTGAATCAAACATCCCTTGGCGCTGTTGCCACAGTACCTTTCCAGGCTGTCTACAACTCGTCAAAAGCTGCTTTGGTCATGCTGTCCGACACATTGCGCCTAGAACTTAAGCCATTTGGAATCAAAGTCGTGGACCTCAGAACGGGCATCGTCAAGAGCAACTTGGTCCAGAATGCGCTACTGAGGAAGCCACCTATCCTGCCAAAGGATTCTATTTATGAGCCCGCCAGGGACATTCTGGAAGCAGCCATGCGCCAAGAAGGGTACGAAGGACAGGGTCTGGAGTCACAGGATTGGGCAGACGCTGTTGTGCGCGATTTGCTGAAGAAGAACCCGCCGCCTGTCATCTGGCGCGGTGAGATGACTTGGTTAGTTTGGTTTGGCAGTTTCTTGCCCTTTGGATGGTTGGACGGGGTTGCAAAAAGGCTGGCTGGGCTTGACAAGGCAGAGGAGGTGCTGAGCCGCGCAAACAAGTAATAGCATATTTATAACAGGGAGGAGACGCTTTGGGGGGTGTCATGCGTTGGAGCGTACTACTGGGCTTGCTTTTACGAAACTGAATCTACACGGGCATATTAAGTCAATCAGTATGGGTATGTAACGTCTCCAACAGGAGTTATCAGGCACAGTATCAAAGAACACACTATTTTTTATGGGGCAAGGTCAATCATTTTTACTACAAGCGAAGCCTCAAACAATTCATTGTTAAACGAATGAGTGCCGTAGCAGGCCGATTATCTAGCATTTTCTCATTACCATATGTGTCAAGTGATCATATGGTTTGAGACACCTATCAGGATCAGAGACGAAGTGTGGTGTTCACTGAGTTGATGGGTGACCCTTCTAGGCGTTGGGGTCAAAGTATGGCCTCTCAGCTTGGGGTGTGATGCGCAACATGTGCCGTCGGGTCTGACCCTCCTTAACCTGGAAATCGCGGAGGGCGGAGCTACATAGTGTAAATATTGGCATGTAGATCTAGGATGTTGAAGTAGTCTTACTGTTGGGTGATTCGATTGTCATAGACAACAACTGTGCCAGGCGTCCAGTGCACTCGAATGTGCCAGTCTTGGCCATGTTCAATGTGGTCATAAAGGAAGTTAAGAATGTTTGCTGTAAGCAGATTAGTATTTTCCATTGCATTTAAAAGGAAAATGTGTACTACTTACCGCTTTCTTCTTCCTTCAAGCCTTGAATGCGTCTTGTGTACAGGCGGTTAACGTACAAAGACTTGGACTTGGTCACGGGATGCGTTCTAACGACGGGGTGAATAGTCTCAATGGGCTCACGGATGTATCGCTCCTTGTGATCAGCAACTCTGGCCTGATTAAACCCAGAGTGTGTTGCTTCGAGGCCGTGGAGCTTCTCACGATACAACGGCGATAGTGCATTGTATGCGGCCACTGTTGAGAGATAGAGCGTATCGCCTCCCGATTGGGGCGTATCGAGAGCCAAGAAGATTGTCGTTCCCATACCGTTTCTTAGGATAGTGAGTACCGGCCAAAGAGAAGGATGCTGCGAATATTCAACTCACATCTCATAAGACATGTCGGTGTGCCACTTGATGCTGCTGACATTGTTCTTGATCTCATTGTCTACCGCACCAGCCCTAGAAGCGTCGTTAATATCAGCACAAGGTATTATGGTGAGATTTCTAAACACGTACATAAAGTCTCGGTAGACTGGCAACAGCTCGGGGTGGTCCTTGACATGACCTCCATGCTGATGAACATGCAGCTTGCCAAAGTGAGCACCAAACTCTTTCTGTTTTTCAAAGCCAATGTCTGCAAAATCCTGTCCACGAAAGACAAGAACTCCGCGTTCAGCTACCAGAAGAGCGAGTTCATCCTTTTGCTTCGAGTCAAGCGAGCTGAGTTGAAGGCCGTGAATCTCGGTGCCCACAGCTGGCGTGATCTCCTGGAACGAGGACCCTGGGGCATTCAGCAGGGCAGCTTTGGCAGGATCGGCACGGAGGCCTGGGTCGGTATGCTTGAACTCTTCCAGGGGTGGTTGCAAGCCTGGTTTGAAATGTGGGAGATAGTGGGAATATTTGTACTGAGTTACGTCAATATTGATATGCTAGAGTAGAGGACAGCTACCAACCTCATTCTCCTTGTAGTTGATTGAAGTATCAAACCTCAGCTGAGACACAGTCTCTGAAGGCTGGGATGTAGTCGTAGTCGCGGTCTGAGTAGACATGGTTCTCAGTGATAGAGTCAAGGATTGTGTGACGTTATTTGCTTGATCGCCTCAGATTATTCCCACGTCTCATGCCTAGCATTTATCAACATGACTCCGATTCTCGGAATGTCCATGCTTGGTAATATGAAGCGGGGGATCGCCATTACTCCGAGGAGAAATGCACCCTGAGCCATTAGCGACGTCGCGAAGGCATTGCGACATCCCCTAGGAGGTTGATGTGACGTCTCCGAGTGTCGCGTCTACCCCGACCTCGCCTTTATCCCCGGTTTCTCGTCATAATTCCCGCGATGGCGAACTTTATTTCGTCCCTTCTCATTCGTCCCTTGTAAGATAGGGTATCGGGTGCAGTTAACCGCTTCGCATAGTTTACTGAATCGCCATATATCAAGCTTATGGCGACTCCATCTGAAGATAACGCGGTGCAACGTCAGATAATACAAAGAGAGGACGGCGAATATCGGAGAATGCCCGACTTGATATCCAACCAGTACAGCTTGCTTCCACCAAGTGTTTTTGGCCATGTCTACTCTCAAAGAACCAGCTGTAGTTGTTGTTGGCAACTCTTCATCTTCGACCGATGAAGATGTTGCAGTCCCGATATCGACAAACGTTAGCGAACGCATAGCTGCGAAGCGACCTCTATGGCGGCGACTGGTGGGTTTCTTCTGGGACTCCGTTGATGGAGATCCTCGAGACAGGCGGTACATCCAGAAACTGGACACATTTCTCTTGTAAGATTTACCCTTACTTCGCTCCAGGCAGCTTGTTAATAGCTGCAGTTCTTATATCTGTCTCGGCTACTTCATCAAATACCTTGACCAGACGAATATCAGTATGCACATGTCGGTTTATGGTATTTGGGTTATCGCTTACCATGTTCAGGCAATGCATTCGTCAGTGGGATGAAAGAAGACGTAGGTTCACTTAATAGCGGAAAGAATCCTCCGTTAACACACTTCCTCTAGCTCGGTTTATACGGAAACGAGCGTAACTGGCTTAACAGCTACTTCAACATTGGGTACTTGATCGGTACTGTGCCAACCCAGATGGTGCAGCTCAAGTATGTTAGGCCGTCCATCTGGATTCCTCTTTGTGAGGTTCTATGGTCGGTTCTCGTGATGGCTATGGCATCTGCCAAGAACGTCGAGACGGTAAGGTGCTGCGGTCATCCCTCTATATAGAATCCGGACTAACAAATCACTCTGCAGCTTTACGCACTCAGATTCTTCGTTGGCTTGCTTGAAGCCTGCGCCTTTCCCGGATATGCTGCATTGCTCGGTGGCTGGTATGGACCCCGAGAGTTGACCAAGAGGATGGCAATCTTCGAGCAGACAAGTGGTATTGCGTCCATGTTTAGCGGCTACTTGCAGGCAGCTCTTTACAAGGGCCTTGGAGGACGTCACGGCCTCGCTGGCTGGCAGTGGTTGTTCATTTTTGATGGGTATGATCCGAGATTCTCTCCCTGAAATCATGGTAGCTAACAGGTGATGCGCTTAGAATCATCTCAATTCCAATTGCCATCTGGGGCTTCTTTGCGATCCCAGATCTTCCACATACCACCCGCGCATTTTACTGGACAAAAGATGTACGTTGGATCTTACTGTCTTCTGCTAGGCTTCAAGACTAACCGACAACAGGATAGAGAATATGGAATCCAGCGGGCTGAAAGCAACGGCCGTGTTGCTCCTCAACCGTTGACCTTGCAAGCCATCAAAGGAGTCTTTTCCAACTGGAGACTCTGGGTATTTATCTTGCCATATTTGTAAGTCCAGCCGTCTCGAAGGGTGATCCAGAGGCTGATAATTACAGAATGGTCGCTCAGGCAGGCAGCGGTACTGGCTACTTCAACCTCTACCTCAAAGCAGAGGGCTATAGCGTTGTGCAGACAAACGTGCTGCCGACGGCTGGTAACGCTATCAGCGTTGTAGCCGCTTTCTTAGCTGGTGGAATTGTTGATGCAACGCAAGCTCGTCTGACAACGTCTGTCATCATTCAATTGGCTGTTGCCGTGTCTAACATCCTGCTTGCTGTCTGGTACATCCCCAACGGCGCAAGACTGTTCGCATACTTCTTATCGTACGTTGGAAGTGCAGCCCAGCCTATCATGATTGTAAGATTACCCAACTATCTCAGGTTTCTCCCACCAAGCGCTAACAATGCGTCTCCTAGTCATGGGGTCATCATCTAAACGCTGGTGATCCCAACCTTCGTCAGCTCTTGGTTGCAACCGGCAATATCTTTACCTACAGTTTCTCGACATGGCTGCCCTGTGAGTACAGCCTAACTACCCAGAACTACGTAAACCAGGAACTAATGTGTTACTCGCAGTGGTTCTCTTCCCAACCTACGACGCTCCCCATTACAAGTACGGGTACCAAGTCTTGATTCTCTTTGGTGGTTTGGCAGTCATCGGTGCTTACTTGCTTAAAACTCTTCATGGGCGGTTTGGATAAGTTGTATGGTATAATAAGACGAAACGCAATCGATGGACTGGCTATCGCGGGTCGCTACTTTCACGGCCTCATTGACTTTAGCCTAGACTTGAAACCAATCAAGGCCGCAAGTCAAGTTTAAATAGTCGTGTCTCAAAGCTCAGTTGTATTATTGCCTTCCTCTTCCTCGATTCTTTTATGAATTCTGTGAGCATCCTTAACTACCTGAACGTAGGTACAACGCAATGCCGCGCGGAAGACTGCGGGGCCGCTCTCCTTGCACAACTCGTAACCTCTGGGGTCATCTTTCTTCTTGGTCGGAGCTAGCCCATCTAGGAGTAGTATCTTTCACCTTTTCTTCTTCTTCTTTGGTTGGCTATGAAATACTTGGGGTGTAATCTTTTCCCACAGAGTCCTAGCACGTGTTGGTTTAGGAGATTGGTGGCGACCATGGCTGCTCTGCTTGCGTTTTGAGCGCGATCTGCGCGAACCCGTCTCACCACCGACGTCCGAGTGAGATGTGCGTGCAGTAGAAGAGTCTGATTGCTCGGGGGGAACAACTCCGGTGCCTGGAGACGGCATCTGGGACTCCGGCTTCTGTGTGTTGGCGGGGTCGTTGTTAACGTCAGACTTTGTGTTTTCAGCCTCGGACTCAGACTGTCCCTCATCGGGGGACGATATTCCTTTCAACTGTGCCAAGGTCTGGAACTGTAGCTGACAGCTCCCGTTCCTGATCGTAAGCCTGTCACGACAAGCAAATCTGAGAACAGATGACAGCCAGGATGCGGGCGCATCAATTCTCTCCTGCATACGTGTGATAAACGGCCACACGGCCGAATTCTGCTCGCATTGGTTGCATACATTCCCTGAAAGTTCCTTGAGGCATAGAAGGCAGAATGAAGTTGGTCGCAACTCCTTGACACTACCGTCGATGAGTCGTGTTTGGGTCAGACAGCCCGAGCAATTGACCACTTCCTTCCATATTGGAGGCGAGTTTCGTGATCCAACAGTGATGGTGAGTGAGCCGCCCTTTGGCGGATGTCCCCGAGGGCATCTCCAGTCGTCGTGGTCTTTGAGCAGCTCATACTTCTTCCAGGCGGTGTTGATGCGCGGGTCAACGACAATGTTTCCAAAGGATTCTCCTTTGATTTCTCCTTTGGGGCTGTCACAGCATCGGGCTGACATGTACTTGGGTGATATGAGCGATAGAGCGAGGTACTGTAAGAGACAGACATGGCACATGTAGTGCTGGCATGGGAGACGTTGAATATTTCTGCCCTTCCACTCGTAGGAAAGGCCACAACTTTGGCACTCGACCATGACAGCCGTCTTGACCGATTCTCTGCTTTTTGTTAAATAATCACAAGAAGATATTGAAGTAGGCATGAACAACACTCACTTTGGGGCGTCGTCCACAGGATGTGGGGGCGTCGCAGTATCTTCTCTCTCGGCGCCTGAGTCGGTGTCGCTCTCGTATTCTGATTCCTTGTCCGTACAATCTGTCTCGGAACTCTCCTCAGTATCGATAGGTCGAGCTTGATTTAAGGGAATTGTCTGTGGTATGCTGTCCTCTGTACTGTCTTGCCCGCTTTGTGTCGCGCTTCCTTCAGAGCTGTTGTCGTCGTCGAGATCATCTTCTAGATCTAGAACCCATTTCGAATCACCCGGAAGCTTTGGAAGTGGATCACTCTCATGGTTGTCGTCTGCGCAGTCTTCGACTGATGGCGCCTCGTAGTTAGACTCGGAGATAGGGCAGTCAGTGCGATGCGCTGACATCACCGTTGTATTATCAGGAGACCGCGCCTTTGAAGCCATAGTAGGATCCGAGACTTGGCGATATTGTTTAGTCGTGAGGGAAACAGGAGTTCGTATCGTGGCGTGTTCATCACTACTCCATGCTTTTGAAGGCATCGATGCGTCTGTGATGTCACGTTCCTCCTCATCTGTAGTGGAATCGGACCTGTGACATTAGCAAATGACCCATATGGATTTTCTGCAAGTTGAAATATCTCACATATCTGATGCATCTTCAACCGTAGGGAGAAGTGGTGTAGTGAACCACGGGTGAAGCATCGCCTGCGCCGCGGATAATCGATCCTCAGGAACCGGCTGCATGAGCTTGATGATAAAGTTGCGTCCAAGTTCTGAGACATTGTGAAACTTGAGCTTCTCTTCCGGGAACTCCAACATGCCCGAGGCATAACGAAACATGTTGGACAGACAAGAAAAGGCAGAGGCGTTGGTGAGTATCCTGTACGCAACCGCGCCCAACGACCACATGTCGACTGGGAACGAGTAGGTGACGTCTGACTCGACGCCGAGAGCTTCTGGGACCGCAAATCCCAGTGTGCCGCGTTTTGATGTAAGGAGAGTGGTAACGTCTTGATGCCGGCGCCTGCTGATGCCGAAATCTGCGATTTTGACGAACCAGTTTGGACCTTTGGTGACAACCATGATATTCTGAAGTTGAGTTAGCCGTCCCATATTCATATATAGAGACTCCGTTTTGGCTTACTGCGGGCTTCAGATCGCGGTGAATGAAGCCATTATCGTGCATGAAACTCAAGCCTTCGAGGGTTTGCTTCGTAATTTCTTGCCCTTGGGACTCTGGCAGCGGTCGTGTGAGGTAGCGCTGAAGATCGCCGAGTTCGAGGAATTCCATCGTGATAAAAACGGACTCTTGATGCTCATACCAGCCACGCGAGCTCACAAAGCAGTGCCTGTACTGCTCGACTATCAGTCACCAGCCCAAACCCAAAGCGTCGAGACAACACAAACCCGTGGATGTGAGAACTTCATGATAGCTTCGAGTTCCCTAGCATAGTCCAATTCATGCCCTGGTACAACCGACTTCTTGAGCTCTTTCACCGCTCGTAACTCTCCAGTGCCACCATCTTCCCTCTTTTCTAGATAAACAGTCCCGTAAGCGCCTTGGCCGAGATATCTCTGCCTGACCCAGCGCTCTTCTCTCCGGACCAGGCGCTGTTTCAGTGACCGCCCCGCCTCATGGAAGACATGCTGAATGCAAGATTCTAGGAACTCAGTGTTTATCTTGGAGTCGCGGACAAGATCGGACAGCAATGGTCGCTTGCTGGACATCCTGACCCGGTCCCGAAGTCGTGGCGTGAGTTTTCGACTGGAGACATGGAAGCGGGGTAGTTATTCGATGTTTGAGTCACGACTCAGCCGAGTCTCGACTGGTGTTGATGGTAATGCTATTATCGGTTCCGAGAATTAGGAGAGAATATAAAAAGAGTACGGGTTCCGCGATAAGGGTACTCTTGTTGTATACATAATAAAAACGGTCTGAGGGAACAAGAGGGCGCAGCTGAGGCTGAGTGAGATTCGTGCATATTCATCTTACGGCGATGCATTTTCTGCCTCAGGCATGAAAATGCCTTGCGGAAAGCCAGGGAGCACTCAGAGATGACATTAAAAATTCACTGTAGAAGCAGAGTTAAATATAGAAATTATATAAAGGAGGTAACGATAGGATTTCAACTAGGGACTTTTTACATGAAACGAAACTTTGCTAAAATTATTAGCGTAAGCATCCATGATAAAAACCCATTTGCAAACCATAAACAATGGTGTAAACCCAAAGAACCACAACTATGTCAAGTGATAACTCTGAATCATTCATCCGTGTTTATCTTCCTCAGGTACTATGGCCAACGAAAAGTTTCGAATAGATATGGACAGGGTAGCTAGCATCATGTTGGAGCAAGCAAATTAATCGATACTAATCAACTGGATGCTTCTCAGCGAGTATGGAAGCCAAGTAACTTGTAACCATCTTCATATCTGAACACCTGACAATCGCAAACATGACAACCGAAATGGGCGCGCACCTGAAAAACCGGGAGTATCCCTCCTCGCATACATAAACGCACCAAAGAAACCCTTCTACCGAAACCTCGTCATTCAATCTCCTCTCAAGTTCTGGCACACATGCCGCCTTAATCGTTCACATCAGGTACTGGCACCGATGCAGCTCCTGCTGCGGCTGCTAATACCCTCTTACTCTTTAAACTGTCCCAGCCGCCTGGCTCTTTATAGACACGAAACGCTTCAGTCGCTCCAGCAAGTAAACTCGCAGCGGCAGCCCTCTGTATCCGACTTGGCGTTTGACTCTGGTTGGCTCTACTTGAATGATCCTCTCTGTGGCCTGGCCTATCGTCTGCCTCTCGATCTTGACTTCGATTTGTGTTTGATCGTGATGTGTGTTGTGTGTGCGGACGATGCTTCTCAAACTCGGCGTCTGCTCGGCGTCTGGCTTCTTCATGTGCAGCCCTCGCTCTGGCACGTTTTCTCGCCAGGTCATCCATGGAGTCATCTGGGTCATCCTCAACAGTTGCATGACGTGGATTCCTTCTCGGTTCTGGACCCGCATCCGAATACGATCTGGTCCTGTGTCCACTTGGGGTAATTGGCGGTTCTCGCTCTGAATCATGAGCGGAATATCGCCTTCTTGTGGTTTCTCGTTGAGAGTCAGATGGTTGACTGTCGATATAAGACCAGTGCTCGGACCTGGCTGAGCCGCCTGAGGATCCTTCGCTCTCGTATTCCACACGTATGCCTCGTCGAATATGCTCCTCGGAGGCTCCTCGATGACGGTGCATCTTCCGTCTTGACTGGCGTGGTGGTTCTAGGTTGGAGCCCTGATCTTCTCTAAGACGCTCATCCGAGTACCTCCTAGGTTGCTCTGGGTGTTCCACCCTCACAGTCTCGGACGTCTCCTTAATGTCATGCCAACTCAAGTGAGTCCAGTCGTAGAGAAGATCATCAACAACTTCTGCCGCCATGGGCCTCTTTGAAGCCAGAACAATATCAGTGCCCTGTGAGTTGCGGAGAATGAGGGCGTTGCTGCCGTCGGGTCGGGGTCCAGTGTCTCCTTCGTGAGCCTTTCTTTCGGCTGTCGGCAAGAAAACCATGTCGTAGACCCACAAAGCGGTCTCATCGGGGGTTTTCTGGGGCATAAGATCCCCATTATCATTTGGAAAGTCTTGTTCAGGGCCTGATACACGAATAGTGGGTGTAGTCGGAGAGCCATCAATGAGTGGTGTCTGCGGCTCTTGCTGCCTCTGACTTTGGGATGTGTCGTTGGAAGACCCCTCGATTTCCTCCTCATGCGAGCTCTGAGTCAGATTGAGAAGCGACTCATGAGCAGTCTTGACGAGGTTTTCCGCTTGTCTTCTCAACCTGCTCCTGGCATACTTCTCCGAATCATTCCCAGGGCGTCGTCTGTTGTGTTTTGTGACTTTCTTCTGCTGAATAGCCAGAAGAAGGGTCGTGCAGACGAGCTGAACAGTGCTCTTCTGAGTCTCGATCTTGTTCAAGAGATCTCTGATCTTTCCTTTTCGAAATGTCCATTTTACCCTCTCAAACCCGGAGCCGCTCCGGGGTATGAGCTCCCAAACTTCGGCATGCACATATTCGATCTGCCTGATGGCTGAAGCAACTGATTTGAGGAGCCATCGTGTGTGCATGTTTCGCCCATCGATGAGGACTTGTTTCAGCTGGTCCAGAATAATCGACAGGTCTTGGACTCCCCGTGCTATTGAGACGATATCTTTTGGGGCATTTTGGTAGGAGTCGATGGTGTCAAAGAGCACCTCCACAAGCGAGACACCCGCCGTGGCGATGCCTGCGACACCTGCGATGATAGACAATGGATCCATAACGATCCAAATGCACTGACAGGGAGTTTGCAAACGGGCCAAGTTAGCAGGGCAATATGGTGGAATTTATGGTGTCGCAAGGCAGCCTGATACCAAGAGGCAACATGACTTGCATTGCATGTGGCGTCTCAGCTGAGCTAAGATGTCAAGGGAAACATATTGGAGGGCACCAGGTCTTGGTGGGATTGGTTGTCATTGTACAACTTGAGCCCCGAGTCATTCACTCCCAGTACAGCAAGCCATGGATTTCTGTGTAATAATGCGACGGAATTCATATCAATAATACCAGGGTCTAGTTCACTGATTCCCATCCATTAAGCACAGCAGATTTAAAGTGTTACTGGGGCTCGTAGGTTAACCAAGTTGAACAAGTACATGTAATTGAGGGATGCCTTGGTGAGAGCCTTGAAGCGCTGAGCCTGTGCTCCCAACTGTCAGTCGCCATCTCTTAGCAGCCGCTGCAATCCAATGAGATGCCCCTGTGCCGACCTCCTTGGAGGTCACTGCCTGCATTCTCCGAGAGCCTGGCTCCTTTTGCGCCAATTCCATTGGCCAGTCCGCCTCACTTTCAACCCAAATGACCATTGAGGGGTATCAGTACAGCGATGTCTGAGGGAAGAGACCAGAAGAGCGACAAGAGAAAATAGCCAAGGAAGCGTATCATCGTTGAGTGGCTCGCTTCGCTTTGCGGCAAACGCGGACATGCCAGGTCAAATCTATATGTAGATAGATAAGATTAATGCATGCATGATCCAACGGAAAGAATGCAGTGCAATGAGGGTTCAGCACATCACTGATTCCTCTGGGCCCGCGGAATGAGGCCCCAGCATAAAATCATTCCAACCAGCAATGCCACCATAATCAGCTGCAGAACAGCAACTCCTGCTTTTGAGGCTATCGCGCCTGTTAAAAATGGAAAAGCAGTTGACCCGGCCTGGCTAACAGTGGCCGTGAAGCCTGCCAACAATTAATTGCTGGCGCGATCGTGGCGAGAGCTGAAACGCAAGATACCTATAGCAGCAACATGCAACTCTCGAGGTAGTAAGTTTGTGAGAACTGATACCCGACGGGGAAGAAGGATGCAATAACAAAGCCAAGGAGACTGACGGCGACTGCATCGACGGCTACGTCAGGGACAACCCAAAACATCAACTGCAACCCGAGTCCGATGAAGATGTAGATAAACACCATGCGTCGGTCGCCACGTTTATGCGTGATATCGGCAAGAAGAATACGCCCTAGCATGAGGCCTCCCTAGAAGCCAGACGCGACGTAGCCGGCGATACTGGGGGGACTGTGTCGCACTTCGATAAGGAACTCGATGACCCGCCTGGACTTATTACATTCCCATGAAACATTTTGGCGTGCTTTAATTTACCACCGGCAGTAACTTCTGCCCCGACATAGAGGAAGAAGAAGAGACTAATCATCCACACTGATTTCTGCAAGAGAACGGCTTTCATCTAGTCACTAGCGTCCTCGCCATCGGTATACCCAAAGGACTTGAAGAGGCTACCTCTAAAGCTCCAAGACAACCATGCAATATTGCAAAGTGTCAGAACCAACATCATGAGGTAAACCAGATGCCAGTAAGGAGTCTTGGTAGCAAACGTCGTCGCTGCAATTGGACTAAGCAACGCACTCAGACCATGCGCAGCATGCAACACGCCCAACCACTGGTGCGAGTTTCGCATGTGCGCAACATAGGTGTTCACCTGAGCGTCAAGGTACGCAACGCCCAGACCTGTAAAGAAGAAGAATGATCCAAACACTAGGAATGGGGGCTTCCAGAAGGTGAGGGCATATGCGATGAGTTGGATCGAGGCGCCGATGACAAGCGTGCCTCCCATGGTCGAGATAAGGCGGCTGAACCAGGTGTATGATCTATATGCATGCTCAGGCCAACCAAATTCTCAAACGCCATCAAGTTCCCCCTGCCAAGTTGAGTCAAACAGCTCAGCAAGCCATGGTTCCTCATACAAGCCCTGGAAGAGCTCATCTGAAAAATTCAAACACTGGCCATCCATCGCACCACCCAAGTCTTCAGCAGCCTGTTCTTGCGGCACATTCTGCGGTAGTCTCGACTGCATCTCTGCCATGAACAACGTTTTGACAGCCCTGAGGAGACCAGCAGTCCTAAATAAGAGGCCCATGCGAGGACCCGGGTCGTCCACGATGCCCATAGCCATAGAAACTTCTCCGAGTACCTCATGGGAACGATCAAGAACACTCATTACATCTATCCTCTTTCTCACCTCTTCCATATCCCATCCCGGCTCCTTATGTCGTCAGTTTGAAGAGTATTACCAGACAGTGGAGGAATTGCGTGCAAAAGTCGACGTTGATGCCAGCCAGGTCGCTTAGAGGCATATCAAACAAGAGTCCTAGCCATCTTTCGGTGCTGCCCAAAGCCGAATCCAGATTTTGAAGTCTCTGGAAGTTTTCCGGGATTGATTGACTGCTTGTCTTTGGTTCTCCAATGAGGTGTTTCTTGAGTGCCAGTTCCGCATAACACAGGTTCAGCTGGATGATTCCTATCCCAAACTTAGTTCTCTACATTTTTCTCGGGCAGCTTTGTGGAGATATTCAACTCACTCTCAGACTTGACGTTGGCAGGCAACGTATCTCTGACTTCACCAAGCTGCCTCAGCAGTGCCGTGATAAGAGTCGCAGATGGTGACTTCTGCGTGCCCTCCAAAAATGGCTGCACTGAAGCAAACGGTTCAGCCTGGTGGAAGATAAGCTGATACTTGATCTGAGCCACGAGTATGGCATCGAGATGCGACTCTCCTTGCTCGGAAAGAGTTTGTAGACATTCTTGCATGTAAGCAGTCCAGCGTATAGGCTCCGTCTTGCGGAATGCGGTCCAAGTTCTGGGATCAAGACGTCAGACAGGGGCCAGTCAAAAAGGGTGGGCGTATACATACGATGAAGACAAGTGAAAAAGAGCAAGAATAGTTCGTCGCTCCTCTAGTGTTCGTTCCCTCCGTGCCTGTTGCTGCTCGGCAACAGATCGCCCGAATTTGCAGCGCTGGGCCCCATTTACGGGAGGTTTGTGCAATCCGAGTTCAAAGGCCAGTGACACGGCCATTTGAGTAAGCATTGTCATGAACGGCTTGTCCATTTTGAAGCCATGTGACCTAAAATATTGTAAGCGCAATATTCTGAGCTATTCAGCTGTTTTGCATACCATGACGCAAAGCAGATGAGTCCAATGAGCAAGTCGAGGTTGGCGAGATGCTCGCAGACAATCCTCTTTGAGATGATTCGCCAGATGGTCTCTTCCATGGCAAATTGTTGAGAGATCTGCTTGGATGACAATGCCATAGTCACAAACCAAGTAAATGGTTTCTGCTGACGAAACTCTCGCGAAGTGAGAGAAGGAGGGAGGTGAAACAGTGGTGAGTTGGGTAAGAAGGAGCGTCGAAAAGTGTTGAGCTGTTCCTCGGCAACACGATCTGTGAGGCCATGGATAGACATGTCACTCTGTATCAGAGAGGAAGGATCACTTGATTCGGGTTCCACGGGACGGAGGAGTTCGACCGTGGCATCAGCCGAATTTATCGCAACGTCCGGTTGGTATGATGATGCAGGCGACGCTGGAGTGCTATACTCTGGTGGCGGATCGAAAGGAACTTGTCCGCTGGAGTCAACCGAAGGGGGATCGTTCGTCCCTGGAGTAGCTGTCGACCTGCTGGCACCTTGTGACTGTATTAGAGAGGCAAGATCGTCAAGTCTCCGCTCCAATCTCGCATCGGCACTCGGTGCAGATCGTATCGCGTTGAATCTGCTCTTTCGGACACCAGCGGCAGGCTCGCAGGAAATTTCAAGACGGCAACATCTAGAGTCAGTCAGACATGTCATCTTGTCACGCATCTAGAGTGCGCCTCAACGGGTCTCACCTCTCGCATCTTCCCCCATTTGAGCGATAAAAGCACTTGCACTTGGCACGGGAGCAGCCAACGCAGGCTCTACCATAAGGTGCCGGAATCCATGGTGTGGAATAAGGAGCCGTACTCGGAGCCATTTCTGCTATTCGACGGCCGAGGTTGATCAAATGTCAAGGTACTTTAACTGGAGTGATCGATGGTCTCAAGGGAGGCGGAAATGAAGTCCGCGGGGTTGGGCCGGGATCCACGCGTCGTTGATGCCTCAGGCACCAAAGTGTGCGAATCCCGCGGGGTTCAGTACGCCATGTCTCAATGTCAACGGATTTGACGACGGTATTCGAAGTTCGGGCAGGAAATGAGGTCATTGAAGATTGTGTATATAAGTGCTCTAAGCATTCTATGAGATGCCTTCCTCCCTCCACTCTTTACATGCATCATCGCAGTCTCTCTCCACAACATCATCCCAGCCAACTTAGCATGGACTCTTCTTGACAATACAAGATCCAACTCGCCCACAAAGTCTCAACTCTCCATAATGTCAGGTACTCTCAACATCTTGCGGCAAGCCTTCTTCGCCGGGTCCCCAAGGTTCATGCCAAAGGATCTCCCCGATCTCAAGGGCAAGGTTGGTGCACTCACGAACCCTGGCTACCCTATACCTCAACCAAGAAATCTGACAATTTGCTAGGTCATTGTCGTCACTGGCGCCAACACGGGAATTGGCAGAGAGATCACCCAGATTCTTTACTCCAAGAATGCGCGTGTTTACATGATGGCGCGTTCTGAAAGCAAGAGCAAGGAAGCATGTGATGCCATTCAAGCTGCTGTCCCCAGGTCTGGAGGAGAATTGATCTGCCTCCCACTTGACCTTGCCGATCTCCCAAGCATCAACGCTTCTGCAGCTGAAATCCTACGCCGAGAAAGCAAACTCCATGTCCTCTTCAACAATGCCGGTGTTGGTTTCACTGAACATGGTTCCAAGACCAAGCAGGGCTACGAGCTTCAGCTTGGCGTCAACTGTCTTGGGACCTTGGCCTTCACGCAGCAACTGACCCCCACGCTAATCTCCACAGCGAGAGACTCGCCCCCTGGGACGGTTCGCGTGGTCTGGGCCTCGTCCACGGCTGCTATCGCCACTACCACCAAGCGCTACATGGAGAGAGTCAAGGACATCACCAAAGAAACTTCGGCAGAGCAGTACTACATCAGCAAGCTTGGCGACTACTTCTATGCTACCGAATATGCCTCCCGACACAAGGAACACGGCATCATCTCAACCCCTCTCAACCCCGGAAATCTGGACTCGGAATTTTGGCGCACCATGGGCCCTACTTTTCACTGGTTCCTCCGAAAGACGGTGTTGTATCCCACGATCTACGGTGCATACACCAACATCTTTGCTGGCTTCTCCCCTGAAGTGACGTTGGAAAAGTCAGGTACATTTGGTGAGTTTGTCTGATAATGGCTTCGATTAAACATCGATCTGTCGCTGACTACCTCCTCAATAGTGGCTCCGTGGGGAAGGTTGTGGCATGCTACCAAGGACATGGTCGCTGGGTCCAAGACCCGGGCAGAGGGAGGCACTGGCATCGCCAAAGAATTCTGGGAGTGGAGCGAGGCGCAGGTTAAGCTACACACTAAGTAGGAATCGTGATCCTATCTGTGGTGGCAGCGTGGATGGCTACTGTCGTTTCTGTTTCGATTTTTCCTTGGGTTGTTTTAGTAGGACTACGAAGTTGTTAATCGCGAGGGAGGGGATTATAATTGATAGAATACGAGATAGCGAGATAATATACGTCGTTGGCATTTCTTAAATATCGAAGCCACAGGAACACTTGCAATCATGGGTCTCACGGCGATGCCGAAGCGCTGGTGCTTCACGTCTTATGGCAGATTCGAGCCATCTGAAGCTTGCCCTACCCACGGATCAACGAGACTTCGCCACTGGGCAGCCTTTCCTTAAACATGTGGCATTAAGGAATTGGCTATGGACATTAGATTGGGAGAGGGACTGATAAGGAGTCAAGTGGTTGAAGTCATGAACGCCTTTTCAAGGAATCTTCCGTTGAAGACCGTAGCCACACGGATAAAGTTGCGCCCGCGCCGTCAGGGTCCAGGAGAAAAGAGGTGGGCAATTAAGAAGTTTGTGTATCCAGAACAGAACAGGACAAGAGACCGGCAGTTGGCTGAAGAGTACGAAAACCGCCGGGGCAGGCATCATCCGTTGGGAAGAAACACCATTCCGGGGGCATCTAGTTTCAGCCCAGGGTAGATAAACTAGACACAAACTCTAAACTCCCCAGGTGACGCAGCTTTCGAGGCACGGTCTGGGCCTTTCGGCTGAATACCCGGGACGTTTACGAGATGCTGATCCCTTTCGCTTAGTGACGGACGTGCCACCTTCAATAGCTTAGACAGGTTGTCACTGTCCCTGAAGGTGATCTCTTGAAGCGGGGAAGGACAGGGACCAACATGTCGATCAATGATCATCAAGGGATCCAGTGATTTACGCGTTCCCAAACCCTGGGATGTGGGCATTGACAAGAGAGACCAATAACGGCCAAGCTGAGACAATCTTTCCCAACTAGGCAGGACGATGCTACGCGCTAGGCTGACTCGTCGAGATTATCGATCTCTTAGCTGCAATCTTGATCCCATTCCGGTCAGCTAAGACGCTGCCGCACGGATGACGCATCCGGTACTCCCCTGATGGGGACTTTGTAACTAGCCCAGGAACCTGCCGTCTTACGCGAGTCAATTCATGCTCCTACCAGACATCAAGTGCCGGCAGCGGATAGTGATGATGCATCCAAGTCTAGTCCCTGAGACGGTCTGCGAGGTACGGCCGTCAGAATGGACGCCACCTTTGTTAGTGGCGTTTATCCTCATAATGCGGAAGCGCAAGGCTTGTCGGCATTGAGCACTAGACTTTGGCATGTGGCTCTGAAAGACATGGGGAATCTGCAACTCGTGGGTAGGAGAGAAGAGCGATTTGTCGATCGGTGGGCAACTTACCGAGATACCGAGTACTTCCACATGACGATCCCTGAAGATATAAGGTGTCGTGTGCATTCCTCCCCTTCGCTCGTTCCTCGTATCTCGTCATCTTATTGCCCCTGGTCTGTTTTCTGTCGCCCAAGATGGTGGATCTCGCCTCCATCTATTTTGGCCTCTTTGTGGGTGTCTTTGTCTTTACTATTGCAAAGGTCATCGGGCAGACGCGAAGCATCTGGAAGCGCACCCACAGCTTTCACAATACGTACCTGTACTTAATCTGGGCCGAGGCTTGGACCAACTTTATCTTTGCCATTGTTACCTTTTTGTTCTTGAACAATGTCATCAAAGGAAGGCAAGTGTGGTTCGAGTATACCACCGGGGGCCATAGCTAACTGTTATCGCCAGCCTCGTCTTTTTCCTCTTTACCGTTGCACTATGGGCATTCCAGACACAACTCCTGCCCCAGATCATCGCCAATCGAGTCGCCTTGATCATGACCAACAAACGCCGAGCGACGCACTTAAAATGGAGTCTCGTCGTCAGCATCGGTCTCATCAACATCGCCGTCTGCTATATCTGGACTGTCGCCCACCTGGAAGGTGCCACCCCAGCTCAGGTCCATCACAATATTATCTTTGAAAAGGTGGAAAAGATCTTCTTCCTTATCATTGACTTGGGACTCAACCTGTACTTTTTGTATCTGGTGCGCTATCGCTTGATTGAGGATGGCCTGGGCAAGTATTGGAGACTCTTCAACTTTAACGCTGGCATGGTGGGCATATCTACAACCATGGATATTCTCTTGCTTGGCTTCTTGAGTCTACCAAATCCCTACCTGTGAGTTCACACTCTGTCTCACTTAACTGATAGCCACTGACCTTTTATAGATATGTGCAATTCGCTCCTGTGGCATACATCGTCAAGCTGTATATCGAGCTACTGATGGCCAGCCTCATCTCCAAGGTCGTTCGTAGCAGCGAAACCGGTCGAGGCGAAGGCTGGTACTCGAACAGCAGAGAGAGATCCAACCCGACCAACTACGGTCTCACGTCGCGTGCAATCATCACGAGCACCGCCACGGTTTCGAAACCTAGCAACACCATCATGAGCCGTTTAGGCAAAGAAGCTCCTCCGGCTCGCGAAGGCAGTCACAATGGATCAGAGATTCATCTGGCCACATTCCCAGAGCCGCATGGAATCACGAAAACTGTTGAGACGACGGTTGTGGTTGATGACGGTGACGACGGCCGGAGCGAGAGTACTTTCAAAGGGACGTATAAAGAAACAGTATGAGACGAAAAGTTCATATTATTGAGTTGATTTAATGTATTGTAATGAACCATGGTAAACTTCTAGTACTGTAATAATACCACCTGATGGAGAGGCCCCTGAGAGAGAATGCCTGCCACTTGATCTCATTTGTTTCCCCCTCTGCCCATCTTTGCTTCCTTCCACGACACCACAATCAACTTAGTGACCATGTCAATATCCTCCCTGTACTGACTTTGGAAAATATCTCGCCCAAAGCGATGCTGAATCTTGTCGGAATGCCACCGCTTTGTCTCCTTTGTCATGACTTGGAACAATTCTTCAGCGTGATCGTTAGAGGAATAAACGAAAGCCGTTCTCCGGAGGAATTGTCGCACACTTGACTCGCTCAAATCTCGTCGTAGTCCTGATTTTGTCGGCCATGGGATTTCACTGCCGCTGCGGTTGTCCGTGTCGACGGATTTCCAACCATTCTCGTACCTCTTCCATGCATCTGACCAGTCGTTTTTTCTTTTCTGCTTCCTCTGCTCTTCTTTTTGTCGTGCACGTTCGGCTGGCTCCTTGGCTTCTCGTTCCTTTTTCTCTTGTTCTTCGCGTTTCCTGGCTTCTTCCTCCCTCTTCTTGGCCGCTGCACGTTCCTGAGCCTCTCGTATTCTCCTCTTGCTCCGATCAATCATGCGCTGCTGCTCTTCTAGTTGTTCTCTAAACCCTGAAAAAACACCCAAGACTGAATGAGTGGGCCGAAGGGGGTAGATTGGTGATGTCGGCTGTTGCTGAGCCTGCTCCCGTCTTTGCATATGTTCCTCTACCAGGGATAGGAATCGCTGCGCTTCTTCCTCGCTCCCACATCTTGAGTCGTCCATGTGTTTTGTGGTGCGAAACCGCAGTTTTTGAAAAATGGCGCCTGTGGTATATCCAAGGGGTACTCAAATCTGGAGACCTTGTCTGCTTGGCGTTTGTGCTACTGGCACAATGTAGCGGTCGATTCATGTAGGTCTGTGTGCTGAGATCGCTGAAACGAAGCTAGCTGACGAGGACAGGATGGTAGTTATGCAGTCTGGGGAGAAGTAAAAATGGTATCTTAGATGCGAGGTCTGGCTTTGTTTTTCTCTCTTCTTTTGTTGGGCATAATGACGTCTTCAAAAGGAAACCAACAGGTAGAAGAATAAGGAGCACCATACCAACACATAACGGTATGAAACCTAATGCTGTAAAACACTGACATACACAAAGCTTACATTGCTATTCAATAAGCTTCATAGCTATCGCCGTAGAAGGTTATTAATGCTTAAACCGAAATTACGACGGATTCTCTTCACTGGAAGGAAAATCGCCATCATAACCAAGGAAAACATAAAGCTGGTAAAGGTACGTCTGTTTCTGCTCTGCTGAGACGGGCTAGATATTTACTAGCCTAATTATCGAGGGCTTAGACAAAGTAGAGGCCGCATACACGATGGGAGGATGTTCCTGGTAGAAGTGCATGGCCCTCGCAATAAGGCTGTCGATTGATTTGGGCTGCCCGCTACGAATAGATATGCAAAAGCAGTAAACTCTATATAATTGCTCGCAGGCCGTTTATGAAAACCTGTGAATGGTGTTAGCAGAGTTCAGCGGCTCAGGGATGACTCTCAGCCCTTCCAGTTCGGTCACTTCGTTGACGGATCTTACCTCGGTAGCAGCAGAGCCCAAGCTCTTTCGATACAGTACGCCCGCAGGTTATCTGGAATCCCCGAACCTAAAGAGCCGCTTTCCCGGGCAGGCAATCACCAGCAAACTCTAGTTGAAAGTAGAAAGTCTCTCTGAAATCAGAGTTTTGACAAACAGATAAGTATATTATCTTTATCATGCAATGACGCGTACTTGTAGGTCGCGCAGACAGAGTCTGATGGCCACCTCGACCGTCCATATTGTTTGAGGGGTTAGTTCATCAAGCATTCCTTGTTACTATGAAACGCCGTAGTATTGTACAAATGAGGTGTGATGATGCCTCCGCAGCTTAGAATGTGACTGGCAGGTCAACAACGCCCACATCTCCGCCCAGCGGAGTAAAGTTGATCTTTTCGAAAGGTACAGCAATCTTGAGATCAGGGAATTCCTTGAACAGGGTGGCTATATCTCCTTAATTAGCTCTACTACAAAGGCAAGAAACCTTAGAGTTATCACTTACCAAACACAGTGGTTAGCTCTGTCTTGGCAAGGTGCTCGGCAATGCATCGATGGGCACCGAATCCGTAGCCAAGAGGATCCTCAGCAGGCCACTTTCGGTTCATGTTGAACTCATCGGGGTTCTCAAAGATGTCTGCATCACGGTTGGCCGACTGATTCGAGGCAATGATGCCTTCGTTCGCCTTGATATGCTGGGCTGAGTTAACTTTGAGAGTTCATAACCACATAGTTGTTGTTAGCATACCTTTCCGCCAATTTCGAGGTCAACCTTGGCAGTTCGCTTGATAGCGAGAGCTGACGCCGTGTGATATCGGCACAGCTCTTCGACGAACTGGGGGGCCAGGGATGGGTTTGCCTTCAGCTGCGCCAGTTGCTCCGGATGTTGGAACAAGGTAACAACACCCTGATAATCGTTAGAATCTGAACACTTATACAACGCTACAGAGCCAATCTTACCAACGCGATCATGTTGACCATGGTGGCATTGCCAGCAACGAGAAGTAAAAAGGCAATTTGCACTGCATCAGCCTTTTCAATGTTGCCAGGTTTCACTTGTTCCGTGCAAAGCTTGCTAATGAGGTCGTCCTTGGGCTCTTCGAGGCGCTTGTCGACCAAGCTGGCCAGGTAGTCGAGGAGCTCCCTGTTTATAAGTGAGTAAAAATTTCGAGATTGATCCAATGGGCACTTACTGGTTTGCTGCAGATGCTTCTCGGGCTGTGGAACTTCCGTTTGTTCGGATGGCATTCTGATTCGTGAGATACTCCAAATCGTTGAAAGGGACTCCAAGGATGGTGTAAATGATCTGAAGGTGAATAGTCAGCAACGTAATGCTGGTTATGTGGTGGAAATTCATACGTATGACGGCACAGGGAGCGCAAACTCCTTCACCAAGTCAACCGGGCCCGTGGCACAACCCTTATTCTTCATGGCAGCCAATAGATCGTCGACTGTCTTTTGGATGTACGGCTGCAGCTTCTTGACATGTTCGGGAGTGAAAAGAGGCTCGACCATACCCCTGTAATAGATATCAGAACTGAACTTCCCGGAAATGTCGCCATGAACGACTTACCTCTGATTCATGTGGTCTGGAGCATCCATATCAACAAAGGTTGGCTTAGCCTTGGCAGCTTGCTTGCCGCCGGCACTTAGTTCCGGGAAGCCAGGGCGTGTGCGGACCTACAACGATTGTCAGCCAAGTAGCTTCATGAAGAGCTTCCTAGAGTCCTACCTTGGAGAGCCTCTCATCAGTTGCAACGAGCGTAACATCCTTGTACTTTGTCACGAGCCACGCAAGACTACCATCAAACAGCTTGACCTTAGAAACTGGATCAGTCGCTCGCAGACGCGCAAACTCAGCTGGGGGCTCCATTCCAGAAGCCCGCTGGAACGGGAAACTTGGAGGTTCTGACGCCATTGAAGCAGCTGTCCGGATGAACTGCCGCGTGGGAGGGTTGCGAAGGAGCAACTTGGTAGAGATGATCTTTGCAGGGACGGGCCGCATGTTTATGGATGTGGATGCTGATGATCTGCAGGGCAATGAGAGAAGTGATCATCCACTGCATCAGCCTCAGAAGTCTTATACTCAGCTCCCCGGAGTATACGGGACATCATGAGATCATTGGATTTCAAAGCAGTGTACGATTTGTCCTCGGAGATGGCCCACTCTATTGACTTCTCGCAAGGTTGTACTGAAGCGGACGTACCACTTTGTTAGCGCTGCTCCATAAAGGAGGAGTTGCAAATAGCAGTGGCTCTACTTGAAAACTATGTCTGTTTCCAAGGTTCTCGAAATGTAAGTCAACGTCATTATGATACACCTCAAGTTCCGCCCTCTTCGCGCCAGTGTCAACGACTGCCACCCAAGATCTCGATACGAGGGCCTAGACCAGCTCTAAGTCACTTGTATCGTCCCGAGCCGTCCGGATGTCCAACGGCGGAGACTAGAACGTTTGTGTCAGTGTCAGCATGGTCTGATGAGTAAATAAATGGATCTCGTTGGTCCAGGCCCCCTGCGCGACGTTTGAGATGCCTCCGTGGAGATGGTTCAACTACCGCGGAGATGCTGAAATCTGCCGCTTAAATGCCCACCCCGGGGAAATATTAAAATGATATGATGCCATGATCTGACGGGAAAGCATTCCACTTGGTCAGCATGCATTTCTTCAGCCCTTGAAGAAATCCGCGGAAGCTCCTGATCGCGGTGTCGGTCAAATGACCTGCGAGCTTGGCTCTACCGGAGATGTTCGCCCAGCCTGCCTCCACGCCAATTCTCCTCTCGTGAGCCGAGATTACTGGATCTCATATAGGGGCAATTGGGCCACATACGTCTTAAGGCAAGCAATGATGTGGAATCAAAATCCAAAAACTAACAGAAGTAGCAAACACGAATCATCTTTCCAGGCCCACGCGTCAAAACCCTCATCTAGCCCGGTGCGAACCCCCATTCATTAGTCTAGACTGCCCCGTAAAAAGTCTTGCCATTGCCGTGTTCATTATTCATTCGTCTTGTCATGCGCTTCCCCCCCCCTTTACTTGGTGCTGTGAGAAACGGAGACGTGCCTCGTCTCGATTCTACTCTCCTCGTCCGTGGCAGCGCTCTTTCTCCTGCCGTCGAGGAAATGCAGGTGAGAGAGTGTCTCTACATGAGGCCCCTGATACTCGACGCCGTCGATCTTGACAGGGGCTTCCATACAGAGGTACATGTACCAGTAGTACGCGGCAACGAACAGACCGCCCCCGAGGACGTTTCCAAGGGCTGCAGGGATGATACCTTGAAATGAACTGTCAGTTTTCGCTCTTTCAGCTCCCCACCAGAAAACGGAGTTTCTTACCCTTCCAGATGTACAGGCCAACATCCAGCCCGGGAGTGTGCAGCCAGATGCCCAGTGGCATGTAGAACATGTTGGCGACAACGTGGTCAAGTCCAAGGGACACGAAGGCAAAAATGGGCCACCACATCCCGATGACCTTTGAGCTCAGATCCTTTGCCTGAGTTCCGAGGAAAACGGCCAGACACACGAGCCAGTTGCAGCCGATGCCTCTCAGGAAGATCTGATGCAACTGCGGGGTTATTTGCTTCTTGGTTGTGAAAGAAATCACCTCTTCCTTGTAAGGAGAAGCATCGAAAACACCGCCATCTGTTCGACTCTGTCAACTTCAACTCCCACGTGGCCGAGATTGGCGAAATCTTACATCCCATGATAATGGCCATGACAAACAGCGAGCCTGCAAGGTTCCCGAAAAAGCAAAGGAACCAGTGGAGCAGCATCTTTCGGACCGGAAGCCGGCTGTGGAGAACAGATGTCATTGTAAACTGGAAAACACGGTTAGCGGAAACTTGGGAGGCGCAGAGGTACCCGAACACACCATAGTAGTTGCGGTGAACAGGTCAGCTCCGGTGAGCACAACCATCACCAGGCCCAAGGGGAAGACTCCAGCCCCTATCAATTTGATGAGGCCAGGGGCATTCTCTTGGTACCAAGGGGCTGTCATGGCAGTGAGGGAGACGGCACAGCCAAAGGAGAGGAGGCAGCCAGCAGAGACTGCGGAAAGGAAGACCTTGTCAGGCCGCATGTTTCCCTTCCTGACACCAATCCTGGAGATGAGTTCTATCGTCTCCGCGGGCGTGTACGCCGCCAGGTTGTTGATGTTTACCACAAGTGGGTTACTCATGGTGCAGATGAGTTTGGAAGTGAGAAAGTCGATATTTCAACTTCAACAAAAGCTTTTTGATACTCAATCGAGGTCAATTGGTTTGGATTTTTCATTTTTGTATTTCTCAAGAGAATCATCATCTCTTTAACTCTCCCAACTCATAGCCTACGAGAATAGCTTCGCAGTCCCAAGTCCGTCCCGAGACCATCAAGGCCTGCGGATATCAAGATGTCTCCTGACGGCTGGTTTCTAATCAACGTGAGACTCCCAACAGTCGTATTGACATCGTGAGATCGCTTCAATGAGATTTCTGAATCTGGCCCGACTTGAGGCTTCAGGAGACCTATTCTCCTCCATTGTAGGGCTGTTTCTACCAGATAGTCTCACCACCATCAGAAGACCTCATGAATAGGAGGGTGCGTATGCCCTGCCTCTAGATGATCACTTGGACCGCGGTGGCTCCGTCGACGTCTTGGTTCGAATGTTTTTACCGGACTAATGCCACAGGGGTCTAGCCTACTCCGGCCAACGGTGAGGGCCCGTGGTCTTGAGGGTCCTGTCACACGGCGGACCACGCTGTCTGATTACCAAGCCCCTATGCTCCAGGCTTTAGGGCTCCTCTGCTATGGCGTCCTCGTGGTCTGATTTGCTTGTTATAAAGGTATCATCCTGGCCCGCTCAGCCCTGTTTACGCCCGAAATAAAGCCTATCAACCGAATCAAGGATTCTTACTTGCTTCTTTCTTCACCGTTACACAATGACTCGCTTGGTGACCACATGCTGGAATCTTGCTCCAGCAGCCAGTCAACTTTGTTCAATGGGGAGCAGAGCCGCTGTCTCCACTGCTCTCCGTGCAACCTTATCGAGACAGGCCAGGAGAGCTCCGGCTGTTGGGGTTAGATCCTTCACCTCAAAGCCGAGAGTTAATAATGGAGCCAATTATGGTCGCTTGGTTCCTGTTGTCGCGGCTTCTACCGGCCTTGCTCTCGGCTACTACCTCTACCGGCGTGGCCCTGCCCCGGTCCGGATGGACTTGACAACGCCAAAATGCCACAATTGCGTAGACGAGAACGTCCCAAAGGAAGAGAAGGAGGGTGATTGCTGCTCAATGGAAGGCAGGGGGCTAGATTGTTGCTCCAAAGCAGAGGTAAGCCAGAATTCACAGCTTGGCCCTTGCGACTTCTAAACATAGACTAACATCACCCAGGGCTCTATTGCCATGGTTCCTGCTATTGGTGGCGACCCGAATGTACAAGTTTTTGAACCCATCACTGAGAATGGTGTCCAGCTGGCAGATCTTCCCGCTGAAAATGCCATTCTTACAACCGCGCCCAATGTTCCGCCAGCCATCACAAGAGATCACCCAGCCCTTGTCAAAGTTCCACTTGTCACTACAACCAAACTTGCACAGCTCACGAGCCAGTACAAGTATGAGCAGTGGACTTTCAACGGCACAGTACCAGGACCTTTTATCCGTGCTAGAGTCGGCGACGTCGTTGAACTCAGTCTCACAAACAAGGATCCTGCCGGCAATCCACATAACATCGATTGTCACGCCTTCACGGGACCCGGAGGTGGCGCTGCTGTAACAACAGCTGAAGAGAACGAGACGAAGACTGCTCGCTTCAAGCTGCTCTACCCAGGACTCTACGTGTACCACTGCGCTGCCGCGCCAGTGCCCGTTCACATCGCCAATGGCATGTACGGACTGATGTACGTGCAGCCAGAGGGTGAAGATCTTCCTCCTGTTGACAAAGAATACTACGTCATGCAAAGTGAGTTCTACCATGAGCCCCCAGAGGTCGATGATGACGGACGTCGTTCTGAAATTGTCGAATTTTCTTACCCCAACGGTCTGCGAGAGGAGCCTCAAGTTGTCGCCTTCAACGGCAGCGAATCCGCTCTTACAAGAGACAAACCTCTCAAGGCTAATGTTGGCGACAACGTCCGAATCTTCTTTGGCAACGCTGGTCCCAACTTGACCAGCTCATTCCATATTATTGGCTCCCACTTCAAGAACGTGTACCGAGACGGCGGTGTTCTCAACCCCCCGTCACAAGGCATTCAGACAGTCTCGGTTCCTTCCGGTGGTTCAACAATCGTGGATCTCAAGATGGCAGTCCCAGGGACCTACACCCTGGTGGACCATGCCATCTTTCGTCTGGATAAGGGGGCTGTTGGCTTCCTCAACGTGTCAGGGCCGCCAAACCCGGCCGTGTATCAGAGCCCTCAACCGCCTAGGCCATGTGTGGGATGTAAGCTCCATGCATGATCAGATCATCTCGTCTCCACTCGATATCCCTGTTGCGAGGCCAAGACACAGGGGGCTTGGCGCTGCGCTTATCATTTCTCACATCGAGGGGCTAAGGTGGATAAATTAGGGGCTTTTTCCTTTGTGGCTCGGGAAAGACACTTGTAATTATGGCATGAGTGAGATGTGACCTACTCAGCGGGGTTTGTTTGGCCTTGGGATCGTGTGGTTTATAACGTATTTCGGAGGAGGGGTTGATGTCGCTTTTATGATTCCCACTGATGGCAGCTTTCTTGGCTTCAATACGTCTCAGAGGAGTTTTGTCAGTTTTATGCAAGGGTTCATTATCATGTCCGTTACTTCCAATTCATGAATCTGGATACTTTTTCCTTCACCTCTTCCGCCCAATGTGGATTAAGCCCCTCTGACGGATGTGATGTGCACCAATGCGATACCCAACAGCCGAGTCAAAATCTGCATGAGAACGGCAGAGAGAAAAGACAAGGGATGCGGTAAATCGGGTATAGATAAAACGTCACGAGGATGTCCACGTGTACGAGCCTAATTCAACCTGGCTAATGGTGACCTACCCCCCCTTGTCCACTTCGCGGCACTCTCACCCAAAGAGCTAACCTGGACCACAGCACAACTTAGTGACTCTGTGTCTGTACTAGTTGACAATGCCATTAAGAGCCCTGGAGTCCAGGGTCAGAATATATGAAATACTTTTGTTTTGCACCTTTATGATAAAGCGCGCGCAAATTCCTATGACAGAGCGCAACCATAACAACGGGTCTAATGTTTGGTCGGCAGTCTTCCACCACGTGAGTGTGAGGTCCTACTCGTGAAAACAGTTCATATTCAGCTTTGATAAGCATGCAACTTTGCCTCGGTCATTCCCCTTCAAGTTATTGTGTCTCACTTTACCGTCGTCGTGTCTGTTAGAGAACCAATCACTTACGCGGATCTCGCCGTCGGAGTGTCGCCCTGCGGATCTTGATCCACCTCCCGAGATTATCTCCAAGCCAACGAGTCTTTAAACCATGGATGGTTAGCTTGGACATGAAGCTTGTCACATCAGATAAATATATTGGACGCGCTTTACCTAGAGATTGGTGGCTGGCTTGAACATGGTTCGCTAGGGGAGGGTCTTTGGTCTTGGCTGGTCCATCTCCAAGGGGGTTTTGCCGAGCATGACGTCTACGATGCAGAATATCCCCAGAGTTGTTGTTATGGCCAGAATTATCGTCCGTTGACTTTTCAATCCCAGTTTTCAACTTGACTCTTCAACTACCAATATGAACTTCAACCCCTATGCCTTCCCTCTTTCGCCGAAAGAGTATGCGCCGAGACCGGTGCCCTCGTTGGAGGAATGGAGACAGCTATGGAGCGTCTGGGATCTTGTAACGACCAAGATGATTCCTTCTGATGCTCTGATGGAGCAACCGATCCCTTTACGCAACCCACTACTCTTCTACCTAGGACATATCCCAGCCTTGTGCGTTGGGCAAATTTGACCACTATATCTCATTGCTAGGCTAATGATGATCTCTTAGTGAAGACATACATCTAAACAGAGCAACCAACAAAACACCGACCGAGCCAGCGTACTATCACAAAATCTTTGAGAGAGGCATTGACCCGGATGTTGATGATCCATCCAAATGCCATGACCAAAGCGAACTACCCGATATTTTCCCTCCATTGAGTGAGATCCTCGAGTATCGTGACCGTGTAAAGTTTCGGATCAAGCATCTTTACGAAACCGGCCAAGCACACTCAAACCGCTGCGTTGGTCGAGCCCTTTGGATTGGTTTTGAGCATGAGGGTAAGTGTGCTGCAGAGATTTGAAGATTTGCTTTGACAATCGCATAGGACTTCACGCCGAAACCTTTCTTTTCGTGACCATCCAGAGTCCTAGCATCCTGCCACCTCCGGGACTCCCAAAGCCTGACCTTGCCAAGATTGCCAAAGAGGCAGCGTCGCGGCGCCTTGATAATCAATGGTTCACGATACCTAGTCAAACATGCGCCATCGGTTTCCATGATCCAGAAAGCGACCGGGGACCAGACCGATTCTTTGCTTGGGATAACGAGCGCGAACCGTACGACGTCCACGTACCGGAGTTCCAGTCACAGGCTCGACCAGTGAGCAATGGCGAGTACGCAGCGTACTTGATCGACACCAAACAGGTACAAATCCCGGTAACTTGGAGTAAGATTGGCGACTACCACAGCCAAACCGATTTCCACCCCTTCATCTCTCGTCTCGCCGTCAAAACGGTCTGACCAGTTCCTTTGACTCAAGCCCTCGACTGGCCCGTTATGGCCTCATTTGATGAGGTAGAGCGATACGCAAGCTGGGCGGGAGCTCGGATTCCAACTCTACACGAACTTCGGAGCGTGCATGAATTTGTCGAGCGTCAACGAAATGCCCCGGACAGCAAAGTGAACAAAGGATTTCATACGGACCCTCGTGCCATCTTCACCGATCTCACGGGTACAAACTCCGGCTTTCACAACTTCCATCCCTTTCCGATCACACATAAAGACAGTCTCTGCGGGCTGGGTGATACAGGTGGTGCAGCGGAATGGACGAGTAACTTCTTTGCCCCGCAGCCCGGTTTCAAGCCGATGAAAATCTATCCGGGATATAGTGGTGAGTTTGTTGATCTGAGATGATTCTTAAGAACTATTTCTTGGGCGGCTACTGACAAATCTACCAGCCGACTTCATGGATGGGAAGCATACGGCCGTTGTTGGGGGAAGCTGGGCTTTACACCCTCGTATTTCTGGGCGAAAGAGTTTGTGAGTGTTTTGGTCTATTTAGACACTGCTGATACTAACGCAATCAAGTTTGAACTGGTGGCAGAAGAAGTATCTTTGGCCATGGGTGACATTCCGCCTCGTTAGGGATGTGAAATAGCCAGGGGAGAATTATCGGCTCAGGATACCTACGTCTAGAGAAGGATCTGAGCTGGAGCTACCACGATAATAATTGCAAATTGCCATCGCGAACTGAATATCGGGCTCAATATGAAGCCGAACTATATCGGTGCTGTGGCGTCCAAGTGAGGTCTTTCTTTGATTTTCCCCGAGGGGTTTGACGGAGAATTTGTGACAGGGCTTCCACTCTGTATCATTAAAATAGTTGAAATCTAATCTGTATAATGCTGAGACCTCTATATGCTCTATGAAATTCAGATGTGCGCGTCATTACATGATCCAAAACTATTCCCGCTTTACAAGGTCGGGGCGTCTGGAGTGATGGGCACCAACCCGCCCTCACCCTTGAAGACTTCCAAAATATTAGCCTGCTCCGTCAAAATAAATCTATCCGTCTGCTTTCCAATCGCAGCTAGTCCCTTCCAACGCTCAAAATCCTCGGGGTTCCTCTTATCACCATGTGCCTCCTCCGCGTGCTCCCAGTGTCCTTTCGAGAACCCTAGCATGCCGTTGACTTTCTTGCTCGTAATATCGTAAACCAAGGACACAATGGTCCCTGTCTCCTCTAGCCAGTTGATCTGCCAGAGCTCTCCTGGTCGTACACACTGATATGCGGCGGTTTGATAGTTGATACGGCCGGCCATGGGGCCACCGTGGATGGCATAAACGACACGGTCTTCAGAAAAGAACCAGATCTCATAACGCCATTTTTCTGGGTTGCCTTCCGCGTCTGTAGCGTTGTAATCGTAGACAAGGTGTGTGTTGCGGATATCATCCTCAAAGGATGGGTCGAGGGGTGTGTTTGTCTGGTATCGTGGGAGAGCCATCATGAAGATTTATGTCTTATTGTTAAGATCAAAGTCTTTTGATATAGGTTGGGTTTCGTGACGCCTTTATACTCTCCCAAATCTGGTGATCTCGCTGAACGCCGACATAACGTCATCCACTCCCTCGGAAAATGCGGCTCCCAAAGACCCCACTACGGCCGGAATTAACAAGACAGCTGCCGGGATGCCTTGCCGATATCTATATCCGAACCTCGATATGGCCAGAGCTTAAAGTGAAAACTTAAGTTGGCATCGTATGATGTCACACCGCGCGATGATAAAGTCTGAAAATTGGCGCAAATCGCCGCCAGTCTCGCGGTGTAGGAATACAATCGGCCCTTTGACCCAACAGACTGGAGTCGAGTTTTGGTTCGAGGCGCGTCTATTATCCTATTTGGTTTAACGCTGTTATCATTTTGATAGCTAGTCAACTTGAGGCGCTTTTATTGCCCTGTTTCGTACATGTCTCTGTCCCCGTGGCCTATACATATAGACAAATGTCCTCACGCTGCTGTCAGGTGCTTCGGCCTCTCCGTTCTATTGTTTGGCCTTCGCGATTCCACACTAGACATATGAAGCTTCTCCCATTCGCACGCATATTTCATGGCATAGTCAACTGATCTGGGAATATTATCATCAACGCATGGCGAGAGATCTAACGTGAAAGAGATCTTATCAATATCGTGCAATTCTATCAAAAATGGGGAACCATCTGGATCCAGGTGGGCGATATAAATACCCCTATAGGAACCTTCCTGATACTCATGAAGGACTCGACAATTATAAACACCCTTGCACCACAAGATGCCACAACAAGCATCCCAAAGACACCTAGACTCATTTTGAAATATCTCGATGCCAGGACGTCTTTGGTATTGGTCGAATACACCTCGAACGTGATGAACAGGGCGACGCCGATGCCAAAGAAGAATACTGGCAACGCGCACGCAACAGTCAAACAACTGATCTTCCAAGCGAGTTTCTCCGCGCTTGTCGGGAACATCCAGTTCCATGCTGAGAGATGCACTCCCCCGTATATGGCTGACATGACCATGGCTGAGACGGGTACCCAGGGGGTGTTCAGGAGGGTGAAGAGTCGGGCGCAGAATAATAGATAAAACCCATACGACTTTTCCTCATCCTTCAAGGTCTTGAAGTCTAGATTTCCTCCCCGATTAGTGAATGGAAGTTCACTAAAAGTGTCGGTATCATTTTGAGGAACGAACTCGTCCAACCGAGAAAGATAGAGTGGTAGGGGTTCCCCGTCACTTGGGAGGACACCCGGTATTCTCATAGGTTCGTCGACGTCGCTCAGCCCGACCTTTGGGGATACTATTGACAACTCGCGACGGTTCTCGAAAGGGAAAGCTTTGAAGATGGAATCCCACCGACGAATAAACTCCTCTGATATCTCGATATGTCCACGGTCGATGAAAGGAGCCAAAAGAGATCCGTCCAGAGAATCAGAAGAATCTCTGCACAGGAATTCCGAAGATTGCCGGCCCGAACCGTCATAGTAGTATGTTGAAAAATGATCAGGGATAGGCTGCTGCATGCCATTGCCATAATGTCGGGTACTGTGTCCATACAGGGCGACGCCGGATGGTAGAATGTTGCCATAATACATCTTCGACCCTATTTCGGGCATAATCCATTTCATGGGTTTTTCGTCCAGTCCCAGTGGAGGGTCCTGGTAATCACTCCTTGGAGCCTCGAAGAGTGCTATGTGATAGCAGGCCCACGAGTAAAACTGTTGTTGGACTTTCAAGGCTATCTCGCTCTCGAAATCGCCCATCTTTACCACAAGAGGCTCTTGGACGTTCAGAGGCTTCTGAAAGGGCATATTAGCCTATGATCAAGAATGACAATCGTGGGGAGATGCTTCGGATAGTGGGTAAACTATACCTTGAACCAACAAACATAGAAGAGTACGGCGCACACCACGTGAACCATAGTGTGAACCTCTAATAATGTCAGGGGAAGGTTAGTGATCTTTCTGGAGATGCACTGTATCACCATCCAAAGAACTTGGATGACGACCAAGCACTTCTGGAGGATATCGGCTTTGCTTTTGTCGTCAATGTCCTTCTTCTGAATCTTGATCCAGTGCCCCCGTTCAGCAAGCCAGATAATGGTCTGAGTACTGGGACGAGCGGTGAATGGTCTCCGCGTGAAATGTTCACGCCAGTCGGTGTCCATATCGCTCTCTGACATGATTTCATCAACATCAAAGTGTAGACCTCCCATAATGATAAAGAAGGCATATCGAAGATCGATTTCAAACTTTTTTATCGTGTCAGTATATCATTGATATAAGTGACACACCGGGAGACATCTTACGTTGGCATCCGACCCCCCTCGCCGCCCAAGCTCAAAGTCTTCTCGCCGATTCTTGCGTCGTATTTTAAGGAGTGTTGATTTGAGATTCCAGGCTTGCCGTAGTTGATACGCCGCCATAAACAAGGCAATTTCAGGTGCAAAAAGAGTCAGGGCGACCCATTTTAGCTTTTGGAGGAAGATGAATCGCGAAGAGGTCTTGATCGGGACGTCAAGATGCAGCGCCGTATAGATACACGCGACGAGCGTTAGCACGCAGCTCTGTATGATATCAAGACTTCCACGGACATTCGGAGAGTCAGTCCAGGTAGGGGCGAAAATGGTTCGTAGGTCCTCAGTGCTATTCTCATGCGGAATGAGAAGAGACCACGGGATCTGTGTCGACGAGTTCGCCATCGTCAGATGAAGCGCAATCGCTTCGTAATATTATCAACGACTCTTCAATTTCAACACAGAAAACAGAGATAAGGATGAAAAGATGAATTTTTGTCTCAGCCTGATTTCGGGGTCGAGACCTATTTAACGCGTGCCAAGGTTGACTTGGGTTGAAAACCAGGCCACCAATCACAAGCTAAGAGACCATGGCGGTGCAGCGAGCTGAACGAGACATGGCTTACCAAGCCGCCTGGGGAGCCAATAACTAACGGGGAACCTGCAGGCGTTTTATCGACTATTGGAATTCCAGGCTGTCTCGACCGGCTCTTTTTGCCGGTGCCGATTTGCCAAGGCAGATCGGATGAAACCTGTACGGATAACTGAAACCATAGGAAGACCATGAGTTGGGTCATGTAAGCCATGATGAAACGTCGCAGAAGAGAATGTGATGTTGTTGGTGTTTTTATCAATGGCATCTCTGTCAGCCACAATATCAGAAAACACAATGATCAGCACATGACAGCATTGAACCCCAATACCGTCATTCCGAGCAGAGAGTTGTTCAATTAAAGAGGCTGTCCAAACCCTCAGGACGTATCACCGTTTAAACACTCAACGGAGAGAAGTAGTTCAATCGCCAAGGTCATTACACCGTTAGACTGTCACATACAAACTTACTTTCCTGTCGTGCATTTTATGCAGCCTTCCCGGGAATGCACATGTCGTCTTGTGGCTGGGACCTGCCAAGGAACCGGATTGCAGCACCAATAGATGATCACCTTGGCATTCTCCCTCGCCCAAGACCATATTTCATCTACAGGAGGTGATGCACATGACCGAGAACAATCAAAGGAGATGTAATTGAAAAGAATTTTTGACATTGTGCTCAAAGGGGCTTGACTATGGCGATAGGCTTCAAGTCTCGTTGAGCACCCAAGAAGGTTAAGCGAAGGTCATAGCTTGTCCTTGACAGCCTCACCCAGAAGCCTCAATGAAGGGCCCTTTGGCAGTACAGTACGGTGTAAGAACAGGGAAGGTGTCAGTGGTTACCCCAGAGCATGAACAAGCCCGTAACAGCAGAGGCTGAATGATTCGCGATATGTGGCGTTCCGGGGCGGCCATGGCTGCACCCGAGCCAATCCCTCTCTCGACAAGCTGGTCATCTCGACGCCTCTTGAAGTCGGATGCGGCACGTCAAGAGCCACGGCGTAAGGAAACTTCAGCACGTAACTCAAACATTGGTAATCCTGCAGAACTGTGCATACAAAGTCTCGGTTCCTCCCGCAGCACCGCCATCGACCTTCTCAACCTTTGACCTTTCCATGTTCACTCGAACAATACTACAATGGGCCTCCAGCACCGTCTAATACTTACATCAATTCTATTTGCCTCATTTCTCGTACCAAAGGCCCTTGCGCGAGACCTTTCCTCACCCAGCTTATCCGAGTATCCTCGCTGTGCAGTACGACTCACCCCAACCCGAGGATCCCCTCTTTTGACACGCTTTTCTAGGCAAAATGCATGATCACCGCCCTTCAAGGGGGCTTTTGCGCCCCTGGCAACCAGACGTGTATTTGTGTACACCACGAGTTTCAGCAAAATGTCACAAGCTGCGTGTCCGCGAGCTGTACCATACCCGAAGCATTAAGTGCGTAAGCTCCGTCCAGCCAAGAATAGGTCACTACCTACGGGATCTGCGCTAAACCTGATACTGCAGAGGCCAAGAACTCCAGCTTGGCAGATTGCGGTGCTCCAATACGCGACTGCTCGCAACAGTTTGCCACTCTCTCCACTACTCTCACTGTAGTAGCAGGCGTCTTTGTTGCAATTCGGTTCGGTTATAAGCTGTCGGTCTCAACCATCAACATCGATGTCGATGACTGGCTGGTCCTGGCAGCAATCTTCTCCTTCATTCCTGCTGCCGTAATCACTGTCCATGGTACAACGGCCAATGGGTTCGGTCGAGACATCTGGACTCTTAGTCCTCAGCATATTACCACAATCACACGCCTCTGCTACATCCTAGGAATATTATACTTCCTGCAGACTATGTTAGTGAAGCTGGCCATTATAGGCTTCTACATACGCATATTCCCTATGCGGGAAACCCAGCGTCTGCTCTGGGGCACCTTCATTTTCACCTCCTTGTGGGGCGTTGCCTTTGTCATTGTGGGCATCTTTCCCTGCACGCCCATCTCGTATTTCTGGAACCAGTGGGATGGACTGCATAAAGGCAAATGCAATGACATCAATGCTATTTTGTGGTCTCACGCCAGTTTCAGCGTCGCCCTGGACCTGTGGATGCTGGCCGTGCCGCTGTGGCAGCTGCGAAGTCTCCAGCTTCATTGGAAAAAGAAGGTCGGCGTGGCCTTCATGTTCAGTGTTGGTACCTTGTAAGTTGTCTCCCCTGTGGCTCTTACTCTGCCGGACAAGTACTGATGCCTTAATAGCGTAACTGTCGTGAGCGTTATCCGTTTCAAATCTTTGGTACATTTCGGCAAGTCGATAAACAAGACATGGGAGCTATATAATGTGTCTGTCTGGTCCACCATTGAGATCACCGTGGGCATTATGTGCGCCTGTCTCCCAGCGATGCGCGCGGTGCTCGTCAAGATCTTCCCCATATTGTCCTCTTCATCGACGCAAAGCAGCAGAGGCAATCAATACTACGAGCGACATAACAGTCTTCCACCCATGGCTGGTAGAATGGGGGCCCAGGCTGTGGCAACTGCCAGCGCCAATCGACTGCATTCCGATGAGGAGCACTACGTGGAGACACCCGGGATTATCTTTCACAAGACCTATGGTGTGCGATACAGCGAGAGTGATGAAGCGAGGCTCATGCCAGAGAAGTCTGGAAACCCATTTGGTCAGAGGAAGCAGTGACGTACGGAGGAGACAATAGTTTGCGAACGGGAAGCTGTTGAACGTTGTGAAGAGCTATGGCTCGGTCATTTGGTTGAGAGAATCATGCACTATTTCATTAACCAAAGCAAGCATCTAATACGGCTTCTTTAAGTAGTAATACGGAGTACCTATTCAATAAGGATAAGACCCACCACTTGGTTTCATCGTCGAGTTGAGAATAAAAGGCCACTTCTGCCACAGCTGGAAATTATGCAACTTGATGACCACCGTACCCCGCGGCGTTCGTATGCTGTTTCAGTGGCAAAGTATTTATCCTTGCACTTATCGATCCCTCTATCCACGCATTGGCGTTGAAGGTGTTCCCTTGGAGTGCCAAGTTTCAGAGTTGCCCATTTAAAATGACAGCTGCGCCTGGGGCGTTATTGGAGGAGCACTTTGCATAAGAGGCTATGCAAGACCAGCCGACCGCGGCCATCAGTTCATCATTCCATGGCTCCAACTTGCTCTCTGAATTAATTTACTCGGTTCCTCAAGTCTACCTCGTTTTGTCGACAAGAGGAGAGGGCAACACAAATTGAGCTTCTGCTAACCCATATAAGCTTGATGAGGACAGAGTAAAAACTTTGCCTGGGCCCCTGTCATCCTTATTAAGTGGACCTATCTTGCATTACTCTCTGCAGACACTCAATCATCTGATGCTTGTTGGCAGACTTGCCACTGCCCGGTGATATCCTGCCAAGAGGCTTTCCCTAGCAGCACTGACGTTGATCCTTGGCATGCACAGGGGTCGAACAAGCTAGGAATAGCCGTCAACCCCTGCGCCACCTGCGCCTTGCGGTAACCATTGCGAGGGACTCTTTCCCATCTCTTGGCCCGTAGCTTTCTCTGTTTCGGCATTCAACATGACACGGCCAAGAATCCTTCTAGAACATGGATATAATAGGATGCGGCCCCGTTAGCATACCCATTGGAGATGCATCCTCAAGTTTCTTTATTCTCCGGCAATTTGTGGATAATAGCCACAACTTTCATCACAACAGAATGATTCACAAGCTCTTACTTGTTTTCGGTGTAACATGGCTTTACCTTACTGGCGCACTTGCTGAGCGCAACTGCGACAACAGACTCTGTCTCACATCCTTCCGCTGGTGCGACTCAAGCCCGTGTGATTTCCCAGACCATGTCCTCTCGATACATAGTGATCTCGGCGACCGCAATACTGGGTACGGTGTCCTCCTTGGCACCGACGAGTACAACATCACCTGGATCCATGCCGACTCGGATCATCCGGTTTCTATTGAGTGGCGATTCCTTGTAGGCGAGACCGAGCCTGATTATGGCGGAAAGCTTCTTTCCTGGGGAGTCAGTGAGTGATCTTCACTTCCTCCCTTACTCTAACATTCAGGGAGTGTCGATGCTGACCGTCTCAAGACATAACGGACAGTCACTATATTTTCAAACCTTACGACCTCTTCGCCAAGATGGCAGCTTCTCCCAAATTCAACCTCACAGAGACCGAGATCCGTAGTCTCGCCAGCGGCATGATCAACGTCATTTTCATCAGACAACCAGAAAAGGGAGACGCTCGGGATGGCTGGCAGGACATGAGCTCCCAGTTCTCGGTGCAGAACGGATGGGTTGCTGCAGCTGCCCGAGCACAGTATGACATTGGAAAGCAGAAGGAAGCTAATAAGTGGAAACTCGGTGTCGGTATCGGTGTAGGTCTTGGAGTGCCCTTCATGATGGCTGTTACTGGGCTTCTGACCTGGTGGTTTACCAAGAAGAAGTTGACGTCGACAGAACCCCCCAAAGCTACAGCCTAACAGCGGAAAACACTAGTAACCACAGGCTGTGTGTGTATGGCTACCTGTATTCACTCTATCAAGTCCTTACGAGCTAGTTCCCTGATACCCAAGCGAAGCTTTATTAAACCCGAGTCCTTAATTGTGTATTATTGTTTCTCTACTGCTGCACATGTGCCAGTTGTTGCCTTGGATGGAAGTCATCTGTCTTCAAACGACAGCACTTATTCAAGCAGTGTTGTCCAAATTCTATTCAGACAGTTCAAATGAGGTATAAAGAGATGCCCTATCTTTGTTAGTTTTCTAATCCTTGTATAGTTAGAAAGGATGACTTTTTCCCCTAATATTGCTCCGATCTATAGGGTAGATAGGTAAGGAAGGCGTCAATGTCCTCTCGGCGCTTAAATGCAGGAGTCGGCCCATAATGTAACGAAACATGGGCTGGGTATGGGTCTATGCCGCAAAGTCAAACTCTTTGATTGGTCAGGATAACCGCTGTTGATTCTGTAACCACCTCACGTTTGGACATATTTAAGGAGGAGTTAAGTATGGGTTGAGCTGCATCGCTTGTCTTGCCTTTGCACAATCGACATGTCTTTCTCATACCAGCCCTTGGCGAGCGACGAGATTCGTCTTGTCAAAATAGAGCCAGCTGAAAATGGGGACGACTCTCAGCCAATCTTGTGCACAATCGAGCATGTCAACCTTGTGCCTGGAGTAACAGTGTCTCCTGATCGGCGATTCAAAGGTCACAGCGATGCTTGGCCCGAGATCTCCAACCACCACGATACAGACGCCCTCTTTGACAAAGGCCGAGATCCGTTTGCAGTCTCACAAGGACCCTCGCCTTCCCTCGACGAGGAAGCTCGCCTGCCATGGAGATATCCATGGGGAGACTTTATCGCCTTATCATACGAATGGGGTCCTCCAACACCTCGGCGCTTCATCACTGTCAATGGCGCTCAATTCGGAGTCACACCCAACCTATACGATGCCTTGATCCAACTTCGCCGTACCCAAAGAATACGTCAAGGTTTCAGACTCTGGATCGACGCCATTTGCATCAACCAAGATGACCTGGCCGAACGTGGTCAGCAGGTTGCTCGCATGCGAGACATATATCGGTCTGCATGGCAGGTAGTCATCTGGATCGGCCCAGAGGCTGATGATAGCTCCTTGGCCCTGTCAGCGCTTCACTGGCTGGCTAACCAGTCAAGACGACCGACCCCGTTGGAAGGAGTATACCATCAAGGGATGGCGATTGACGCACGTCCGTTCTTTGTCGTTATCCCGGGCTATCAGAGTCCCCTCAGGCGTGCGGTCTATAAAGCTCTGTTCTGTTTCTTTACTAGAACTTACTGGCGACGCATGTGGATTATACAGGAAGTGGCAAACGGTCGACCTGGCGCGCCCGTTCTTTGTGGAAACAGGTGCATTGCATGGGACGATATCTACCGAGCGGCTGTCGTCATCAACAACGACCAAGCAAGGCTCGGTCGTGATATTCTCGACAGCAGCCGGCCGCCCCTGGCTGCTCTCAACACTTACGAGTTTGCACGGGATAGACTGGCCGAGGACACGCATCTGTCATCGGAGAGGCTGTGGGGGATGCAGGTTGCCTTGGGCGGCATTCAGCTGAACCAAAAGTTGAGCTTTCTGGGAGATTGGCAGGCTCTCACGCTGGTTTTGAACCTCTGCCGAGATTCAAACGTCACCGAAGAAAAGGACAGGGTGTATGGCATTCTGGGCATCAAAGCTGTTGCTGACAGGGTTGCTGTCGTGCCAGATTACACAGTCTCCTTATCCGCCTTGTATTCGTCTTTCACAACCAAATTTCTGGAGGCAGGCGACCTTAACATTCTGAGACTGATATCAAGACCAGCTGGGCCAATACCTGTCCGCCGCCGTCTCGAGACACTCCCCTCTGCTCTGCAGCATCGCACTATTGCTCCTGCTATATTTCGGTCTCTGGATTTGGTCAAAGGATCCAAACCCGGTCAAGCCCTAGTTGGCACGCCATGCACACACAATCTTCCCTCCTGGACCGTCTGCTGGACCTGCACCCCACCTCCAGCAATCCATCTTGGAGGCAGCTATCAAACTGATTGCGGCTTGGGGTCTCCATCACCCATATATCCGTCTTTGGATTTGTCAATCACAGTAAAGGGTATTATACTGGACACGATCACGTGCTTGGGCGCGTCTCATTCAGATGAGGTCGATGAAGCTTACCCTTCAAACATTGCTCCGTCCGATCATAGCATATATGGAGACTTCAAAGCCACCCAAGAGGCTCTATGGCGAACGATAGTTGGCGACACAACGTCACAAGGGGGATGCAGAGCACCGGAGGCTTATTCTTGGCTTCTTGACCGCAACCTATGGTCAGCGGACATGGACGGAGTCTACACGCACGGGTTTGGGTTCCGCCGCTTCATCACCCGCAACAAGAGACTTTCATTATGTGGCTACAATCTGGAACAGCTCATCTTTGGGCCAAAACAACGTTTCACGATTGTGAAAAGAGCAAGGGGGGCATTAGGTTATCAAGTTTGCTTTGCAACAGAAATACAACGGGAAGCCTTTTCATGGGCAATCAACGTCATGGCATGGAGGCGCCTTTTTGGTACTCGGGATGGAAGGATGGGACTGGGCGCATCATCGGCCAAAGTTGGCGATAGTATTGCGATTCTCAAGGGGTGTAATACACCAATGATCCTTAGGAGGTTGAGAGAAGGCTGGGTCATTGTTGGCGAGTGTTATGTCCATGGAATCATGTATGGGGAGGTTATTAAGGGTGAACATAAAGTAGCAGATATCAAGATTTATTAGATTGTAGCAACAAGCTCATAAGCTCTAACTCTATGTACAAACGCTATCGTTAATTTCGGTTCCAAGATAGTTGTTACTAACTACTGGCGCGGTTATCCCACCAAGTTTAAGGGCCGGGGTTTAACTATACTAAACTTGAGGGGCCCTCCCGAGGTCATAATATTGAAGGCTCGACTCAAGATCACGGCGCCTCTCTTTCCATATTCGATTCGACTAGTGTGAAAATAGATGGGAGATAAGAAGGGTATACAGGTACTGCCTCGCCCTTGTTGACGCATTCTGACTTGGATGAAATCCAGGATCGGAATCAGGATAACAAAATCAATGATTCTCTTTCTCCGATGACCTCGCCGCTTGTGGCTTCAGGACATGACATGCGCACGAAACGCGTCTTTGTTGTGATTTAGATAAATAATAGTTGAGAAAACTCATGCATACCATGATGAGTGTTGATGGTGGAGTGTTTTGCTGATGTGGTGAATGATCTATGCCTGGAGATATCCTCAAGATCAACAAGTAACAATATTTGCTCAAGGCCCAACATCTCGCGGCGACCACAACCGTAACGTCGTGAGGAGAATGTTCTACTGACACTAGATATTATCACAGATTAATATCGTCAATGGGAAGGATAATGCAAGCTTGCCAATGCCGGCGGAACGGACCACATGAATAGTCGACTCAGAATTGCTCGTCGACCTATCCTTAAAAACACTTGATGTCTCTCATCCTAACCATATCATGCCAGCGCGCTAAAAAAAAAAAAAAACAGCAAAGGGAATGCTCGTTATATCATATATCGTAAGATTCTTCATGGTCACCATTAGTGTCTCGTGCTGCACCCGATGCCGCCTCGCCGGGTGAATCTCAAGCTGACTCTCAAGTCGACTCTCAAGTTCATCCTCAAGATGGCTTGGCTTCCCTCCTCTGCTTGCAAGCAATGCTCGTAGGTGGCGATCTCGCTCCACGGCAATTGACTTCCTAATCGCCTTGAGCTGAGAGGTTATCTCGACCATCTCATGACTTGTGGGCTCGTAAACTGGCTCCGCAATCGCCAGCGCCGACTGCAAGCCTCCTCGGCCGAACTCAAGTCTCCAGTCTTACCACAAGATGATGCAAAGCCACAGAGTAGACGTATGAGTTCTGGCTTATGTGATTCTTCAAGTTGCATTACGCGAAAACAGTCGATAGCGGTTGAGAAGAGGTTGTTTGCCCGTTGAGCCCCGCGCCTTCGCCCTCCGGTAGGCCGACAAGAACATCTCCAAGGCGGATGTCAAGGGGGGGCTCCCTGTCAAATTCGGAAGACCAGCTGCGACACCGACGAGTAAGCCGAACCAGAGATTGGGAAAGAACCTCTTAACCTGGCTAGCAAGGGCTGCAGCTGACCCAGGACCATACTTTTGGCCTTCAGGCAAGGTCGTAATAATGATGTTGTGACCGTTGATGTCCCCAGCTTGAAAAACGTAATCATCGCCTCGGCTGACGGGAAACCGGCCGTTGTGCCTGTTGTCGAGCATGTAGAGAGCGGCCTGCGCATCGATATCCAACGGCGCAATCCATGCGATGGTGTAAAGCGCGGGATCTAACCTGTCCATGTTATAATGCCGTCACACTGAGGTCCGAACAGTTGGTGATGGAAGTTGACGGAACCCGAAAACGGAATCAGGCTGCGAAGAAACAGGGCTGTCATGTATTTCATCTTCACTGTATTCTTAGGTCACCTCGATCCTGGTTTGCATCAGGTGGCTGTGTCTCTGAGGTGACGTATTCTTAACTACCAAGCCGTTACTAGGCTCTGGCATGTCTTTCCTTGGCCTGGCAATTGAAAGGACACTCGGTGCTGGTAGCATGCCACTTGGGCCAACGAGGGGGCAGAGGAAGATCATAGCACCTGGTTAACATGTTCCTTAAGAAGACTGATGTTTGAACTCTGAACAGCGTGTCGATGTTTTAAGTGAGGAAGATCGCGACTTCATGACCAGGGTTGTCGAGGGTAGATACCTGAGATCTCAGGCACCAATCGCTCCTGTCCGCCCCGTTCGAAATGTCGCACCTTCCTTCCCTCCTCAGCACTTCCGAAGTTCGCGGTTCGAACAAAGTTAAGACCGACGGCGACCAGTTTGTTTATCCGATTCCGTTTCGGAGAGTAATTACCCCGTATGCACTCAACTGTGGCCCGGTAGGTACGTGGGCCATCCCCTTGTCCTGGGATCCTCAAGCCACAGCGAAAGAGCTAAAGGAACCAGAACTAATAACTTTCTTGTACAGCTTGGTGAGGCCGCAAGACGTTGGCCTCTGCCGACTGCAAGACCGAGAGATGCACCGTATTCGATAAGCTCCTATCTTAATCATTTTCAAAACACCACAAGCTCCCGGACTTGCTTGCCTTTTGTGCGAAGAAGTTGGTGACTTCTAGGTAGCCATCTTATCGATCAGGGGCTACGATTAAGGATGAAAAGCAACAGCATTGACGACACTTGCCAACAGGGTTACTGCGCACCAGTCAATGGACCTGTGACAAGAATATTTCCCCGTTCTTCGGCCACGTAAAGGAGCCATGCACACGACCTTGATGGATCCATTACCCAATTCTCCACAGGGTTTCCCCGGCAGCTGAAGGCCGACTGCGGAACACGGGCGCGGAAGCTGGCCGCCCAGAGCACAAAACACGTATAAAATTGCATGCCATTGGTTCAACTTGCGAGTGACCTGACTCCAGAGCTCCGAAAACCGCCTCGACTGTGTGGCGTGTCGGGATGACGATGGTGATTTAATCTCCGATCTTATCTGATCGATAACTTAAAAGCCAATGCCACCCGACATCCCGACGGACTTGCGACAAGTGATATCATCACTTTTAATGGCCTAAATATTGAACGAGCTGCCAAATACCCCAATCGAAGTCACCAAGACTTCATCTTTAATTCCCGAGCACCTTCTCGTCCCAGGGTTAGTTTACACCCACTACAATCCCGATGGAGTCCAAACCCAAGGCCATCATTGTCGGCGCGGGAATCGCAGGCCTGGCAACAGCCTGGTGGCTCGACAGAGCTGGCTGGACCTCGATTATTGTCGAAAGAGCCGCCAGCGTGCGAGAAGGAGGCTATGTCGTCAGTCTTTCCGGCTGCTGCCTCGACACTCTCAAGCAGATGGTCGTCTTCGACGAGCTCAAGGCTCGATCGTACAACTTTGATGAAAACCTCATCAAGGACACAAAGGGCCGCGAAATGCTCCGGTTGCACTACGCTGATGTGCATGGCGGGCTGGATAGCTTTGCTGTGCGTCGAGGTGACCTTGCCGATGTCCTTTTTAAAGCCTTGCCAGCGACGGCATCTATTCAATTCGACCAGACGCTTGAAACCGTCATAGACGACGGAGACAAAGTCAAAGCAACCTTGAAAGGTGGTGAAACCATCGAGGCCGACCTCTTGATCGGCACCGACGGGATCCGCTCCTCCATCAGAAACCAGTTCTGGAAAGGCGTCGATTGTCTGGAGGACCTCGGCTACTCTTACGCGGTATACGATGTCGACGAGAAGAAGGAGCTCGAGGCGTCATGTGTCTCTTTCAACAGCCCGGGACATCTCGATGTATTCTACTGTCTGCGGAATGAACGATTGGCTGCAATGCACATCTGGCGAGGCGACTTCGCCCATCTTCAAGAACGAGACGATCGTTTCGGCATTCTCCGCAAGGTCACAGATGGAGGAGCCGCGCAGGTGACCGAAATTATCGACAAGGCAGAAGCAGCTGACAGCGCTGTCATCATTGATGGCCTAACCATGGTGTGCTTGCCACAATGGTCCAAAGGGCGCGTTCTTCTCGTCGGAGACGCGGCTCACTGTCTCACGCTCCTCTCCGGTCAAGGTGCCGGCATGGCCCTCACATCTGCCGAGATCTTGGGCAAGGCATTGATGGCGACCAAGGGCATCCCACAGGCTCTCGCCAACCACGAGAAGAAGCTCCGCCCCGTCATCGAAAATCTTCAGCGCCGCAGTAAGAAGATGGCGACCATGTACATCCCAAAGAGCACCTGGGGGTATCATTTCAGAAACCTTGTGCTCAAGCTTCTGCCGAGTTCGTGGATTGCTTCGTGGCATGTGAGCAGTGCCAAGGTCGAGATGGACCTGGCCACAGTTAAGACCTGAGAGGTGTCGGCTGCATTCATAACCGCAAGTTGAGGGGTGCTCTCAAGGATCGCAAGGAGTCTCCAAAGCAAGCGATTCGTCTCAGATTCCATTAATGTCTAGTAACCCGTGGTCAAAATGATCAACTGCGTGACCACGTTCAAACCTTGTCCACCTGCGTCTCTTCTGTCTTGAACGCCTCCGGGTATAATTCAACCATCTTCTCATAAGCCTTCTGAGCCCTGCTCTTGAGATCCCATTCTGCATCTATGCTTGCTGTATCCGCAACCTCCTGTAGCTTCGAGGCCCAGAGCTTCCACCTTGCTGGCGTCACCTCAACGCGGTACTTTTTTGCAGGCTGTTTCACTTCCTTGATGTAGGCATCTCCTGCAATCAGAATGTAGTTAGCCTGCGCAACAACTTGGGCCTTTCGACCAATGTTGGTTGCTAATTCTCCTGAAGTACGTGTTTCGAAAGCACTTTCAAAATCGCCGGAAATCCAACGGGTCCCGTCAGCATCCAACAGGCCTGCGCTGAAGAGCTTCGCTAGTAGAGCTGATTTGTTGACCCATGAATGAGAAGTCTGGCTCGCAGTCCGGAATTCTTTGTCTCTGGTAACTCCCTGGGCTGTAGACGGAAGATCATATGAGCATCACAATAATAGGCCACGGGGCTGGCTTCTACTCACCATGACTGCTATTCCAATCTTCGGCCACAGCAGCCTCAAGCCCCCATCCGAAATAAATGAATTGAGGGTCCCATTAGTCGTTAGCGCACCGGACAATGATGGTCAACAAATTAAGGGAGCTCACCTCCTTGCTGAACTCATCTGCTGCATCGCGCTTGATACCAATCAAGAAGTTGGCAAGCCTGTCATGTCTGATGTCCGTGAAGGAAATTTTGCCCACTGTCTCAAAGACAGCGATGGAGATCTCATTTAGGATGTCCCCAGCGGCATACTCAGGCGGCTGTCTTCTCCCAAAGTCTTTTCCGGCAAAACCAGCAACGTAATGCTCGTGGAACCGTTTGATGGCCTTGGGGATTGCAGTGTCGTCGCTGTCGGGTGCGAGGAGCAAATCTCGGATAATCTCAAAGTACATGGCGCCAGAGTCGAATTGTTCATTTCCCTCAGCTATTCTATCCTCCACATGTGCCAACCAAGGGGGCCTGTCTGAGGTTGCCAGTGGCTGAACGTCATTCGACTTTGATTCATCGATATTGTTGCTCATGGTAGCAGATGTGACAATTGTGAAAGCACGAGAGTGCGGAAGGAGGAGGTTCGATAGAAGGAGAGAAATATCTGGTGACTCTCGGTTATGCAAGGACAAAGGAACAGACAAAGCCTTGTCAATACCAGGCTTGTCGATGGAGGTAGCTTGCTGGGCTGCCTGCAGAGAAGCTTAGCGGCAACGCAACAACGGTATTTCGATTTGCCGCGGGGGTTTGACTGCGCCATCTGCTGTTGTCCAATCACATTGTCACAGCGGCATGCGCGGCAAGACTCAGGTGACAGGATGCCGATGATCTTACAACGTATGAGAATCGATATGCTTAAGTGAGGAGGCCACGAAATCCCTCATAGCTAAGGAGATGATACTTTAGTACGAGTTTGTTGCTTTTGTATGGATAGCCGGTACGTCATGTATTGTGAACCTCGAGGAAGTGAGGAGCTCTAATGAACTGTATGGACATGTACCGGGGATCTATTCGAGTTAACCTGTGTGAATGGTTATGCTCTTTCTATTTCATCTCTTCGTATCCTCTGTTAAACCAAGCGGCTTTTGGTTATGAATTGGTGGCGACCTCACCCCTGATCGTTTCCTGGACCAGTCCTGTTGGCCTCATTCTTCTCTCGACATCGAGCCAGTTCGAGATCTTCAAACAGTAATAAATGCCTAGCATCCCCGGTCTTCTAACTCAATCAACCCACCAAGGGCCGGGCTTCAACTACAACAAAGAGCACGTTGTGGTTCCCCTCACAACTCACCTCACTCTAATTGATATCCTTTGAGGACTACATACCGCGAGTAAACTAAACTGTCCCCCTCCGCTATCCGTCTCGGTCAAAATGGGCGATCCTCTTAGTGTCACTGCCTCAGTCGTAGGTATTGTTGTCGCTGCTGTCCAGGGCGTGCAGCTCCTCTCCAACACCATCGAGAGAATCCGGAATGCTCCCGAGGCTGTGCGGAATATTCAAGATGAGATCCAGCAGCTCAAGCCCATCCTGACTCAACTGGAGTCTGCCATCGACGAGGGCCGTTCTGGACTCATCCTAGACTCTGAAATCAAGATTGCCCTCGAGAACTGTCACCGAGTATGCACCAAGTTCAGCGAGTCCCTCAATCACTGGATGAGGCATTCTATCGATCATCAGATGTCCATGATCGACAGTGCAAAGATTGGGATTCTCCGCCAGGATCAGATCCGAACACTGAAAGAACAGCTGAACGGGTGTACCAAGATACTCAACGTCACCCTCAACACTGCCAACTAGTCTGTTTCGCCCCCATATTTGCATCGAAGTACACAAACTTGCTGACGCGTATGAAAGTCTAAAAATGTCTCGCCAAGAAAGCTTGATAAAGGAACTGGGGGACCAAATGCTGGGACATCTGGAAACCCTCCTCAGCAAAAAGCTTGCCGAGGCTAATGAGAATCGGAAAACGATCGTACGGTATGAGGCCAAAGCCCTGGCATCAAGTGACGCTGAAGATAAACAAGACTTGATTCACGAACTTGGCCGGCAGCGCGCCACGATTGATGCATTCCAAGGGATCTGCGAAAAAGCCTTGAAGACCGTTGTATTCGAGCGAACCGGGCAGACCATGCGTGATGTCAAAGCCACGGACAATAGCGTGGCTCTGACGGGGTTTGTCAACGCAGAGGGGGAAGAGACACGTATTGAGCAGGATATATCACAGATTGCTGCAGATGGGCGCAGCATTGCAGTTGCTGGTGTTGTGAACAGTGTGGATTTTACAGCCTTGTATTCGCAATGCATCAGTCGAAGTAGGTCGGGCTACGTGCGAGGGAGGCACAGGCCATTCAATGGCACCGTATCAATGGCAAGTCCTTTTGTCGTTGGAGTTTGGCTGTCCCATTCTTGCACGAAAACTCCCTGACCACTCCCATAGCCAACCTCTTCGCTTATCCTTTTCCTGTAACAAGGCCCAAGCTCAATATCGAGTTCCTCTAAAAGAAATAGAATCCCTGGCATCCACAATAGGGCCGAAGGAATTCGCCCCGTCAAACATGATGGCGTATCATGACCCTCCAAATTGTCATGGTGGGCAAGACAAGGTGGAAGAGTGGTGCGGAACTGCCCAAAACGGAATCCCCGGGGGTCTTCCGGACTAACTGAACATCAGCCTTCAAACATGGTCAACCTCTGGTCAAGAAGCCATGGTGGTCTAGACTTCAATAATATGTCTACTACTCGAGATTCAAATTAAGCTATTAAGCAACAGGACTTTTCGGGAACGTGTGCTGCCAGGGTCCAGCGTTGCAGAGTACAAAACGTGCAACTCTTGTTGAGTGAGCCTGGAAGGCTTCACATGTAGACAGGTAGTTACGTCGTCCAACTGTTTGTAATGATAGGGGTCACGATACGAGCTTCCGTAAAATAATCTTAGGAGGTTTGCCCCATCAGCTTCCCTTAGACGACACAAAGTGAGGCATATCTGGGGACTACCTTGCCACTCCTCGCCCATTTCCTTGTTGCGGAGCCGACCTCCTGTAACATCGCGCCTCTTGAACTGTCTTGCTCTCAAGCTTTTCCCCATACTCCAACTTTTCATGGATGCCCCGGCTCGACTGGAGGGTGGCCTCGGGTCTTGACTCGTGATAACTCTTTCGCTAGCCTGGCATCTAAACCAGACTGGGTTCCCCATCTGGGGGAAGATACTTCCACGGGTTGGGGAACTCAATCAAGTAAGAAGATCCAATGCCACTCTCGAGGCTTCTAGCTTTCTATATAAATAGTGACGGATCGCTCCTCGGCAGGATCAGTCAGTCCTCTCCAGTACCAACCTCCATTCTACCTGAACCAAGTCTTCTCATTTTTCTCACCACTAGCTGATTGTTGTCCCTCTTGCCTACTCCACTATGGGGATTTTCCGCAAAGCTTCTCTGTCGCGGCCGGAAGGCGAGGCAGGCAAGACATGGCCAGCCATTGCCATGGGCTTCTTCGTTGCCTTTGGTGGAGTCCTCTTTGGCTACGGTATGACGATGTCCCCGCTGCGCAGTGTGTCAAAATGCTGACTGATTTTGAAGATACTGGAACGATCTCGGGTATCCTCGCTATGCCTTACTGGCAGCGGCTTTTTAGCACTGGCTACATCGACCCAAACGGTGACCCCAACATCACAACCGCACAAGAGTCTACGATTGTCTCTATTCTTTCCGCCGGTACCTTCTTCGGTGCCCTTAGCACGGCCCTGTTCAGCGATTACCTCGGCCGACGACCCGGTCTTATAATTGCGTGCTGGATCTTCAACCTCGGGGTCGTTCTTCAGACCATCGCCACGGCTATCCCGATGTTTAGCGCCGGTCGGTTCTTTGCAGGCTTTGGAGTCGGCCTTGTCTCGGCAATGAGTATGCCTCCTGCTGCTACCATATTTGCCTCTTGTCACTAATAGTGTACCAGTTCCTCTGTATCAATCCGAAACAGCGCCGAAATGGATTCGAGGTGCCATCGTTGGAGCTTACCAGTGGGCCATCACGATTGGCCTATTGCTAGCTGCGGTCGTGAACAATGCAGCGGGTATGAGGAACGATACAGGATCATACCGCATCCCCGTGGCAGTTCAATTCGCCTGGTCACTTGTTCTCTTCTTTGGCATGCTAGTTCTTCCAGAAACCCCTCGATTTCTTATCAAGAAGAACCAGCCCGACAAGGCCGCACTCTCGCTTGGTCGGATCCGCCGTCTCCCCTCTGACCACCCAGCCGTCCAGGCAGAATTGGCAGAGATCCAGGCCAGCCATGAGTACGAGAAGAACCTTGGACAGGTGTCTTATCTGGACTGCTTCCGTCCACCTCTGCTGAAGCGCCAGATCACCGGCATGGCCATCCAGGCCCTGCAGCAGCTCAGTGGTGTGAACTTTGTTTTTTATGTAGGTGAAGCCATTCCAACCTGAGAGAGATATTCTTGCTAACTAACAGTTAGTACGGCACCAAATATTTCCAGAACTCTGGTATTTCGAACGGCTTCATCATCTCTATGGTTACTTCCGCGATCAATGTTGCCTCGACAGTTCCTGGCATGTATGCCATCGACCGCTGGGGCCGCCGACCTCTACTCTTGTGGGGAGCTATTGGCATGTGCGTTTCTCAGCTAATTGTTGCTGTCTGTGGAACTGTCTCAACTGGCCAGAATGCCTCGACCGGCGAGATATTCGTGAAGAACATGGCCGGGCAGAAGGCCTCTGTGGCCTTTGTCTGCATCTACATCTTCTTCTTCGCTTCCACTTGGGGCCCGTTGCCCTGGGTCGTGAACGGCGAGATTTTCCCCTTGACAGCTCGGGCCAAGGGAATCAGCATGTCTGTCGCCACGAATTGGCTCTTCAACTGGGCCATCGCTTTCTCGACGCCATACCTTGTTAACTATGGCAAAGGCTACGCGAATTTGCAGTCCAAGATTTTCTTTGTCTGGTTTGGAGCTTGTTTCCTTTGCATCTTCTTCGTATACTTTTTTGTTTACGAGACGAAGGGTCTTTCACTGGAGGAAGTGGAGCTTTTGTACGATGAAGTTTCTGTTGCAAGCAAGTCGGTCCATTGGAAGCCTTCCGCTACAATGGTGCAGATTCAGGGCGGCCAGGTTGATGGAGAGAAGGTCATGGGTACTGGGGAGCTGAGCGCCTCTCACCATGAGGGCAAGTCTTCGGAGAGCGCTTGATAGGCACGAGTCAAGGGCCAGGTCTGTGTAGGATGTGGTCATATCAGCCTCTGTATACCTCTATCTTGGGCTTCCGACTTATGTAGCATTGAGAAGATGATTAAACACGTAGAAGGCAAGCCTTGGATACGTCTTCTCGAACCTTAGCCCAAAATTGACAGGTTCATGTAATCATACTGCCCTCGTTTGACCTCGCTGATCGCTATCCGTCGGGTTATTAAGGCGAAAACGTCGACGCCCTGAATTCACTTCAAAAGGCCACCCATTACAACAAAGTCTATAGTTGATTGCACCTCAAAGCTCATGCAGGTTTTTGTAAAGGAACGTCAGTCATGCTCTACCCGTTCTCCACAGCGTTGATGTGTTGCAAGGGTTGGAGCCACAAAGTAACGTCAAACCGTGAAGCCGGGACTCATCAGCCTGAAGCTCATGGATAGAATTAGTCGTGTACCTCATACGTGCTGAAGATCCACCAACGATTCACTGGTATGATACTGCTCCAAGGACGTAGAGTAATAGCGATCGGTCATGTCCCATCATAACCCTATTCCCCAACATGAGCAACATGAGGCGAACCTAGACCTACTCTAATTGGCAACTCCGCAGACTCCTGGGCATTGTGTCGGTCCTTTACCGGTCCTTCCCCATGCCATGACTCGGTATCATCCAATCAAGCGTAGCCTTTCATGAAGTGACAAGTCTGGTTCCAGGAACGCCGGGATGGGGATCAGTCTAGATTATCGTGGGGCCCCACAGATATGGAGGAAGTAATGGGAAGGACCGTCTTCTGCGCCACATCAACCCTATTACCTCGAGTCTGCTTCTTGGGAGTTCCATTACTTCATGTTGACGATCAACTAAAGGGTTTCATTAGAAACAGATTGGTTTTGCTAGTTCGGGTGGCACGGCGGCCTTCCCGTGTAAAGTGGCAGACCCGGAATTACTGATTCGGGTAATACCGCGCTAGTTCTCAACCTCGAGCTTTCCATCTCGGCTACTTCAACTAACTTGTTGTCTATAAGCAGTGCTGTTAATTATAAAAGCAACATGGAAGGAGACTCTTCATTGAGAATGACCAAACATCCGCATACGCATACGCAAGTGACCTAAACGACGAAGCGACGCCATGACTCTCCTTACAACCAGATCTGTGGCATCAAAGTGCCTGAAGTGCCCAACATTTCTTGCTGGGAAATGTGCAGGAACCATGGCCACCAAACGGCGCATGGCAACTGAGGCTGTTGTTTTCAGTAGAAAGGACAAGAAGGAGGGCGACATATCGTCTGTTTTCACGTCCTTCTCTGGCCGAAAAGCCGAACCCTTACCCGAGAGATTCCGAGACCTCAAGGCGAACCTCACTGCCGGATTTGAAGAGCAAATTCAGAAATCCTGGGATGATTTGGTTGAGGTTCTCAAAGTTCGAACTGAAGAAGTCGCGAAAAAGCGCGAATCTGTACGTCGTGAAAGATGATGCATTTGTCCCAGGATGGTATGACGCCGTGCTAACTCAAACAGATCATTCCTCAGATTCAATTCTCCGACATTCAGACTAACAATGTCTCCTCGGCCAGCATTGATGCTGTTCGACGAACCGGCGTTGCTGTCATCAGGGGCGTTGTGCCCAAGGACACCACCGAGGCACTTCTCAGCGACGTGCGCCAATATTTTTCCAAGCATGCATTCAAGGGCTTCCCATCAGATGCCGTCCAAAAGGTCGGTGACGTTTTACCTCCGTAGCAGATCGCATTTTTAACACGAACCAGGTCGTTTACGAGTCGTACTGGAGTCCATCCCAGGTCAAGGCGAGGTCGCATCCAAACATGCTGGCCACACAATCGTGGATGAATCAGTTTTACCACGCCGACGCGGATCAGAAAAGTTAGTAGCCTTGCTCCAATATCTTTACCTACAAAAGCTGACTTTGCCAATTCCAGTTGACCTCAGCACTCCACTCTCTTATTGCGACCGAGTCCAGATTCGTCCTCCTGGTGATAAACAATTTGCGCTTTCTCCACACGTTGATGGTGGAGGCGTGGAACGATGGGAGGACAAAGCCTACAACCATGTTTATCGCAAGATATTCCAAGGAAAGGTAAGATGAAACTTTTCATCTATGAAGCATATAGTTAACCGTGAGAAGTGGCAAGAGTATGACCCGTGGGATCTCACTGGCCGGCTCGACGCCAACATGAACATGTATGATGGACCAGGAGGTTGCTCTGTGTTCCGCACATTCCAAAGCTGGCTTGGGTTGTCTCGACATGGACCTAATGAAGGTGAGTTAGCAGCCCTCCATACGCCGAATTGTGGCTAATCAAAAAGGAACTCTCGTCGTTCATCCCATCTTGCAGCCATCTACGGCTTACTGGATGCTCCGTCCGTTCTTCAAGCCCACCCAGAGGGGCTCACTAAATGGGTGGAAGTTCTCCCTCGACGACGACGATGGCAACGTTTTTCTTCACGGTGCGAATCCTGGAACCGCGCAGGAGCATAACCCTGACCATCATCCGCATTTAATGTTGAGTGAAACTATGATACCTTACCCTACCGTCGAGCCTGGCGACACTGGTACGTTCACATGAGGTCAAAAGAACATCATGCTAACATCTGCAGTGTTCTGGAGTGCCGACACTATCCACGGCACGGAGAGCGAGAACACGGGAAACGTCGACGCCTGCGTTTTTTACATTCCATCGGTCCCGCTGACAGCTAGCAACGCGGTAAGATGCTTGAGCCTTGTTTGTGAAGAACTTCTAGCTAACGTCGCGCAGCAATACGTTGCGCAGCAGCGGGATGCCTTTCTGAAGGGAGTCCCTCCACCTGACTTCCCTGGTGGTAGCGGAGAGTCTGAGTTTGCGGACAGAGGAAGCACCAAGGATATTCTGAGTGACTCTGGCAGACTTGCAATGGGATTGAGCCCTTTAAACACATCGGAAGCGACCAAGGGGAAGGAGGGCCTTGTGTCTGAGGTGAACAAGATCTTGGGTTACTGAGAGAGTAATCATGCAAGAAAGCGGTTTTGGTGTACCTCTTAGCTGACATGGCTACGGCATGTTGAGAGTTTGAAAAGTAGTCCTGAAGATGATCGGGTGCTTACTCATTCCTTCGTTAGGCCGCATAATTCTAATTCCATGGCTGTTTCGATATCATAGAGTAAGTAACTATGCAAGAGAATACGGGCTTGAACTATTCCTCATTTTTAAACTGCAAACCTCGCATTATCCACCGTTGCTGCTTGCGTACCTCGATTCTACAGGGTGGGATGAAGCCGGCGAGGGTACGGGGAGCCACAAAGGCAGTTCCCGCACAAGCTAATCAACTTTTGCTACAACCCTCTTAAGTGCAGCCGTAAAAAGCTGACGCACGCTACTGCAACATTGTCCACTTCGCGACTGCATCATGATGTCTTTTGTTCGCCTTATCTCAGCCATCTCCTGCGCTATGAGTGGCGAACTACCCTTCTTGGAATTTTCCGAGTTCATCGCCGGAGGCATCAATGCCAGAGAATACGTCGATTTTGATGACAGGGCTGATATCAGGTTCGAATTAAATGGCAAAAGGATCACCCTCTTTGTCTTTGCCAGCTCTCTAGAGGGAGAGAACGGAGGCGAAAATGAGGAAGGGCGCTTCGAGGATCAGTTCATCCCAATTTCATCTATGAGCCCCCAGCCAGATTATCACTTCCCAAGTACTCATCAAAAGATATCATGATCAAAGAGGAATACCTTGGGGGTATTTTTAGCGCCGCCAAAGCGCGAATTGGGTCCCAAATTCTATCTTGCAAGGCTTTTGCGAGCGGGATCAATCACTCGGATCTTGATAAAGAGGTTGAGACCCATCACGAGATACACCAAGCTTGCATCAAAGCTGGAATTCAGATACGAATTCCATAGCTCAGAAGGTTTATAGTGTATGCAGACTCGGGGGCCGTAATTGGATTCGTACGTGGATTTGTTGAGTCCGGACCCTATGGAGGCACCCTCAGCGAGATACGTCTGAATAACGTACCGAAGAAGTTGAGGCAGAAATGGCTGCTTCAGATAAGTGAGACCATAAGGTTTTTGCACAGTTTGGACTTTTCTGGGGTGACAGAAAGGCAGCGAATGTGGTCATCGATCCGAATAACGACGCTTGGCTCATTGACGTGGCGGGTGGATGGACGAATGGGTGGGTTGACAAGAAGGTCGCTGGTACGATGGAGGGTGAAAACCAGGCGTTGCGGAGGATGACAACGTATCTGGGCTTTGCAAATTAGATATCCCTGCTCTGGCAAGGAAATCTCTATGTCTGCATATGCTTTGATAGATACCTTGCTTCGCATATACCTTTCTTTTGGTAGTCATGTAGACCAATATTTAATGATATCACGCAGCTTGTGCACAAGGCATGGTGGCATCCCAACATGTAGAGCTGTATTCCAGCAATGTTTGGGACAAGCTCCTGTTAACGAGACCCGTAGCCAATCCTTCCCCCTGACCAGCCCAATGTTTGACCGGACAAAAACATCGTTTGTACCTCAGCCCAAGTTTTTGTACTAGACTTTCATCTCAACCATTTGTACTACTCGAATTGCTTTGCGTCTTCGGCTTGTTCTCATGATGGCCCGCCATCGCATGCAGACCCTGGCAGTAGCTTCGGCAATCGGAGGTAGTTGCGGGGAAGTCAGACATCAACTAGACAGATCTCAGCCCATTATTCAGTATTTTATGACTATTTCTTTGTCGATCTTTGATCCAGGGGATCCGAGTCGTCAATAAACGCTCAGCATGGTAGCCATGTTTCAGTAAGTCGAATCATAACTCGAGTCTTCAACACACGCAGGGGCCGGAGCTTGGTGGCCGGCGCCGGTTTGCAGAAACCAGGCTTTCATTGGTCAACTGAGAGGCAAAATTTCCCTCGTATTCTTTGACAGGCATTACCCCTCAGTTGATTGTAGACCGGACTGACGCTGTGGCGTGGCAACTTGTCTCGTCAAGGACACAGCTTGGCAGTTCAATGTGCGGAACCGATTGGCTGAGGTGGCACGGCTTCATGTGGCTGACCGAGTTGAGAACTTGTGGCGAGCTGAAATATGTATGTCTCGCTCGCTGCGTTCAAAGAGCCTAGACAGCAGCGTTTTGGCGAGATTGCATGCGGTACCCCTCAATTGATGTCCAATGAATCCCTGCACTAGGTTGACTCTTGGGCGGTTACAGAAACATGGCTTGGAGAATGATTCCCCTTCGTAGATGAGTTCACACACTCTCTTATGGCATGGAGCCGGCTTAGCAAAGAATTGGCATGGAAGAGTTGAGGAGTGTTTGATAAGACTTAAGAAAACGCGGATCACAAGGAAACGCCGCGTAATTCGAACCTCATGCTTGGCCAAGACCTTGGCCATTCGAAGCATCAGGTACTGTACTATTCGCAGCTCAACCCCGCACGACCTTGATGTGTTGGGCTACAAAGGTGGTGCAGCCCGTGTTGATATGTCTCACCCTGAGTGAATCATTTTATGCAGCTACTCTAGGCTGGAACATAGTTCGCTAGTACCGAGTTCCGCAGAACTCGGACAAGCTTCTTCATTCACACTCAAAGCGGTAAAGATTCACCCGTAGGGCGAGGGGTATCAACATCACAAGTGTAGACTAGGTACTGACTCCTTTCTTAATAGCCACGGTAGGCATCTAATCCATTGTTTCGACATGATGGATTGTTGTCTTCAAATAGGCAAGACTGGATGTGCTAGCCGAGACAAATGGGTGACATAAAGCTCAACCCCTCTCGCAAACGCATACTTGACCTCACAGCCCAGCTTCACAGACAAGGGCAACTCAGACAAGACCCCGATGTTGCATTGCATTTCGAGACATTGACCGCTGCCTATGGTGCAGGGTCTCGAAGCCAATGAGGCAGAGTATACAGGCCACGCATGTCAATTGTCGTCAGTGGGATGTTGATCTTGACACATCGCAGAGACCGTTGTTGAGACATCCTCGATCCTCTCCTTGCTGCTGACGCGTCTTGAGTCTCCGTATTCGCATCTCGGGTCGTCGGGCTCGTCTTCACCTGGCCGAAAACTTACTCTCAACAGGTATAAAAGGCCTCGTCTCCTCGACGGTTCTCTCTCCTCTCCAGACATCATCAGCAACTTCACTGCCTCTTTCACAACTACAAACACTTCCTTACTACACTCAAGCTTCCAAGCAACACATTCAAGTTCGTCCTCCAACATCACACGCAAGACCCTTCACTAACACCCGCCTAGAATGCCTTACACCATCAAGGTCCGCGTCTACCAGACCAACACCAACGCCTACTTCCACATCGTGGAGAAGGGCTGCTGGCACTACGCCAAGGGTGCTGAGTGGAGCGAGCACAACGGCGTTCTCACCCTGACCATGGGCGACAGCGGCACCTCGGGCATGCTCCGCTTCAAGACGGAGCAGGGCAAGGAGGCCTTCTTCATCGCCATGGGCGTCCACAACTACAAGCCCTGGGTCGACACCGTCACCGGCCTCGCCGACGACGTCACCTGCGTCAAGGCCCTGCCCGAGTACTACGGTAACGCCTCCGACAGGACCCGTTCTAGGGAGTCTCAGCGTACTTCGCAGTCGATTCTCAACATTGACCGCAGGACCATTGCTACTGAGTACAAGGTTGCACAGGGCAATGATCTTGAGCTCAACATTATCATCAACTAAGCGGTAGCGGGGGGAGTGGAAGACTGTCTGTCGTGATTTAGGTACTTGCTTGAATCAGGACTTGTAGATTTTCCAACAATTCCGATACTATACTTGAATGTACCCATGATCTTGTTTTGTGAGTGATGAGGTGTGCGTATCAAGTACTTTCAATGTCCAAAGTCCCCAAGTGTGCCCGTCCATTCTCCAGGGATATCACAGAAACGGCAAAACATAGACCTGAATAATGCTCAGCTATCAGGTAGAAAATACACGTGTGCTCAGACTTGTCACTCCACATCAAACTGTTCGGTTTCAATCAACGGCTTCAAGGACCGTCGTCGTAGTGAGTCCCTTAGTCTGCCTGAGGGTTTATCAAGTCCTAGTGCTTTTGCGATGGCCTATTTCCAATGTTAGTCAGAAACTCCCAAGGCTGAAGCATGTTCTTACCTGGCCAAATGTCGCACTGACACTTGTCGGATCTTCCACATCACATTCAGTATAGCCGATGGCCCCAGCTCTTTCGGCAACCCGACCGCCTTCAATTGAGTTATCAGGCAAGGCTTCCACTCCAGGCTTGTTCTTGTATGTCCCCACGATGAGGTAAGGAGTTCCAGGACAGTGCTGAATAATCTCGGGGATCCATTTGTACTCGACCTCTTCCAGTTCAGCGCTCGACGTCGTCTTCCGTGAAAGGACAAGAAATATGCTAGTTGATTGGTAGCTTAAAACTCGAAGCCGCGTGTACTTCTCTTGGCCGGTCGTATCATAGAGTGCCAGACGTGTCAAATGGCTATTGACTCTGCTTTGGGTTAATGGCTTGATACGAGGTGAGTTTGAGTAGACTATGAGCACTTACTTGACTTCTACAACAAAATTCTCAAACGTCTTTGGCGTATACTCGCGCGAGGTGGCACCTCTCGGATACGCATAGGTCTGAAGTATTGTATTCTTCATAGAATTATCATCGCCGACGACCACGATTCTAAGATTGTATGTTAGCAACGGCGACAAGCTCCATTTGGAGACTCACTTAATAGCTCTTTTGGCATGGTACCCCCTCAAGGCGGAGGCAACTAGTCGTGTTGAGCCTCTGCTACGCTCACCAGTCGGCCTCCTTGTCGGCCTCGGTCTTGCTTGGGTTGGTGTTGGGGCATCTTCTCTTCCAGGCGACGGCTCCACAAGTGTATAAGTTGTCGTGGTAGCAGTTAGCTGCTCAGTAAGCAACATGGAGAAAGTTGACCCAGGCGCCAGGAGGTCAATGTCATCTAGAGTGATTGGAAGACGGAAAGCCGACACGATGGATATGTCGTTCAAACTTAAACCCGAAAGCATACTCCAAGCAGCATTCGGCGCTGTCGATGATGTGAACGAAACGTCGGATTCGTTCAACTGGGTTCGGTTGTACACTCTAGATCTTTCAAGAGCTAGCTCAAAGTCATTCCTCGCAACGATGGAGGGACTCGTGATAGTGATGGACTGTCTCTTCTGTGATGCCGATGAGATAGAGGAGGAGGAGGAGTCAACACTTCTCACGCTCAGGAAAGACAGTCGCTTGGAGATTATGGATGATGCATCATCAAAGAATTTGACTGATCGACTATCAGACATGAGGTTGCCTTCAAGACGCTGTAAGCGATGTGCGAGGGCTTCATTCTGCTGCAGGACTTCGTCCACTTTGGAAAGGAGCGTGGTATGGCTGGTGCGAGCCTCCAACTCGGATTTGCTGTACGGTATTTCATGTCAGTAACACCCAGTATATTGCATAAACGTGCCGAACCTCTGCAACACTGCCACCATCAATGATAGCGAGCTCTTTTGAGATTCAAGTCTCGGCAAGAGACCCATGACTCTCTTCTCACTCCATGCCCATCGAAGGCGGTGCATCAGCCCATCTTTGGGACAGACAATCGATTCAAGCTCCGAAATTGTCAAGACTGAATGAGTTATGACGATCGAAAGATGGTCCAACTGAATCAAAGCTTTCCGAGAGGGGTCGAGGCTCTCGATTGAGTCGATGAGCGACTGCACCGACGACAGCGTCAGCTTCATCTGTTCCACCGTCTCAAGTACCGAGGCTGCGGAGCTGGGCGCATCCGCAGCGGTTGAAACGAAATTGGACAGGACGCCATAGACCTTGCCCGCAGCGGCCACCAGGCCAACAACAGACGCGGCGATACTCAAAGGATCAGCCATGAGGTCTTTGAAAAGCGACAGAGGCCGCCGGACAAAGTGCAAGGCCAACAATCGCAGCGCGAAATGTCACGAGGGGCTGAGTCCATTTTATCGCGTTTCTGGCCAGTTATCAGCCTGGTGGCTTGGACTATTGAGGCGTCTAGTCGCGTTGAGAGAGCAAGGACAGCCAATCAACGGATGGTTCGTAGGTTGCACAGGGTGGCATTACGGCGCGACCTTGGAACACCTTGGCAATAAGTGAGATACCCTATAGGATATGTGGAAACTTTTAACTCATCCTACGATATGTTCGTATCATTTCTAGCTTGAGACATATGCCCAGAAACGACTAGAAACTCAGGGCTCAAGTGCCTAAGTGCCTTCAATCCTAAATTAAACATGCGGAAGTAGATACTCTAGGGCAAGGAAACGCACGTGTTGAGCTGACTAAGAAAGAATCTGAGTAACGCGGTTGTTAATGTAAACAACACCATGAAAACGAAATGGATATCCTCCAACCATGTAAGTAAGTATGCATCGGGAACAGAAGTTGAGGCTATTCCCCGGGACAGTGCCAAGTAGTTGGCTCAAGACTGCTTAATCTTTTCCAATCCACCCTTCTCCTGAATCTTCTTCTCAAGCACGTCTATGCCCGCCATCTTCTTCATGGTACTATCCGTCAAGCCAATAGGAAGCAAAGTGGCGAGTCGAGCTGTGCCCGCTTTTCCTCCCCTCGACACCAGGTACGGTGGTTTGCGCTGGCTAAGGTCTCCAGCAACCTGATTCGCCCACGTCGTCGCATCAGGCTTGACGATGCCTCTCTCCTTTCCGGACATTGTGGCCTCGATATCTTCCTTGGCAAGGTTATAGATCGAGTCTGCGGGAAGCACAGGATGGGGCGAATTATCGTGAAAGGTTGACTTGACGCCGCCAGTCAAGAGATTGATGACACGAATGCCGAAAGGGTCGAGTTCAATGCGTAGACTCTCGGTTATGCTGGTTGCTGCAGCTTTGGAAGCACCGTAGGCTCCCTGGAAAGGCAACGCACAGCCGAGAAGACTTGATCCTGAGGTGTGGTTGGCGATGATGGGATTCCGGTCCGACTTGAGCAGCAGGGGTAGAAACGCCCGAGTGACACGAATGATGGAAAAGACGTTGAGCTCGAACAAGTCGTGAGCCTTGTCGATATCGATGTGAATAATGGGCATGCTGTAGCCAGTGCCGGCGTTGTTGACGAGTCCATCCAGAGAGCCGCCAGTCAATTGCTTGACGTGTTCGACGGCAGCAGCAATTGACTCTTCAGAACCAACGTCGAGTTGAATGCATTCAATTCCTGCATTCTTCACGGCCGTCAATTTTGAAAGGTTGCGCGCAGAGGCAAAGACGCGCCAGTCGCGTTTGTGAAGGGCGATGGCGAGGGCAGAGCCAAGGCTGCCATCGGAGCAGCCCGTCAAGAGAATTGTGCGTTTTGTCGCCATTTTAATGTTTTGATGTTCTAATTGAGTTATCTACTTCTGCCACAAAACAGCCGCTGCCTGCCATTTTTATTCTCATCGCCATTAGAAAGTCGCCGAGCCTCAATCCAAATTGAAGCCTCACGATGCACCAAAAAGTTCCAAACAATCGGGAGGATTTTTAACCGGTTGCCCCCATTACTCAGCTAAAACACGGGGCTCTTGATTGCAAACTCGCTTGGCCTGGGTCCGTCGGGGCACGGTTAGACCGCTTGCTGGGGGGGCCAAGACCGCAAAAGCCCGCTATTGACGAGAGCTGAGACATTGATTTGGGGCTGGTGGTGTTGGTCCGATTTTCGGCCAAGTCAATCAGTCGCTTGCAAGGTTATTCCGAGACTCCGCTTCACGGATCAAAACCCGCGCGACTGAGGCTTATAAATGCTGTTACTAGGAATATTCTACAGAAACACAATAACCATTTAGTATCGGATGATAGTATGGATTGATATTTTGTGCTTTTCTTCGATGACGTCCGTCGCGGATCGAGAAGACATACCGCTGGACACCTTTAGAAATGAACTTCTCTCATCAATCAACGTTCTTATTCCAACCGAGACTTTTCTCATGAAAGCACGCGCAAGATCAGTCACAGGTATTATGCTACTAGATTCACAGCAAAGTGGCCACAAACTCAGCTCCTGCAGCCATTCATCAATGAGGCCATATCAAGACGTCAACATTCCGGGCATCAATGACGAATCTTGACATCCTCAAAACCTCCGAGGTGTCCTACAACCAGCCAAACCTCAACTGGCCTGACTGACGTGCGATATTGCGCCTCTGATATGCTCAAACTACCCGAACAAGGCTAAAACCCGGCCATCGATCCCCTTGCGCTCTTAAATACGGATTTATTGAGAATATCCTACATCACGACTTGAGCGCTTAACCTGGAGCCCCGGACCATCCCCGCAATGCAACGTCTACTCGCGGGGTAGCGTGTTTATTTGTTTTGCGCACGAATCGTATTCTATCGCCAACTCTAAACTTCGGAGAAACTTCTTTGATCGGCTGTCACTTTCCAAGTCTGGAGTGATCCGCGAAAGTCGGGGTCAGGATGTTGTGGTATAAATGGCTGTAAGAAAACCGATCATCTTGATGTTATTCAGCTCACCACCACTCTCGTGCCCTCAAGTCTCCTCCCTCACTGCTTTGCTATGCATCTCTGGTCTCGCTCCAATCTAAGTGCTCTCTTGGCTCTTCTTGCAGCCAAGGGGGCATTCTCCCGAGCTCTTGTTAAAAGAGATAGCCCTGTCCTACCAGGCCTCTGGGCCGACCCCAACATTGCCGTCGTGAACCACACCTACTACCTCTATGTCACGACTGATGGCTTTGAAGGATGGAGCGGAAATGATTTCTTCTGGTGGAAGTCTGAAGATCTCGTATCTTGGACTAGAAGCGAGGAGCCCTTCCTTGTCCTCGACGGCGAGAATGGCAATGTCCCTTGGGCCACCGGCAATGCCTGGGCACCTGGCTTTGCGGCTAAGGATGGAAAGTACTACTTCTATCATAGTGGCAACAACCCTTCAGTTTCAGAAGGTCACAAGAGCATTGGAGTGGCTGTCGCCGACCATCCCGAAGGACCCTTCAAGGCCCAGTCAAAGGCCATGATCCAGGGCACCAAGGATGAGGAGATTGTCAGCAACCAATCCATCGACCCCGCTGCTTTCGAAGACCCAGAGACTGGAAAGTACTACATCTACTGGGGTAACGGAGTACCCATTGTCGCCGAGCTGGACGACGACATGGTTTCGCTCAAGCCCGGCTGGCACAGACTGGAAGGCCTCGTCAACTTCCGTGAGGGCCTGTTTGTCAACTACCGCGACGGAACTTATCACCTGACATATTCTATTGATGATACGAGGTCTGAGAACTACCGTGTCGGCTACGCGACGGCATCCAACCCCATCGGTCCCTGGACTTATCAAGGGGTGATCCTGCAGAAGGATGCCTCTCTTGGCATTCTCGGCACGGGACATAACTCGGTGCTCAACATCCCTGGAACTGATGAGTGGTACATTGCCTATCATCGCTTTCAGATTCCCGGTGGTGGTGGTTTCAAGCGGGAGACTACTATCGACAAGCTGTTCATTGATCAAGATACGGGACTCTTCCTGCCAGTGAAGCCCACCTTGGAGAGTGTTGGACCTCGAAGACTTCCTTGAACAGATGTACATACTTAGACCAGAGTAGAATTATTCAGTCCTCGACATCAGGCTTGTTGAATTTACGCCATTCTCAAATATAACCGAGAACGGTAGAGTCATATAAACAAAGAGTCCCGATATCTCTGCAGAGAAGACAGAAGAACTTGTCTATTCCAGTGCAACCTAGGACCAATCCAACAAGCGCCAATTGGGCATTTCTCTGTGCCCGAATTTTAAAGAATCAACACTGCCAAGCATGGCATATGCGGTTTCAGAAGGCGCGAGAAGGCGTGTGAATTCTGGATGAAAATTAGAACAGGTCGTAGCCGGGGCGTCACCCACCGGGGACGGCTTGTTTGAACTCACAGCGACGGTTCCTGCGAACCCTTCGAACAAAAAACAACAGCTCTTGAACAGTCTGGGCAGCACCAAGAACGATTCTCATCCTTTCTCGGATCTGGTCGACGAGCTCCCGTTCGCCCGCGTAGTTGCCCGTGTCCCTTAGAAAGTTGCAGCAGGTGGTGCAGGTCTGGGCATTCCGGGGGTCGTCGAATAGGGCATTGCAGCAATCTTCGCAGAGGCTCATCTTGTACCGTGAGTGAGAGGGAGAGGAGAGGAAGAAGTGCGTGTGTAATAACGGTTTTGTGTTGTCTGTACTAAAGGACGTCAAACGACTCTCTTTATAGTTATTTCTCACTTGAGGCGGATTACAACTCCCGAGCCTGATTTCACATTATCAGCTTGAGGCAATTAGTTGGACGCTGATTAGCATCGCAGAGCCTCACCTTTTCTGTATCTGACCTGTTATTAGCTGCCTAGTTTCGCGTATGCAACTTCCGATGCCATCCTGCGCAGCCTGCCTCTGCCCGATGCAAGCCCCCCATATCCCACAACTCATTCGTGGGTGGCCATGTACATTTGTCTTGTGATCTGAGGGAATTACATATGAAGCCTGGTTGTGTGTGATAAGGCAACATTGCACCCCTCGTTTTACTCTATTTTCTCACCTGCATTCACTTGTCTGGCCTCAAACGCCTTATGCCGAGCCTGATCTTGGACTCGGTTGCACATACCTATTTTCATAGAGCTCTAGATCAGGCTGGGCAATCTTATTTCCCAGGACCATCATATAAGCGAGCATAGAGGGGATAATGAGCCGCATGCAAACGACGCCGTGTATTAAAAACAACTCGACATTTTAGTCTTGTCTAATATGCTCTAGTTTCTACCCATAGCGTGTTCAATCTCCTTCAGCGCAGCAAGAACCTTCTCGTCATACTGTCGTCGGCCGACAATTTGCAAACTGACAGGAGCATCCTTGTACTTCTCCGGGCTATACATGTCGTACACAAACTTGTCTTGGTCGTTCTTGGGCACGTAGCTAGTGTTCTTGATATCCTTGGTAGGATCGACAGTCGTAACTGGGAAGACTGCGGCTGGGTAATCGAGGAGGTTCCATTGGGCTGTGTATCCCCAGTAGCGTGACTGATCGTGGGGTGTAGCGGCTCCGAATGAGGGCGGGCAGAGGATGACATCGACTTCTTGTCCGTCTTTGCCTGTGTTTGTCCAGGCACGGGCGTATGCAGCGCGGTAGTCCTCTCGCTCAGTGCAAAGCTGAGACATGTTAGCGCTGAAACTTGGACAGTCGAAACTAGACACCTACCTTCCAAAGCTCATGCTGAGTATGGTTCTTAACCTTGGGCTGCTCTTGGATGATGAACTTTGTCAAAGGCAGAACAGGCTCTCCACTAGCCTCCATAGTCTTGAGAGCCTCCTCGCCACCGTCAGGCCAGTACAACTCAGAGATGATATCCCAGGCCTTGCCATGGAACAGAGGCACGGCATCCCAATCAACAACTTCCATACCCGCCTTTCGACAGGCCTCTGCAACCTCGGTCAATGCACGGGTCATGGGGGGATGGGGCTGGACCACGCCATCCCACCACATAACGGCGACCTTGAGAGGTCTCGTAAAGGTGTATGGGGTCCATTCCTTGACCGTCAGAGAAGGGTCAATCTTCCAAGGCTTGGATGCCAGGGCAGCCTTCATGAATACCTCGAGAGCTTCACGGTCGACTGTCATGGGGCCTGGGGTTGAGGCGATGGTCTCCTTGCCAGCCATGGGTGCTCGTCCACCCATGACTGAGATGCGCTTGAGAGTCGGCCTAGAAAGACAAGTTAGCTAAAGTGGTTATTTTTAATTTTAGGATGCCGTACTTGAAACCGTAAACACCGACATGGGCTGCAGGACAGCGAATGCTACCGCCAATATCACCACCAACACCCTAGCACTGTTAGAGAATTTCTCAGCAGAGTAAAACTCATCTCACCAAGATACTTCCACGGATACCCAAAAGAGCGGATTCACCACCACTGCTTCCTCCAGAAGTCAGGTCGCGGTTATAGGGGTTAACCGTTCGCCCATAGATAACACTGATGGTCTCCAGATGCATGATTGTCTGCGGTTGAGTGGTTCGCGCATAGAAGACACAGCCTTCATCGTAAAGAGTATCATAGAGCAGGTTAGACCCATGGGGCTTGCCAATCCAGGCTACAAATGATGCATTGGTGGTGACATTCTCGCCCACCATGCCATGATGCTCCTTGGTGGAGATTGGGAGACCAAAGAGCATTCCTTTTGGCTCGGGCAAGGAATCAAGGTGCTGAGCACGGGCAATCGCCTCGTCCCACATGAGTTCCACCAGACAGTTAGTCTAAAACCGTTAGCTGAGAGTATCCACTTTGTGACATGTTGACAAGGCATAGGGCGTACAGCAGCCTGGGCCAAAGCGGCTCTCCGCAAAAAGGCCCTCGTGACCTCTTCCACCTTGATCTTTCGCTCTCGCAAAAGAGAAAGCAGCTCTGTGACGGAGTAATTTTCGGTGATTTCAATCTCACGTTCGGTCAAGACGGCCTTAGGTAGACCCTGGGAGTTGAGGGGTAACTCGTCTGGGATCCCCTCCAATTTGGGGTCAACTTTGGCGAGGGACTCATCACGCTTGGCTCTAGCCGACGCAACTGTCGCTTCGTAGGCTGCCATTTTTGCTTCTAATTCTGATTGTCAGTTGCTTATATTCAAGGTTGAGAAATGATGATTCATACTTGAAAGAAACGCCTGAATGCTGGTAGGTACTGGACCGTGCAAGGGTTATAACAACCTCTCCCACAACTTGATATGCTTATGAAGGAGGAAGAAACAGATATCGAGTCTTGGTTCAAGAAACAGGCGGGGTTATAAGGCCTCGGGTCCGAACGGCTAACTGATAAGGTAGAGGTAAGCCGGGACCCCGCACTTCGGGGGTTCAATGACAATATGAGCGGCAAGCGTCGGTTCCGAGGCCGGCATCTGTTAGTGTAGATAAGCATCATGGGATCTCGTGTACCCATATTGGGGATTTGTAAGTGTTGCTTGCAAGGTCACCGCTAAAAAGAGACCTCTACTGCTCCCATATCCTAAACTAGAAATGTCATTATGCCTGGTGCTGTCAAGACTACCTCCCATTTCCAGGTTCTGCATTTGGCTCCCTAATCATGGTAAACAGCTTAATTGCATCCCCATCATCATCACAAATCATTTCCTTCTGAAACTTAAATCCCCATCGTCCGTATATGGCCACGTTAGGGACATCGCGGCTCGACTCCAGATAACACTTCATATTCTCAGCATCGGCCTGATCCGTAACAGCCTTCATCATCTGAGCTCCAACACCCTTCCCTTGTGCCTCTGGAAGCACCACCATAATGTTGAGGAAGTAGTATCCTCGGGGATCAGTCCAAAGCTCTGACTGAGCTTTAGCTTGAGCATCCTTCCAGATATAGTATCGCTATGTCACGGGTTAGCTTGTTGGTATGACAAGCGAGGGGCTGCCATGTTACCTTGACGTTGAGACCTCCCCTGCCATAGTAAAGGTTCATCCAAATCTGACCAAAATAGAGTCGCCAGCCCTCCAGCCAGTCATTCCATGTTGGGGGTTGGTCTGCCGGTTGGGGACGTAGCCACATGGCTACACCAAGTACCTTGTCGCTGCCCTCTTCTTTTGCAACGTGGAATATCCCATTTCTCATACCCCACCGCATCCTTATGCCTAGAGACACAGAATTCCGCTCGGGATTAAACTGGACAGACAAGAAATAAGTCAACAGCGTAACCTGAGGAAGTACATTGGGTCCAGGGCGAGCTGGGTAGCAAGCGCAAGTTATAGGGAGTTGTTCAAATGGGAACAGTAACCACTGCCTACCTTGGTGTGGTCGTATACCCATACATTGTATGGATCTCCTGCAAAGGCTTGTCTATCAATAAGTCAACCCGGGCAACATCGAGGCGCTATGCTTGGCATGAACTATTCCAATGCCAACCTGCGAGGTCGTTTGGGCTGGTTGAGCCAGACCGAGTTGGGTACTTACTGCACGGCTTTCACCGCGCCAGGAATATCGGCTTCGGTAAGATCGGTGACGTATATGGCCATTTTGGAGTAATTCGGCTTATATAATATGTCATATGAGATGACTGAAGGTGAAGGAGGACAGTCGATATTCCAAGGTTGAAGAGTGTCTGCGGGGTTGATCAATCTTGTTCCGAATCAAGGCCGCGCAGAATTGCCCAATGAGGGAGGTGAATCCGAGACATTCTCTCCCCCCATGATAACGAGCAGAGATAAGAGCCATTTGATTTCCGCCAAGATTCTGGTGGAAATGTCTTTTTGTAGGAGGCCCCAAGGGGGCCAGATGAATAAGCGTCGCTGCTTGTACAATATAACACCGGTTTTTCTTTTTCGTCAAATCGGTATGAAGCAGGTCAGCGCCATTCCATACTGGCAAACAAATAAGGACTCAATTGTACTTTTTACAGATGTCAGGTGACACTTTCCTCCTCGGAGGGGGTTAAATTTGCAGTGCAGTTTCACGTCCTGACCAGCCACGCAGGTGTCGTGGCCAATAAGACAAAGTTTCGAACCGCACAGTTCCATAAAATCCACAAGAATAGGCAAGGCTGTGTTTACGCACGGATACTATGAATGAAGTTCTCGAGGGAATAGAACCTGCGTCAAAGGCCAACTTCCAAGGGCTCTAGTCAGGTATCAGCTAAGCGCCTCCTGCTTTTGGCAAAAGTAGTAGTACTTAATACACATCAGCTTTATGCCTATGGACTTGATCTCATAAAGTTGAAATCGATAAAGCTTTACTAGGCTGGCTGTGAATTTAGAACGATAGGGACTATGAACCGTCGAAATGCCGGTTCGAAGCCATACATTTTCTATAAAAATACGAATTCTCCCCCTCATCCTCACAAAACGATACAATGATACTTTATAGTAAATAGGCTTCTCAGTACTTTCCTTGCCCGGGCGTCAATTGTCCTGCCTCAAGTTGCATTCAAAATACGACTGTTTCCGAGACCTGTGTTGCTTTTGCTGTGAACTTGATCGTTCTTCGGTCACCTATATCCTATGTTAGCTTCTACTTCTCATTTCCTTAAAGACTTCTGCCGCCATACAATTGTGGTAGAAAATGATCTACTTGTCGTTGTGGTCGCAGTAAAGAGCCTTGTAGCCAGTCCAGCACCCCTTGCCATAATCATTGTAGCACTCCTTGAACTCGGAGCCCTTGCGCTCATAGAGCTCGTCAATGTTCTCTTCCTCGGTGTCAGTGGCAGTCAGCCAGCCCTGGTGAGGGGGGTCGATGCCCAGGTGGCCGCCGTGGTCGGCGTGGTGGCCGCAGAAGGGAGCGGTGCCAACCCACTCGCATTTGCGGCCGTGGAAGGTGCAGCCGGCGAGGGCTCCGCGGGCCATGATGACCATTGTGAGGGCGGCGAGGGAAGAACGCATTTTGTTGGTGTTTGCAAGTGAAGTGGTTGTGTGAAGGTTGCTGTGATTGATGAGATGTTGATAGTGATGAAGGATGAGTTGATTCGAGGGGACCAGATGCCATTTATATACCTTTTTACTCTTCTCCGAGTGCTTTCTTTTCTCAATCAACGTCAACCAAGCCCAAGTGGCGAAGCAATATTCCCTCTCTGTTTCGGCCGTTTGTCGGTGAGCTGGTGGAACATCTGAGGGCCATTGTAAGACTCTATTGACACGGCATGAAGTTCCTCAGTGTGGTCGTGTGAGCAAAACTCTTAGTCACTGATAGATGCGATGATGTCTTCTGAATTCCGACATGTTCATTTCTGTTCCAACGATCGGGCGTGAACGCCTACCCGATACTGTGAGTTTCTCGCAAAGTGGTAATGGAATCATTTAAATGCCTTCCTCGATGATGAGGCAGGCAGAAGTGAGAAGAGGAATTTGGGAGAGGAATATGATAGTTGCAGATTTAGTAGTAGTCAGAAGCAACTTGGGTAAGCTATTCGCCCATTGCGCCCTCAAGTCAGCTTTGATGCCCCCGCCAACAATAATTACTTTCTATTCGCAGCACACCCTTCAGTGACTCCGAGGCCCTCCCAAGTCCTCCCATAGCCGATTCGATTATTCGAGCATCCGAGACTGCCGACGTTCCGTGCCCCCTCCAAACCCGGAGCTCCCTCCGCAACCTCCTTCCAATCTAACACATCTCTGCCGAGACACCGATCTCGTGTCTCGATTCCACTACTGGGAGAATTACGAGAGACAAGTTCCATCCCGAGCCCTTTCGGATAATTAAGGGCCCGCATGATCTAGACCTCCTAAGACAATTCTCCCAGAAGGGGAAACCCGGGGTGGCGGTCCGCTTGTCGGGCCGCTTCTTAGCAGACGGGATCTTGACATTGGTAACGGAAAAAGGAATTTGATTACTCTTCCATGATCCCGTGAGACCGGTTTGGAAATCAAGGGGTCAGGCCCTTGGACACGGTTTTGGGTCCGCGGGCCGGGTATTGCCCCCCAGCTATGCCGTCGACTCTATGGCTGTTGCTATGTGGTCCGATATTGCTTTGTCGTATGAGTTTCATTATTAATTATCCTGAATCCTGAGTATTGTGTCACGTTCCCATCTCTTGTCAATATGTCCACTACTCAGTCTGTGTCAAAATCCGCAACCTCTCAAGCATTCTCCTATCAAACCTAATAATGATGACTCTGCCAGCTTTGCATCCGATCGCAAGAGTGTACCCCAACACCGAGTATTGACAGTCTCGGCAGTCGGTCGGCAATTTTAGTATGTCGTGGTCTAGCCACTTGACCCAGCATGTCCTGACATCGACTCTAAGTTCTTGACGGAAGTGAATGACTTGATGAGACCGGGTAGGTATCAGGCCATGCACGTCAGATGGGAGGGGACACTCTCCGACACTTGTGAGAAGGCCTCTCTCGCCGGGGAGGAACGAGAGATGATGAATCGCATGAGTAAGATCCATAACTTTGAATAGACGCTCCTCGGTCTTCCAGTTCCAAACCTCGGCCCACGGCACAGGGACGCGGCTGTCCAGAGTAGTCGCATATGACGTAGTAGTCGCCACGTATGGTCCCTTTTCCGAGAATGCTGCGAAGGGCACCTTTGCCAAGGTCGCGTTGGTCCCTTCTTTAAGCTTCGAGATGAACCGTCCTTCTGGCAACCTCCATATACACAGGCTGCCTTCCAAATCTGTTGCCACCAAAGCGCCATCGGCCGAGAACCACACATTTCCAAAGTTGAGCTCACGAGGCCCCGAGGTGCTATTTTGGTCGACAATGAGCTTCTTGGTCTGTAGGTTCCAGAGGTGGAATTTCCCTGCCGCGCTGTCGAGGTAGTGCGTTGGGCGAATGCTTGCTGCCATAAATTTGGAGCAAGGGGACAAGGCCAAGTGCAGAATCTCATATCCGGTGGTCGGAAAGACGTCCTGAACCTCAAAATTCATGCCCCTGCGGTTCCAGACACGGATCTCGCCATACCCATTCAAACCCGTGACGATGCTTCGCGAGTCTGGAGAGATGGCAAGGCGAATGGACCCCAGCGCATCCTCAAACTGCCATTCGCAGTCCCCGGTCCTTGTATTCCAGACACTCGAGGTTTTGGCAGACTGCCCCAGCGCGACGAGGCTTGAGTCATCAGAGAAGACAATTGAAAGCTTGGTTTTATCATACTCCATGGTTGAAAGCTCGTGTAGACATTCTCCTGTGTTGGTATTCCATATTCGAAGCATGTCATCAACTGACACTGTTGCTATCGCGGTGTTGTCAGGAGAGAACTTGATTTGATGTATTGTTCCGAAAGGGTGGTGTGGCTCATCAACACTTCGCTTCCAATCCCAAATCCGGATGGTCTGGTCCATGGAGAAGGATGCGAGAACCGCGCCGTCAGGGGAGAAGAGTATCGAGTTTATGAGACCCGAGTGGCCTTGGAGGATATTGACACAAGCATTCTCAGACAGGCTCCAAATCTGAATGGTCGAGTTGAGTAAGGCCAAGGCCAAAAATTTCGAGTCAGGCGAGAAGACCAGTCTTTTGACATCCGACGGAAGATTGTCGAAAGAGGACAAGCATCTGCCGGTTGCGGAGCTCCAGATCTGAACTTTCTTGACCGAACCCGTGGCTATCGTTTCCGAATCGGGAGAGAAGGCAGCGACTTCAACGGTTCCTGGGCCTTCTCCGGCGTCGTCTGTCAGCTCGCAGAGAAGTGCACCGCTGTTTCGACCCCAGACATGCATGGACTTGGAGCTCCAGGAGTAACCACCTCGGCCATAGATATCGAAATAGAAGTATGCTAGCACCATATTTGAATCAGGCGAGATTAAGGCCCTTTCATAACGGTCAAGAGTGAACGAGGTCTGGCCTGTGCCGGAATTCCAAAGCTTGGTTGGTATGCCATTGCCGTACGAGACAATAGTCTTCAGATCGGGCGACAAGATCGCTTCACGGACCATGCCGCCCGGTGGCATGAGTTCCTGCACGCATGCTCCCGTATCCCGGCTCCAGGAGTATATGGCCATGTCGCTTGACACCGCTGATAAGAACCTGGAGTCGGCCGAAAAGGCCATTGAGGAGATCTCGCCGTTATCTGCCATCAACTCGTGCACGCAAGCCCCTGTTGCCAGACTCCAGATGCGGATGATTCCATTGATAGCAGCAGCCGCTACAACCTCTGCATCTGGCGATAGAGCCGTGGCACAAATGGGAGCACGGGTGCCTTTGAGTTCGTAGATGCACTCTCCTGTGTCCCAGTTCCAGACTCGGACAGCTTGATCCAGAGAAGCTGAGACAAGGATTGAGGAATCCAGTGAAAAGGCCACGGCGTTAACAGGAGCTTGGTGGCCTTCTAGAACTCTCAAACAGGTGTCCCAGTCGGGCTCCACTAATGGTACTAGAGTAATCCACGGGGGAATCTGACTCCTGAAAGCTTGTCTAATGGGGCTATTCTTTGGCGCAAAGACAAGTGCAGATGAATACACCTGTAACGGAGCGAGATTGATGCCAGTCGCGTTGGAAACCAGGAAGCGCATGGCATCAGCAAGGAACTCGGAAAGCCGCTGAGCGTTCTGGGATTGCGACTGTGACTGAGACTGCAATATGTCAGCGAGCCAAGTCGGGTAAAGCAGCTGGAGTACATACCAGGGCTGTCTGCAAGTTGGTGATCAGCTGCGAGACTTGCCACGCACGGTCAATCAGTGTCAAAGCCTCGATCCAGACAAGGAAATGGTGGGTTAAGAAGATATAGACAAGCATGATATCCTCCTCCTCGAGGCCAGCCAACTCCTGGTGGTACACCCAATGCAGGCATGCGTACTGCACCACGCCCGGCAAACGCTCATCGATCAGTTTACGATCCATGTCCGAGCGACGTGTTCCGGGATTTTGAACTGTGCAGATGTCAGGTCTGAGGTGATCTCGCATCAATCCGAAGCAGCGTCTGGCCAAGTTCCTTGAGACAGCCTTTTCATCAATCCAGAATGGATTTTGCGCACGAGTCGCTGTGTCGACGAGGTAGTCCCTAAAGGACAAGTGCAGTGTCCTGACTGGGGCATCTGGGGATTTTGGAATGCTGAGAACTGAGTGAAGCATGTCGAGCCTGTCGTCGATTGTGCTTTGTGGGATGTCAATAAGTCGTGATAACGTGATAGTAGAGAGAGGGCTGGCAAGGGTGACAATAGCACCGACGACCCGTCGAAACTCTTCAATGATGTGTTGCCTCTCATCGGCGGATGCATCGGCCAGCTGTTGGCTCAGAACTGGTGAGTAGATGATGTGCATCTTGGAAGCACCTCTCCTGCTCTGGTGTTGCAACACCTTTTCCAGCTGTCGGGCGGGACTACCATGCTTCCGATCGTTGATGAAACGGCAGATGGTTGCTGCAAAAATGAAGAGAGGGACGGCGCTTTCGGTGAGTGATTGGATCTCGGTAGGCTTGGGCCAATTTGGAGGCAGTTGACGGTTCTTGGTGACGGAGGAATTCCACCCTGTCCGTATCTCGCTGAGTTGGTACTGAAGGAAAAGAGAAATGTCGCGCTCGACGACGCGACGAGGGATCTCGTGGAGGATACAGTCTTGCCACCTGCCCTCGACAGCGCTGAAGCCAAGTCGCACTGGCAACTCTGGTCGACTGGTGACAAAGACTCGGAGCCGTGGGCGCTGAACATCTCGAGTTTGCGAAAAGAGGTTGATGATGAGCTTGATGTCTTCGTCTCGTTCGCATTCGTCCAGGGCATCGATCACAATTACAAGTGGTGTCCCATCTCTAAACAGGTGGGCGCAAGCGGAGAAGGCGTCAAGAATAAGGGTCTTGAACTGTACTTGCGCGGCCTTTCCGACAATGGTAGGATCGGAATCGAACCTCTCCTTGATCTTTGGACCCAGTGCTGGTTGACTAAGGGCCAATTGGCGTGCTATCGTGGTGAAAAGCTTGGCCAAGTTGCCTCGATCTGTCTCACCCCTCTTGAAGAAAAAGTTGGCTCCAAGCAGACCGTGGCTGGCAAGTGAACGGGCGATTGTGCGCGATATGGTGGACTTTCCCGTCCCCGCCATGCCATTGAGCCAGAATATTGTTTTGCCATTGGGGTCGTGGATCCAATTGTTTATGTGGTTGAGGAGTTCCACTCGGGTATTTTGTAGGCAGGTCGGGTTGTGTTGTTCGGCTCGAGAGTCGAATGAGGCACCGTCGGCGAAGGGGAGTCGGTCGATGGCTATTCTCTGTCGGTCGACCTCCATTCTCCTTCGATCAACTTCTACTCGTCGTCGGTCGTTTTCGGCCTTGTCGTCCATTTTGAGGATCACGTCGCTGTTAGGCGCGGGTCAGCCCGAGTCTAGTCGGACGGGTAGGGACGGGAGGGCCAACTTACGCGACGTCCACCTGGAGGACGTTATGAACGATCCCCGTGCATCGCTCCAGTTCCAGGATCGCTTCTTCGACCTTTTTCTTCTGGAAAGACCACATCAAACTGCTGAATCTCCCACGGTTCGACAGCAGCCCCTCCAGCCAGAAGAGCTGCGCCTTGCCGTCACCCATTGCCTGGGCGAGCTTCCTCGAGGCGTGCAGTTTCGCCCCGCGCGGGCTCTGCAGTAATTGTTGAACATGTTGTGAAACCGAGTTCAGCTGCGTGGCGGCCTGCAGCAGCCTCGCTCGCTCGGGCTTGGAGTTCTTGACATCCTGCGCGTACTCGGACAGCCATGCAATGATCTTGACGGAGAGATCGACGACGGCAATGACGTTTGCGGCGACACCGAGACCTTCCATCGTTCGTTTCTCAGCCGTGACCGGTCGGCTTCATCGCTGGCGATTGATCGCTGGGAGGGAGATTGGGAGCTGTCTGCGCCAAGGCAATCGAAGGAAGGATTGCGGCTGAGTGCGGGGGTCGCGAGTTCTGGACCAGGCTGCTATGGATGCTGGGAGGGTTGAAAAGCTGCTAATGCAATGTCCACGTGATCCATCAGAATGAGGCCAGCCTCAATCAAGCCGGCCTCACTAGGAGCCATGTTGTCTATGTTGTTCCTCTTCTTGATATGGTCGCGTTCAGACGCGAAAGTCAATTGCGATTAATCGTTTGTCTCGATATAGCGACGTCCCCACCCCCGCGTAAAGTACCTTCCTAATAAAATCCGCCTGCCAAGACATGCACAGTGCATTGGTGCTTTGGTACAACCTTACAATCGGGACGGGCGGCTGACAAGTCAGTTGGTTGCATACTTCCCCTGCCCAACCGAGTACGAAAATAAAACCGGTGGATTTCCATTCGCTACTCAGAGTTCGGTTCGGGGCCCAAAGATGACTGCATATACATCCCGTCTTCTGTGCCGTCTTATGTGTCAGCTTTCCTGGGCAGGGCTAAGTCAACCTCCCCGCCTACTCAACCTGTCTAAAATTTAAACACTCAACTAGGAACATGATATGGGTTGAGCGTTTAGCGGTGTTGTAAAAAACATTTTATAGGCCAGCCCTCCATCACTTGAATTGGAACCACTTGCTCAACCAGAGCCCAAGCCGACGATACAGGGCATCCAAGTGTTTGCCATGAGTTATTCATAAAAAGGCGCAGGATCACAGCCTGCCGCTGCCAAGGACACTTGAACGTAAATGAGTCTATGAGGCCCTTCCATACGAAACCGCAACGGGAAGAGTCACAGGGAGATTACTGGCGGCAGGAGAGATGTTTCTGCCATTGGCAGCGATCAAGCTTGCCAAGGCAAACAGGGCTAGGCTTGCAGAGTTGTGCGCAGGTTTTGCAGGGGCTGTCACGCCTAAAAGCCCTCCAGCGCCTCGGGCTTCCCAGCCGCACATCATTTTCATTGATTTACCATGCGGCAATTGATATCAAGCAAGTCACTTCTAGGACAATGGATGTTCGAGATTGGGGCTATTGCCTTGGCCTCGGCTGCCGTCGCTGCCATTGTGATCCTCCTTATCAACTTCGATGGTGAACGCGTCTTTGACGACCCGATGATCACCCTGAACGCCGTCATCTCGACTTTGTCTACAACCAGCCGAGTTTGCCTCCTCGCCATGCTTGCAAGCACCATCAGCCAATGGAATTGGCTACTATTTTCAAGCAAGCCTCGCCGTCTTGTCGACTTTGAATACTTCTCCGCTGCGAGCCGCGGTCCTTTGGGGAGTCTCAGGGTCCTCTTGGACCTTCGTATTCTGGGCGGGTAATAACTGACACCCAGTAATTCCTCAAGCAAGAGTCGGAGACTGACAGCCCATGCTTTGACAGGCCTGTAGTGCGAGTCGGCGCCCTCGTTACCATCCTCACTATCGCTCTCGACCCTTTTGCTCAACAACTCGTACAGCTTCAAGAGAGAATAAAGGAGGGCGAGGCTCGCGAATCTGAGGCTTTAATTTCTACTGCGGATAGTTATTCTCGAGGTGTCGTCAATATGCCTTTGTCCTCATTCGAAGGCAACGAGGGTAACTTTACCGGTAACTACCGTTCTTGGAAAAGAAAGGAGTCAAAAGACCATTTCAAGCTAACTTCTCGGTGTCTACCTAGTTAAGAATGGCAGACTAGTGACCGAAGATGACGATATGCTCTCGTCAGTAGAGCCAGATTCCGGGATGGACATCTCGATTAAACTCAGCTACGCTGACGTTGACCGGGGACTCAGACACCAAGTGGCCTACAACTGTTCCACAGCCGATTGTGAGTACAAGCCGAGTGACTCGTTGGCTGTTTGCAGTCGGTGCGATGACATAGCGTCTTCTTTGAAGAAGCGTGTCGCCCGAGGAAAGCAACTACAGATTGCCGAATTGGTTAAACACCAAGAATCGCCCAACGGGACCAACGAGTGCACGGAATATTACCTCCCTAATGGTGTGTATCTGAGCAATCTAGACGGCGACGATGACATATACTCGCCATATCAGTTGTTATACATGGTCATGTTCGGCACTGGCGATCAAAACAGCACGATAGCGATGACCAAGATGGATACTCTGATATGGGCCCAGAGTTTTATCACAGTTGATAAGAGTTCTCTACAAAATGGGCTCTTCGAATGGCCGAAGGTCAAGGTTGTTGCTCAGGAGTGCGCACTCTACTACTGCATCAAGCAATATAGAGCTGCTGTCAAGAACGGAACACTAGAGGAAAATTCGACTACCCTCGAGAACCACAAGCGTATACAGGGTTCCTGGCAGATTCAACCTGACTTCGGTATTGAAGAAGAGGGCTTTCCCGAGTATGCCAACAATTCACTCGCTTGGGATCCGGCCGTCGCCTCATTTAGGAGGAGTGAACTCCTGTTGGGGGACGAATCCCGGAACTGGACTATCGCTTCAGATGCCGTTTATAGCATCAGCTCCTTGATCAAACAGACATTTACCAAGTGTATGGAGACACGAGAAAATTGCACAGAAGAAGACGGCTTGGATCCTCCGCATGGGTTTGTTGCCCGCAGACAGTCCAACCCTCACATCGCTGACATGTTGCAACACGACCCTGGGGACTTATTTGAAAAGATGGCCCGCGGAATGAGCGTCGCTATTCGAAACGGGGCTGACGAAGGACAAAATGTGATTGGAACCACCTTTTTCCCCGTCACCGTCTACAGAGTCGCCTGGCCGTGGATTAGCCTTCACTTGCTTGCTACACTCGGCAGCCTGATGTTCCTTATTGCTACCATCTGGCCGACGCACAAGGCGAAGCTACCCGCCTGGAAGTCGAGCGAGTTGGCAGTCTTTTCGCAGGTGGCTGCGGCAAACGGAGTGTTTAGTGGTGGGGAGACGTACCATGAACTGGAGGAAAAGGCAAAGGCTGTGCCAGTCGTCCTCCTCGAAAAGAGGAACCAAGAAGAGGGCATTGTGCTGGAAGACCGTGGTGTGTCAGGGGATTTGTCAGGGGAGGACATCATGTTACCGACCAGGAGCGCATCGAAGACAGGGTCGTTATTTAGGAGAGGGAGAAACAGGGGAGAGTATGAGAGTGTCAGGGTAGAGAGCAGAGAAGACAACGAGAGAGGGAGATTGATCATAAGAAGGAACGAGAGCCCCCGCTGTTAAGCACTTTAGACATGTTTTCTGAATGCCTAGTGGGGTTCTTGCTGATTGACTACGTACGTGACGGTGCATAGATAGGTAAGTCCCAAGTCGGATCAGCAGTGCCGAGTCAACACACTACAGTTACAAAGACAGGTAAGTCTTTAGCGAGACGGAGCCCGCCTCGGCCTCTTTCGCCCTTGGTGCCAGCGACTTTCCGATTCCAGCCATCAATGTACTCGGTGGAATAGAATCAACTTTCACCGTGTCCTCAGTTACATCCAGTTGAACTAGGGCTCAGCATTTCGGCACCAGCGAAGGATGTTTTGGATTGACTGAGAGTTATGGACCGCGAGCCGAATCTATCCAAGTTAGTCCTGCAGCCATACTAGTAGGTAGAATTGCGTGGACGAACCCGTTTGCCATAAACATAGGGAAACAAACCATAGAGACAGCGATGTGGATGGAACCAATGAGAAAGAAGACATTAATTGGGCCATGCTTAGCAAGCCAGTCATTAACAAAGAATGAAATGGCAAAGCTCGTGGCTGCCTTGATGAGCGTGACGGCAGCGTAAGCATCTTGGGCGTATTTTCGGTGACAGTCGAGCAGATACGTGTTGGAGACGTGCGACATAATGGCACCACCGAAAGCTGATAGACCGAAGAAGAAAACAGGTGCGAACTAGTGGATACGGTAGTGAATAGATAATCCGAACCCCTAGAAGTCCATAGCGCCTGTCACGAGCGCTGGCACGCAGAAGATATTGCGGAACTCTGACTCGTAAATGCCACCATTCTTACGCGACATATAAGTCACTAGCCAGTTAGCGACGGGCCTGAATGAAGTTGCCGATGGTGTTTCGGACCAAGGGCGAGAGAACCGTTAGCCCCACGGCGCTGGTCGTGAAGTTGTAAGGTGCTGTCGTAAAGATTTATGCCAGGGACGCCGACATCGCGGCTGTAAAGGCCATAGCCAAGCCATAAGCATAGGCCGCCCAGTGTACTGCTGGAATGATGAGCGTTACAAAGGGCGAGAGAACTGCGCGGAGGTAGTTTCGTTGCTAAAGCGGCCGTTGTAAAGCTTTAGGCCTTGTAGCTAGGTCTTGCGCTTCTCGGGTGTGCCACTGCTCTTAACGTCCGAGACACTGACGGCAGCGGCGGCCTTAGGCTTTGCTTTTTCGTCGTGTTGCAACTGCTGGATGGGCTTATCTTGGCTGATGGCGTCTGAGTCTAACTCGTCGGCTAGCACTTGGTGGATATCTGTGTCGAACTTCTTTGAACGGTTGTAGGTGGTCTCTGGGATTAGCAAGAAGAGTAGAAATATGTACGCTGACATGAAGGTTACACTGAGAGCTACTGTCAGCACATCCTCCAAGAAAATCTAAATGAAGGGACTCACGCATATCGAAACGCCCAGACATAACTCTGCTCCTGCACAATCTGGCTCGCAATGACCTGACTTAAAGTATTACCACCTGAGAACCCGAAATGCCACAGCGCGAGGTGGAAGCCGCGCTGGTGAACGAAGAATAGGTCACCGACGCTGGAGTTGACGAGGTACTGAAGACCAGAGACATAAGCTCCCCAGAGAGCACGGCCGGCGTAGATTGAGGGCATATGCTTGGGGTTTGCCAGAATCACACTATAGCCGATGATATCGGTGATTCCTAGTCCAATAAAAACAGGTCTTTTGTCATAGATACCTGCCAGCGGCGTCGTGAGAATGCCAGCGAGGCCGAGGCCAACCATGAGGAAGCTCACGGACCGGGAGAGCTGGGTGAGCGTGGTTCCTATCTCCTTGGCCATAACGGCATGCGAAGGGTTTAGGAAGAAGGCCGTTCCCGAAGAAAGGCCACTGCCAATGGCTAGGAACCAACTATGGAATAATTTCTCCCGCTCGGGCCAGTCTGGTTTATTGTCAATGCCGATTTCTCAAGTGGATTAAGAAGCATAACTCAAGGGGTCGTTCCTAAGATATAGGATCTCCTATAGGGGGAGCGGATTAAAGTTTTAAGGTTATTAAGTTATAAGAGTCACTCAAGCTATTAGGAAGGAAGAAGTTTTTAGTCGTGAAGATAGAAAGGTTTGGGTTATGGAGGAGTACGGGGAGGAACATATCGGTTAGAGCTTAAATACAATATCTCGGCGAATTGCCAAACTTTGGCAGGTACACATCAACTTTGAACACAATGGTCGCTGATCATCATTTTTGTCTCATATATCAACTACTTCGTGGACACGTACTTTCAGTACGCCGCCACAGCCCTCGCCGTCAACACCTTTGTCAGATCCATCAGCAGCGCTGCTGCACCCCTGTTCACCAACGTCATGTTTGACGCGGTGGGCGTTGAGGGTGGTGGATCGCTCATTGCGGCCGTGGCCGTCCTCCTCTTTCCCATCCCCTTTGCCTTCTTCAGGTATGGGAAGAGGATCAGGACGAGGAGTAGGTATGCTTGGACGGTGCCCGACGCGCCGTCTAGACAGCTAGACGAGGAGAGGGGAATGCTAGGAAGTTCGGCGGCCGAAAGGGAAGAGGCAGAGAGGACCTGGTCACACTAGACGTAGAGATTGTGTATCTAGACCAAGGTGTAAACTTTGGGATCACGCTTAATATTACAACGAGGGAATCGATTTCTTCGATTCATAGAGACGCTCTTGACTCACTAACACTTGGCTAATAACCAGTATTGTATACGCCCACTTAAAGATAATCAGCAACTCAAGCAATAGACCGGTTTCAAAAGGCAGCTAGGGACATGTTCCGAGCACGAAGAATGTATTAAGGAATGAGCCTACCCAATGGAATCAGTATCTGATTCGCTTCAGGTTAAGCGTCAGCTTCATTGATCCCTCTTGCAGGCTTCCATTCAAAGTGATGCTCGCCAGTCACTGGTTTCCCTGGGCCATCACTCTTGAGATCATACATGTGCTCGCCAAAGTAGTCCAGTTGGGCCTCCTGGAATGATGTCGGCAGGTCCGTAGCTCCGGAGTACTTGATATACTCCAAGGAGGCAACCAAGGCGGGAACGTAGGCATCCGAGTCTATAGCCTTCAGGACCACATTCTTCAGACTCGGCAGCGCCTTGAGCAAAGCTCGGGCAACTCCGTGGTGGCTCAGGAGGTTGTCGTCGTCGTGTTCTTGGGAGCGGTAAACCGCCTCAAGAAGATCAACAATCTCATCGGACTGGATAATGGCTCCGCCACGCCAGAGCTGTAGAACGTCGCAGAAGTTCAGGTTCCATCCGTTCTCCTCGTTCGCCTTGGCAATGAGGTGCAGTCCTTGAACAAAAGAGACTAGAAAGGATCCATAGGTTGCAAGCTGTAGGTTTGTGACAAAACTGTCCCTGTTCTCGATGTCGATTTTGCTCGGCCGGACATCTCCCCCGAGAGCACGAGAGACAGCATCACGCCGTGCTGCGTCAGCTGAAGCGATGCGGAAGAGATTCGAGGCCGCGATGACGGGGATACAAACGTGAAGACGAACACCTTCCTCACAGGTCCAAGTACCCGTGCCTTCAGTGTTGTCGTAGTCTTGGACAACCTTGTCGCGGACCTGATCCAGGACAAAGGAGTCATCCCTTGGATCCTTGGTCCTGCAGATGTCGCTGCCGATGCTGACGAGAAAGCTGTCCCTCAGCGGTCCCTGCCTGTTCCAAGCTTCGAACACGTCGCCTATCTCCTCGTATGGCATTCCCAGGCCGTGTGCCATGATCCCCCACACTTCGCACAGGGTGGCCATCATGCCCTGCTCGATGCCGTTATGCACCATCTTGACGTAGTGACCGCACCCACCCGGCCCGAGCTTGGCGACACAAGGTCGGCCTTGCTTGTCCCGAGCTGCCACCGTCTTCAGAAACGGAAACACTTTGTCCAATGCTTCTGGAGGCCCGCCAGGGGAGATGGATGGCCCGCGACGTGCAGACTGGTAGCCGCCAGAGACGCCCATCCCAATGTACCCGACGCGCTCTGGTTCAAGCCTCTTCTGGCGCCGCTCTGTGGCCTTCCAGTGCTCGTTTGAGGCGTCCATGATGATGTCTTCTGCAGAAAGCCACGGCTTCAGCGCGTCGATGGTCTCGTCGCCCACAGTACCATGGGGAACACTGAAGATAAAAGCTCGTGGTGAACTCAGGGCCCTACACAGCGACCCGTAGGTGTGGTGGTGGTGAATCTTGTCTTGGACTTTGCTTTTTTGGGCGTGAGACTCGAGGGCTTCGGAGTTGTTCTGCGATGGGTCATAGTAGTGGACATCGATCTCCTTCTCGGCGAGTAACAGGGACATCATGGCCCCCATGCTGCCAACCCCAATCATTCCGATCTAGGATCCCATTAGATAATGCTTTGCGTGCCAACTAGTTGAGCTCACTTCTTTAATCTCCATTTTATTCGGGTTCTGTTGGTGCGGTCTTTGGCGAGTCGGTCATTTGATGCTGACGGATTGGGGAAGTCTTATATTTTGCATTTCCTATTTCAGTCACAATTCCGTCATTGCTCCGAATTGGTGACGTTCCGGTTATCTAATGGCCCATGAGTTCCACTCAGTCGTTGACATCACCACCAGACGTCATGATGCCGTTTACATATGAATATCGAAAGGGACTTCCCAATTTCTTGTGCTGATTTATTACGAAACTTTATTGAGAAATCTAGTTCAGCTTTAGAGACTGCGTTGTCCTGCACCTCACTGATTCAAGATCCTCACGCTAAACAAGACAAAGTTATGACGTCCCAATCAAGCCTTCCTCTTTCAATTGCTTCTGTGTCCATTGGGCTTCCGAGACACACATTGCATCAAAAGATTGAAGCAGCAGCGGCCGCTGGCTTCTCGGGCATGGAACTCGGCTTTCCCGACCTCCTCTCATACGCGAGGGGCACCTTCGATAAGGAGATCAAAGAGGACGACTACACCTCGCTCTGCGAAGCAGGAAAGCAGATCCGCAGCCTTTTCGAGCGACATGATCTCAGAATCGTCCTTCTTCAGCCCTTTTCCAACTTTGAGGGGTGGCCCAAGGGAAGCAAGGAGCGGGAGGCGGCGTTCGCCAGGGCGCGCGGCTGGATCGACATCATGTCCGCGGTGGGCACGGATACACTTCAAGTCGGCTCCTCGGATTCACCAGATATTATGACCTCGTTGCCGGAGATTGCTGCTGATATTGCCGAGCTGGCTGATATGCTCGCGGAGCGGGGATTCCGGCTGGCTTATGAAAACTGGTGCTGGTCGACACATGCGCCAACATGGAATGATGTCTGGAATGTCGTGAATGCTGTCGACAGACCAAATGTTGGGCTATGCCTCGATACCTTCCAGACTGCTGGCGGCGAGTGGGGTGATCCAACCACCAAGTCGGGTGTGCTTGAGACTGGCGGCGTGACCGCCGACCAGGTCAACATGAGCTACGACGTTACCCTTTCCAGGCTGGCAAGAACGGTACCGCCGGACAAGATCTTCTTTTTGCAGATCAGCGACGCGTATCTCATGGATCCGCCGCTGGACCCGGACGTGGATGAGTCTGGATTGAGACCGAGGGGGCGATGGAGTCACAGCTCCCGTCCACTGCCCTATGATGGCGGGTACCTACCAATTGCCAGGTGTTTGGAGGCGGTCATGGCGACCGGTTTCGGAGGCTGGTTGAGTGTCGAAGTTTTTGATGGGAATTTTGAGCAAAAGTATGGCAACAGCCTCCTGACGTTTGCGAAGAAGGCCAAGGCTTCGGTGGATGGATTACTCGAGGAAGCAAACGCACTCAAGGAGAGCCGCCCAAGTTTAGAATAAATTCTAATAGGGGGGAATAAAAGCGAACGTGGAGTAAACTCCTTTGCATGGCGTATGCTTGTGTTGTTCATTCTCTTGATTTAAACTATTCCTTCCGCGCCACACTGGCTCAGCTAGTTTTGCTTTCGACTAATAGGCCTGCCGATAGTTTCGGTATTGTAATCCTAGTTAAGAAGAGAATGGTCTGTTGAGGTGGTTTAATAGAACGAGTTAAAGGAGGCAATTAGCAATAGACTTATATTAATATTTGACGTACTCCACAAGCGAGTGCAACAAACATATCACGGGCGCCGCCTAGGCGCACAGGTCCGTATAGTCACAGGCTCGTCCTTAGTTAGCCACACCTACTATAATATTTCTACTTCATTGCTGACCGACTGTAACCCTCTATCACAACTTGTCATCACTATAATTAATAAAATAAATTCCAATCTAGCTTCTTTCCCTTATTATAGTCTTCCTCCTCAGCGGTGGCATATATTATAATAAGATTTATTTATAGGTATTAATAAGGGCCGGTCGGGGCTAAAAAGCTCATTGCCAACAGCAATTTCTTTAAAAAAAATAAAAAAAAGATATCTAAGTTATCCCCTAAGCTGGCAAGGAGCTCCAGTCCGTACCTCGCCCCAGTGTTATTGGGATAACTAAAGTATGCGGTAAGAATGATCTCACCCTGTTAGAACACTATATTTTGAGTACTTGCTCCTAAGGCAAGACTTAGTGGTGATTGAGGTATCTCTCATAGGAATAAATGCAATTGGCCTGAACCCCCCGGAGTGACCTGGTTGGAGCTCCTTGCCAGCTTAAGAGATAGATAGACGCGGGTGCGATTCACCGGGGACGATGGGGGTGGGAGTTCCTGGACGACCCGCTCTACAATAGATAGAGTGCGCAAGAAGCATTTTTAACACAGGGTTTTGTCACTCATGTGGTAATGTGCGACCGTCCCATACGTGTGTCCCAAGGATCGCCAAGACTTTCATCGCCACCTAATTTTGGTGGCTATCCAAGCATCGACACTATGAGCTCCTCTCGCTAGCCAAATATCCCGTTGGTACATCCGCCTGGCCTTACCACTGCTAAAGGGTGCATTTACGGCGCGGAGTCAAGGACAGGGTTTCTCGGAGGCTCATGGCGCAAACGAGCCCTCTGACAGCCAGCATTGATACAAAATTTATGCAACAATGAGCGCATTCCCGATGGGGAGACCTCCTGAGTACAGCACGTCACAGGGTGTCATTGTTGATATTGAGCGCCTCATCGGTCATACCTGGGGATGACGTGTTGGATGCGTCATAACAATGACATCCGCCCGAAAACACAGCTCATTAAAGCAAGGAGGCCGCGAACATACTGCTACTAGCTTGATTAATTACACGACAACCGACTCTAGCAGACATCAAGTGAGCGCGCGTGCACTGGTCAAGATGGCTATGGTTCTTCAGGTGAGCCCATCGCCTGTTCCCTTTATCGGCTATAGCTAGGATCCTGACAGCCATCAGATTACCACCTTTCTGCAGCAATGGCTGGAATCTAGATAGAGTTTCAAAGAAGGTCCAAAGAGTAGTGACCCGGTTAGGTTCGGAATCCTCTCTACAGCCATGATTAATCCTGCCGGATTGATCTACCCCGTCGAAACCCATCCCAATGCCGTCATTAAGGCCATTGCGTCGCGCGATGTGCGCAACGCACAGAAGGCTGCCAAGAAGTACAAGATCGAGAAGGCATATGGATCCTATGAGGAGCTTCTCGCGGACCCTGAGATTGATGCGGTGTACATTTCCTTGCCCAACGGATTGCATGCGGGTACATCCTCCCTGCCTCGGGCGAAAACTACCAGTGGCAACAAGCTGACGTTGAACAGAATGGGCCAAGAAGGCGTTGTCTGCTGGAAAGCATGCTTTGATTGAGAAGCCTGTGTCCTCTAACGGCGACGAAGCCGCTTCCATCTTTGACGCCGCCAAGGAGAATAACAAGGTCGCCGTGGAGGCCTTCCATTGGCGATACTACCCCGCGGCCCATGTTGTCAAGTCCCTCGTCGATAGCGGCCGCTACGGGCGCGTTTTGTCGACTTGGGCCCGCATGACAACCCCAGCCGGCACTATCCCCAAATCAGACATCCGATGGCAGTGGGACCTTGCCGGCGGAAGCTTGATGGACATGATATACACCGTCTCGGCAACGAGATATATCCTGGGGGCTGAGACGCCAGTCAACGTCGAGTTTGCCAAGGCAAGGCCGCTCAAAGGAGATGGGCGCGTCGACGAGGCCATGGAGGCCTGGCTGCAGTTTGAGACGGATGGCGGGCTCGTCCAGAGCGACATCACGACAGACATGAATCAGGCGTTCGCGGGACGCCTAGTCCCCAAGGTGTGGGAGCTGCCGTCGATCCGCATTGAACTCGAGCATGCGACCATCTACTACTACAAGTGAGTGGTTTCGAGGTCGTGCACTTCTTAACTACTTGATGGCTGACACTGATCTACCGCCAGCTTCATGATGCCTCACATCTACCACTACATTTAAGTCACTGACAAACATACGGGCCAAACTCACACACAGAAGCACTACTCCTTTGGTCCGTCCTGGGGCCCAAGGTCGGAGCCTTGGTGGAGCACGTACAGGTATGTTTTACGTTTAACGATTACTACAAGGGGCATCAGCCAGGGAGACTAATGGTCAATAGGTATCAATTAGAAGCCTTCGTTGATAAGGTTACAGGGAAGGAACCTGCTCATTGGATCAGCCCTGAAGATTCCATCGCCCAAATGCGCACACTGGATGCAATCTACGTGAAATCGGGGCTTGGAAAGAGGCCCAGCACGGCTTCTGCCACTAAGTCTGGTTGAGTTTGAGTGGGCTTTCAATCATCACTAAGCAACAAATCATGTATTTCTTGTCATTTCGGCACATTTCTCCTTTACGCAGTTACATAGATAATGTGAGCTTGTTGCATTATGTATGCATGCCTGGGTATTTTCCGTCCATCGAACCTCGGGTCGCTCCTGTCCATATAAGGGGAGCCACTTGTTAATCAGGCCGTAAATATGTTGTTGGATTGCGCAGGATGCTGAGTGCACTCTTATTGTTTTATCAACAACTTGCACTCGAAGGACCTTGAGGCCATATATCTTCAAGTGGTCCCTTCTAGGACTGGTGTCCTAGAGAGTTCTATGGCCTGAGTTCACGTACGACTTCAAACTTTAACTTTAATCTTGAAGTTGAGGGGGAACCGTCAGTTCCTCCAACAATATATAACCGTGCCGGCGCAAGCAGAAAGAGGTTTCGAGTGGTGGGGCGAATTTACACCGGTATCACAGCATAAACATGTCAAGGGGAAGAAATACTCGCGCTACAAGGCCTGCAGAGATGCACAAGTGGGGATGACCTCAGCCAAAAGCTCAATTCGGCCTGCATTGCGGGGAAGTGACCCAAATGCACAGCCGCGGAAAAGTCCGAGGCAGACGAATTACCATTGCGCGGGAGGTGCATCTTATTCGACGCGATAAGGCCAAGACGCCGAAGATACGCCAGGTCTCTTGTAGCTGCGTCGGGTACGAGAGCTACTACTCGCAGTCCCGTCCGACGAGGACCTTGATCCGATACCAGTCCTGACGGCGCTGGAAGGACGGGGGCGGCTCGCCGGCCACGTGCCAGCGCCAGAAGAAGAGCTGTGCTAGGGCCCCTTGCGTACAGAATAAGGGATCCTTATGCCGGAGGGCGCCCATAAAGTCCTTCCTCGCCGTCTTATTTAGCTCCGAAGAGTCTTGCTCATAAGTTCAGGGCAGACGCGGCCGAGACCCTTTACACGGTCAACGACAATGTTGCCAGCCGGGCGAGCCACTACCGGCACGAAGGAAAGAAGAAGGACTATGACCAGGCGAGGGAGTTGTAGGGAAGAGTAATGACCGAGCAGGAAAAGAAGAATACCTGCTACAACACCGCAAAGGGCTTGCGTCGTGTCCAATATCCTGAGATTCAGGTGAGTCTGTCGTCACCGCCGGGCAGAGGTCTTCGAGCTAATTGAGAGTCTGGTGCAAGTACCTTGCTCAAGTTTACAATATCGGCCAGGATTATGCACGAGGCATCTACGATCTTTTGACAGAGCCCCAGTTCGAGTTTTCGGAGGTGGAGAAACGTGCTGAGACTGCCTATGAGTGGTACAAGGAACTCAAGTTCAGGCCTGGGCCTGGCGCCAAGTTGACCGAATATCTTCCGACCATGCCGGTCTATCAGGCATAGATACTCGAACGTCGAGTCCGGGAGTTAGTTCAAATGAAACCGTTTGGTTCGTATCCTCTAAGAGTATGCCGTACGTGGTTTGACAAGCCCCTCTCAAGCACCCGCGATGCCGGCTCCGATAATTGCACACATCCATCTCGGTGTCAGCCTCAAGCTTGGAGAAGGATGGTCGGTACGTGACTGGATCTTGGTGTACCCCGCCGTGCATCGTGGCCAAAGGCGCCTGTCACCTCGCGAACTGTTACTCTGCGACCTCCTACCAGATTAGGTTATTAAACCTACCTTAAAGGCTTAAACGCCTGGACAAACAACGAAGTAGGCCTCAAATGGATTTAGCATTTTTATAAGCATACTACTTATTGCAGGAAAAAGCGTCTATCGCATGTTAGTGATTGATGGCCATGCGGGTTAGCGTTTAGCCAAATTTGACCAGTTCTGCAAGAACATTATCCCGGTCAGGCCTCCTCACTCATCACATCTTCTCCAGACACTAGAAGTTAGGTGCTTCAGTCCTCTGAAGTGGGTTAAGCTGTGGATATCTTCAGTTGCCCCATCATCTTTGGGCTAATTCCACGCTTGGTAGTCCGGGAATGTTGCTGCCGCCGAGACCGTTGCTGTGGCTCAGGTTCTATACCAGCCGTTCTTCCTCAGCTGTCCTCGCAGTGAGCATTTCGAGGTTGCACGAGGCAAACGTCTCGACTAACAAGAAAGATATCGAGTTTCAGCTGCATTCCAACAGCAACAAATCAGTCCTTTACCTTTTCCGATATTCCCCAAGTTCTGTTGAAGTCATAGCCATGTCTCCGCATTGCATTCCATGTATGCCGCTATTTTACGAGCGTCTAGCCGGCTCGTAACTCGAGCCATTCGGTGGCTCAATACAGCTTATATACATGGTGTCTCTTCCTTGAATTTTCAATATGGCGCGCCCAATTTGGTAGATACTGTCACAGCCGTAGAGCTTTCTGCAGATTCTTGATGCAATGGGGCAGCATCTCGCATTGCTCCCTCGCAAACTTTTCGAGGCCTTACTCCTCCCTCTTCCTCTTTTTTCCTTCCGCAACATCTGCACCTTTATTCCCTCTCGGCTTCGCAAAAAAGTCTTCGAGTTTCTGCTGCCCCTTTTCGTGGTTGTCGACTTTTACCTTCTCGCTGGCCAGGACTGGCGGCAACCCTTGGACACGCCGTTTAGCGTCTTCTAGGAGTTCAATCTCGCGCTCTCGCTGGCCCTTTACCGTATTGATTGACCACGACTTGGAGGCGGCTGCCTTATGTGCGAGCTTATACTTAGATCCGGTGAGGTTTGTTTCATATGTGTTCGCGTCTATCTTCTTGACATACTGTATGCGGAGATAACAAATTAGCACGACTTCCATTTTTTATACTCAAAAATATTGATAGCTCACTTGGTGTGCGACAATCAGCCAGTGGTACTCGGTTCCTAGAGGTGCGCCACTCCCTTTAGGAGCCGTCTTCGCCCTCCTCTTGTTCGTCTTATAGTCAATTTTCCACATATCAGGTTCTTCCTTCACCTCATGCCACACGCCTTGATCATAGTTCCAAGTGTGGGACCCACCAACTGCCATGCCAGAATAGACCTGGCCATTGAACGACTTGAGCGCATTGTATCCTCCATCCCCTGCGTATGGCCAGTCAGGCAGGCCGGGCGAGAGTTTCCTTTTATCCCCTGTTGTTACCTCTTCATCGAAGATGGCAGGATCCACAAATCCCGTGCTGTCAATCGTGTTGGCGCTGTTTCCACTGCTGATAGCTGTGTTCTGAGAATCCTGATCTTGATTCGATATTATAGGAGACGGTTCAGTATGGTTTTTGGACAGAGAATTTAGTGGGGGTGAGGACGACCTGGCGGACGAGGACGATTTTTTCAAACGTTTAGATGGAGCCATGCTTGCCTTCTAATTCTCTTCAGGAACAATGTTTGAGAGAACTGCAGTCCGATTCCATGATTCTGGAGTTTATTAGCGTAACTTGGGAGTCACTGCATGTGATCTACTCACGTCATCTAAGGCGGGAGTGGTGATGCTTGGTTACGTCACCACTTACTCTCGCCACTTCATGCAGGACATGAATGAATGAATGAATGAAATATATTCACCGTGGAGCACAGCCATTCAGCCAGGTCCAGCATGGACGGCACCTTAGCCACCAGAGACGCTGCAAGCTGCTGCAGCTGCGCTTCTCTCGAGAGCGGCCGGACCAGCATAAGCGCCGACTAGCCTATACATCCTAGCGAGATCAATACAATTTCTCAGCTTAATTCTCTCCCTATTAGCATAGAAATTATCTTCTAAGCATATACAATGACAAATGTGGGTTCAGGGGAGACAAAGGCTAGCATACGCACCGGCATCGCATTTGACCTTTCTCTCATGGCATCGAACGCAGGCGCTACTGTTGGGCTTGCGCTTCTTGGTAAAGGATGTCGGGTCAACCTACACAAGATTGATGGCCAACATATTTGCATTGAACTGGATGATTGAAGGACAGGCAGCACACGCTTCCAGGTCTCTGGTGTGCTATCCAACGCGCTCAAGCGCTGAGGGAGTTGAGTATCCTGGCTGCCCGGCTATATCAAAGCACGCCATTGCATTTGCCATGACGGCCCCGCTACGATGGTGCAATTCATTGTGGTGATTGACAAATATGACACTAGCCCCTTGGTGACAGATGACGGCCAGCAGTGCAGCAATGCTTAGAGACAAGGGCTTTTCGCTACGAGAGGTTCAAGTGGGTCGGACTGCTGCCTTCGGCGATGCCGTTCTGGGTAACTAACGTTAAGTCGCTTGCTGGTTTCTTATTCCCATGGCATCTCCGCCGGCGAAGCTTGGAAAGCAATGAGGTCTTGGGCATTGCCGAGCACAGCCAGTGGATCAAGGACTCTCTCTCGTGTAAATTGAGACCATGAAGGAAATGTCGTCACCTTGACCTGCATAATCTGTTCTTCTGCGGCTGTGTGATTCGACCGTAACGCCTTGCAAGCGCCCTCCACAAGTGCCTTATCATGACAGCCATCGAGCCGGCCCCATTCTCAGAAACAGGCCCCTCCCGAGAGAACTCAAGGGACGGCAGCAAGCTTGATATTGTTGTCGTGGGTGCAGGCCTCGGCGGCCTCCTCGCCGCCATCGGCCTTGCACTTGACGACCATCGAGTGACAGTACTCGAACAAGCAGCAAGCTTTGGAGAGGTTGGTGCTGGTATGCGCATCCCGCCCAATTGCTTTAAGATCCTTCGCCGATGGGGTGTTGACACAACATATCTCAAAAAGACTCATTCCAATGGGAATCGTTTCCTGCGATACGACAGCGGCGCGTTGTTGGCGGATATGCCGCACGGAGTTGCAGAACTGGATTTTGGCGGAAGCTACCTAATGGTGCACCGGGCAGACTATCATTCCGTCTTGCTGCAGAGAGCCCTGGCCCTCGGCGTTTGTATAAAAGGCGGATGTTTCGTGGAACGTTATGACTGGAACGCCCCGGCGGCAATTGTGCAGAGCAGCGACAAGGTAACAGGCGACCTCCTCGTCATCACAGATGGTAAGACTGTCGATCAGAATCGCTAGGAGGGTTGACTAGACTGATGGAACTTGCAGGTGTTCAAAGCAGCGCGCGAGCCGAGTTTCAAGGACACCCACTACCACCAACTGATACTGGTGATGTTGCGTACCGCATACTGATTCCTGGCCAAGTCTTGCTCGCAGATCCAGAGATGCGCAGTCTCATTTCTGACCCGGGAGTGGCATCCTGATGTGGCCCAGAAGCGCATGTAATCGGATACCCTGTGCGAGGAGGCGAAGTCTACAATGTAGTCTTTTGCTGCTCTGAGAAGTCGATGCAAGACTCGCCTTTCCAGCCCGGGGAGACTAAGCTTGTCATCTCGGATAACTCAGAGCTCCGACGACGTTTCTCGGGGTGGGATCCACGGGTGGAAAAACTGATTGAAAACTCGGGGAAGGTTTGGCAGACCAGCACCGGATTATGAAGCTCACTCTAACTTTGTTGACATAGGACTTCCTGAAGTAGCGTCTCTGCGACTTGGATCTCGTGGACAACTGGGTTCACCCGAGTTCCAAGGCCGTTCTACTCGGCGACGCAGTTCACCCAATGCTGCCATACATGTCATCTGGAGCGGCAATGGCGTGCGAGGATGCAGCAGTACTCCGCAAGGTGCTATCTGGCAAGTCCATCTCCAAGCTCAGTGAGGCTCTCTCAACCTACCAGAATCTGCGCCAACCAAGAGCCTCCAAGGTCCAGAAAGCGGGACGAACGCTTCAAGATGCATATCATCTACCTGACGGTGAGGCACAGCAGGAGCGGGACGTATGGATCACCAAGGATGATGAAAGGAACTGGGACAGATGCAGAGATGGAACTCGGAGCTGACCATGTACATACAGACTATGACTAGATGAGCTACAGGGTTTTGCAGGAGCCATCTCTGGATAGGTAGCTACTTGACAGAAGAGGTCGCTGTTAGCCTGTACTGCTTGGGTGGCTAGTGTCGGCGCTGAAACTATGACGGGTCCTCAATAGCCCCTTGGACATCCATCTCGGCGATACTACTTTAGTAAGGTCTCTTAAGGGAAACCTCCACTTGAAAGTGTGAGTCAGTAACAAAGGCAACTGTCAGCATTCATGCTACCGCTGTTCTCAATGACGTGCACGACTAAAACATATCCAGCTCCCAGCTTTCTCCAGTCCTCGCTGCTTCGGCATCTTCAGCACTTCTGATATCACTCAAGCCACTCAAGCACATCATCTTCATCATGGCTGACTTTGCGCGTTACTCAACTGGGCCATCGGCTGAGTGGCTCCGGTTCGATAAGACCTGGAAATGGCCTGAGGCTATTCCCACTATCACGATTCGAGAAGCCCGCGATCAGGCAAATAGGAAGACCGCGAAGCTATTTGCTAATATCTTGGGACGACCAGGTAAGTAATCAAGATTTATTGTCTACTATCTTGCATCATTCTTTTTAGAAAGTATCAAACTAACTAGCAGTATTTTCCTTAGATACTGGTCTCGAAGTCACGGATTTTGATATCCCTACCACAAACGGCGTCAAAATCCCCATACGCCTCTACCGGCCCCTTAAGGAGGATTCGGGCAGTTGCCCTGAGAGCCCGGCCCTCTACATATCTTTCCACGGCGGTGGATACCATTTTGGAAGCCTAGAGACGGAAGATCCTCATTGTCGGCAAACCGCACTGAACACTGGTTTTTTCAGTTCTGAACATCAAATATCGACATACTCCTGACTGGACATTTCCTGCTCCCGTAGACGACAGCTGGACAGGGTTCCAATGGGCTGCGCAGAAACGACCTGAGTACGGCATCGACCCGGAAAAGATATTCGTCGGGGGGTGTCAGTGCGGGTGCCAACCTCGCAATCTCTGTAGCTCTGCGAGCCCTGAGAGATGATTCTCTTCCCAGCGTCAAGGGACTCGTTCTTGGCACTCCATCGGCCGTTCATCCGGATCACTTCCCAGTCGAGCTTCTTAAAGGTGGGCAGAGCTTCCTCGAGCTGCACAAAGATGCGCCGTTTATCAACGCCCAGAAACTCCGAAACCCCATTGATCTTTATCGTCCAGATCCGACGGATCCGTCATTCTCGCCCCTACTATGACCTATGTCTGACTTTGTTGGCTTATGTCTGGTATCGTTTCATATCGCCGGGCTTGATCCACTCCGCGATGAAGGGCTTCTGCTGGAAGAAAAGATGCAGACAGCTGGGTAAGTCATATCGGCCAGACAAAAAGATAGAAAGAAGAAATAGTATGAGCCATAATGCTGAATCGGTTGGCTTTCTAGGGTTCAAACCACCTTGCACGTTTACCCAGGAGCTCCCCATGCGTTCATGTCCCTACCAAAGCTTCCTTCGGCAAAGAGGTGGCGGCAAGGGATGCAGAATGACCTAAAGACATGGTTCGAACAGTGATTCAAGATCTAAGAGAGGTGCATGAAGCTCAAAAGCAACATCAAACATTTACATTCCATGAGTTCCGCCACTCACGTGGATTCTAACATCCGTCACGTAGTCGCTCGCAGCACTGGCTAGAAACACTGTGACCCCCTTGAAATCGCTGGGCTTTCCCCATCTGCCGGCAGAGATTGTCTTGCGTATCCTAGTGCTTGCTTCCTCATCTCCAAAGCTGCGGTCAGACAGGGGAGTGCATATCCACCTGGTCTGCAATCGAAGCAATGTTGATGATCTTGCTCCCTTGCCCACGTTCGGCCATGTGCCGTCCAACCAGCTACGAGAGTACGTATACAGCGTGATAGTGAATTTGAACAACCTGAAATCTCGTTATTAGTGATGCTCAGCACTACTAGCATTAGGACTACTCACCAATTCGCGATGGGCGTCAGTCTCTGTGAGCACCGGTACGAAGCCACCACTGATCCCTGCAACATTGAATAGAATGTCAACCGAGCGCTGGTCACGCTTCAAAATGCCGTCAAGTGTCTCCCGGATCGTATCCGATTTAGCTAGATCGCACTAATACACATCCACCCATCGCCCTGTGTCGGTCCTGAGCTGCTCGGCAACTGACGAGACCTCACCGGGGATCTGGATTATGATTATGTCGGCTCCAGCTTCGGCCAGACCTCGGGCCATTCCACTCCCAATCCCGTCATTACCGCCCGTGACGAGGGCTGTCTTTCCTGTGAGGTTGAAAAGCGAAGGTGTTGACATGTGTTGTCCATTGCAGGTACTGGGAACTGGAGGAAACTCGTTGTCTGGGGGGAAGAAGGCCATGGTCAAGAGAGGTTTCATCTGTAGTCGATGCTGGTGACGGAGTAACCTCTTACTTCTCATGTCCGTATATTAACACACTTCGCGTTGGCCCGTCGGCGATACTGATTCTAGTTTAGTCTTGAACAGGACATGGAGAGGCCAGGATTACCCCCATTGTTATGACTAACTATCAATAAAGGCCTCGCTCTAAATAGTAGTACAAGACAAGTGAAGGTCCTAGGTATTTATATCGCCTATATATGATGAAAAACTATCATCTCCTTTAGCCCTAGCAGAGAGGCTCACACTGCAGCTTATTTAACGGTCATAAACCTCAAAGTTGGCCGAGTTTAAAAGCGCAATACCCTTGCTCCTCCACGTGTCACTCTCAACTGTGTTGGTCACGTTTCCTTCATAGAGGAAGTTCTTTGGTGCACCATGACCCTTAGCCTCTGCGTATAGAGGCCACTTTGGAATGGACTTGCCCAGACTCGGGACTGCCTTTTCCCGTCCTTCCCAACCGTTGGGGTTGCCAGTCGCAACGAACTTGATCCAGTCGCTTGCCATCAACCGCGAAAGTTCTCTATATGACTTGGCCAGCCCTTGAAACGGCGGGGTGCGAACCGGAGGGTAGCCTGTGCCCTCAAGATTGAGCATAGCAAAGGCCACTTCAACGAAATGTGTGGCTCCGTCCAGGTAAGTAGCCCAGGAAGGAATGGCGTTGAATCGAAAAGAGTAGACTGGCAAGTTGTGCTTTGCCCAGGTCTCGGCTGCCAGTCGACGTGGGGCTACCATCATGACGTCTCCGTAGTATGTGGCGGTTCTCCGATACTGCTTACCATATGACGCCGGGGGGATCCAGTCGTCGGCGAGGTTGGGTAAGATCTGCTCTCGGCCTTTCTCGGGGTATGCTTTCAGAATCTTCTGTGCAAAAGACTTGCTGATTGGGGGAGATGAGTTCTCGATTGCGTTCTGGAACTCATCCGTAGTATTGATGCCTTTTGGTGAAAAGCTGGTTCCTTCATCTGTGTTAGCCCCGACGATGATTGGGACCTTCACGAAATGCCCATCAGCGAGTTGTTTAGATGAGTGACGGACCACAAAGTCGCCATCAATCTTTGGCGTCCATCCACCAGAAAGAGCTGTGGTGTTGAGCACGGCATTCAAGTCCTTGAAGGGTAGACTCCGTAAACATTTGACGGTATCGCAGCCGGTCTTTTCCAAAAGTAGCTTGTATGAGGCCTCAGCCAGAATCGTCTGGGAACCAAGTGCCAACGGAGTTCCACTTTCCATAATGGCGGCATGGAACAAGCCATCATCTCGGCCATTGTAAGCCAGAATCTGCGCTCCTACAGATGCAGCACCGGCACTCTGGCCCCAGATGGTAACCTTGGATGGGTCACCGCCGAATGCAGCAATGTTTTCGTGAATCCAGCGAAGAGAGAGTCTCTGGTCGCGCAGGCCCATGTTGGAATCGCCCTGCTGGAAGAACTCAGCCGAGTTGAGGAAACCCCAGGCACTGAGGCGATAGTTGATGCTGACTGCAACGATTGGGTGCCCAATCTTCACAGATTGCTCCACGATGAAAGATAGGTTGTATCGGAGGTCGACACCACTGCCCTGGACATAGCCTCCACCATGAATCCAGACAGCCACGGGGAGTTTCTTCTTTTCGTATCCTGAAGGTCGGATGACATTCAAGTAAAGACAGTCCTACGTAGGGTTCAGTTATAATTTCTCCCTGGAGATTTTGACACTTACCTCGCTCGTATTATAGCCAATTTGCGAAGGCTGAAAATCTTAGCATCCCGTGGGTGAATTTGGTCCCCATGACTTACTCCGTAGCCGACACAAGCAGGCGAATATTTGACGGCATCGCGACTCCCCTTCCATGTTTCATCGTAGGGTTGAGGATTGCGGAATCTCAGGTCGCCAACCGGAGCTTGGGCATAAGGGATACCGAGGAAGAAATCTTGATCATATCCTGGAGAATGAACTCCTTGATAGCTTCCATTCTTGACGGTAGCCACAGGCGTTGTGCTATATGGCTTAGGAAAGGGACCAGCCGCAACTTGTGCCAGCGACTGAGCTAGGACAAAGACACTGAAAGCCAGAGACTTCATGGTGATGACAGTAGTTGCGAGCCTGTATGTCTCGGCAGATCAGCAAGGCGACGGACGGGCACGGCGTCATTTTAACGAGGTAGTCATAGTCTGGGGACAGTCTAATTTCTGCTAAATATTTACCCAACCCCAGAACAAATGAGTCGATCTAACCTTTTATCCTGGATGTCCGAGGCCGAGGTAACATCGTCACCCCGCAATATCAAGGATGGCGATGCGGAGAAACTGACCATCTGCGGGGACATTGACCCTCACTTCGCGAATGGCAATGATCCCATACGCTTACCGAACAGTCTAACTTGCCTCAACTCGTGCTAAAATACCAGTTCGGCTGGATAATTATTCCCGAATGCGATTTCACCTGCCATCTCATATCCGGCCAGTTTTCAACCTCGGGCAAAACATTGATACACTAGGACGCATTCTTGAGAATCGTTTCTTGTTCACTAGCTAGGACATACTAAACATAATCCTACTCAACCTGCTTCTCATGTCTTCGCTGATCGGCGCTGATGTAGTAGACGCCCTTTCGTGTAGAGATGAGCGGATCCTGGGACGATGTGATACCCTTGACACCACCCCTCTCCGGAACCGGACTGAATGCGATCTGCTGTTGTCTGGCAGCGTTGTCATCCGAGACCTTGTTGATCTCGAGTTTACCAACAGGAACGAAGGTGGTGCTCTTGTATGGCTTTGTGGCATCGTCCAGGACGTCGTGGGGGTCTGCGATGTGTGCCTGGATCGTGAAGACGATGGGCTTGCTTGGAAATCGTTGATGCAGGTCATCCTCCAGGTAGCTCTTTGGAAGGTTCTCCAGGAACTCCTTGTCCTCATCTGTCTCCTGGGGGTAGAGATGGTCTCCATCCGCAGGGATGAGGCGGTACCGCACGTTGGTGACCTTGCCGTCCTTGTTGGTCAGGACGTGTGTGTTGGGTTCGTAGTACGTGATAGTCCCATAGTTGTGGGGGTTTGGCTTCTCGGCCGACACGAACTCCCTGGCGGATTCATGGCCAGGCTGACCGAGAAAGGCATTGAACGCAGCCCCAACCTGTCTCAGGATCTCCTTCTCCTTGGTAGCATCACGGCCCTCCTCAAGGGCCTTCTTGAGCGCGGCTTCAGCCTGTCCAACAGCCCCAAAGAGCTTCAGGAAGGCCAAGAAGCCCTCACCGTCCTTGGTTGCGAATCCGTTGAAGGTGTGGGCAATCAGGTCGGTGTAAGTATCACAGTCAATCTGGAAACGGACAGCGATACCCTTGGGAGTGGCGCCGTTGTCCACGTCGGGGATGTGAGGGATGCCACCGCCGACAGAAAAGCGAGCGACGACAGGGGTTGAGGGGTTGTTGAAGTGAGCAGCAATGGAAAGTGTCTTGGCCTCCTTGGTTGGTGTGAATTTACCCTCAACAAGAAGACCCTTGGCGTGAGCTGTGTACATGAGTGAGACTGAGATCAACATCAAGGATTCTGAGGTACATACTGGTGCGATAGCCAGGGTGCTTGCCGAAAATCGCCTGCATGGCATTCACCAAGTCCTTTGGGAGTCCGCCCTTGGTTGCAGCATCTGCGCTGCCGTTGGAAGGGGTATCTTGAGTGGAAGGCATTGTGAGGGGCTAGACTTGGTCAAAGTGAATGTCAAGTAGGAATAGTTTGAAAGGTTTGTGAATTATGGAAGAACAAGGCGACTTTATCAAGCCGAGGCTGACGCCGTGAGATGTCCCAGGTGGGAAAACAATCGAGCACGACATTCCTCAAGGTTCCATCACATGTTGCCTTATCAGAGAGTAAGCGGTTCTAGAGTGGTCGCCGCCAAGAGACAGCCAGCCATTCTGATGCATATCGGCGATCACGGGCTTTTGTTAGCCATGCGCTAGCTCCGGTGCACAGCCTCCCATCTGCTCTTTCAACTATCAGGACGGCTATCTCGACTACCTGCACAAAGAGACTCTTTTCTCCCTTGCAGAAACATAGCGTGAGGGGATATATTCTCGACCAGCCCATTGTCCTGACCGATGCTGCAGAAGGGAAAACAGCCCCGGCCTCAATGCACGTCACTGCAAGCTTCGAACCTCATTACTGTCAATGGAGGCTAGCGGTGTGATATGGTGCGTGGTACGAATGTGTCAATGTCGGGGCTGAGTAGGTTGTGCAACAGTGACATCAGATGTGGTTGGCGCTGTATTACAGGGGGGACTTGAAAATACGAGCACGAGCTGAAACAGGCAGAAGACGAGCTCAAGGCATGCTGACCATATCAACTGCCGTGATTGGGGAATGGCCTATAGGGTGCGGCAAGGCTTTCGCCAAGAGACAAACTTGCAAGCTTGTGAACAGACAGGTTTCCATTGCGCGGGCGCTGACAGGTCCAAAGGTCGAGGTCGAGAGCCTCACGTCAGTCACCGCCAACGGGTGTGGTACCGTTGTGGCGGCTTAGGCGCACCGAGACATGCATCGAGTGTGGTGTGGAATGTGAAGACCGGCTGTTGTATTGCGGGCATGTCTCGCCTTGGGTTATGATGCGGCGTTATTGGCAATAGTTTATTGGTCTTCGGACGAGACACCAAGACCGGTCAAGCATGATGGGGCTTGCAGCAGAGGAAGGCCTCGTCTCTAGAGACTTATCACTTCCTCAACTCAACTGAGACTGTTGAGACGAATTAACGACCGTCCAGATGCGGCCCTACCCGCTGCCCTAGTGCTTGACGGAGCGTGTTCACTGAGACATCGCCAGGCCAGGCCAGGGTCAACAGCCAGCCACATTCCCAACGTATCGCAAAAGATGACCAAATGCGCCGCTCGAATTCGCTCACGTCAGTTTCTTGGCTGTTTCCCCGCACAAGGGAATGTCGCCATTGCGGGAGTCACCTCCACAAAACGCGTGTACAGGGCGACGAACCAACGACGAGACAGTCAATGTCGTACAGGACCATTTCAGCCGCACTACGACTTCAGGATGGATCTTGTCCATCTTTCATGTGTTATCTTGCAGCGAGAATATTCCCGCCAGATTACGCTGGGTGCATCTTCAAGTGGCTGGCTGTCTGGCGGGGAAGCGGACGACGTGCAGAGCTGAAGGCATGTCTGCATTAGAAACCGCGTGTTTCCTGGGCCTTTTTTTGTTGTTGTCGCGGATCAAGGAATCCAGACTTGCATGGCTATTGCTACTGAGATGAGACCGGAGCTCAACATACAGAGTTGTGCGACCGTGCCAGCCGTCGGTTGAGGAAGGTCGTGATGATGTCCACAATTTCCACAGTCCAGCTAGGAGACGAGTGGCAAGGTGAACGAGCAGTATATAACGACGGAAATATCTAGACTCTGGACTACTCATCACACTCTCTCTACATCCTCAAAATTACTCCTCCACTATTCGATCTACTAGCTCTGCTCCTTCACCATGTCTGCCGCCGTCCACAAGCCCCTCCCACCTCGCTCCCAGCTGGACAAGATCCTCAAGGGCAAGGTGAGGAACGATGTTGAGAAGGAGGACCTGGAGGTCTTTGACAAGGGCGTGTTCATGAACGAGCTCTTGCGAATTGGTATTGCCCTCGAGACCACCAAGCATGGTGTTCTCAAGGGTGGTCTCGTTGCCAATGAAGGTATAAAGAAGGGAACCTTCAAGGGCACACAGCTTGCCATGACCGAGATGTACAAAATCATTGAAGAAGCGTATGTTGATCCCCAGCACCCTCATCGACAGACTCTAGCTAACCGAGCTTGAGTGCTGCGGCTCACTATGACGCCCGAGGCTTCGAGCCCATCTTCCCCATTGAGAGAGATCTCACGACCAAGCAGCAGATCTATCAGTGGACCGACGGATCTGACGGCTACCCTCCTCATCTCAAGGACCTCCCAGATGATGAGAAGGACGACCAGACCGACAATCCAGAGGAACAGCCCAGGAGTGAGGGTGTCGGCAAGATCTTTGACTACAACAAGACGCAGTTTGTGAGGAACATTGCAAAGGCCGTCGGCTTCCTCATCCCCAAGGAGATCGAGGCCGAGGGCACGCCATACGCTGGTCCAACCCTCGCTGACTGCGAGCAATGGAACCGTGATCACCAGAGCCCGGCCACCGACATCATGAAGGGCCGCAACATCGGTGAGCACCAAGATTGGTACTCGGATGCCCGATTTGCTCAGCAGCATCTGAGTGGTGTCAACCCTTCAACCATCGAGACGGCTCCCAAGGACAAGATCCAGGAGTACATCGCCCAAGCCGAAAAGCAGGGCGCTGATGGTATCAAGAAGATCCTCTCGAACGGCAAGGACATTCTCATTCAGGATTACTCGTACTTCCGCAAGGCCACAGGCCTCAAGGATGAAGAGACCTTTATCAACGTTGTCCCCATCCTCAATGAGCAGAACATACCCATCGGCAAGGCAGAGCGATACGCTTGTGCTCCGATTGTCATCTTCCAGTTGCACGAGGATGGAAGACTTCACCCACTCGCTATCACCATCGACTACAAGGGCTCTCTCGACAAGTCTGTCACCATCTTCAACAAGAGACTGACCCCCGATGACAACAAGGTCAACGAGAAGGAGGACTGGCCGTGGCGATACGCCAAGACCTGCGCCCAGACTGCCGACTGGGCTAGACACGAGATTGCCACTCATCTCGTCGACACGCACATGGTTGAAGAGGCCATCATCGTCGCCACCAACCGAACCATCCCCGAGGGCCATCTCCTGTACGAGGTCCTCAGCCCCCACTGGTTCAGAACCCTGGCCCTCAACTCTGCCGCCCGCACACTCCTCGTCCCAGCCGTCATCGCCAGAATCTCTGGCTTCGGCCCCTCGTGGAACCCCGTGGACCCGGACAAGTCCAAGTACCGAGCCTTCAAGCTCGTCGACTACTCGTACAAGAACTTCAACTTTGTGGAAAAGTACATCCCCAACGACCTCAAGAAGCGAGGCTTCGACATTGAGAAGGAGAAGTACGAGAAGTACCGCAACTACCCGTACGCCTACGACATGTACCTGCTGTGGGGTGTCATCCGCGAGTTTGTGCAGTCGGTGCTCAAGACCAAGTACAAGTGTGACGCCGATGTGAAGAACGACAGGTACATTCTTCCCTGGTGCCAGGAGATCCAGAGCCAGAACGGTGGTCAAGTCACCTCGTTCCCCACCATCAAGACTGTTGACGAGCTCATCGACGCCGTCACCATGTGCATCCACATTGCATCTCCCCAGCACACTGCCGTCAACTACCTCCAGGACTACTACTACAGCTTCGTCCCCGCCAAGCCTCCGGCGCTCTGCACCGCCCTGCCCGTTGACCTCAAGACCCTCCAGGGCTACACGGAGGCGGAACTCACCAAGGCACTCCCCATCGGCACTGAAGGTCCCAAGTGGAAGGACTGGCTTCTGGCGGCCCAGCTCCCCGAGCTGCTGAGCTTCAAGGTCGACGACCGGTACAACCTCCTCACGTACGCCAAGTCGCTGTACAACGTCAACAAGGCCCGAAACATCGGGGACAACCCAGAGTTCAACGCCGCTGCCATCAAGGACGCGGCCAAGACCCTCTACAGCCGTCTCAATGACCTTTCCGAGATTTTCCAGATCATTTCGCTGGCTCAGACCAAGGGTAATGTCGAGTACCCGGTCCTGGAGCCATCGACGACTGCTATCTCCATCTTGATCTAAGAGGATCAGCGAGGTTACTGCGGGATGGTTTACTCGCCGAAGTCATGAACGTCGTGGTACGGAGAGAAGTAGTCCAAAATAGCTCAATATTATAGTATTGTGCCGTCTCCTAAGTCCTGTATGTAACCCTCGGCAGACATGTGAGTCTCCATATGATAAAGATATTGTGATACCGCTGAACATTTGAGAACATCATAATCTTTCCACCATGAAATCTCCCCCCACGCGCCTTTCAAGCTACATGATAGTCACTAGGTACTTGCCCGCCTGAGAGGGCCATGCCCAATAATCACAAACGGGGCGTAGATACCTGTTGCACTATGTTAAGTGGCATTTACTTTAAAGAGGCCTTCTGTTAAGCAATTATGAAGCAAGATACATGGTCCTAATTGTCTCGGTGCCCATTGAAAGGTATCCTTCTCTTTTACCATGAGTCCGGCGGTCATTGTCTTCCACGTCTTCTCTTCGTTTCCAGTGTATCTCAAAGTGGTCTGGACTAGTGTCCTCTCTCAGTTGATTCAGATGCAACCCCCTCAAGTCAAGATTGTTTTCTCCGCGATACAAGGAGTCAATCACTTCCTCTACACGTCTGACGATGAACTCTTTCTTCCGATGAAGACGAAAGGGTAGGGGGGCCTCCTCTGCCACAGTCGAGGAGCATGTCCCCGGCCAAGAAGACGAAGACGAGGTTTGTCAGACATGCTTCAACTGGACACTCCGGGTCCCTCAGCCGAAATACAACGGCCCTGATCCGGTTCTGAAACTCGACTTTGGCCAAATTTCCGCATCCAAGGCAAACGGGATATGCCGGTACTATCACATCATCAATCAATATCTTAAGCAGTTTAAACCAGTCGGGAACACCACGATATCGATCACGGCACCTCCAAACAAGCCCATATTTGTATCCTGGGATGATAACGAAAATATATTTACCATTCATATATTAATTAAGTAACAGGATCTCTGCTCATGCAGAGAAGAAGGAAAAAAACGCAACTCTTCCCACACAAACCGCGCCTGCAGCTTCATCGCCTAACGAAGGCACTGTCCCGCTTCAGCCACGACTCGACATCCTTGATATGTGGATGAATGCTCTTAGCCAGCTGAATATCCACATTGTAACCATCTTCCTTGAACCAATCCAACATCACACCGACTTCCTTCACTCCCGCCTTGAGTGCCTTCCCCAGCAGCCCGACTGTCGTGCCCACGCCGGCGCCCGTGATGTTCTTGAACCTCTGGTTCAACTCCTCAAAGGTAAGCTTTTCTCCGGCAAGCCCTATGGCCTGCTTGTTGAACCGCTCCGGATTGGCAAAGGCCTCAGCTGCGAAGACTCCAATGTCAGAAGTGGCAATCCACTGCAACGGCTTGTCTTTCATGGTGCTGCGCAAGCTCGTCATGAATACCTTGGCCTGGAAGTCTGGTGTGATGTTATCCAAGAAGATGACAGGGCGCAGGATTGTCCAGCCCATGGCGGATTTCCCGTTGGCGGTGCTGTCGCGGAGGTGGTGCTCAATCTGATGCTTCGCCTTGAAGTGCGGAATCTGGGTTGGGTTGGTCCAGGACCGCCCGTTTCCGCCGCGGTCGACGCTGCTGTAGACGAAATGCTTCACGTCGTTCTTAATGGATTCGTCAATGAGTGCTTTGCCTTGGCGGATTTCTCCCTCAAAGGTGGTGCCCTTGGTCACTGCGGCTTGAACCGAGTAAACACCCCAAATCGGGCCAGAGGCAACCTTGTTCGCAGCTCGAAACAGTGAAGGCACGTCGTCAAGGTTTCCCTCGACGAGTTTGACGGAGGATGACTTCTTGGTCAAACGAACAGCCGATGGCGACTGTGCATTGCGAGTGACGGCGAGGATGGTGAAGTCTTTGGAGAAACGAGCGAGGACGGCTTCCACGACACTGCCGCCTTGTTTGCCGGTGGCACCAGTAATTAGAAGATTGCGGGACATGGTGATTATGACGGGACGTAACTTGTAGGAGATGCAAGAGGAAAATGTCGGCGATGCAATAAGACAGCGAGAAACACGGATTGTATTTAAACAAATTGTATAGCTAATAATATCAATGATAGGCGGACTCTATTTACCGCCTTGCATGACGTATTGAGGTTCCTCCGCCTTTGTCAGCACGCAACAAGCGCTCTTAATTGCCAACTCCGAAAGGCCGCTCAATTTCGGTGGTCAAGAAATGATCTCCTGATGGAGTCCCACGGCTCGGCCTCCGGCTAACCTTGCAATCACCGAACAATTTCTGTCCTTGTTGTTTGCCAGTCGGCATTTGTCAGCGATCAATGCCTTTGTTTATGACCTTGTTGTTTTTTTGGGGGGGTCTTTGGGGAGGGTGTCGTTTTTCTCCGGCTGTCGCTAATCTCGCCGAGCGTTTGTAGAGTAATCGGGAATAGCCCATTTCTCCCAAGAGCACCCGTTCCTAGAGAGCCGTATAAAATGGTATCTTGTTCTTCTGTTCATCAGACGCCCTCACCTCGTACATTCCCATTGAAACTCACCAGTAACCTCAACCCAGTGTCTCTCTTATAACCGCCTTGTTTCACTCACTGCAAATATGTTGCTTTCCACCTTTTTTCTCGTTGCTGGCAGCATTGGAGCCGCAGTAGCCACCCCTGAGCCCCCTACTCTCTCATACCTCTTCCGTATGAACCTCACCCTCAGTTCAACCATCAACACCGGTCCAGGACCAGCGGGAACTCGATTGGCCATTCCTATAACTGGTGGGACTTTGTCGGGCCCCAAGGGCGAAGGTACGAGTTGACCGCGAAAGATGAACACGATGAACCCCAGCTTACCATTCACAGGAACTGTTCTCCCCATCGGAGCTGACTTTGGTGCAATCGATGCTTTGGGAAATTTCAATGTCGACGCACACTCTGTGATACAGATGGATGACGGATCCTATGTTTACAGTCACTCGGCTGGCCCTTTGATCTCTGGCCCTACTGCTTTGGACAGAGTCAAGTTTGAGACTGGAAGCACCAAGTACGCTTGGCTCAACGAGATTCTCGCGGTAGCCGTCACTGATTTCCCCGGTCCCTGGGTATCTCTTGATGTTTGGCAGGTGAACCCTGCCTCCTAATGGGTTAAGCTTCATCCTCGCGCAGGGTGAAAGATGGGAGTTTTGCTCGGTTCCTAGCAAACGTTCAAAGCCAGGATAGACTTTTCATACCATAGACACATCTTGGACTCGAGAGGAAAGTTGAATTTCCTAGGATCGGGAGGAGGATGGTTGAGCCGGTGATTGGGGAAGATGTGATGAGGCCCGAGGTTGAGCCATGTCGTCGTATTTCATTCTTATGTATATATTAATAAAAGTAGACAGATGTCTACATTAACCCTTAGCATCAAAGCAGCATCGAAATAAGCCCGCTCGATCTGAACTATTCCTGACAGTTGAGTTTCCCGATACAGGCTCGACGGATTCGTTGCGCAACATGAGATCATCAATCACGATAGTATTTCAAAGCTCCTTACAGCACTTTACGTCGCATACTACGGTTGCGTCAGGTCCCACGAAATAAGGAGAAGACAATAGATGGTTACCCAGAAACTAACAATTCTATGCCATGCCGGTTGATACGACCTCGATGAAGAGATAGTTATATCTCTCCAGGGTAGGCTCACTCTGCCTCCTCAACGCTCCTCAGCTTAACCTTGTATAGGTACTCGTGATAACGAGCAAACAGTCTCAATTTCATTTTTGAATAAGGCCAAAATCCCCTCCACCTATCTGAAAACAAATTTCGTCTTGGCTAGTGGCTTATTGATACTATGGCTTAATAATACCACTCATCTGGGATGTAACCAATGGACTCCGCCCATCTTCTATTTTGACTTGTAGAGACTCGAGGTCACATCATAACCACTGCACCTTGGATTGGGTCGTGCTTGGCCCGCCGGGGTGCATGTCCGAATTCTCCTCCTAGCACGCCCTGGTAGACTTGTTTTGCTCCATTTTTTAGACACATTTACCATGCGCTACAATGGGCGACCCACGGAGCTAGACCGAGTTCGACAGCTTCTTCCTGGATGGAGTTGAGCGATCGGGCTGATCGCGGCCCGCCGGTATTATCCTCAAGACCGGTCGGACCAACCACGGCCCTACGATATTACCGTTCAGACCGAAGGGACGTGCCGACTTGTCAAACGGCGTCGCATCGGATTGTCTCGGTGGTGCAGCCATGACCGAACCAGCGTGCTGACTACAGTACCTAAATCGAGGTGCTTCCCTGTATCATGCTTTGTTAGATGATCTTTAGATGCTTCCGAAGTTCGATTCCGACATGGGTACCTAAACCCAACCCGCAAACATTCTTTTACAAGAGGAAAGCCGACACGCTCCCTAAACCCTCAGAGATTTCCGATACGACTGGACTCTCACGGCTACGTCTTCCTGTTCGCTACGAGTTACAAGCCCTACCTCGATCCCCCCGACCATGGCGTCCCACGCCCAAACCCCTACGCCTCCATCTTCTGTCCCCGAAGGCAATTCCATCAACGAGAAGAAACAGGACCCTCGCCCTTCATCCGACGACACAGTCATGGTTGACGACCCTGATCAAGCAATTACGACAGAACACAATGTCGACAGCAACATCGTCGGCTGGGACGGCCCAGATGACCCAGATAACCCCATGAACTGGCCAAATCGGAAGAAGTGGATGATTACAATCTCCTTGGGCATGTTGACATGGGTTGTGACGTTCGCAAGCAGCATTTTCAGCACAGCAGTTCGGCCTGCTGCGATCGAGTTCGGCGTGTCAACAGAGGTCATGACTCTGGGTACAAGCTTGTTTGTCTTGGTGCGTCCGCTAGCAGCACCGAGGTGGCTTCGCCTTGTGGCTAATCAGTCCTTAGGGATTCGCCTTTGGCCCTCTAATATTTGGTCCCATGTCAGAGGTGTACGGCCGTAAATATCCGCTCTTTGTTGGATATTTCGTGTTTGCAATATTCCAAATTCCCGTGGCCACCGCCGAAAACGTTCCAACCATCCTCGTCTGCCGATTCCTGAGTGGCCTGCTTGGCTCGTCCCCCCTCAGCGTTGTCGGCGGCGCGCTTGTCGACCTTTGGCCCCTCGTGGAGCGCGGCATTGCCATGAGCATCTTTGCAGGCGCGAATTTTGTTGTGAGACGGCCTTCTTCCTTGAAAATAAATGACTTTGACGCTCACAAGACTTACTTCAGGGTCCTGTTGCTGGTCCGATCATGGGCGGGTTTATCACCCAAAGTTCGCTCGGCTGGCGATGGACAGCATACATCACGGCCATTATGGCAGCTCTATTCGGTCCTATAGCATTCATAACGGTTCCTGAGACGCTGGAGTCTTCCCTACTGACTAGGAAAGCTCGCTCAGTTCGTCTCTCGACCCGAGATTGGGCCATGCATGCCGTTGCAGAAGAAACGCCTGTTGATATCGACGAGATGGCGAACCGAATCCTAGTCCGGCCTCTAGCCATGCTGGTGCTCGAACCCATTATCATCCTCGTGACCCTTTACATGTCTTTTGTATACGGTCTCATCTACCTTTGTTTCACAGCATATCCAGCATCCTTTCAAGAGGACCGGGGCTGGAACAGCGGTGTTGGAGCTCTCCCGTTCCTGGCCATAATACTCGGCGTTGTGATCGGGGCCATAAACATCATCATCTTCTCCAAGACCCGGTTCACACGCATAATCAAGGAGAAGGGCCATCTGCCACCTGAGCAACGGCTTCTACCGATGATAATTGGCGGGGCATGTTTTCCCATTGGACTCTTCTGGTTCGCCTGGACCTCCAACCCTAGCATCTCATGGGTGCCACAAGCCATAGCTGGGGTTCCGCTGGGAATGGGCGTCATGCTGTAAGTGTTGACGATTTAGCGGGTTTGCAAAACGGCTGTTAACTTTGCCCTCGCAGTATCTTTCTCCAAGGCCAAACCTACATCATCGATAATTACCTGATGAATGCAAACAGCGCCCTCGCTGCCAATGCTGTAGTTCGGGCACTGTTCGGCGCAGGATTTCCCCTGTTTGCATCAGCCATGTACAAAAATCTGGGGGTTGATTGGGCCACCAGCGTTCTTGGCTTTATAGCCGTCGCGCTTTTCCCAGTTCCAATCCTTTTCTATATCTTTGGCGAGAGAATTCGGAAGCTCAGCCGATACGCCCCAAGTGGCGGCCGTCCAAAATAGCCGTACAGGAGGCTAGGACACTCATAATCAGACCTCAACGGTACCTTGTACGCTATTAACTCCCACTTGAGTTCGGGCCTTGGTAATACACATGTGGGTTTAGAAATTAATCTCTCAATAGACGGCCCAATTTTAGAGTCGACAGGTTTGGGATTTTCGGTTATAGAGCTGGTTCGGTTTTCACTTCTTGAATTAGACCACAGTATGTATTATATAGTCTCAACAAGAGCCTTTTACCCCATGATCCCCGGACAAGTGCAATCTTTATGTTGGATAAGTCCGATTTTTGTCTGCCTCGTGGCAAATCCAACCCTATCAAATATCTGATAAATATGACAATAAATCACATATTTGTAGCTCGATCTAGTCAACGGCCTCTCTACGCATCCAATCAGTGGAGGCATTTACAAAATAGACTGGGCCTATTGTAACCCCTCAAAGAGAACTTCGCCTCGGTACTCAAGGATACCAAGGCAAAGATGACTCGGTGCAATGCCGTGTTCCAACGGCCGGCATACTCTCGCCACCCAGGCCAGAGTAGGCGCCCATTCTCATACCCGCAATACTATTCCAGACTTGGTGAGTTCGAGTAGTCATCTATCTTGGTAGGCAGAATTGAACAGAAAGTGATGTGTGATGAAGTCTTGTCTCGTTTGGCGAGAATGGGTACTAATACCGATGTTGGCGGAAGTTGTTGTACCTGGTTTCTAGTTATTAGCAACTTCGAAATGAAAAACTGCCTTTACGTTGGCGCTCTTACTCTGTCTAGAGTGCTCGAGTCCATGCCGACCTGCCTCATCCCTAAAGCAAGCTGAATCGCTAACGAGCGCGAGAACGGGTCCTTCTCGCCAGCGTGAGCCATTGCACCAACAAGATATTGGAGATGCTGCTCGCTCTGCAAATATTGGGTTTCCATGTAGTCTTCTAGAAATATCAATGATGCAAGATATGCAGAAAACACCAAGAAATGATCAGTCATGGCGCCCTCAACGTCGCCAGTCGACTTGAGAGCGTTCAGTATTTGCTCTGCCGAGGGTATAAGCCGAAGCCTGCTGCTTGCAAACAAGTCTGCTGGGAGGCCGAGCTCTCTTATCTTTGCCAGCGCCGCTCGGTGTATGCAAATAACTGAGGTGTGAATACCGACATTGACGACGATGGCGTTCCGGTTCCACCCGCACTGCGGGAGGCGCAGGCTCTCTGGGAGGTACAGAATCATGTTGGATAGGTCGGCGTCAATGCTTCGCTGTCGAGTCCAGTATGGACCATTCGCAATGTCCTTGATGTTGTCATTTGGGAAGGACCGGAATGTGTGCTCAAGAGTTCTGTAGAACGTATAGGCGGTGAGCACCTTACCAGCGAAGGGAGAATAGACCATAATCCCTTGAAGGGCGTCTATGAGACAGGGTGTTACTTCATTGGTGCCCATCTCGAAGGCCTCGTCGGACGCAGGTAATCGAGTCTCAATCTGCATCCGGTTGATACGTCAGCCCTTTGGGCTTCTCAAGCCTCCGCAACCCATTGATCGACTCACATCCTTCTCATTGACTAGGGCGGGCCAGCCTGTGATGCCACCCACGAAGCGATCAGAGCAGAAGATGGCCCACCAGGTTCTCCTTCGTTCCTCAACCTCAAAATAGTCTCTCGGTGGAGGAAGCGGAGGATCGGTTGGCTGCTGTGGACTATCGAGACGGTGCAATCCGAGCATCTGGGCAATCCGGACACTCTTGGACAGACTGACAGACGCGCGAGAGAAGAGGAGATTTCGGGACTCATAGGTCGCTAGCAAGCACCAACATTGTGTATGGGCTATGGTGGTAAAGTATTCTCCTTGGCCCTAGCCGAAGGGGTCAGAATTACTGTTTCCTCGTGCATTTTAGTTCATGTACTCACCTTCATCTCATCTGCCTCGGCATACCGCCTAGACCGTTGATAAAACGGCATTGCGAGGTGTGCGAACTCCTGACGTGTTGCTGCGGCTAGAGCCAAGACGGCGTACTGCAAGGACATGGGCGGACGCATATGGGCAGGGCGATGTAGAGATGCCGTGTAGCGTGTGCGGTGCAACATTGGAGCGTCTTGGTTTAGTTCATCAAAGTACAAACCAACTCTATGATATCTCAGTTAGCTCAGTCGGGCACACGTGCGCACATTCCCACGGGTCAAGAAGCGTAGGAGAAAGGCCGCAATAAGGTGACCAAGAGAGTGGAGGCAGTAGCTCACAGTCGTTCAGTCAAATAGCTGGGCGGAAGCTGCTCAAACTGACCAAGTCCAATCAGTTCGTTTACCGTAGGTGGAACCTCCTGAGGCGGCATGGCAGTCGTTTGGATGAAGGGGCCACCATCAGACCCGGGCCCGTAGAAAGTCGACTGGCCGATGTCTGTTGCATCATGGTTCCAGTCCAGATCAAGTCCAGCTTCTTCACCAAGGGAGACGGGATCATCTAGTAGTGCGTCTGCTCGGCCACTTTGTTTAAATATGTCCTCTAGTCGAGCTTTAAGAAAACAATCAGTTGACGCAGCTTATTGGCAACAGCATCACCATCACCCACCTAATCGAGTCTCCAATGTGGCATGAGAATTCTTCTTCTTAGTCATTCGCTTCTGTCGCGAGTTTGGGAACACGCATTCATCTCCAAGTCGAACGCATCGGCCGCAGGCGGGCTTCGACCGATCGCATTTCACCTTACGAGCCCGACACTGAAAGCAGGAGAGCATGGTGGTGCCTGTGCTGGTGTGTCCGCTGGCCTGCTCTCCTTCTCGTTCCCCTTCCCACGTTGAGGCTTGGCTGCTCGTTCCGATTGACGGCATACATTCATTGCTGTTTGATGAAGAGCCGGCCCTGAACGGAATCTCGTGCGCCATCTCGGCTGCTCGGCGAGTCGGTCGAGCTGCGGTAAACACGGAGTGAGTATAGGTAGCGTAAAACAAGCCGAGCGCGAGCCAGACGGCAGATTGAAATTGAAGACTCGGGACAGTCTCATGAAAGCAATGAGGGGTCCAATGTCGTCGAGGGCCACTCGAGCTGTGCGTAGGCATTACTCATCAGAAGAAGCTGAAGTCATGGGGTCACGAAGGGGCAAAAGGTTGATATTCACCCGCGCGCGTATTACTCAGCTAAAGTTGGTGGTGTCTGGGTCCGCTTGCATGGCCTAGAAGGGTTCATTTTCCGTCTCGGCAATTGAAGTCTAATCTACATACGAAGTAGTACCTTATGCATACAGGTCACAGGTATTTCAAATCTTAGTAAATCATTTTGCCACCATTCACACGAATATCCCGAGAAAGTGTTTTAGCTGATCAAGTTCCTCTCAAGCGCCCTTTGGGTCCTGGAGATGGGCTTCGGCTCTGTCCAGACTCCAAAGTATCAAATAGTGCAATCATACTCGGCCCGTATACATCCTGTTTGGTCGCAAATCTGGATTTGTAGACTCTATTGTTAATATCGTTATAAATCCAGTCATTTGCCTCGTTGGCTTGTTCCTGAAAAAGAGCCGGGTAGAGTTGCGCATTGCCATGTTCCTCGTCCAATAGACGGTCAAACTGGCCAATTCTTAGCCAACGAGAAGACAACCATTGGGGAAAAGGACCGCCAATCTCAGTATAAAGCATCCGAATGATCTCGCTGTTTTCATTATTCACCATTGTTTTTAGCTTCTCGTTATAGAGGATGGGAACGGGTAAACGATCCTGATAACCGGGGTCCGATTCGAAATACCCATGTGTGTCAATGGTAAATGACCACAGAGGATGACGAAGAGGAAAAGAGAAATGGGGGTCTGCACGGATATAACAAGACATAGGAATACCTCGTTGAATTCAAGGCAACTAAGTAGTGCGAGAGCTTGCTTTCTTCAGCAAGGCACAAGTCCTCAAAGCCTGGCTTTACAACCACAAAAAATCGAGCGTATACGCATTAGAATGAAAAGACCTCCAACGGCACTCAGAACCATTGAGATCTTACGGCGCCCCGTCCACGACATTCGACAGATCCGACACAAGGATCCTCTTGCTCGTCGAGCATGGGCATTTCAAGAGCGTCCACTGCCGAAGAGGTTCCTTTTTTACTCATCTGCTCTGACTTGGTACTACAAAGAGAGATCTATCTGCAAATGTGGATTAGGCTTGAAGGCTGATTCTCTCTTCAACGAACCCTCCTATCCTGGCCTTGAGCTCACCTGTTTTGAAAAGTCAGACATGTCAACGTTTTCAAGGTTAATGTGCCGTGATCCACGTCCCTCGTTTTATCTTCATCACCTATGGTACAACGAAATCGTTCACCCGTACTCTGAGCGGGGGCTGACGAAGCACTCCGATCGACCGCTGGCATTGTCTGGTATGGCCAAGAGGTTTCACGGGAATATTCCACACAACAATTATACGGCTGGAATGGCGACAAGATATTACACGGGGTCTTTGGTGAATAACAACAACGAGCGAATCAGGTGGTGGACCGGGGGTCGTCTACCTGAAGATGGATACCGGGCACCATCTTGGAGTTGGGTGTCAGTACGGAGTAGAGGGATCCATATCATTTCTATCCCACCATCGAAAGACATCCAATTTGGAGGTCTTCAGAACAAGTTTCATCGAAACTCAATGCCATCCAGCAAACATGGATAGTCCCTACAGTCATGTTTCAGATGGCTTCCTCAGATTAAAGGGGCCCGCCACATTGGCCTCCCTGACCATCTCGCGCACCCCTACCGTCAGCCTACACTCTACACGGTTCAAATCCAGCCCAATCAAGAAGAACGTGTGGTTGGACACCCCGGTTCAGAAATTGCGTCTCCCTGGCGACTGCGGCACAGCAATTGTCAGATCACACCACCAAAGCGCAGCAAAAGATCAAGGCATGGGTGGCTTGTGTGGTTTTGCACGACAGCGTTGAGGTGACAAGTAATTCGAGTGCAATTTCGCGACAGTTTTTGGTTATTTTGTTCAACTATATGCAAGGTCATCAATCTTACCTATGGTCAGGATCTGTCGTTTCAACTGTTGGAACTCGAACGCAATGATAGACGCGTCTCCGAACCGAGGTCAATCAGGATCAAGCTCAATACCGACTGAGTTCAGAAAAGAAAGATTCCTTCTTGTGATTCAAGTATTATAATCGCTGAATATATACAAGATCTCTGAGAAGACGTAGTGGGAAGACAAGAACGCTCACGCAGCGGGAGGACATAAACCAACAAGGTATAGCCATAATAGCCAACGAATAAATTAAAACCAAATAATCTCAGAGCTCATGCTTAGTGTATCTTGCTAGTATCCTGCGCGATTATTCCAATCTGAAACCCTTGACGTCAAAAAGAAGGAGAAGGCGGTTTTGGTTGTGCGGTAACGGTTACAGAGTCTTGTCCGGTCGAGGGGAGCGCCTTGAATTAGACGCGGCTGGGATCGGCAACGGTGTCGTCGACGTTGATGACGTTGGCGTGTTCGTCGACCTCGTACGTCTTCTTCTGCTTGGACGTCTTGACTGGGCTGTCGGACGCGAAGATGTGGTCCAGTTCCTCGAGCTGTGAGGGCTGTTAGTGAGGTTATCAGGCTGTAGAATCAGAGGACTTGCAGTTCGGTTCTTGGTCTCGGGGACGAGGAAGTAGAGAATGCCGGACTGGATGAAGCACCAGACGCAGAAGACGATGTAGGTCTTCCAGGCAATGTTCTTGAGAGCGACGGGGATACCAAACTGCATGACAAGCATAGCTATTGAGTCCGAGTGTCAGTATATCATCTTAAAAGTCGACAGGGGGTTCTCTTACCAGCAGATGTGAAGAGGGAGCTGAAAGCCATGCCCTTGGCTCGGATCTCGTAGCTGAGGACCTCGACGGGGTACAGAGCCTGGAGAGGAGTCCAGCCAACCGAGTAACAGATCTGGAAGATGTAGACCCAAGCAAGGACAGCCCTGGAGACTGAGGGGGCAACCTTGTCGGCCTGCGCCTTGTCATCGACATCAGTAATGTTGCCGATGGAGGCTGGTACAGTGACGCCGATCCAGCAGAGACCGCAAACGATGTTGACAACAATCAGCATGGGACGACGACCGACGATATCAGTGAGGGTGGCGCCAAGCATGGCAAAAGCAATCTGAACAGCGTTGATGCCCATGGCAACGTCCATCTGCTGTGCCTCGTCGCGGATGCCTGCGGTCTCGAGGAAAGCGGCGAGATAGTAGGAGACGATGTCTGTCACGAGTTAGTTTTGCCAAGTCTCCAGGCTACAAGTTGTACTTACTGTTGCCAGCCCACTGTCCGAAGAGAGACACGAGACAGTTGCAGGTGAGTCGGTAGATCGAGGCTCTGTTCTTGAACAGGGCGCGGTAGTCCCACCACCTCTTGTCAGTGCCGTCCATCTCCAGATGTTCCTCATACTCATTAAGCTGGAGCTTGACCCATTCACTGTCGGGGTTGCCTTGGCCGTGGAGCCTGACCAGGTTCTTGGTGGCCTGTTCCTTCTTATTGTGAGTGTACAGCCATCGAGGTGACTCGGGGAGCCAGAGGGCGCCGAAGGCGATGATGGTGGGGAACATCAGCTGGAGACCGAGGGGAACCATCCAGGAAGTTCTACCCGCATGGTGAAGACTACCTCGAGCAGAACCGCTAGCAACGAGGGCTCCGACGGGCCACATGACGTTGTAGAGACCGGTGACGACACCACGATGGGCAGGGTGAGAGACTTCGACGACGTAGACGGGGCCGGCGGCGGCGGCGATAGAAACACCGAAACCAAGGAAGAAACGTCCAGCCATGAACTGGTCGACGCTGGCGGTGACGTAGCAGGCGAGCTGGATAATGACACCGATGATGATGATCGAGGCACCGATTGTCATGCCGGCTCGTCGGCCCCAGGTATCGATGGCGGGACCAACAAAGGGGATAGCTACGACGGAACCAATCTGGTACATGGAGGTGACGATACCTAAAGACGTGTTAGTTCCCTGTCTGTCAGGCAAGGCATAGCGCTACAATCAACAACGTACCGGTTTCGATACCAGCAGTGCCCACGTCAAAGAACTCCTTGAACTTCTTGTTGGAGAGGAGAGTTCCAAGGAGGGAGCCATCGAAACCGTTGGCGGTAGAGCAGCAGAAGGCGACGGCACTGGCGATCAGAAGGATGGCGGCGGGAAATCTGGGAGGCGGCTCCTTGAGCATGGCCTGCTGGAAGGCCTCATCACCAATGGCCGTCTTCTTGGCTGCGACGACATGCTGAGCCTGGAGTTTCACGTGTCAGCTAGGCTATCCAACGCTTGTTTCTGGGGGAGGCGGAAGACCCACGTCGTACTTCTCGTCGTGCTTTTCGCTGTGGATGGAGGACCCCATGGTTGAGGTGTTGCGCTTTGAAGCGATGAACCTTTGTGGGGAAAGTCTGGGCTTGAAGGTTTGGGTTCAATGGGTGAGAATGAGAATGTTCTGATCCTGACGAGTTCCTCAATTGACAGACGGAGGAGGAATATATATAATTGTCGCGAGGCGGTGGTTTGTCTGCATCAGAGGGTTGTCTTCTGGCCTCGTGTCTTGTCGCAGTGTGGAACGCGGTCTGCAGATCCGGTTCACCACCAAGATCTCAAAGGGCTGATTGCTTTTTGGGAACACCAGGCCGCTTCCAAACACGGGGGTGCCACGGATCGACGGACGGGGTTCCGAAGAGTGCTGGCCTTTGAAGAGTCCATGCGGGCCCTTCCCTGTCCCCCGGTCTAGACTGGCTGGGCTCAGGGTGAGAGGGTGGTAGGAAGGGAGCCATCTCGCGTCTGCCGCTACGCTACAGAAAATGGGAATCGACAATTCGGTTCCCGCTGGGCAAGGAATCTCGCGGCCGACGGCGATGGCGCCCCCCAGGTGAGGTAGGGCCGACTCAGGGGTCAAGTGATTGGATGCAACTCCGTCCAGTGGCAGGACCAGTAGCTGACGAGCGGGCAAGCTCCAAAGGCAGATCATGTCGGGCGGACGCGCTTATCGGCTTCGTGGCCCGTCAGCTTGTGTCCTTGGGACCGTGTGGGAGGCTTCGTCGGCCGACTAAACGGACAGCCGAGATTCCTCGAACCATTTGCCAGCGGAAGCCGCCAACGGTAGGCGCGCGAGCCTTCGACCTCTCCGTGCCTCAGGCTCCAGCTCCCGTGGTCTTGCAGCATGGGGAACAGAGGGACGAACCGCCTGAATTTGAATAAAGCACTGGCCGGGCCGCATTGCCGTCACCAGTCATTGGACGCGAACCCCTGCTCACCCAGTGCGAGGACAAAAGTTCCACGTGGTTCCTCAAACGGTGTCTCGGCCGGATGAGGAAAAGAAGCAGAAGGACTTGGTTCACGACAGTGTTGAGGCTAAGACAAAAGCCAAGAGAAACGCGGCATAGGAAAGGCCTTGCTATAGCAGAAGATCAAATGCATTATCTGAGAAACCCCCTGGATCACTCTCTCTGGAGCCAGAACATCAACTTCAAACAGTGGCTCGCGTCGCGTGTTTCTCGCCAGCCATGACCCCCCTTGTCAAGCCGCTCACTCCCCGCATTATGAGCTTATTCCTCCACGAATGGCCGACGACACCAACGGGCCGTTCCCCCGATTTCTAGGCCGTATGCAGATTAAAAAGAACGGGGCCTTTCGGCAAGACGGGAATCATGGGCTGGTGTCGACCAGGAGACTCCAGGCGCCCCCCGGGACAAACATTCTCCAGAGAGCGGAGTCTAGCCTTGGCCTGGCCCACGAGCTTTATTGAGCACGCGCCATGCAGGTATTTCCCGGAATCCTGGCCACCTGTTGCCGAGATATTTTGAACGTCTAGTTGGGGAAACATTGGATGCACACTTTTGATTTGAGATTCCTCTGCATGTTGGGCTGAAGACTGAGCTGTTGGTGCCGTCGACGCCGTATACGCCGCCATTAGCGAGCACCCCGATGGCACATCTATTTGGAAAGAAGATGCCGTGAAGCCGACGCCAAAAGGCCTCAGAAGCAGTGCCGAGCTGTCAGTTGGCCTTTGACGGGGCACGATCCCCGTGTGCTTGGTGTCTTGACCCACTGATGCCAGATTTAGAATCGAGAACCGCTGCTGGTGGTGGGTTGGGGCTGACATGTTGCCGTCCTGGATTCGCTACCCCAGCTCTTGTCGGCGGCGTTACCTTGATAAGATCAGCCACAGACCTTTCTCCTCCTGTCGTCGGGATCGATGTTCCATGCTCAATGGGGCATACTTCCGTGTTATGATTCCACAGCATCGGTAACTTGTCACGCTAGTTCAATATCCCGCCTCTGATTTCGCCTCTTCCGTACTCCACGGCGAGGCCCGAGTCTCCAGACGGGGCACAGGTCCAGGCGAGAAGAGTTTTTTCGTAAATTTTACTCGTGACGAGATCACGCGATGCTTGTCTTCTCCAGACTCAGGTCGTGGACTGACCGAGAGGCTCCGCTGTTGTGGCCGGGGGAGTGCGGCGACGGTGATCAGTCCGATCCACTTACTCACCCTTTCTTGCCTTCATGGAATGCTGTTGGCTATTAGGCTAGGTGGATACCAAATAATACTGCTAAGTGACTAGCGATTCCGCTGTAGACGAGACTCACAATGGAGTCACGACGGCATGCCAGAACGTCCCAGGAGACAGTGGTATGGATGAATATAATTGCACAGGTGATTTGCGTCATGATTGCCTGATGAACAGAATTTGAGTTATTTGCAATTGATGAATAACTGATTACTGTGAATGTCTGAGTGGCAAATAAGAGGCAAAGCCAAGCCGTAGTTGTGGATGGTAATCAGGAAGAGTGGCGATGTTGCTACACCAGCGAACATCAGAAAATTCCAAATTCCACCAACATTCTACACCTGCGCATGAAATCACCTTCGTAAAGAGCTAAAGTCAATCTATAACAAGGTCATCACTAGTCAGTTCACCATTCCAGTTATTAACCTGGCCATGCCGAGCTGGCGCGCTCAAAGAACCATCCCCTATAGGGTACTTACCACTTCCGCTTCACATGAACTGAAAGCTCCTCGCCAACATTTACGAATCATATCACTGTAATGGGCATCGTATTAAGGCTCTAGAGTTTCTGGTGAACACACACGTCATGTTGCCTGTGCTAAGTTTATCTGGAAGGCGCACACAATCGTTAGGGAGTCTGTAGAGGAACGATTTCTGGATGTTGGACAAAATAAGACGGCCAAAATTGCTTCTCTCGGCTTTGAGCGAGCACCAAAACCATGAAAGATCTGCAGGGAGTTAGACGTAGAAATTAAGGGGTCACAGAGACAGTCGAACCAGACGAAGCTGTGTTCTTTTTGTGCACTCGCCTGACAAACCGAAGGATGAGCTCCGAGGATCATATCGACATGATGGGGGCAAACAGGGTCAAGATCATGAATTTTACTCTCACACATCATATATAACAAGAGTATCATCAATGAAGATGCCCTCAATGGACGAGCTGATCAAATCACGCACTCTGTCATGGAGATGCCAAAGAAGGGCACAGGAACGCGTGGGTGGAGAGGGGAACAGCAACCAGCCAATTGCAACACGGTTTCTAATCTTATCAGCAGCCCCGCTCGGTGCATAATGTGTCTATATGCATCATCCCGTGATCCTCTGAAAAGCCTCAGTCAGCAGATGCTCCACCGAAGCCAGACACATCAAAGGGAAGCATGCAGCTGTCCCTGTGGCTGAGGAGAATCAAACTCGACATAACCGCTTCCAATCGCCCGTATACCCGTTTCTACTCGTCTCTGGCGCAGAGCCAACCTGACTATGGCATCAAACGGTCTCGCATCCCGACTTACGAGTATCGACCGTTGCTGAACCCAAGAGACACCCGTGTGGCCATTCTCGAGCCAGCTGAAGCCTTCAATGAGCCCCTCCGATTAACCCTGAAACGAGTCTCGCTTAGCAGCCTTGGTAGGGTTCGTTACGAGGCCTTGTCTTATGTCTGGGGACCAATCACAGGTGACCGACGCGTGTACTGCGATGGCAAGGTCATACGCGTCACCCCCAACTGCGAGTCGGCGTTGCGCCATCTCAGGTTGAAGAAGAAGCCGCGGACGCTCTGGATCGACGCTCTCTGCATCAACCAGAGCTCAAATGCTGAGAAGAGCAGGCAGGTCCCCTTGATGGGTGATATCTACGAGTCCGCATCACGAGTCCTCATCTGGCTTGGTCCTGGTAGCAAGGAGATTGCCTCTGTGTTTCAGAAAGCGACTTTTCTATACCCATTCACCTCATCACCTCTATATGCCCTTCGATCATTCGGTCCTAGAGTTGGAGACCAAGTTAGAAAATGGAATCTTCTTTACTCCGTCTCCAACTGGCTGTGGCACCACTGCTGTAGGTGGCAATTGCTCATCGCCTTGAATCAGTCTTGGCTAACTTGAAGAAAAGACATTGGAAGCCGGTCTGATGCTCAAGTCATGAGTGTCATCAGTCGCAACGAATGGTTCTCTCGCATGTGGACCATCCAGGAACACTTGCTCGCAAAGCAGTCCGTTCTCGTCGCTGGACATGATTACTGCTCATGGACTGCGTTTTCCTCTTACTGGATGTGGAGCTTGACAGCCATCCGATCCGTCAAAGAGACTTCTATGCCAGCTTCGTTACGCATCGCAACTTGGATCGCATTCAAGAATGCTACAGCAGCTCGGCAGGGGCAAAGCATATCATCGGCACCCTTTGACATTTTCTCCGGATTCGTCGAATGCGCCCGCACCCATCGATCGAGAGACCCGCGAGACAAGGTGTACGCTTTCTTGCCACTGATACAGAAGCTTGAACCTCGAAAAGCTCCGCTTCCCGTCAACTATTCCCTCTCCCCGTCCCGTGTCTACGAGGGGTTTGCAAGGTATACGATCAACCTGTCAGGCTCACTCAAGTACCTCGAAGGCCTGCCGCCCCTTCGGTATCGAAGTACAATGCCCTCATGGGTCATGGACCTTCAAATACCCTCCAAGTTCCCTCTGATGCGATGGGCTGCCAGCCAACTCGGTGCTAGGGCGACGGGGGACAGTAAAGTTGATCTTCACCTGCTGGAGTACTCCGGACCGAAAGAGCTTATGCTCCGAGGCTGTGGCATCTCGCAAATTGAGACACTCTCGGCCCCCGGCCCGATGAAGCCGAAGCGTGTTGGCGAGCTAGAGGATTGGTTCTTTGGGTGGATCAGGGAGATTGGGAGAGCGGTGCATAAGGGTGAGGTCCCCTGGGCATACACCTCTGCTGAGTCTGGACTTCAAGAGTTCATCGACGGGGTATTTCGCTTCGACCCCTTCCTGGGCGGTTGTGTTCTATTCCTAACATCGTCGGGACACCTCGGAGTGTCAAGATTCGATCTTCAGCATGGGGATCAGATTGTCCTCCTCGCTGGCTGCTCCCTGCCAGCTGTATTGAGACCTTCCAATAACCAGAAAGGCAAGGCTCACTTCATGGGAGTCTCATACGTTGCAGGCATCAGTCACGGAGAAGCTTGGATTCATGGTGACGGGAACACTGCCGCTCCATGTGAGACCTTTACTCTCATCTGATGAACGACGCCTTGATGATACACAATCCGCATCTCGCTCTATTTCGCCAGACAAGAACGATTCGGACGACGCCGACGATGACGAACTCGATAACATGCTTGCGTCTGCTAGCATGGACAGGCCTCGAAGAAGCTAGGGGGGCCACAATGATATTGGGTCCTCGTATCTTGTCAATGCAACTTGTTGTGCCGTCTCCGGCAAAGGAGAGTCACGGTGCCCAGGTCTGCCCATTGGCCCTGGTGTCTAGGCCTGCTATATTCGTCCCCCGGCAATATTATCATCTTGATACTAGCACCCGTGGGCATACAGTCATCACGGCAGTCCCATCAAATACGTGTTCGGATATATCGAAGAAAAATCGCCAAAGGCCTATGCCAACCCAAATCCTCGTCACAAGGACCATTTTCGATGTGTTGCAAAAGCCCACTCATATACCGAAAGGTAGTCTCGCAACTAGGACATTCGTAATCGTACTTTGGATCATCACAGCGATAGTTCGGGTACTGGTGACAGTCGAATGCGAGGTCATCGACGACCTGGCAGTCGACTTCAGATGGGCACGTTCCAGCTTCGAGGTGCAACACCATGGCCGAGTTGGTTGCAAATTGGCGATGGCACCCCACGCACTCGATGTCCTTTGCCGCGTGGATGATCTTGTGCTATTGTCCATGTGAGTTACAGCTCCGGCCTTGCCATCAACGACTCCACGACAAACATTGTTGAGGTTGGACAGTGAAGTGAAGCGCCGCCCACATGTGACGCAGAGGTTATGTTCGTCTACGTTGTGTTGCTCGAGAAGCCAATCGCCGTAAAAGATTTGATCGCATCTTTTGCAATAGTGGTGATCATCTTCGAGGTGGTCATCGAGGTCATCCGCGTCTTCATAGTCTCGGACACTGCAGAGGTGACAGATATTGTGTCGGGAAGAATATCGCATATGCTGTTCCTTGGCAGCCTGAGAGCGAAAATCTCTGTCACATCGGACACACTCGTAGAATTGGTACGATCCCATCTCGTTTGTTGTTCAACGCACGCTGCAGCTGCGTCTGAAGGGGTTGAGGGGAAGGCTTTAATAAAATGGATGGCTGGAGGGTTCGCGGGGTTTGATCACCTGAACAGGTGGCGGACGTTCATAACCAACGCTGTTGGTGGCTGATTATGCGACGAGCCTGACGGTTATTGGATACCTTTTGATCAACATAAGTTAGCTCCTCTTTGAAGTACTTTCTATCTTATATTCATTCAATATGCCACAACACCCCCGCGGCGTCTACGTTGTCTTGGTATAAATCTGTTACGAAGAGCTCATTAAACAACATATTGCCAGTGCAACCCAGTTTACTCTTGACCGTTTGCATGCCTTTGAGCGTTTGACTCACTTGACCCTCCTACATCTATACATAATATTACATATAATACATCGTCTATGCTTACATGGGCTCTACAACGCCTCATCCAACCCATCATTCGCGTCGTCCTTTATTCGTAGCAGTGAGCTCATGACATATTCGTAACTCATCATCGTGACCGTGGCCGCAGGAACACTCCGTGCCATATTAACCCCCATACCATTATAAAGCGCCCTCCAACCCTCTTCACGGAGTATCGTGTGAAACGTATCGACGATGCCCCGATACTTGGCCTGCAGCACCATGCCGCTGAGGCCTGCACCCCGAAGCCTGGCAAAGCCACCAAGCCCTTCAAGAAACTCAGCTCCGGGGACTGGCCGTCTTTGGGTCTGCAGTCTGGTGCGAATGACCTCATGGGGATATGTGACACCACTGGCTGCGATCTTGGACAGGACTGAGGCGGAAAGGATGCTCACCCACTCTGCTTCATCATCTCGCGAAGCACCCATTCCCTTTCCCGTGAACTTCGTCTTGAGGTATTCATAGGTAGGGAATTGGACTGCCACGTGCGAGAGGCCCAGTAAAGCAGCTCCGAGCCCGGAATAGAAGGCTCCCACGCCCTCAGTTGTGTACATCTTGTAGGCGGCATCAAGTGTGGAGTGGTAATGCCAGTGTGGACGATATATGCGTTTTTTGCGGAACAGTCGACTTCTGCATGGTCGGTATGCCTGCGACATAAGGCGAACCTTGACTGTCCAGATGGGGTTGGTGACAACTGTTGATGCAGTGCCGGCTGCAATGGATGAGAGGATATTCACGGAATTTGGTCTTGAAGAAAGATAAGCTGGCTCGAATATCAGCACCTGTATTTGAGACTCTGATGGCCCTGATTTATCGGCGGCTAGGTATGTGTAACTCACGATAAGCTTGGGGTAATGTGACTTTGGAATGTTGGTACACTGTGAACCAGATAGCCCACGTCGGAAGATATCCCAATAAGAGAGGTCCCATCCCCCGATACATGCCCCTCATCCCCTCTCCCCTCCATATGACCCGTGCCGTCTGGGTAAGACCTCGGTAAAGCTCATGTTTGCGGGATCTACTTGCGAAGCGGACGGGGACAAGGCTACCCTGGGCCTGTAATCGGATTTTGATTACATCTAGAGGGCAAGTAAATATTCCCGACGCGAAGCCGCCGACTGCGCCTGAGAAAGCATTCAATTGCCCTTGTGTCGCGTTTGTCGCCCACGTTTCCAGCGGTGAGCGAGGGGCCCTGGGTGAGGGCATCGCCACATGAGGACACCCAAGATGCTTCACGTGTAGCTTTAAGGCTGATTTAGGCTAGTTGAGGGAGCGTTTGGGACATGACTATAGGGGATTTGAAAGACGATTTGAGATCAATTGGCGTCGTGAGATGAGATGATGAGAGGGTGAGATTTTGCTCTTCAGCTGATAACGTGACCCTACTTGACAGGGGTCGACCTTTTGGCCTCATAATTGGCCGACTTGCTCTCATTGCCCCACCCGCTGTGCTAGAATGGGTACCCTAGAGACACCAGGCAAGAACCTGGGATTCTCGACGCAACTCGGAGGTCTTCGGGAGCAGGCGAGCCTGGAACAGTTGATATTTCCTTCCTATAGCAGGCTGGTGATTCATTTGTATAGATTTTGTCTGAGGTATTTCCACATAGCGTAGTTCCGTATGACATCCCCCTTGCTATAACTAGCTGATCTCAATAACTCATAACGATATCCCCCCTTGGGTTTTTGCGGTACCTATGAGAAAGTGAAAACTGGCAAAGTAATTCGTGATGGACATTATGAAATTTCTTTCTCCGTACCAAGGGAGATAAAATAGACTCGAATGGTTGCTAGGGAATGGGCAACTCTGGACCATCGACGTGCTTCCCGGGAAAATGAGAACTTCCCATCGCCGTATGCCAGACTATGAGCCAATCTTGAAATGGGCATTGAACCATGTAATAGCCTGATCCTCTGCCTCTGACGCCTTTTCCGCAAGACCCTCCTTTTCCATGGATGCACGAACGCAGAAGCCATGTCCAGCCCCTGGGTAGATCTTAATCTCACCCCTCGCTGTTTCAGGCTTTGACTCGGCGAGGGCCTTCATCTTTCCCGCCGTCTCCAGGGGGAATTGACTGTCATTGTCACCCACAGCGACCGAAACTGGCACCGTGACCTTCTCAAAGTCGCCAGGGAAGCTTAATGCGCTAGGATGACCGGTGAATGCTGCGTCAATGATAGGCTTGCCGTCTACCTCAACACCGTGAGATAGGAGAATGGCAAGCTTGCCACCCCAGCAGAAACCAGCTACGCCGACGGGAAGGGTGGAACCCTCTGCTTTTCGAAGCTTCTCAAAAAAGCTCTTGGTGATGGGATAGGTCTTGCCGAATCGGTTACGTATCATGAAGGGCACCACGGCCCAAAGGGCAAGGAGCAAGTTATACCTGTGATAGTGTTAGTGACATCAAGTACAAGACGTGAAAGAGGCGTGCCCACCCTCGCCTGAGCCAATTTCCAGGGGCCATGGCAATGTGTATTCTGTCGAGGAGAGACACGGGAGGAGCATCCCCTGGCATGTCAGTCAAGTAAACCAAAAAAAATAATAAATTAAAAATTAGTATGGCACTCACCGATCATTACGTCTGGCAGGTAGATTTTGTAGTTGCTCTTGTCGGCGTAGTTGTCGGCTAGGAGTCGACAGTTGACAAACTTCCAGCCAAAGGCATCTGGGATGACGACGACTATGCCCTTGACCTCCTTCCCCTCGGATGGCTCGACGACGTAGGTGTCGAGATCATGAAGCTTGATTATCTTGCCTCGAGGCTCGCCATCGTGGACACTTCCCTTGAAGCAATCTGGGCAGGACATTTCAACCGAGCAGAAAGTTTTGTGCTTAATTTTTTACTAATAATTCCAATTCTTCTATGGCACCAGGACTCTTTTTAATTCACATGAAATGCTTCTTGGGGTTAACATGAGCGCCACTCGTGGCGGAGATAGACTAAGTCCGATCCACGGTGCCGACTCGGCGAGGAGGCTGGCTGTTTACGCTTGAACCCCTCTGTCGCTCAGGGCGTCAGCGCCTCATACGAAAATGCGCGGCAAATGAAGCCGAAGGCGCGAGGCCGAGTACCATACTTGATGTAGTTCTTGCATATGCATAGCTGTGTCGTACTCTACTTACCTATTGGCGCACACGTAAACCCTTCAAGTGCTGACGTCTCCAGTATCTCGGCCCATCTCTTTTGATGCGACAAGGCGAGGTTACAATGCTTATGGATCTTGTGCTGTGCGTCAGTGAGTAGTTGAAAGCCGCGCATTGCAAGTAGATTAGTATTGAACCGCGCTTGCTTCTGGCCCCCGGACTCTTGTTCGCTTGCCGCGCGGTTGTGTCGCCAGCCTCCCTCTGCTGATGTCTATTTTTGTAAGGACACAATGCATAGGCGCAATGGAGGCAAAGAAGCGTTCTACCGGATGATTAGAGCTTGAATCGGAAACCTACTCACCTACGCGACATCCCGAAACCTGAGCACACGAGAAAGGAAATGAACAAGTAGTGATGAACAACGCCAGTCATGTGGAAGGATCAAGATTATCCAAAACTTCATATGCGGGAAAACCTAGATTTGATCAAATCTTTGAGAGGCGGCAATGGAAGTTACAAGTAGTCTCGTCAGAGGAGAGGTTCCTATAAGAAGATACAGATGCGCACTTGGACACGTCGAGACCGTGGTTAACCGTTGTTAGCAGCATTGTACGTTGGAAGCAACCATGGACTCACTCGCAATGTTCCCCACATGTGCCAGTGAGAAAAGGCTTCAATTCATTGGCCTTTTGGTCAACAAGGTCGAAGAGCCACCCATTGCCTCGTCCAATGGACCAGGGTTGCCCCAAGACACTTCATGGGGCTTATCTTGGACCCTTGTCTCCTCCTAGAATTGCCAGATTGGGGATATACCCGAAGCCAATACCATCTGCCTCTGTATCGCCAAACAGAACCGATTCACTTGATACTGCCTCGGTTAATCTCTGTGCTATTCACGCCCCCGCAGATCACCCCAAGCCACTCGTGACACATTTATGCTTATCGTCGGAAGATCGCATTGCATCCATCCCGTGGTCAGGTTTCTCCACCTCCGTGTCTCGGAGTATCTATTCAACGCGATAACACCCCCGTTTTAAGAAATGATCACTCTCTCACTCTCTCACTGCTCTTCAATGCTACTCAATCTTTAATCATGCCCGAAAAAGCAGACAGTGAAGCGCCAGAGGGTGCATCTGTGACATATGGTGAGGTCACAGTCCAGACTGTGAAGCCATTCACGACGTTATCTGCCCTTGGCATCGGCTATGGAACCACAAACACCGCAGTTGGCCTTCTGCTAGTTCTCGGTAGCACTCTCCCCATGGGAGGCTCGCCACTGTTTTTCTGGGGCTTCCTGGTCATGGCTCTAGTCGGCTTGGCTACAGCCACCACTCTTGCCGAACTTGCCTCCGCCATGCCTCATCCCGGTGGCCAATACATCTGGGTGAACCGACTGGCGCCACCGCATTCACGGCGGCTTCTTTCCTACATCACTGCAGTCATCAGTTGGCTCGCTGCCGTTGCAACAGGCGCCTCAGCGTGCCTCTCTGTGCCGACTGGTGCTTGCGCCATCATCTCGCTCCTCGACCCCAACTTTGTCTACAAGCGATGGATGGGCTTCGTTGGGTTTCAGCTCCTCAACATTATCACGGTGTGCTGCGCGAGCTTCGAGAATGCACTCCCAAAGATCTCAAAGATCATGCTTTTGTTTAGCTGCGTCACCATAGCAGTCGTCTTTATCACTCTCTTCGCCATGTCTGACGAACACGCTTCTGCTAAAGACTTTTTCACCACCTCAGTCAACGTCTCGGGGTGGCCAAAGGGAGTTGCTTTCATCATTGGAATGAACGGTGCAAACTGGAGCTTCTCATGTCTCGACGTCGCCACACATCTTGCAGAAGAGATGCCTTCGCCGAGCACGGATATTCCAAAAGCTCTCATTTGGACGATTATTGTTGGCTTTTCCTCCGGTCTCCTCGTCGTCACGTCAGTCCTTATCAACGTAACCAGCATCGATGGATCTGCCGATAACTCGGCCATCGCTCTCTTCTACCGCATCACTGGCAGCAAAGCCGCAGCCGTTGGGCTTTGGGTACCGGTTTTGGTCACCACAGCTGGTGCAGTCTGGTCGATTCAGACTTGGCAATCCCGCCTTGCCTGGACCATCAGTCGCGAGGCAGGATTCCCCCTTCATCGTCACCTCAGCAAGCTTGCACCGGCGCCGTTCCATACCCCCGTGTGGTCTCTGCTCTGGTCGGCTTCAGGAACCGCCGTATTTGGGTGCCTGTATCTGGGCTCAGAGCTCGCCTTTAATTCTCTCATATCTACAGGCCTTTTGCTCCAATACATTAGCTACAGCATCCCTGTTGTCCTGATGCTGCTACAAGGTCGACCCAACTTTCAGCATGGGCCCTTTTGGTATCCCAGGCTTGGACTTCTTGCAAACGTGGTGATGCTTGCATGGGCGCTGGTTGCATTGGTCTTTTATTGCTTTCCTTATTACCTTCCTGTTGTGGCAGATGGGATGAACTACACCTCTGCCGTCCTTGCTGGCATTGCTGTCGTGATTGGGACTCTTTGGTTCGTCTATGCGAACAAGAACTACGAGGTCAAGGAAATTCTGGAGGACTGAAGCTATCTTGACCACGATTTATCTGTTAGCAGCCAGGGACTCAGAGCAGCACATCGTATCTGCTCGGATGAATCTGAGCTATCAGGTTTGGTCAAGCTGGATATCCAATTAATATGAACAGAAGACTTTTGCCTTATTCTATCCTAGCCTATTCGAGATGTAACTTTGTAAGGCTGACAACACTTTGTTAAGTTAAGAGGGCTTTATTCAGTGTTCGAGCTGGAAGGCTTTCAACGCATACCAAGGCTTCTCATGAGGCTTTATCGCGACGCCACCTAAGTGGCGGTCTGATGGACAGCTGAAGCATTTTACTACGCCACCACTCGCAGCTGCACAGCCCTGTTCGAGACGCCCTGCCAGCAAAGATGTCACTGGCATGCGACATATAAAATCCTGCTTCCCCTCGCATCCTATTCTTGACCAGAACCAAGCAACCGAGGTGACCCCTGAGGCTACGTCACATTTGCATTGAAAACCATCCTGCCAGCAAATTGTCCAATTGTGCTTTGAATTCCAGGCCAAATTCGGCCTTTAACCTGTCAAACATGGAACCCATCAGCTTCGCGGTCTCAGTCATCCCATTGTTTCACTCTTGTCTTCAGTATTTTCAGCTCTTCAAGACTGCGGAATCCGCATCCTTGGATGTTCAAATTCTTCTTTTCCAGCTTGACTGCCATCACGAAGATTTGATTATCTGGGGAGAGAAGCATGGTGTTTTCGACGAGATCCAGCCTCGGGTCTCCATGCCGGAAGAAGTGTTCAGCAGATTGGAGACGGCCCTTCGCCTTTTGGAAGCTCTATTCAAAGACACTCATGCTCTTCGTGAACGCTATGGCGTTGTCGAATCAAACGACGCCGGCGAGTCGGCAACAACTGGCCAGGACACGGCTTTTCCAAGCTCAGCGGGATTGCGTCGCCTCAACTGGTTCAAGTCCCAGAAAGCAAACTCTGGCAGGGAGCAGTCAGCAAAGCCTTCATTAGGAGTACTACGCAAAACACGATGGGCGATTTACGACAAAGAAAAATTTGAAGGACTTGTCCAGAAGATTGGCGAAGTCGTGGGCCAAGTCGAGAAGAGCCTGCCTGTACCGGACGAGTTCCGCAACCAGACAGCTCTCCGCGATATAATGCCTCTCATCGAGGACCTCGCACGGCTGAAGCTGTTCCAGACTGCGAGCGCAAGCATTAGGCCTGCATGGTCGAATGCTGCAAGCGGGTTGATCATAGCTTCAGAGGCTGCATCTGTTCGTGGGCCAGGGACGATTTCGCGCTGGATTGAGCAGGTGGACGACGGCGAGTCACGCCTTGAAGACAACCCATTACCACATCAAATTGCAACAGCATCGACCAACAACGCCAAGACACCCCAAAATAAGCCAAAGGAGCTCAGTTTTGGGATCGAGTACACCAGCTTGTGGAGCCTGTGGTTCGCCTTCCTCCCAAACTGTCCATCTTCGTCTCTGGGATTTTCATGCGCTACAAGGTTCCTCGAAATCAATGCAAACTGTCCGGCATTTATCAACGTGGAAGATGCGAAAAAGACATGGGGTCTTGGGCCAAAAATCAAACGAGCTCTCCAGAAAGATCCAGATATTGGGAAATATGAGGAAACACTCGACAAAGTGTCCAACATCAGTTCCGAGTTACAGGATAAGGTTGCAGACTTACTCGATCCCATTACCGCCGGACTCCGAACCCAGTCGACGTTGCACATCTACTGCCCCCCGTGCCGGTGCGCTATTCGGACGGCCCTGATCCTCTGTCATCAGGGACTCTCCAGCAGCAAGGCTTGGGTCAGGGTAGACGACAGAATCCCAACCACATGTTGTGACGCACAAGACACAGCCCAGCTGCTACAAAGCTTCATAGACACCATCAACGCATATGAGCTTGACCAGAAGAATGTCTTCCCGGCAGGCAGTCGTCGTGGAGATGTGGAATACATGGACAAAGAATGGATCGAAAATCGCGTCTACACACTCCAGGTGGATCTCTACGCTGGCGAGGCTCACGAGAATCGCTTCAAGAACTTTGAAAACTGCCTTCGTGACATGGAAAAAGCGGAGGGGATCCATTCGGTTGTCTTGGTGGAAGTGAGCAGTGGGGCTTGGATTCTGCAAACCGCGCCGTTCAGAAAATCTCCTCGGATGCCGAAGCAGACAGAGGTTTACAGTTACCGATGCCAGAATATTGAATACCATTGGAGTAACCATTTCGATGACAAAGGCATCTACCGAGGCACCTTCACTCCCAGTGACGTTGCCTTCCCTCAGCAGGATCACGAAAATTCTCGAAAACGCCCGAGACAAGACGAAGGAGATAGCCGGGTTTGAGACTGTACATACTCTGGCTAAGCACTTCCACCTCGATGCCGACACAGGACGCCCGCAAACGGGCCTGCTCAAGCACCTCAGTCCGACCTTCGCATCAACTCAGCTAGGAGAGGCAGGAGTTCAGCTCTAGAAATGGAAATGGATTTTGGTGTGCTTGAGTTTCGTCTCCAACTTCTACCCCATGACGGGCAAGAGGTAGGCTTCATGATAAGGGGGTCAGGAGAGTCGCTTGTCGACTCCGCTGTAGTCGAAAGAGTTGCCGAACTTGGGCACAACGATGTACGGACTCGTCGGAAGCTGATAATAATCCAAAATCATCTGTGATTATGGTTTAGCTTAGAGAGTATGGCAGCAAGATATTACACAAGAACCTTGGTCTTTTCCTTGTCGCTACGGAGGGCGAGTGTTGTGGCATCCGAGAACGTCAAGGGAATTTGGTACTCTTCGAGCAACGCAGCCACTTGTGACTCCCGGGATGTAGCATGTAGTCCCTTACTGTAGTTAAAGCCTGCACCCCATTCTTAGTGCTCGTTTGCTGCGAGATGTTCGACAAGGGCTTTTACGCCAGAGACAAAAACGACGCGATATCTCAGTCACTCAAATGCCCCAATGCCGTCAATAGTAACGTCGTGAACCAGCTCAGCAAAGTCGTCTCGTGAATATGCGTGTGTGATGCAGTCCTCACTACCGTCGCAGATGAAGGCAACGGTGAGGCGGTAATTTCTGGAGCTCATCTCGGTACGAGGGAATGTTTAAAGGAGAGCGCATGGCATTCTGTATGAACAAGGAGAGCTGCAAGAAACGCAGTGCGTTAAAGTCGGAATAACGAAGTGTAGGGCTGTGGCCTGAAGCTATCCTCGATAATGAGGACCGGAGGCGAAGGGGGTCATATAGCTACCGTTGTGCGGATTTCACGAGCCCTTAACATAAGAACACCACAGTGTGTCGAGTTATGACGTCAGAGGACCGAAATGGATGTCTTATAACCCTGGACAATGTGTCCTCATCTTAGTTCTATAACTTTCCATCAACACAATTACTCTCATTGAAATGAGAGAATCTGGTTGGAGGAAACTTGGCTGCCTCTACTATGGTACAGCTGCGGTATCTCACGGTTCGTTCCTACTGGCAATACCCCATGTCAGACCAACCTCGCATCTCAGGAGTTGACATAACATAAGACGCTACTGGGAATATGTAACAAGACGCCACAGGTATTTCACGAGACTTTGATACTAAGACGGGTGATTATAACCCCCCTCGGACTCGTAGTCAGATAGACGATTTCTGTTGTAGTTGACAGATTCAGAGATAGCGAGCTAAATATACATCCTATTTACCTATCTATAGCCTTGCCATATTCTCACTAGCAACAGCCTAGACCCTCAGTAGAATATGTTTAACCCAGGGGGTTTCCTTAATCCTCGCTAATCTCTCGCGAGATAGGATGAAACGCATCCTTCTTCTGCTCTATAACTCCGCTTCCCCAAGGATCAGTATCAATCCCAACAATCGGTGTCTTGCACTTCGCCTTCAACGCGGCCTGCGCCTCGTCACTCTCGTATGGAACGCAATCGACCCCGATATCACCATGCATTCCATCGCAAATGATGACAGGCTTTCCACCACAAGGTGTTTCCACGTTGAAATCCTTGAGGGTGATGTTGGAGCAGACGGCGGATTCGCTGGCTGAGCATGATAGACGAGCAACAGCGTTTCCGTATACTCCAGAGGTGTAACCTGTAAAGTTCTCGAAGTGGATGTTTGTAATATCCATGCCTGAGGGGTACTTGTTGCATTCCTCGGCAGATTTGTTGAAGTAGCAGGAGTCGAGGAAGATGCCATAGTCCATTCGCGCAACCCAGAAGTTCCTAAGGCTGGTATTAGTATTGGTTGCAGGCAAAATTGAGTAGGTAGTCTACTTGAAGGTCACATTGTTGACATATCCTGTGCCGGTCTTTTCACCAGCCCAGACCTTGATACGCGCACCGGAGTACTATGCAGCAGGTCAGCTTCTTCAATTCAGGCATGTCCCAATAGGATCAACTCACGTCGCCATTCAGCATCCAGACGTTCTCGATATGCACGTCGTGAACATTGGAAACCTCGCCCTCGTACTGACCAAGAGAGCCCATGGACTATAACACGAGTTAGATAGGGGTAATGCCGCACATTTGGTCAGGGTTCTTACCTGGCCGTGCGTGCCGTTGCAGTACATGGTGTTGACGTAGAGATCAGAGCTGTTAGGCTTGGGCGAAAAACAATCGTCATCAATATTAACCCAGGCACGCTCTATATGAACCGTAGAAGTGTTCATGGTGTTCATAAAATCCGTGTTCTTCGGGATGATACTGCCGTTGTTGGACAAAGCAGTTGCCACGACGTCAGTGTATCGGATGTTCTTGGAGCTGACGATGAAGTTGTTCCAGCAAGGAGAATCCTTGAGGTGGATTCCAGAAATCTCCAAGTTCGTCGTATTCTCGGCGTAGAAGAGAATAGGCCGGTAGTACTTGTTGTCAGGGTTCAGAATTCTGCACAAGGGTAAGCTATGATGAAGATATGCACGACGAGAGCAACTCACGAGCCTGTTCCAGCCTCAAATTCATTCCACCAACGCTGACTGGGCACTTATTAGCTTCTATTCGCCTAAAATGAGGATTTGACGCACCCCTGGCCCTCAATAACTCCCTCGCCATAGATCTTGATGTTCTTACCTCCCCACTTCCAGAACATGATTGACTTCTGGAAGGGGTGGTACCAGGCATTCTCCTGCCAGTACTCAACGTCGTCCGTAAACTATTATCATATTTAGTATATGCGATGCCCCACCGAGAGGAGAATTATTACCCGAATCTCGCCGTCCAGGTGGATATGAATGTCATTGAGCCCTGTCAAGTCCAGAGCCTTTCCTATGACAAACGTCTTTCCCTTTGGTAGATATAGTGTGCCACCACCGTTAGCTTTCAACACACCCCTCTTGAACCTCTCCGACGCATCGCCATGCTCGTTCTTAGAGGGACGAATGGTGATGATCTTGCGGTGGCCATGGTGTGGCGGTTTGTAAGGGTGCTTATCGCGAAACTCGGACAAGTCGCGAGGGACACCAGCGGGTAGGCTCACGGCATTGACAAGAGTCAGAGCTAATGCTCCCACAAGATAAAGAGCCCGGAAGGAATGCATGATGAGATCGGGGACTACCGCCTAAGACTCTGGGAATGGAACCAGGTGCCAGGTACAGGAGTGCAAGGTTTATGCATGCGATTACCCCCATCCTTATTTAAATATTCGGTCTTCGATGCATTTACTTTCCGACCTCGGGATATTCTTCCAGCGACAAGTTGCATCCGCAGCTCGGTCCTCATACCACCATGATCCTCTGTGATCCATACTACGGCGTAGTATGGGGTCGCCAAGCCGGCCGGAAAAGTGGTTCACCAGGTTGTCGATGCGGGGAACCGCTGACTCGTCTAGCATGGGTTGCGACGATCGTCTTCGCTTTCAGCTAGGTGAGGTAACCATTGGTGGAATTTCCTATCGCCATTTTACCTATGTTAGTTGCTCTTTAGGTTTAAGCTTGATCCTGAGGGGTTGAGAAAGACAACGGCCGGAAAAACGGATACGAACAACAGGCCGAGTCCTTTTCCGACATCGGCACATTGCCTGGCTCTGTTCCTATATCCTTGTCTTCTTGTACTTTGCGGTTTTAACTGCCAGTGGCTCACTCAAAAGAGGCCAGGGCGAACGGTTCCTTACTAGAGGAGATCAAACCAGCATCATGGTGACGTCTGGATATCCTGACTTGATAGATTGCAGTAGAAGGGTGCGAGAGTCAACCCCAGATTCCTCACGCAATATTTCTGCCAGTAAGTACAAGCCGAGGTCGTGTCCTATCTTTATGCAATATCTGACCAACCACTTGAAGTGGTAATCGCTGATAATACTGGCGACGAAAAGTGAACGATTGAGAGCTAGGACAGGCACTTGGACCAATGTCGGCACCTCCGGGTTGATTACAAAATCTATGTCTTTTCGAATACACCTGGCTATCAATGAAGTTCTATGCAGAGTATTGCTTCTTTTCTTGTGCCCACTCGAGCTTTGACCTGTGGCCTGTTCAGGAACACGATCTGGTTCCATGTCAAAATGCTAATTCGCTGTCATGAATGCCCTTCTATATGTTAACTCAGCAAAATCGACCAAAGGCCAGCTATTTAAGCCAATAACAAAGACGAGTTACAGCATGGTCTTTCAGATGCAACCAAGCTCAATAGCCTTGCCGAAAGTATCACGAGGCGCTCCAGGACCGGCGAGGGCAGCCAATGAGGCAGTCACCATCACACCAACTATCGATTAGCTCACCGGGTTTCACAAAATCCGGCCCCGCGGGACTAAGACACCCCCCATCTCAACTGTGTATGACTTCATCGACCGAAACATCAACCTCCCTTGACCCAAGATCTCACTTCAGTCTTCCACACTACACTCAGAGTCTTTAACCATGGCTACCCTCAATACTGTGGTACCCGCTCTTCCTGTCCTCCTGAGCCTAACTGGTGTTGGAGTGGGCATCTACAGCTTCGTTTCGCCCACCAACGCCATCCGCATGTTTGGACTGCGCACCCCTTCGCCAACCGATAAGAATCTTCCTTCACCACATGCCGAAGCCTTCCAAAGATCCGCTATATACACCTATGGCATCCGCAACATCGGCGGAGGCCTTGCCAACCTCGGCATCTTTGCGTTCTGGAAGCTGTCTCCGGTGTGCCAGACCAACCCGGCCGCGTCGGATGCTGTGAGACAATGCCTGGGAATTTGCCTCATTTTGGGCACAACTGTTGGACTGGGTGATGCTTGGATTATTCGACAATTCGCCAAGGATGAAGGGGTCCAAGGGGAGGCCAAGACTGAGGCAGCCAAGGCTAGTGTTAGTCACGCTATCACGGGAGCCGTCATCTTGGCGACAGGCATCTTCTTGGTTCTGTAACGGTTTCGGCTCAATGCACATAACCTTCTGGGCTGTTTCGCATTATATGTTCCCATCAACTCACCTCCATACAAACCGGCGCCATAGAATGCCACCACTCAAAAAATTTATTAACAAAATTGTAATTCACAGTTGTTTTTTCGAGCCTTATCTTCTAAGTGCAATTATTTTAAGGCATTGAAATTGAAATTGTTGCATCTCTACATATTAAAGAGTTTTGCACTATGCTAGAGGGCTGCCGTTCTAGTCTTCTACTGCTTCCTGTGCAGGCCACCCGTATCGCCAGTGTCATGGATGGCATTGGGTACAGCCCTCTCCACACTCTCAGGCAGCTTCTCCTGAAGCTTCTGAGGAACAATGGAAGCCTCACCTCCTCCCTTGGCGTGCGACTTGTTGGTGGACTGGCCAGGCTCGGAGCCAGTAGGATGGATCTTGAAAGTATCAGTTGACTGTCCTTGGCACGTGTGACGAGTAACTTACAGCCTCGGGAAGCTTCTCCTCAAGACCTTGGGGTGCCTTTCGCTGCACGGCTGTGGGAACCTTGGAATCGCCTGTGGTATGGGACATACCCTGGCCGCGCTCGTTCTCCATTGGCATCATTCCAGACATGGTGGGTGATATTTTGTGGTATGTGCGAAACTTGTACTACTTGAGAAGGGGGTCGGACAGTGTGTTTGTAGTTGGTTGATCCAAATAGTGCAAAACTCGGGGTTGTGGATGGCGGGTTTTATATATTTTCCTGCTCAAAGGCTTCTACCAGACTGGGGAGGATTGGTGGAATAGCAGACGTCATGACTTCATCGTGATCTAAGAGGACGCGTCGAGCCGCGCCGTTGCTATAGTGCAATGTTGCCCACGTAAGCCCGGTGTCTTGAGAGGCATTCCTCAGCATTCTTGTCTCGCATCGCCAGTCCTAGGAAGATCGAGAAGCCCAAGTAAGCATAACGTCATTAATAGAGTCCGTTCCAAGCCGTTTTGGTCACCGTTCAACGGCTTATTTCGACGCCATCGGCGGATAGACCGTCACCACTGGGGATGACATTAGTCGATGACGTCTTCTATCCTAGAGCATCAGGGGCGGAAGGTTGTCTTGCGAATAGTGTATGAGTCATGATAAATTGCCGTGGAAATGCTACCTTGTTTTATTTTCCCATTACAGTCGCGATAGACCCTAAGCTCCAAGCTCGGAGCTGGTGGTTGTTATGGCTAGCAGGTCTGCTATCAAGCCAAGATCAATGACGATGTGGCTTGTTTCGACTACCTACACTAAAATATTTCTGCAAAAGGAGTTGCTGAAGGTAATACGATCTCGATTTGTGCCTAGTGTTTCAATTAGTATGGCCGTATCTTTGCAGGCTGAGTTTTGCGAGTGCGAATGCGAAATGTAAACACCGCCAACACAACGAGGCGCAATTCGCGTCAGTAACGTCACCACTCAGATACACATCTGTGAAGTGGCATGTAGGACCTAGATTGCCTCGGTACCTGATGAGATGTATTGTTCACTTTTGCTTTGGCACAGCGGCCTATTGTGTTCCACAAAATTTCTTATGCGCGAGGCCAACAACCTCTAGCAGTGAATCCATCCTTAGATAGCCAGAGGACCGATCTATTGGGTGTCAGGCTCTTGGCCCAACGACGGTCACAGCCTATGCATTCGTGTCTTGGTCTGTCGAGATTCTTTCTCCAGCGTTACGGACGAAACTGAAGTGTCCAGGAAGAATATGACCCACAAGAAACCTAGCATAGTCCAGACAGCTTGCAATAAACATTTATGCCTTGATCTACATGCAAGGGTACCTTCTTTCCTAGTCATGGGGCCGGCTATGACCGGGATAATTTCCGTAGTATGGGATGGTGCCTTCGCTCTGTATCTTTTTCGGCTTGCTTTCTAACTAGCGTTTTCGTCTGAACGGCGTCTTCCGCGCAATATCAGCATGGCAAGTGTTGATGCCTAACATCTTCGTCCCACGATGCAATTTTCACGCATGCTTACAGTGCAGATGCAGGCCGCAGAGTGACGTTTACATCCTCTAATCAACATCGCGTTGCCGAGCTGTGCAGGTTGCCTCTGCGTCCAATCATCGCCTCCCCAGTTGCAGTTCTCGCCTCACTTTCAAGTAACCCCTCAATGTAGATCAGCTGCTCTATCCGACTGCAGTTCTGCTGCAACTACAAAAGCATCATTCAGTTTTCAGTGAAGCAAGGACACATGGTTCTCCCTTCACTTCCTCATCACAACACACAGCCGCTCATATCCTCCACTCATACTCTCCATCAAGGATCTTTCCACAAAAATGGATTTTGAAGAAGAGGATAAAGAGAATGTGCAAGTTTCACTCCCTAGGATAATTGACTGTGGCCCCGGCTGACGGGTTTCGCTCGCCCGATTAGGGAACCAAGAACGAATTAGTAGACGGCTGAGGTATTTTTACCTCTCGTCCTCAGAAAGTTGGCTGGCGTTGGCTGAGAAACAGCCCATTCACAGACAGGGATCTGGGTCAATCACAGTAGCTCAAGAGACGAGGTTGAGTGACAGGAGAATCTTTCATGCGGCTAGCCGTAGAGATAGTTAGGAATATGTTGAACGTTGATTCTTATCCACGTAGCATCTTCCATGCATTTGCATTTGAGCGTTGCGCCTAAGATAATTAGTTTCTCAAGACTGTCCTATGCATTTGCTCACTCATCCATTAACTTCCCCATTTCCCGACGGCATACACCATTCCTAATGCGGCTAGCTCCCCGGTGCCCCCGGATTTAAATGCGGATTCAGCGGCAGTTCATGTACAGGTGCTACCGTGCTTCCCGGCAACTCAGGATGCTGCCACCCAGTCAAGGGCAATTCGTGGACAGGGGGCGATGCGTATGGAGGCAATCCGGACTGTGGCTGATGTTGAGGTGGCAGCTCATGGACTGGAGATGAAGCTGTGGTTACTCCCATATGACTAGTATCCTTCTCGAGTGCTCCATAGGCCGCTGCTCCGGCTTGAGGATAAGTCCCAACTGGTTGAGGTTGAAAGTGGGGAGGATTCGAACCAGCAGGGAGCTCGTTAATACCATTCGTTAAGGTTGGCGCTGTCGGTGGTGCAGCCGGCGGGTTCTTCTTTCGGCGGAGACGGTAGAGGATGCCTCCTATTAGTGCCGCGGCAGCGGGGAGTCCTACCCCGAGACCAGCACCGAGGCCGGCTTTCGAGCTATGGTGTATCTTGTGGTGGCTGCTGGAAGACCCGTAGTCACCTCCCGGGCTGTTCTCGGAAGAACTACCACCAGCCCCTGTGTTGCTATCTGAAGATGTACCGCTCGATTCTGTTGGGAGAGAGATTCCGTCGGCGCTCGTCGCTTTCCCCGTTGCTGTTCGTTTCGTCAGCCATAGTCCTCTTGAACTGCCACCCATTCAAGTCCCTTCGCTCGTACCTGATGATGAAGTATTTGTAGAACATCCCAGCCCGGACGGCATCGTGGCGCCCATACTCTTGCATAGAGATCTTGCATAAGCCTCGGCGCTTTCACGGTCGCTATCAGAGCAGGACTCATGCAGACAACAGATCATGGTGTCGAGGAATGCCTCGTCTTGGCAGATACACTTGATGTCTAGATCGCTGCATGTTGTGTTCGCTGATGGCGACTGGCCGTCGAAAGTGTTGAAGCAAGATGTCTGCAGCACCACAGAGTGTTGGCGGATGTGATCAACTGTTAATCAAGTTGGGGGAGCTTACCGCGCACGATGGAAGTACTGGCAGTGCGTCTTGAGCCTCCGCAAAGGTTATCCAGGTGCACGCTGCCAACAGAAACACTGTCTTCCTTGTGAGTGTCATTTTGAGCCAAACTCAAGATGCCAAGCGTCCAGGGGTCTTTGACGACTTGCCGCCCCATCTTTAAACAATTGGCAGGCTGCCCGTTTCTGCAAGGAAAACGCCCAATTTGGCCTTAGTGAAACAAGCTGAACACACGGCATCGATAACCCGGGGAAACGACCTGCAGGCTGTATGATGGGGTTGAGATCTGCCTCGCTCTGATAGGCTCAGGGGTGGAATTCCTCGGATATGGGTGCCGGGTTGAGCCCAATCGCTACAATCATGGCCTCTAGCGCCAGCCAGATCAGCCTCATTTAACAGCCACAGGGGCCTCGAGAACAGCCATGGATGCCGCTTTTCCGGGAACTAACTGCGGCTGAGTTTAGCTGCATCTTGACGGCCGAGAGGGCGGAATCAGGGCCGTCACTTGATCAAGGGTCTTAAGATAACCACAGGCTGCCTATACGATGCAATTACGACTCATAATTTTAATCCTATTCTTCATTTATGGTCAGACATGCTCTTTCAGAAGATAGGTGAATCCTAATTGACACTATGATATTATCATAATTAATAATCCAATAAATATAAAGTATAGATATGAATATCAACTGTTGGTGGTTGAAAAGGATTCCCAGATCAGGGTACCACGTGGTCCAAGCGCTTGCCCTTTGGGTTAGGAGAGAGGGGAAGTGCTGCATCTACATTACCTGATGTTAATTGTCCACTTTCGTACCCGTGTAAGGTAGCTATCCAAGTGCTTATGGTGCAAAGTCTCACGGCTTCTTCATCATGGAAGTCGCTCTCACGTTCGGCAGTCTGGGCGATATCATCGCCATTTGCCAGGTTGCCGTCCAGCTGAGACGTGCCATCGGTGTTGGAAGCGAGGTCGTTGGCGAGAGCGCCAAAGAATACCAGGATTTCCGTGAGGACCTGGATACCTTTGTCTGCATCCTGATGCAGGTTGGTCTGAATGCGTCTCTACATTTTCATGAGGGAGTTTGACAATGCGATCCTGCAGATTGTGGCGACGTACCAGCAGCACGAATTTTCGTCCTCTTCTAGTTCTTCGATCACGTTAGTGGTGAGACTATTGACGATGTATGACTCCTCACACCCAACCCCAATCCCATGTCTAATCAATCATTCAGGTCGTGTCTCGAATGTTCTAGTTGAAGGAGAAGTGCCTTGGCACTGTGACGGGAAAGCCTTACATCCTGTCCTCCAGGGGCGGCCGGGATAATTCAGTCGAGGGAAGGAATGTGAGTAGCAAGCATCTAAACAGCAAACACCTCCTACTAAATGGCCACTGATGGCTAGAACGGCATTACCCACGCTTTCGTCGTCGAGTTTGCCAACAAGGAAGATCGCGACTACTACACATTCAAGGAGCCAGCGCACCTCGAGTTCATTGCAAGCTTGGATGGAATCGCGTCCCAGGTTACGGTAATAGACTTCTCAGACAACCAATTTTAATCTGCCAAAAAGGGGGCACCACGGACCGTCAAGGTGGTGAACATGTCACCTCTAGTGTTAACTACAAGAGCTTGGTATTAAATGTGAACCACCTCTCCAAGCTTGGTGCTCCTGTAAATCGCGTCAATGACCCGCAACACTTCCCTGGCCTCGGTTGGCGGTACTGGAACAGCATTTTCACTTCCAGACCGGATCGCCTCTACAAAGGCTTCATAGAGACCTCCATATGTCTTGGGTGCCTCGACATGGTAATCCTGCTCCTGAAATTTCCCGTTCTCATCGACACAAATTAGCCGCCCTTTGTGCGCAGGATCTTCCACTCCAAACCCAGCAGCATCAGGAGCCAATCCCGCCTCAAGTTGGGCTTCCTGCGAATCTCTCCCATTCTTGGTGAAAGACCCTTTCGTTCCACGAATCCAAAATCGCCTCTGAGTTGACTCAACACTCATATCGCTGATTCGAATGTTCACGATGAGCCCGTTGGCGTAGTTCAGCTGCGCTTGTACGCTATCCGGCTTGTCTGGGCTTATGCGTCCATCTCGTTGGCTCGAGAGCACCCCGTACACCGAAGAAGGCAGACCGAATAGTGTGCAAGTTTGGTCGATCAGGTGCGCCCCCAGGTCGAACAGGGCACCACCACCCTTGGTCGTGCCTAACTGGCCTCTCCAGGTCTCGAAATGCTCAGGGCGATAATAGTCGAAATGCGTGTCAACCTCGTAAATCCGACCAAAAATATCATCTTTGATTAGGTTCTTGACAGTGAGAAAATCGTTGTCCCATCGTCTGTTCTGGTAGACACAGATCAAGCGGTTGTTCTCGCGGGCAATGCGGATCAGTTGGTCGGCTTCATCAACCGTTGGCACAAATGGTTTTTCGACAAGAATATGCTTTCCAGCCTGTAAACAGAGCTTTGACAGATTGAAGTGGGAGTCCGGAGGGGTTGTAATGACAACGAGGTCAATTGCCGGATCTTGAAGTACGGGATCGAGGGTGGTATAATGCGCGAGCGAGGGGTGGTCATTGGGGGCCGATGATTCCTTGGTCGGTCTGCGCTGTACGATCGAGTGCAACTTGAGGAGAGGTGAGGCTTGGATGAAGGGTATATGGAAGATTTTGGCAGCCAGGCTATCGTTTCGTCAGAGCTACAATCAAGTGGTGCGGTTGCCTCTAGCACAACAAGATGAAAACATACCCATATCCCACGACGGCGACCTGCAATAGGCTGTCTTGAGTTTTCGTCATTGTTCAAAGTGAGTAGGTTGCTGCATATGCTTAACAAGGATCATGAGGGAGGAGGCATTCATATACGGTCGGCCGTACTGGTGGTGGTACTCTGAGACACGGCGAGACATTACCAATTCGAGAAAATCTGCCAAGACTTCGATTGGCATCATGATTGCGGGGTTTCTGAGTGTGCTCTGAAGGGAAAATTTTCGGCGATTTAATGCCATGTTTCCACACTCGGTTGGGCTCTTGACTGTGGCCAGGGGGGCAGCGTTTCGCATCCTGCGGAGATGCCATCAAGGCCTTTTACTGAGACATGCGCGGGCCGGGAATTACTCAGCGTGTACAGGCCCTTACTTCGCGATATTGAATTCGGCTTGGGTCAAAGTGGTCGTTTATCATGATAGTTTACTGATAAGCTGCTATCACGTCACGCCAATTGGCCAGGGTCTCTATCCGTCATTGGACACGTAAATACACTCTCGAAATATGGTCAATACGGACACTCACATAAACAATTATAGTGTTTAGCAGTGATTTTGAGAACATTCCAAAGGCGGTCTTGTATCTACAGCTGGGCCTTGTTCACCTGTTGACCTTGCTCATCAAACCAGATCTTTTCCCCCGTCACCATAGACTCCTGCAAAGCAACACCAATCTTGACCACTTCGACCGCAGATTCGAGCTCAATCCACGACGGCTTGTCATCCAGCACGGTCTCGTCAAACCTGTTGGCCTGTGTCACAAACGCATCTTGGAACCTCTCCCAATAATTCTGTGGCATCTCTTGCAAGACCCCGCCAGACTGGTAAACGTGAACGTGGTTCACCCTCGGCATCATGTTGACCACCAGCTTCCCCTTGGTCCCGATGATCTCTGTAGAGTCATCTGCACCAGCGGTCATGGTGCGGGACGCAAAAAGCGAGACCATTCGACCGCCGTGGAACTCCATCATGCCAATCGCATTGTCACTATCGTTGTACTGCCGCAAGTCTGGATGGCACGCTGCAGTGCCAATGGCATGGACTGACTTAATCTTGGCTTCTTTACTAAAGAACCAGAGGGCCAGGTTGATACCATGGATGCATGAGTCGACAGAGACACCCCCGGGGACGGCGGCGTACGAGACGAATTGTCCGGTCGGGTCCAGAATGTCGCAGCTCTGACAACACATGACGGTTGGTCGTCCTATGAGGCCTTGTTGGACCTTTTCCTACGCGGCGCGATATGAAGCATCGGGACATCGTGAGAAGCCACAGATGACCTTGAGATTGGGTCGTGTCGCCGCAGTATCTAGCACAGATTAGGACTTGAACTTGGTCAGCTGGACTCCTCCTGAGGATAATAAGTTCGAGGTTAAAGGAAACTATAAACTCACAACTTCGACAGTAGTTGAAAGTGGCTTTTCGCAAAGCACATGTTTTCCAGCTCTGATGGCCATGTTGGACTGCTCAGCATGTGCACTCGTTTCCGAGGCGATACACACAGCCTCAAGGCCAGTGTGAGCAAGCATGTTGGCAAAGTCCCCATATACTGCAACTCGCTGTTGCTCTCGCGACGTCCCTCAGTAAGTACCAAATTTCTCCAATCTCCAGCCACTCGGTCTCTCAAAACCAAGTGAAACTAAAAAAAGGTTGGTTGTGGAATTTCATCATCGGCCTCATTACCCCACCGCTTATCAAAGAGACTGGCTTCGGGGCTTACGTCTTTTTCGCAGTCTTTTGCCTGTTGTCTTTTGTGTGGACCTACTTCTGTGTCCCTGAGACGAACGGCAAGACCTTTGAAGACATGGATGAGGTCTTCCATGACCGTACTGGTACTGCTGATGTTGAGGGGAAGGCTAGAATTCTTGATGAGTTCTTTCGTGAGCAGCGGGGAGAAGGGCTCAAGTCTCCTTGAGGCGCCTTCTCCTAGAGGTCATACAATAGCTGAGTCTTTGTTTTCGTCAACTTCAGCCATTTTTGTGAGCTTTCTTTTTGCCAGAAAGCACTCTTGCTTTTCGTTGGAAACGTGAATATATCATGCTAGGTTCTGGAGATTATAGACTAATGTCATCATACCTAAGCTCTGATCGTATTCTAACGCCCAGGGACAACCACAGAGCCCTATTTAAGGACCCTCCTCGAGATAAGAACAAAGTTTGAAAGTATTCCCGGTATACACGAGGGCTACAGACTCGCTTTCTCACATAGTTCAAGCTGGTGGAAGAACACACATTTCCAAGTTTGCAACGCTGAAGTCCAGAGCATACTGCAAGTAGCAGTATGCCTTACTCGGGCTTCTTGGCATACACAGAGTATCTTCCAAGAGCGTTAGAGCTGTTTGATTGCACTTAGACAGGGAAACTCACATAGGCCAGTACATATGGATGCCCAGGTTCTTAAAGTCCTTTCTGACTCCAGCCAGCAGAAGTTGTAACTCTTCGATACTCCAACCCAGCCCGCCTGCCTCTCTGGGCCTCGTAAATATGGCAAGGCTGAGGGGTTCCAGGGCTTGTACGCCATTCTCATGCGCCCACATGCCTATGTGGGGGTTAGTGTCTAATACAAACAGTATCTCTCGATTAGAGTCCCACACTTACCGATTTGCTTATACTTGGGGTCTCTGGCCCAAGCGCTGCAAGGCCACTTCTCTTTCACTTCGACTATATCAACGAACCCCGCATCTTTGAGCCAGTCCTTGTAGTAGAGGGCAGTGTTCAGTGGATGGCCACCACCGGCAAATCCTTCCTGGAGTAGCACCGACCACTGGTACGCAGGATGCTCTTCCTTGAGCGTACCATCATCGGATTGGAGAGGATATATGATATCCATAAGCTCGAGCGTCCCACCAGGTTCCAAATTGCTATCAGCAGGTTAGCTGGTGATTCAATGCTTGGGGGAGATGGCTGTTACTCATAGCATTGCTTCAAGTACCTGGACCAGTTTCGGATGGACCCAGTCATGAAGCGCGAGAAGATGAAGTCGAATTTGCTGCTGAAGGTCCAATCATCCTCAAGATCATCAACGTAAAAGTTGACATTGGGGGGAACACTATTTAGCGAGTTAACAAGAATTTATATAACACCATGCTCTAACTCCTCTCTTGTCTTACAATGATGGTTGAATAGGGCTAAGATCAACCCCGGTTACCTAAAAACTCGGTTGTTAGGGTGCCCGGCGTCTGATAACGCTTGTATATTTCGCTTACTTGACTTTCTGGATGCTCGTCGGCTAGACAGTTGTCAAATGGTTGCTCGAAACGTAGACTAATGCAGATTTATGGTCGTACCGTAATCAATGGACCAGATACCAGTCCCGCAACCAGCGTCAAGGACACGGTTGAAGGGCCTGTCAGCTGGGGCACAGTGAAGATTTCCATCAAACGTGAATAGCAGCAAGTTATGCTGGAGATCTTTGCTAGGTCAGACACACAGATGATAGAGTGGATGCAAACACAAGTACCTAGGCGTTCATTTTCGGTCTAGGAACGAGGGCGTCAGTGAAACATGCCAAAAAACAATTGAGACGAAAAATGAAATTGACCTCGTCATTCGGAAGAACGTAGACTAGTTGATGATGAGCTATCCATACGATTGGAGAAAGAAGGATCACTACTCACCACCATCCTTATAAGCGTGATACGTCCTGCCGTTTTCCTGCCGATAAGCAAGGATGCTAGATCCCATCGAGGTTGTGTCGCTGACATTATCCTGCCAGAGTCAGACACGTTGATTCATTTTCATAAATGGGCACATGAAACCTCACCCCTCCGAATGCAGAGTCAGCATCGTCATCTTGGGCAGCGGCCTAAAGAGGATCATGAGAACAAAATCTTGTACAAGCCAAAGGACTCTCCAACATTGTCGTCGACGGCAAGCGGGGCATTATTGCCCTGGACGGGCGGAGGGCTTGTCCCCGCCGCCTGTTGCTCTGGACTCACGCACATGCCCGAGTGCTGTGGTTTGAAGGTGGTTCGTACAAGGTGTTGCGTCTGACTTTACGTTAGACAAAGAAATAGGTCAAAGGTTGATGCGGAGGGGGCACGGTGAGACTAAATCGCTCAGGACCTTTGGGGGTGGCCCGTATTTACAGGTGGCATACATTGTCGGCCTCTAACAAAATGCACCGCCAGCTAAAGCATAATGTTTGCTTCAAGGTACCCATCCTTAGAAAAGTGCATGACAAAGAACACGGTGTCTATCATGTATCATGTCTACCAGTTAAACTTTCAAACCCTTGTAATTAGACAAGGTTGCATTACGTGTTAGCAGCGATGATCTATGCAGAAACAGGGATTGTACAGCTATACAGTGTCAACTGCACACGACCAATGTTATTATGTGCTCGGATATAATATTAGACCTGAGCAAAAAGGGTATTTATTAAAGTTTGCTTCTTAACTATAGAAACAAGTGACGAAGATTAGTCTACTTTCGTTCCTAATTGGTACAAGCAGCAGCACCCTTGCTTGTCGAAGTCACCCACTTGGTCGTCGTCGCCTTCACCGTCGATGTCGTCGTCTTGGAGACCGTGCTCCTCAAGGTGACTGTGCTTGAAGGAGTCAGTGTGGTCTTGACGGTAGACCAGCTCGTGACCGTCTCGACAGGAAGCGTAATGGTGGACGTCTTCTTGGCAGTGCTTGTGGTTGTAACCTTCACAGTTCCTGTCGCGAGCGTGGTGGTCACCGTCTTGTAGGCCGTCACAGTCTTGGCGGGGAGGGTGGTCGTCTTCTTGACGGTGACGACGGAGGTGGAATCTTGCACAACAGTGGTGGTGGAAGCCTTGAGAGTCGTGGTCTTTCCAGTCGTCTTGGTTGTGACAATCGTGGTGGTCGAGCTAGAGCCAGGGATCGTAACTGTGGTGTACTTGGTGGCCACAGAGGTGGTCGTTTCCGAGACGGTGACAGGCTTGAGTGTAGACGTCTTGCCTGTCGTCTTGGTCGTGATGCTCAGCGTCGTAGTGGTGCTTCCGGGAACAGTCGCAGTTGACGTCTTGACGTTAGTCGTATAGGTCGTAACGACTGTCGACGTAACCGTAACTAGACCAGCAGCGCGAACTTGAAGCTCGATGAAGTCACGGTGTGTAAGACCGGCAGCAAGATCGATGGACGGGTTACCATAGACGACCGCAGCTCTGGGCTTGATCGTTGCCACAGCCACAAGACCATCCAGATCACGACGCTTATTGGTCGGAATGCAAGTAATCGTCGTCTTCTTGCTTGTGGTCTCAGTCGAGGTGGTCACAACCGTCGAGTACACGGTAGTCGCCTTCAACGAGGTGGTCGTGACTCCACCGGTTCCAGATGTGACAGTCTTGGTGCTGGAAACAGTGACAGCCTTGGGGGTTGACGTCTTGGTGGCAAAGGTAGTGGTCAAGACAGTCTCCTTGGACGTAACTGACTTGGGAGTCACAGTAGCACCGGTGGTTGTCACGGTTGTCGTCACAGCCTTGGCAGTGGTGGTGACCCAAGACGTGATAGTCGACTCAATGACATTAGTTGAAGTCTTGGTGACAGGGTCGGGGGTGATGGTGGTGCCAACGTCAACAGTCTGGGTCGACTTGGAGGTGATGAGCTCATCAGCCTCGGTTGTCTTTGAGGTCTGCGTGATCGTTGTCTTCTCCACAGTTGTCTTGGTGGTAGGATCAGGCGTGATGGTGGTTCCGACATCGATGACAGAAGTAGACTTGCTGGTGACAGTCTTGTCAGAGGCTGTGACGGTGGCGAAGAGTGTCTGAGACGAGGTGACTGTCTGAGTGGTGTAGACGGTTGTGTAGCTTGACGTTCCAGTAGGAACAGCGCCTGCAACAAAGGGTGTCGCGGACACGAGGGTTGAGTTGATCCAGGCCGTAGCGGCGAAGAAAGTGCCCAACTCGAACTGAGCAGCCTCATCACCAGACAGTTGCTTGGCGAAAGAGGCACGCTTGCTGGTGGAGGATCCAGCACCAGTGTTTTCATACTCTCCAAAGATGACGTTTCCGGTTCTAGGGTCAGCGTTCGTCCAGTCATCCCATCCAACGGCGGGGATACAGGAGCCGAGGTCGGACTCAACGTAGGCAACACGAGCATACTGGTTCCATGGTCGACCAAGGTAAATAGTCGAGTACGAAGCACCGTTGGCAGGGGTGATTGTGCACTGGTCAAAGACGAAACCAGCTGGTGTAGTGGTGTCCGTTCTCTTGTGGGCAGTCAAGGCGATACCGTTCCGGTTTGGTGAAATGGTCGACTTGAGGAAGTAACCCGCTCCAGAACCCCAGATCATGTCGATGTTGCCCTCAAAGTACGAGTTGTAGGCAAAGAAGAAGCCATTGATGAGGAGAGCATCCTGGTTGCCGTAGACTTGGCAGCCGTAGAGCGAGGCATACTTGCTGCTCTTGACACCAAAGCCAAGACTAGCGTAGCTAAGAAAAAGTCAGTTAGTGTTTATGAGAGAAAGAGATGAGTCACATACTTGCTAGTCGTGCCGAAAGTGTTCTTGAAGTTGATGTTGACAGCTTGGAAATAGTTACCAGTGGTGTAGAAGGTAGCGGAATCCGAGTTGGAGGCGTCAGCCTGAGTGTCGATACCCTTGTCATAGGTGATTGTAACCTGGTTCTGGGAGTAGTCATCAGGCGACTCGGAGTATCCAAGGAAGATGGTTGTTCCGGCTCTCGCGAGAACAATCTGCTCATTGTATGTACCAGGGTAGATGAAGACAGTGGGGGTGATCTTGCTAGAAGCGGGAAGAGCGTTGATGGCTTCCTGAATGGTGGCATAGGTAGTGACTCCATCAATGGCTTCCTTGGAGACGATGTAAGCGCCAGCAGGAGGAGTCGTGCCACTGTACTCGGTAGTACCGGGAGTAGGCTCGACAGATGTGCTTGGCTTGGGTGTGGTGATCGAATCCCAGAAAGTCTTGTCGATCCAGTCAGTGCTGTCCATGACGGATGTGAGGGAGTACGAGTCACTCGTGAGAAGAGTGGCATATCCAAAGCCTTCTCGAGCAGCCGTGTTCTTCTCCCAGCTACCAGGACCCTCATTGGCGTACTCGGCAAAAGTGATGTGGTCAGTTCGAGGATCAGTAGTAGACCAGATCTTCCAACCGGCAGGCTGAATGATGCTGTCCAGATAACTGTTCTTGACCACTACCAAGGCATACGCAGAGTAAGGTCGTCCAAGGTAGACCTGTCCCTGGAGATCAACAGTGGCCGAGGCAGCTTCTGTGAAGAGACATTGGTCAAAGATGTAACCTCCGATGGCCGCGTCGCTCTTTCGACTCTGCGCCGTGATGGCAGACTTGGCTCGCTTGGCTGCAAGAGTACATCCCTTGAAGTAAGCCTTGCTGTAACCCCAGATAAAGTCAATAGCACCCTCGATGTAGCAGCTCTCGTAGTACTGGTAACCATCTGTGGCGCCGTTGAGAAGAGTATCTTGCCAACCGACGAAAGAGCAACCGTAGAAACCAATCTTGTTGCCGTAGACACTGGCAGCCAGAGCAACGTAGCTGGGAGTGGAGCCGTCCAGGTTGTCCGTGTTGATGAACTTGACGTTGTAGAAGGCAATCTTGGTGCTTGCAGTGGCGATGGTGGCGGTATCAGCGTTGCTTCGACCAGCAGGAATGGTACCCGCAACAGAGAGACCCTTGGCTTGGGTGATGGTGACTTGGTTGCTGCTGTAGGTCTTGCCAGGCTCGGTCTCGGTGTATCCGATGATGGTGACAGGGCCAGGTCGGTTGATGGCGGGGACTTGCTCCTCATAAGTACCGGGATAAATGAAGATGACTTGTTCTGTCGAATCCTTGGGAAGGCTGGCCAGGGCATCGGTCACGCTTGAGTAGGAATCCTCCTTCTCGCCATTCACCGAGACAAGGACGGCACCCTTGGGAGGAGCAGTGCCATCAGTGAGATGGAAGGGGAATGAGGATGCTGTCTCAGTCGGGGTCGTGGTTGAAGATGAAGTCGAGTCGCCAATGGTATAGCTAGGAGCATAGTTGTACGCCTTCATGTCGAGCCAGCTAGTGCTACCAATGAATGAGCCCAGAGAATAGGGCGCGACCTCAGACTCGGTAAGCTCCTTTGCAAAGCTTGCACGAGACGAAGTCCAGTTTCCGGGACCAGTGTTGTTGAACTCGCCAAAGAGGACATCTGAAGTCTGAGGGGCGCTAGATGACCATACCGCCCAGCCAGCAGCGGAAATGTGCTTGTCAAGGTACGAGTTCTTGTAGACGACAAGCGCATACTGCGACCAGGGACGACCAAGAGAGGTCGATCCAAAAGAGGAGCCGTAGCTATCAGTGTAGGTGACCAAGCAAGTGTCAAAGATGAAACCACCAGCCCAAGATGAGGTCTTGCGGTTCTGAGCAGTGATGTAGGCGTTTGGTGTGTTGGAAGCAATGTAGCACTGGTGGAAGTAGGCCTTGCTGTAACCCCAGATGAAGTCGACACTACCCTCGATGTAGCTGTTGCTGAAGACCTGCACACCCTGGTTCACAAGCAGAGTGTCCTGGAAACCCTTGAATGCACAGCCGTAGGCCGCCATGTTGGTGCCAAAGAAGTCACCAGCCAAAGCTGCCGTGCTGCTCGTCTGGGGGTAGGTGTTGGTGAAGTTGAGGTTGTACAGCGAGAGTCCTGCGTTCTGTGTGTTCTTCCAGAAGATGACGGGAGTCTCCTCGTTCCTGGAGGCGCTGGTCGAGTAGCCCAGCTTGAACCAGATGAGAACCTTGTTCTGGGTAAAGTCATTCTCAAAGCTTGTCTCACCACGGAGTGTGATGTGGCCGCTGGTTCGCGTGAGGGTAAGCTGCTCGTTGTAAGATCCGGCCTTGATGTAGATGGTGTAATCTTCGCCGTCATTGGGGATGGCAGCAACGGCAGAGGCGACAGTCGAGAATTCATTTCCAGTTGGCGAAGGGGCCACGGTCAAGGTTGATCCAGCGATCGAGGCGCTCGAGGTACTGGAAGCTGTCTCGGAAGCAGAAGTGGCGGCAGAAGTGGTGGTGCTGGAAACATCTTCTGACCCATAGACAGACTTGGGCCAGCCAGCGAATGGTGCGATGGCATCCTTGTCAAGCCAGGAATCATCTCCGAGAATGCTGGCAGCCTTGTAGGATGACGTATCATCCGTAATAGTGACAGCTGAGGCACGGGCCGAGGAGTCATATCCTGGTCCTGTGTTGTTTCCCTCAACAAACGAACCAGTGAAGGTTGAAGGTGACGACATCTTCCATCCAGCAGATGCAATGTGACCGTCGAGATAGGAGTTGACAAAAGCAACATTAGCCTTGGTACTGTCTCGGCTCAGGAAGGTAGATCCTTCAGGGACCGAGCTATCAGAAGGCACAACGGCACAGAGGTCAAACACCAGACGAGATCCACCGTATGAGCTTTGGAACTTGTAAGCTGCGATCGTCTGGCCGGTAGTAGTTCCCTTGGTCACAATGACAGAGTTGTAAATGTAACCAGCGCCCTGTCCCCAGACAAAGTCTGTCGTTCCCTCGATACGAGAGTGACTGAAGAAGAAGTTGCCATAGTCGAGATACAGAGTTCCCTGAGACGAGGCAATGTTGCAGCCGTAAAAGGCCACCTTCGTACCCTTGGCGTAGACGGCCATAGCGACGTAGTTGGTGGCGGCATCAAACGAGTTCTCAAAGTTGATGTTGTAGAAGGACACCAGCTTAGCCTCATACTTGTTGGCAGAGAAAGTAGCGGTTCCAGAAGAGCCGCCGCTGCTTGAAAGAAGACCATTCTTTGCAGAGATGGTGACGCGGTTGTTCTTGGATGAGGAGCCATCGGTACTTTGGCCACGAATGGTGGTGGCGCCAGTGCGAGATATGGAAACCTTCTCATTGTAGGTGCCAGCCAGGACGTAGATGTACTGAGTGGTGGCATCGTTGGGGAGAGCAGCCACAGCTGAGGCAATGCTGTTGTAAGAAGCACACTTGTTGCCTTCGGGGCCAACGACTACGGCCGTGCTTGGCACAGATGAGGGCAAGGCACACGCGGAAGTCGAAGTTGTAGCCGCAGCTGATGATGTCGCCTCGGTGGTTGAAGTCTCATGGCTCTCGGTAGTAGAGGTCGTAGCGGCCTCGGATGGCGCAGTAGTAGACTCCGCGGTTGTTGAGGTTGATTCAACGGCAGTCGTTGATGTCGTCTCGATGCTGGTGGATGAGGTCGTTTCCGGTGTAGAAACATCCTTGGCATTGCTAGCCTTGATGGCAGCCAGTACGCCAGAGTCAATCCAGTCAGTGTTGGAGACAGCAACGGAAGGGTTGACGTTCTTGAAGAAGGCGGAGATGTCATAAGGCGCAAGCTCGTCAACCTTGGTAACCCAAGAGATGTACTTCTCCTGATCGGTAACATGGTTCGGGTAACTACCGTCACCGGTAGTTCCGAACTCAATGTATTTGTTGGCAGTTGACTGCGTCTTGGAGTCGACATAGACACCAGTAGCAGCCAAGAAACCAGCCAGGCTAGAATCTCTGTAAACAACAACCGAACCGTCTCCGTTGGCCGCGGCCAGGTAGACCTTAGTGTTGGTAAGTCCGCTCTTCTGGATGACGCTGGACGTGTCAAAGACAATGGTAGAGTTGTACATGGTCGAGCCGACTAGGCCGCCCTTGTTGTACACGAGAAGTCCATTGCTCTTGGTGGCCGTGATGGTGGATCCGTAGATGTAGAGAGACAGGGTGTTGTAGATGACCTTGTCCTGGGCCTCAATGTACGAGTCGGCCACAATGGCGGATGACCAGCTGCCCGTGATGGCGGCAATACCAGCAGCGACGAACTGACAGCCGTAAAAGGCATTCTTAGAGCCGCGAAGGAACACCGCTCCACCAGTGCCTTCAGCCTGCGAGTTGGAGAACTTGATGTTCTTCCAGGTCGTGCCAGCGTTGTTGGCTACCGAGAAAGACAAGGCCGGGTTGGCACCGCCGCCATTCTCGATGACGACGCTGTTAGAGGTGTAGTCGCGCTTCTTAGAAACCTCTCCAATAACAGTGACAGTAGGCGTAGCCGCAATCACCACGTTCTCGGTGTAGGTGCCAGCAAGGACGGTGACAGTGGGGTATCCGCTCGCTTGGGCAGTCTTGATGGCCTCATTGATGGCGGTAAAGTCTCCGCTTCCGTCGGCGGCGACTGTAAGCACTAGATGGGAGTCAGTCGATGTTGGAGCAACACTCTCTGAAGTGGTCTGGCCAGAAGATGTAGGGAAGGTGGATGTGGTAGAGAGGAGGTCCGTTGATGATGACGTCTCCGACTGAGACTGGGAAGCCGATTCCGTGCTAGAAGACACAAGAGATTGTGTTGAACTAGTCTCAGAGGCTGATTCCGTGGCGCTGGTCTCGCTAGATGGCTCCTGGGTGGTGGTGGTGGTCCCGACTGAAGAGGATTGATCCGTAGTGGAGCCAGTTGAGAAGGTTGTCGACTGAGACGAGGTTGTAGCACCAGTCTCGCTGGTCAGGGTCGTGCTGCTCTCCTCAGAGACAGATCCTGAAGTCGTGGATGTGTCGGCATCGATTGTTTCAGTCGAGGATTGAGTGGTCGTAGTCCAGCTTGAGGCAGTATCAACACTAGACTCTGTCGATGCTGAGAGAGAAGTCACAGCTTCAGTCGAGGTCGTAGAGGATGGTAATTTGAAGGAGGACGTCTGACTGCTCGTTGACTCCGTTGAAGTGGTGGCGCCAAGAGTAAGTGATGTATCAGAAGATTGGGTGCTTTGCGTAGTGGACTGGTCGACATCCGACGAAGATTGAGTCGTGGTGGATGCGACTGTCGATTGTGTCTGTTGAGTATCCGACGAGATAGTCGAGGTAGCCGTAGTGAATGACGAATCAGAGGATGAGAGCCTGTTCACCCGCGGCCTGCATCCCCTGAGGAGTGGGTTGATGGCAGTGGAGGTCGATGTAACAGTATCGACCTCCCGCTTCTCGAGCCGATCGGACGGGTCATCTCGTGGCCAATGAGGTGCATCGGCCTCTCGAGGGAATAGATTGGTATCAACAAAGGGGAGGGTGTCAGGGGCAAGATGAGTATCCAAAGGAGCGTCAAGAACGAAAGTAGGGGCAGTGAAACGAGCGGAATGGCTGGACGAAGAGTGAACGAAATCAGGAACAACTGAACCTTCTTTTGCAAGGCTGCTCCCGCAGAGCAGCGGGAGCAGTAGCCAAGACAGTCTGGCCATGGTTTGCCGATGGTCAGTAACCTGACGTTGTCCGTGTTGATTCGACCCAACACGAAAGAAAAGAGAAACGGAAAGCGACAGCGACGTAGACAACGACCCACGGTTAATGGGGGAGATAATGATCATCTATTATCTTGAAAGCTTACGAATCTGCCCATGCATCATGCCTACCCCCAAAGTTCAGCTCTCCACCTGAATTGTCGCCTCTGACGTTCGAGATCTCGGTTCTCCCGGTGAGAGTCTGTTGTACAAAAGGAAGCGACGACAGCTAAAAACGAAACTATCGATTTCACCAACCCCGCCTGAAAGTTCTTGCACAGGGAATGGGCGAATGAGACATGAACCGATCCGAGTCAACACGGACCTGAGAGCCGAAAGTGCCAAGTCTCGGCCGTACAAACTACTAGCCCCGGGAAAATCTGGCCAGGCGTCGACGGCGCGGCGTTGGATTCCAGATTGGGTGTAGGCTCGATGACTAGAAGCTGAACGCCCTCACCAGAATGGTTCTATTCTTTGGACGGAGACCAATTAAATCCCACAGATGACGACGACTTTGAGATAGCGGTTGCAAACCTAACGGCCCTGGCGTCATGATAAGACTCCGAGTTCGGGTACACTACCGTGACAGACTGCCGGGACGTGGTCCAGCCCCTGGAGGCCGCAGACTTTTTCAGCTCCAGGCTCTGTCTTTTTAAGACGCGTGACGATATTCGGTCGAAGCGAGATCTAGAACTATGCTGCAGAGCACTTTGAATAGTCTGATAGTATCAGCTGGCAGCTGCCGCGGAAAATACTCTGCCGACAGGGGCTTCACGCCGGCGACATCGGCAGACGAAATGGCGAACCCATGGCGTTTTAGACTTATTGTGGCACTTGACCGACACGTGGACATGGTCACAGCGTCTGGATAGCTTGGTGTTGGATTGGTTCGGGATGTTCCGTTTGATTGAGTCGAGCTCCTGTGGCTTGATGAGACATCGACGCGATAAGTGATTGGATGGAGCCCCTGACTCAAAAGCTGACTTTTATTGGTGGGAGTTGGTTCTTCCGCCAGTAACAGATCCATGGTCCGAACCAAGTCGGCAACTCTAGAGAACGGCTGGTCTGTGATAATCGGCATGGAGAAATTTCGGAAGTGTGAACATGTTGTCAAGACACCCAAGGCACACGATGCCCATTTGACAGATTTGCAGAGGCCACCAAGTCTAGGAATCAGAGCGCTGCTCCAGCCCTGCCAAGAGTCTAGGACAGATTGATCATCGATTACCTACCTACCGGTGTCTGGTCAAGCTTTTCAGTGTGAATACATGGACCACATTTGATCGTCGCCGAGAAAGGCAATTCCATTCGAGCCTTGCTTATCAGCTAATATCGTGGGTATATGTTGTGGGGATTGAGGTGTGCCCCTGTTGCCCAAGCCTGGTTGAAGGGTCTGCTGAATGCGCTTATGGAAAGCAAGATGTCAATCATCCCTGCCCTTTACAGCGGATTCTCCCTTTCCCATGAGTTCTGTTAGTCCATCTACTATTAGTTTATTTCTTCTAGTCTCCGTAATGATATTCTGTCATATCCTGGTCGATCCCTTCCTCGTGTCATTCCCCAAGCCCAATTCATTTTGTGAGGGACTCGTTCGTTTCAGTCCGGCGATGATGAAGCATTTTAAGGGCAATGGCAAGTCTTTCAACAGCAAAGGATTAGCTATACTCTCCTACAGTCGGCATTGGGGAATAGCTGGATTGTACAAACGTTGCTAAGTGGATGTTATGGAAATCTGGCAAAGGATGTGGCTATGAAGCGGTTTGCCTATGTCGGTCGAAACAGAAGCGGAGGAACGGAGCCGAAGCAAAACCACATGAACACAAAGATAATTAAATGAGGTAAAATAGCGTTCTATGAGCGAATTCGCCATCTCATGCGAAGATGTTTGAGAAAAATGGCCAAGCCCCTTCCTTGCGTCATAGGGTAGGTTCCTCCAGAGAAGAGTCGAGACCATGAAGAAAGGACAAGCTGGGCAGCAGAAAAACTAAAAAAAAAGACCACTGTGTTAGCATTGGGACATGATGCTATGATTTTTTGATAATGTGTTTTTCGTTATAGTTGAAGCCCGGCCCTCGATGGGATAACCGAGCTGGAAGACCCGAGGACAAGCTGGAGGCAGGCTGGAGGCACATCCGGACCCAGCCCAAAGGCCATGGCATCATCCAAAGTCTCACCTGGGCAAGGGCCGAATGCTACTCAGACTTGGAAGGTAATAAAGTACGTGTATGACGGTGATACCTGTGATGATGCTCCAGAGTAAAACGTCGACATTGATAACCCTCCAGGTTGTGGCATTAGATATCCAACAGCACTACCCAAGGATCGTTGGTATTACCCAATGACGAAGCACGCTTTATTCTCCCACTTTCTCAAACTCTGTTCAAACATGCGTCGAATCTGGATTACCACGAAAGCTGAAGGCCCATTGTTGAGGATTGCTCGGTGCAGGGTAAGCGGAAGTCCCTGCGCGGGAACCGCGGAACAGCCGACGTGAAAGATGGATGTAGACTGGGAGATATACATGGCGACTTCTGAGGCTAGATTCACCACTTTCACAAGACCCTTGATAATATGTTCCTTGGTTGTGTAAAGCCTTCAAGCTGGATCCTGACAATTGTCGCCCGGTCACGTGCCGATCATGTCTTTGAAGGTCTCACGTGACTTGGCGTCAGAAACGCTCCTCGCTCCACCTTTTCGTCATCGAGCTTGACACGACGCACGTCTGCGGCACACCACACCTACATGCCATTGTCAGATTCGGATTGTCAGTCTTTATGTTTAGGCTGACCAGAGCCCTCCCTAGAGGCTTCAATAGACCGCGTCGAATTCGAATTTCCGAGACAACTGTCGCCACGCGTCCTCGCGCTATCAAGATGAGTGCCTTCGACGATGACGAGTTCGACTCAGGTGACGACCTCTTTGAAGGGGTTACCGCGGAAGAACTTGTCCAAAAGCCGGGTGTGAAGCATGAAAGAGACTACTCAATAGGGACGGAAGCTTTCAATCCCACAAAAAAGGCGCGATACGCGTCCGAAAACGCCGAGGACCAGTCGAGGCTTCGTCTCGCTGAAAAGATCTTGGCTGAGAACTTTGGGTGCAAGTCTTTCAGACACGAACAAAAGGCGGCCATCAATCGGATACTGGGCGGCAAGAATGCTCTTGTCGTCTTTCCAACAGGTGCCGGGAAGTCATTGTGCTACCAGGTGAGCATTGCCCATGCCTCTTCCCTGTCTACCCCTACTTACACCTCTCCAGATACCTGCAATTGCATTCCCCGAGCTTGATCGTCAAACGAACGAGAGGCACCTCGATGATTCAGGAATCAGCATCGTCGTTTCACCCCTCATCGCCTTGATGAAGGACCAGGTCGACGCGCTCAAAAAGAGGGGCATTGCGGCAGAATGTATCGACTCTACCAAGACTCGAGAGGAATTACAAGAGATCAACAATTCACTCCGCGAGGGAAAGCTCCGCCTGTTGTACTGTGCTCCAGAGCGGCTGAACAACGAAGGATTTGTCGAGATGATGAAGCGTGTGAAGGGTGGTGTCCGTCTCATTGGTGTTGATGAAGCCCATTGTATCTCAGAGGTGTGTTTGCCTGTCCCAGTAATACTGATAATCATAGCTAACAGATCCCCAGTGGGGACATTCTTTCCGTCCAGACTATTTGAAAGGTTGGAAACTTGTCTGCCCGTTGGTCACCTGAGAACTGACACAGTCTAGTTGCTCGATTCGTCAAGGAGATCTATGCCGAGCGGGTCATTTGTCTGACTGCGACAGCCACACCTCCTGTTGTTGATGATATCTGCGAGGCATTTGACATTTCCAAGGAGGGAGTATTCATGACGTCCATGTACCGTCCAAAGTAAGGATTGTGACTAAGATATTTTGAGACTTAGCAACTGACCTCTCTAGTCTCATTCTGGAGGCCAAGGCCATGGCAACGAAGCAGGACAAATATGAGCCTCTTTTCGAATTCTTGAGAACTCACTCAGGCTCTACTCTCATCTATGTCACCGTTCAGAGGGTTGTACAGCCCTGCCACCGTGCCTATTCATTTACTGACAGCCCATCCAGCAAGCAGAAGCATTGGCTCATGAGCTAACCAAGAGCGGGTTCCCCTCTCACTTTTTTCATGCTGGCATGAAGGTGGAAGAAAAGAAGAAGATTCAAGACGAGTTTATGGCTTCGAAAATCCAAATTGTGAGTTCGAGTATACTCTTGACATCGTTTCCCTATATCTAACATTTACGTAGGTAGTTGCGACGATCGCTTTTGGCATGGGCATTGACAAGTCGGGTTGGTTCACTACCGCATCTCTTGAGAATTTGACTAATGACTGAAGACATTCGCAACATTGTCCACTGGGATATCCCAAATACTGTCGAAGAATACTGTCAACAGGTTGGCCGAGCTGGCCGTGATGGGGAACAGAGCCACTGCGTGCTCTATCTTTGCCCCGAAGACTTTTACATCAAAGAGACATTTGCGCGAGGAGATTTGCCTTCCCGAAACTCTTTGCACAACCTTCTCACGGATATCTTTGATACCGAGGTTGTTACCAAGCCTGTAGGCGACACGTTCAAAGCAAGCCATTACCATCAAGGGGCGGAATTCGACATTCGCCAGAGTCCCTTGAGCGTCATCTACGCCACTCTGGAACTGAGATTCAATCTCATCCGGGCAGTTACACCGGAGTACAGCTCGTACAAGTTTGAGGCCACACCTAGTTACTTCCCCCGTCTTAAGAACGACAAGTCTCCCGAAGCCAAAGCCATCCTCGAAAAGGCACGAAAGGCGAAGAAATACCACACCATTGACCCGTCTGAAGCGGCTTCGCTCACAGGAACATCTCGTATGGAAATCGTCAAGATTCTTAACGATCTCAATGACTCTGGCGCCATCGTACTCACCGTGGGCGGAGTGGAACAAAAGTACAAGATCCTGAAGGAGCTCCCAAGTATGGGTGCCGAAATTGATGCTCTGACGGACGAGGTGTACGCAAGTCTGCAGTTACGTGAAAAGCAAGCGCTGGAAAGAATCCAGCAGGTGACCAAATTCATCACTGGGCGAAAGTGCTTTGGTCTTTCGATTGCCGAGCATTTCGGAATGAGCCTCCCTGACGGCAAGAAGAAGTGCGGGCACTGCACATTCTGTATCAGCGGCAAGGCTATAGAACTGCCGCCATCGCCACCCAAGACTTTGAACCGAGCAGCAATTCGAGAAGTGTTGAACGCGACTGATGTCCGAGACGACGCGCGATTCCTTGCGAGAGTTGCTTTTGGCATCAAGAGCCCACGGGTGACCAAACTGAAGTTGGACAGGAACCATGTGTTTTCGTCGATGGCGGATTCTAATTTCGAGGTATGTTGAGAAGCTACGAATGCTGTGAGATTTACTAAGAGTGCGACGCAGATGATACTGAAAGAGTTTGAAAAGGCGTGTGATGAGTGATGTGAGACTGCTGCCTATCTTGTTGTTTGATGCACATGGCGCACAATAGCGCCAGATAGTGTCGACGACTATCGTTTTTTTCACGGATTGCTCGGAAGGTTACCAGAAACGGCGAATGCTGGCGCTATATGTACTATTTGTTGTTCTGGCTGATGTGATACCCAGAACGTCATAAATGGAAATAGAGTGAGACGGCACAGTTGACCGGGGGTGTCATGTCACGGAGAATTAATGGGCTTACAGCTTTAACTAGCGGCTTATGGCTTTTGTGTCTGAAATTTTGGGGTGAACTAGGTATCAAAATGGTTTGCATGACAAACGAACGACAAGGATGCCGTTGAAGCCGAAGCCGAGGGGGCGGAAACGAGATTGAAGTGAATCAGGCAAATCATGCCAATGGCGACGCACTGACAAAAAGCTTACCGCCTGCTGACTACGACGGACACGGACAAGGGCAAAGTCCGTTTTTCTTGGGACCGTTTCCTGTCAGATCTGCCTGGAGCTAAGCTGGCGTGGTTCTGGATAGGACTAGGTAATCGCAAGCGATTGCCCCCGTTGAGAAGCTATTTTCAAGCTTCCCGGTGAGTTCGGGAACGAGGAGCCGTGTTGTGCTCGTAATTCGGTCGCTGGGTACGAATCCCAATGTGTCTCGGGCTGATGCCCGACAAGGAAGTGATGCATCACATGAAGGGTGAGGCTCAGTAGTTCTCAGGCATTTCAACATGATTAGACGTGTCGACTTTTTTTTCAGCTTGAAAGGGAAAAAAAAAAAAAAAAAAAGAGTTTAAACACTGTCTGTTCGTCACAGCTGATTGAGAGGCTGGCTGGCAGGCGATGAATGCGCTGTTAAAAGTCGTGCCACCTGGACATGCGTGAATGTGGCCACCTGCGCAGTGCAAGGCTTTTCCGAGCGGCAGATCCATAGCGCCTTTGGGCCGTGACAGGCTGTTTTTGCAGCAAGTGGCTTGCGTTTGCGTAAGGAGGCAACGTTTGTACACAGTGTTGAAGACGGAGTTGGAAGCCTCGGGAAGGGGACTGAAGAGAGAGAGGGTGAGTCCTAGAATTGTGTGTTTGTTTCGGCTGTAAAATGTCTGATTTGACGTCAACTCCGTTTGACCTTTAAAAACGGTTGTAGGATCGAATGGATGATGGATGCTGACATTCCTTCCATCGTCAAAGAAAAAAAGAGCGCGTGCTTTTTTGTCTGACCTGGTCCCGTCGTTGCGTGCGTGGGTCATGCAAGAGAACAGGAGACGGCAAGCCACAGGAGGAGACGGGACGGGAGACGAGATGCACTTTTCCGGGGTACGTCGTTTCTTTTGGTCGCCACGAGCGGTCGCAACAAAAAGCCACAAAGAGACAGAGCGAAAGCTAAGCCATCAGTGGTGATGAATAAATCTGACTGTGTTGTGCTGTGCTGTGCTGTGCAAGCAAGGCACCGACGGACCCGAGAAGAGTTGGAGTTCCTCTCGCTTCTCTCCCCTTCTATTTTGGACTGGCTGGTACTGCCAGCTGGCGTGGGGTAAGGTCCTGGAAGTCAACTGTATTTGTACGGAGTCAAGGTGGAGTGTGCCCTGACCGCCGATCGCATCTACCTCAAACGTCGGGCCTCGCAGGGAAGGGAAAACGGTCGGGTCACTGACGTAAACACGTCACAGCGGGACGAGACAGGGGAGACACTGCTGGCCTTGAATTATTGGGCCATCAACAGGGCCCTGCCTGTAGCATGATGGGCCATGGGATCGCCCCCAGCTAGAGAGCCAGGCCCACTGCTGCAGCGGTAGTTGCGCGATACGAGGCTTTGTCACACAACACGGCCAACAGCAGACCTACCCTTGCTAAAAATAGGCTTCTCGTTCTATTTTCTTGAATCTTGCCTTTTTTCCCACAGTGTTTGCTTGCTGACTTGGAAGGAATCTCCATGACTTTTGTAAACTGTGCTCAGCCTGACTCCGACGTCAGTATCGGTTGACCCGGGCCAACCAGAGTTTGTAGAAGCAGCTTTTGGTGGGGAGGTACGTTACGCGGCAGGGCAGATCATTGACAATAAGGATCAGGATCCCCAGTGTTTTTTTCTTTCTCAGACTTCTTCTCGATTGAACAAAAAATTCTTGTTTTTTTCTTTGTCTGTGTCTGTGTGTAGACCTGTTTGTTACGTACTACCGTGTCCTCTCGTTTCACCAGGGGGATCAAGAATAATTCCCATCTTCCATCGTCGTCGTTCGTTTTTTTACTCTTTTCCCACTTCCCGAAGCTCCCGGTAAACCCGTCATCGCATGCTCTCAAGCTAAGCTACTTTTGACGGGGTTTACCAACGTCCATCATGGCCTTTAACCAGCACGGCCAGCCAAATTATGATGCGCCGCGGGAGATGCAGGATCTCCCAGCGGGACAGGCTGTGAGTTTGGAGCAGGATAATAAATTTTATGAGGCCATTCACATTGACAATTCCTCTTCCAGTACCATTTTGGTGGCCCGCCGCCCGAAGAACCCGGCGATCCCACCCGCCAGCCCTTGCAGCCTTTGCAGCCCTTACACGACCCATACTCGCCCGTATACGACCAGTTTACGCCTCCCGGTACCCATCATGGCGTGAATCAACCTCCAGCAACCGACTTTGGCAACATTACACCACCTCCAGGTATCGGCAATCCTGTACCCGGGGAAAACGACTCTTCTCGAGATCTCCTCCATGATCCCTACGGCCACGGCGGCTTTGGCGGTTACGGCCATGACCCCAATCGCCTGGGGTCCCCGAACTCGGAATATGACGTCGAGGCTTCGAGATTGGCAGAGTCGAGACTCTCGGTCATTCGAAGAGCTGCCACCATGCAGTCTTTTGACCAGAACGAGTCCCTCTCGGTGCCAGGCTTTGTGCAGGGACGTCCAGACTCGGCGTTTCACGACCCAGAGGAGAGCTGGATGGAGCGACAGCAGCAGCAGCCCCTCACCCGCGGCCTCACCCGATCGCGAACCCGCAAGGTCAAGCTCGTCCAGGGTTCAGTCTTGAGCATCGACTACCCCGTCCCCAGCGCCATCAAGAACGCCATCGAGCCGCGGTACAGAGACGCCCCGGGGAGCGTGCAGGAGGAATTCACAAAGATGCGCTACACGGCCGCCACGTGCGATCCCAACGATTTCACTCTGCGCAACGGCTTCAACCTCCGCCCGCGCATGTACAACCGCCACACGGAGCTCCTCATCGCCATCACGTATTACAACGAGGACAAGGTGCTCCTCGCCCGCACGCTCCACGGAACGATGCAAAACATCCGAGACATTGTGAACCTCAAGCGCTCCAAGTTCTGGAACAAGGGAGGCCCCGCGTGGCAAAAGATTGTCGTCTGTCTCGTCTTTGACGGTATCGATAAGGTCGATAAAAACGTCTTTGACGTGCTGGCCACGGTCGGCATCTACCAAGACGGCGTCATCAAAAAGGACGTCAACGGAAAGGAAACAGTTGCTCACATCTTTGAGTACACGAGTCAAATCTCGGTGACGCCAGACCAGCAGCTCGTCCGACCCTCGCACGACAAGCCGCACCGTAACCTCCCGCCCGTGCAGTTCATCTTCTGTCTCAAGCAAAAGAACAGCAAAAAGATTAATTCGCATCGATGGCTGTTTAACGCATTTGGTCGCATTTTGAACCCCGAGGTCGCTATCCTCATCGACGCTGGAACGAAGCCCGGTCCGAGAGCCTTGCTGTCTCTGTGGGAAGCCTTTTACAACGATCGCGACCTTGGCGGAGCCTGTGGAGAGATCCACGCCATGTTGGGCAAGCGAGGCATCAACCTCCTAAACCCCCTCGTCGCGGTTCAGAATTTCGAGTACAAGATTTCCAACGTGCTCGATAAACCACTAGAAAGCGCCTTTGGCTACGTGAGTGTCCTTCCGGGTGCCTTTTCCGCCTACCGCTTCCGCGCCATCATGGGTCGACCGCTGGAACAGTATTTCCACGGAGATCACACGCTTTCTAAGCAGCTGGGCAAGAAGGGAATCGACGGCATGAACATTTTCAAGAAGAACATGTTCCTTGCCGAGGACAGAATCCTGTGCTTCGAATTGGTCGCCAAGGCGAGTCAGAAGTGGCATCTCAACTATGTCAAGGCGTCCAAGGGCGAGACCGACGTGCCAGAGGGCGCAGCTGAATTTATCAGCCAACGACGAAGATGGCTGAACGGATCTTTTGCTGCGTCTCTCTATTCTCTGATGCATTTTGGTCGACTGTATCGATCTGGTCATAGCATCATCCGGCTTTTTTTCCTGCACATTCAACTCTTGTACAACTTCTTCAACGTCTTGTTCAGTTGGTTTTCGTTGGCTGCGTATTATCTGACGACAACCATCATCATGAAGCTGGTCGGCACGCCTCAGGTTCTTTCAGGATACCACGGATGGCCATTCGGTGATACGGCAACGCCCATCGTCAACGTCCTGATCAAGTACATCTACGTTGCCTTCCTGGTTCTGCAATTCGTCCTCGCCCTCGGAAACAGACCCAAGGGATCCAAGTACAGCTACATCGCATCCTTCATGGTTTTCGGTCTCATCCAGCTATATCTCCTCGTGCTTACCGGTTACCTCGTCTACCGAGCCTTCACCACCACCCCGATCGAGGAGCAGATTTCTTTCGCGTCCGGACAGGCCTTTTGGGATAGTTTCTTTGGCGGCGGTTCTGGTATTGCCGGTCTGATTGTCATCGCGCTCGTCACCATCTACGGTCTCAACTACATCGCCTCCTTCCTCTATCTCGACCCGTGGCACATGTTCCACTCGTTCCCCCAGTACATGATTCTCATGTCGACCTACATCAACATTCTGATGGTGTACGCCTTCAACAACTGGCACGACGTCTCGTGGGGAACCAAGGGCTCTGATACAGCTGAAGCTCTTCCTTCTGCCAAGGTCATCAAGAATGAAAAGGAGGCTGTCGTTGAAGAAATTGAGCAGGAACAGGAGGATATCGACAGCAAATTCGAAAAGACCGTCTGGCGAGCTTTGGCCCCCATGAGCGAAATGAACCAGGAAGAACCCGAGAAGAAGGATGTGGAGGATTCGTACAAGTCCTTCCGAACTGGCCTGGTTATTCTCTGGTTGCTCTGCAACATTGTCCTGATCGTCTTTGTCACGACGGACGATTTCATCACCCTCGGCGTCTCTGTAAGCATCCCCCACTCCCACCTCTCAAAACAGCACTAACAACCTCGCAGAAAGCCGCCGATGTGCGAACACCCATGTACTTCCGATTCCTCCTCTACGCAACAGCTGTGCTGTCCATCATCCGTTTCGCCGGTTTCCTCTGGTACATTGGCCGAACCGGCATCATGTGCTGCATCGCGAGAAGATAGAGCGATGTGCACCACCAGTCAACGTGTCTATGAACTATTTTCTTCTTCTTTCCTTTGGGGTAAAATTAGGGAAACTACATTGCACTCAGGAAATCCTTTTTAATTGTTTGATCTTTGTTGTGGATGCATCTTGGCAGGAGAATGGCTAAGTGTCTGGCCTTTCCAGCATTGGAGAGTTCGTCAGCCTAGGCATCGACGATACCTTGTGTTGACGTATCGGGCCCTGATCTTCCTCGCCGGGTTAATTGGCGTTCTTGTTACTGTGAAAGCCATTCTGATCATGATGGCAGGAGACGAAGGAGGAAGAAGGCAGGTCTTCCCTAGGAAAGGTGGCATTGTATTTGGCGTTGGATAATAGGTAGATTGTTGACCTGCTTGTTTAATTCTATCCGGTAATATGGTCTAGATACCATTTTCTGCATTCTATGGACCTTGAACCTTTCTTCCGTTGTTATAGTTGACAAGTGACCTGAAGAGACAGTATCAGCCACAACTGATCAACACATTTCTCATCTCGACGGACATGTTGGCAACATGGCGACAGAATCAAACACAATGTCGTATATTCCACCATCACGACGTCGATTCACCGCGGGCTTAAGCTTTGTCGAGGTATTCATATATAGATGGAGATTGCAACTGGGTAGCCCTGCAAGAGTTAAAAGTCGATATTTTTCGTATATCTAGGGCTGATTGAGATAGTCCGGGATGGGCTTCAAATCGCTGATGCCTTCATTCTTTGCTCCAGCCTTTGTTACCACAAACAGTTGGTGCCAGCAGCTCAAGCTCATTTCGATCCAACAGCCGATGTACCCTACACGCCACATCTGTCCTGAAAGAATCAAAAGCACTCTCCCCCTCTCTCATTTAGCTTCATTCGTATCGTATCAAGATGTACGGACTAGGTTCTTTCAGGAAGCTCCGAAAAGACGCAAACAAGACACAAGAGTCGTCTCTAAACGAACGACTCTTCACACCAGTATCACAAGCTCAAGACGATCACTCACTCACAACATGACAAATTCAATACCTTTCAAACATGGCCTCCACTTCCTGCCCCCTGAACTCCCAGCCCTGTGAGTTTACCCCAGATCCACATTAGGAAATTAATCGCGAAGCCAAGATCTAAAAGTAGGCGGCATTTGTAATCGCACTATTTTGGAAAAACGATCCAAGGGCGAGATTGATGCTTACAAATGCCCCCGCTGCGGCGCGGTTTAAACACCCATGGGTATCTCATGGCTTCATCAGCCCATCTAAATATGGATAGTTTTCTAAGAGAATAGGTGCAAGTTTGAGATTAACGCGAACATGACCAAGATCTTCCTGTAATCTTGATAATCTTTGACCCCCCTGGGGGTTTAATCAAACTGATTCCTGTCTAGGACTGGCGCCACTGGCTACATCGGTGGCGATGGCCTCCACACGCTGGTGAAGGCGCATCCCGAGTACGAAATTACCGCACTTGTTCGAAGCAAGGAGAAGGGTGACCTGGTTACTAGCCAGTATCCCTCGGTTAGCCTGGTCTACGGCGATCTAGACGACTTTGAGCTGCTTGCCGAGCAAGTCTCCAAGGCGGATATTACCTGCCACTGGGCCAGTTGCGAGCACGAGGCCGCCGCCAAGGCCATAGCTGAGGGAATTTCACGCAAGACCAAGGATGATACAGGATTTGTCATTCACTTATCTGGAGCCGACATTATCTGCTACCCTGACTTGAACGATGAGACTTATGGCATCAAGAGGGACCAGGTGTTTGACGACTGGGATGGCGTTGGCGAGGTCACCTCGCCTCCTGAGAACGCACCTCACAAAGAAGTTGACTTGGCTATTCTTGGTATCGGTGGGAAAACTGCCATCGTCTGCCCCCCGACCATCTACGGTCCAGGTCGGGGTCCTGGTAATCAGAGAAGCATCCAGGTTCCTGAGCTAGCGTTGCATAGCTTGAAGAGGGGTGCTGCTATCACTGTGCAAGAAGGAGAGAATATCTGGAACTCTGTTCATGTGCACGACTTATCCAAGTTGTGGCTGAAGCTTGTCGAGGCCGCTGCCCAGGGTGGGGGCAAGGCCGACTGGGGGTCAAATGGATACTACTTTGTCGAGAATGGAGACTTTAGCTGGAAAGCTATTGCGGAGAAGATCGCTAAAGAGGCAATGGCGCAAGGTCTTTGGGAGGATGAGAAGGTGGAGAGTTTGAGCGTTGAGGATGCGGACAAGGTCTGGCCTTATGCTTCTTTCTTTTGGGGAACCAACTCTCGCAGCCGAGCTATCAGGGCTCGCAAGGTATTGGACTGGGAGCCGGTGGAGAAGGATATCTTTGAGGATGTAGTTGCGGTTGTTAAAGCGGAGGCTGCTTCTTTGAAGCTGGCTGAGTAGACTGGTTCAACGATAGATTGGGTGGGACGCAATACATCTATCTATCCCGAGATTCTTTTCACAAAATGCCGCAAGCACCGATTGGACATATGCTTCCGGGAAACTTCAACTCCAAGATATTGTTGGAACTCATCTCATCAAGTCAGCAACTGAAAACAGTTGACACTAAAGGTGACTCGGCTCAGTTCCTGCATCTGACTCGGCTCTTGTATCCGTGACTCGGCCCAACCGCGTGACTGAGTAAAAACGATCCGCGCCACGTCAGTTCCAGAATCGGCCTTTGATCCCGGGAATATTTTGAAGGCTTCTGGAAGCTGGAGAGGCACATTTGGCCAATCATTACGACGCATCGGCACCAAACACCGACTCTCATTAAACCACTATCATGGCTCGGCATGTCGGAAGAGGCAAGTCACCGCGTAAATGGTATCAATACGATAACGAGGACGAGTGTTTTACTCGACATGTCTTCTAAACTCTAATCCTGAATTGTCAAGTTAAACCATCATTGCACTTGAACCAATCCTACTCGCTTCTGACAAACCTGTTTAAACACCAACATGCGAACTCTTCGATACATCTCCATCGTCGGCTGCCACGCCGAGGGTGAAGTCGGCGACGTCATTGTCGGCGGCGTGCGAGATGTTCCCGGCAAGACAATGTATGAGAAGCTTGTGCATTGTCGGGATAAGGAGGATTCGCTACGACAACTCATTCTTAACGAGCCACGAGGTCGATCATCCATGAACACAAACTTGCTTCTGCCTCCGACAGACCCAAGGGCAGATGCTGGCCTCTTGATCATGGAGAGTACCGAGTATGCTCATATGAGTGGATCCAATGCCATGTGTACAGCTACGGTACTTTTGGAAACGGGCATGGTTCCCATGAAGGAGCCAGTGACTGAGCTTGCTCTCGATACTGCTGCAGGCCTAGTCACCGTCAAGGCACAATGCGACGCTGGCAAGTGCAAATCTGTCAGCGTCGAGAACGTCCCATCTTTCGTCGACACACTCGACCTGAAAGTTGACGTGCCTGGGCTGGGTGTTGTTTCCGTTGATATCGCTTGGGGTGGCATGTGGTACGCCTTCGTCAAGGCATCTGACCTTGGCCTAAAAGTCGAGAGCAACAACGGAGCTAAGCTGGTCGAGCTTGGAGAACGAGTCAAGGATTACGTCAAGGCCAAGCACACACCTATTCATCCCGAAAACGACGGCATCCGTGGCGTCACTGTTATTTCCATTACCGAAGATCTTAAGGACGAGGAAAGTTGCAAAACTGCCATGAACACAGTCGTCGTCTCTCCAGGCCGCTTGGATAGGAGTCCTTGTGGAACAGGCACATGTGCTAGGATGGCAGTCCTGCATGCGCGAGGTCTCTTGAAGGTTGGAGAGGTATTCAAGCATAGGAGTATCATTGGTACCGAGTTTATCAGCCACATTCGAGAAACAACTCAAGTCGGCGACCGACAGGCTGTGTTGCCAACTATCCAAGGGAGGGCATGGATTTCAAGCTACAAGCAGATTGTGCTGGACCCTACCGACCCCTTCCCAGAAGGTTTCAGGGTTGGCGATCAGTGGCATGTATCTGGTGGCGTATCTTAGAATGCCCTGCATGAACTAGAATACTCCAGCAAAATCTAAAGCTTCGACTTCAATGTCTGCTTCTCCTCTGCCAGCTTTCTCTTGCGTCTCCATCCTTCCAGCTTAGGGGCTACCATACCAGCCCAAATCTCCAACCACTTTGGATCGAAAGGAGGTAGTGTTCTGCCACTGGTGCCTTCGGACGGTTCCCCAGCAATGTTCCTCAAGAACTCGAGATACTTGTCGTAATCAGGGGCAATAGAGTAGTAATCCTTGCCCCCCTTCTTCTCGGCGACTCGTTTCCGCTCCCACTCGAGCTGCTCGGGAACTGATGGCAGTGGCTTGGCTCTTCCAGAAAGCGTTCTCGCGACAGCCACAGCTTGCCATTCGTATGCTCTGAATGTGAAGCCGCCTCCGAGCTAATATGTGTGGTCAGCTTGTGAAACAGGTCATGAGATAAGGAGGACATACCATTCCAACAAACGTTAGGGTTGGGTCTTCAATGTTCCATGTGTGTTGGTAGACGCCAGGAAGTCGTCGGTAGGCATTCTTGACCCGGGATTGGACCTCAGGTAGGAACGGAAAACTGAAAGTATATCCCGTTCCATAGATGATGTGGTCTACCTTGTCCAGCTGCGTGCCGTCGGTGAAGTGAACTCTGCCAGTCTCAGGGTCGAGGCGGCTGATTGCGGGCTTGATGGCTATTTTTGGATGCGTAAAGGGCTCCCAGCCAAAAGCTGGGATGGGGTCGCCACGTATTGATGCGTATACTGGGCCTTCAGTAAAGTCGAGGATTTCGTGGATGATCTCGTGCGAAGACACTGAGGCACCAACCACAATGACACGCTGCCGAAGTTAGCTCTCTGGTAGGCTTGCCTTTTGTAGTGCACTCACCTTTCCTGTGTACTTGGGTCCTTCCCTGAAATGTTTACTGTGCTGAACAACCCCGGGGAACCTCTTGTCAAACTCGATGAGTCCGTCAACCTCTGGGAACCAAGGAACATTGTAATGGCCCGATGCAACGACGAGGGCATCAAAGGTCTCACGCCACCAATAATTTCTACCATTAACGACTTTGCGAAGAGTCAATACCCACTCGCCATTCTCCTTGATAGCACGCTCAACTGTCGTGTCCAGCTCAAGCAGCTTGTCATGGCCGCCTCGAGAGAAGATGCCCTCTATCCACTCACGGATCGTCGTGTGGTGACGGAAAGGAGCTTGAGGTCCATACTCGTCCAGACTGCGCTGAGAGAGCTTGTCAGGGAATGGCTCTTGGGTGAAACTCATGATAGCCGGCGTGATGTTGCTATGAAGATTCTCGTGAATGGCTGTGTCTGAGAAGCGGTACTGATGACTATTGACAGCCTCGGAGACAGGTGTAACAGCTGGGAGATTCTCTGGAATTGGCACAGCGGTGTCAGCTTCTCCGGCAACCAGCTTTTCTAGGGAGGGGATCCCGGCTGGCAGATGAGGTGTGTGAATCCTAGACAGGCGTGTAAGCGTCCAATGCGCGTCTGTAGAGCAGTAGAAGCTCACCATGTTCCACCGACACCAGCTCGGCGGTCAAAGACACGAATCGTGTCAAAAGCTCCCTCCTTGACCAAGGCATCAGTGGCAATGGCACCAGCGGGACCAGCGCCAATGACGGCGACGCGACGAATCTGAGTAGGCATATCTAGAGTGTCGACGACGCAACTGCCGGTCCCCAAAGTAATCAAGCGTAATAGAGAAGACAAGATTCCGTGAGACATGTTGAGGGACAAATGTCGTCTTTAAGAAATGGCGGGCTCGGTTCAATTGGTTCCGAAACCGGGCTAACTTGATTACGCCAGATGTCTCACGATGGCGTTTATGCATGTTGAAGCACGTAACACCAGAAAGATATGTACGTGATTCTGATAACTTCCAATGAATGGGTAGGATGAGATATGAGGTCCACCATAGTTTGATAGTAGGCGAGAACGCGCGGGGGAAATGCTAGGATGAGAGATATTGTTCCGACCGTTAAGCTCAAGATTGGGAAAGATTGTCCGCTATTTCTGACAAATGCAGCTTGGCATAACTATCCATCGCCAATTATACATTGAGCAGCGTTGATAAGACCTTGTGCGCATTGAATCCACGTTGAGTGCTGCGACATCGCTTCTCAAGTCAATTGTGTTGCGAGCCAGCGAGGAACTGTCGCTGGTGCTGTGATGGCATAAGGCAATCCATGACCCGACAAGGTTGATTGAATGATGATTCTGTTACCCGTAATTTATTCGGAGCATCGTTTGGCTGATGAAACACCTCGCTCTTCATAGGTAAGCTGGCTCATACGAGCTCATGGGGACTCAAGTCCAGGGTCATAATCGGAGAACATGGTCTTATTTCATTGTATATCTAGACTGGCTGGCTAACAATAAAAGCCATCAATTTCATCATCGTTTCTTTATATACACTCACTCGACACCTCGAACGAAGTCGCGAGCTTCCTTCTAGAGAGACCGAGCTCCTATTTCACCAATCTTCACTTTTCAGTCGGTGGAAAACTCATAACTTATAGGGCCAAGGTCACGGTAGCGAAGTTTAAGACCTAGGCTTTGATGTATCAACGACTGCAAGGCTTAGTGCCGATTCCGCAGGTCTTCGGTTGATCCGTAGTTGGGGAGTAGAGGCTTGTCTACATGAATGGGCTCAAGAAGATATTCTATAGTTTAGGTCCCGTAATAGGGAGATCGTCATCGACAGGCCATCTGAGAATAACCGATACTTATAGAAAATGCTTAGAGGACCTTGGAAAAAGAGGTTCCACTCTATGTTGGTTAGTATATTTTCTTCAAGACAGGCTTATTTACACAAGGAGGGTAAACAAGCGGCCGCACAACGACCAATGTTCCTAATCGTCTAGGTAGCAACAGCACTTGCTAGATCCTAGACTTTCGTGATGCCTGCGGAATAGGCATCGGCGGCCCTGAGCTCATTGTCATCCGCAAACTAAGCGCTCTCGAATACGAGGTCGAGAGCCTCGAGGCGAATAGCGCCACTGTCAGTTAGACAGGGCATGCCGTGATAACCGACACCCTATTCATATCCCAATAAAGCGACCACAGCTGTCATCATCAGAATGACGATGATTGCCGGTACCGAGGCATATGGCTTGCGCGGCAGCTGGACCCTCAGGAGTCGGTCTACCAGACCCAGAGTTGGGAAGAGCTAGGTAGACGTGGCCAGTTGTTAACCCTAAGGGCTGCTATTTTTGGCCAGTCATGCTCTACCGCCACAAGCAGACAAATGCCTCCCGGAGCTCAAGAAATGATGGTAACTCTCATGGTGCAGTGGAAATGATAAGCGGTCGTTCCTCTCAGATCTACTCATGTATACCATATCAAGGTAAAGACTGGCTGGCCAAAGCTTCAGTTACGATGAGCACCGCACCCTCTGATTGACTTTTTCACAAATCTCGATTTAGTCTTTGCATGATCTCATTTTTACGCTCTTGGCTTTTGGCGTGAGGAGATTCTGGTCCGACTTTCCGAAGATGGAGCAGTGCCCAATGTGGGCCATGCCGATCTGCTCATCATCGATACGGGCCCAGCCGGCCTTATTGCCGTTAGCTGATGGGGGTCTACTCCGCATTGAGTCATGGGCATGGGGTTGGAGGTGTGTATCGAGGGTTCACTTGACTTGCATTTGGGTCTGGTGTGAGTGCTTGCTTGGCAGTGTCAAGGTGTCACTCAGGGGTCAGACAGTTCGGTCATAATCTGTATCAATTTCTTCTAGAACAATCGCAATACTAAGCAAGGATAATTATGAACTCGATGTTCTCAAAAACAATGCTATGAAATTTCACTTTTTCCTCCAATCACCACCCCTTAAACGGCGATGGGCTGCTTCTGATTCCTGCAGCAGTCGACAGCCGAGCAGAACTGGACATCCTTCTCCACATTGGGGTTCGCAGTGGTCTGGGGGATGGATTGCCGAGCGGGCCAGATCTCCTGGTCCGCCGAGATCTCCTTCTTGTGGTGCTCCTGCAGGGCCTCGCGGACCTTTTGCTGGAAGAACAGGGGTCCCTGCTCCATCTCGGGGTGCATCTCGCCGTTGACAAAGACGCCGGCGTTTACGTTCCGCTGGGCGTTGGCGCAGAGGTACTTGTCCTCGGACATGATGCGCTTGTACATGTCGCTGATGACGGTGAAGTCCTCGTCGCTGGAGTTCTTGTTGCGGAACACCTCGTACCTCATGACGGACTTGCTGGGGCTCTTAGGCACAAAGCGCTGGATCATGAAGAAGTGAGGACTGGACATGGTTAGCTTGGCTCGGGTGTAGATGTAGTGATGAGACTTACGAGACGTTGGTGGAAGCATTGGGGAAGTAGTAGGTGGCAGCAACTCGGAATCCCCTCTTGATCTGGTCTTCTGTAGGGCTACCAAAGTGCTGGATGTACGCCTTCTTGGTCTCAACATAGTACGAGTTGAGGTCGGCGATGGAGGGGATGTCAGGATGGGCAACCTTGCAGTGATAGCACTCGTTGTAGTTGTCGGCAAGGATCTTCCAGTTGTAGTCGCCCTCCATCTCCCAGGTGTGGTCAAAGACGTAGTCCTCAAAGTTGTAGAAGGAGAAGCGCTCATGAGCATCAATGTTGTCAAAGTCGTCGCTCCAGGCGATCTCAGGCTTCTCCTTGCCATCCATGTTGACCCAGATGAAACCCCGGACATCAACGTGGACGTGGATGGGGAGGAGACCATTCTTGGACTTGTCGAAGCCCTCAAGGTCTTGGTAGCCGGGAGCCTTGGCGAGCTTGCCATTGAGGCCGTAAGACCAGCCGTGGTACTTGCAAGCAAAGAAGCTGGCGTTGCCCTGGTCACCCTTCTCAGGGGGGAGGACAGGGAAGGCACGGTGGCGGCAGATGTTGTGGAAGGCGTTGATGTTGCCGTCACGGTCCTTGCAGATGATGAACTCGAAGTTGGCCACCTCGTACTTTAGCCAGTCTCCGTTGTTGGGGAGTCTAGCCTTGTGGGTGGTGAGGAGCCACTTTCTAGAGAAGATGGCCCGCTTTTCAAGCTCGTACATCTCCTGGGAGGTGTACCATGAGGCTGGGAGGGCTCGGATGGCGCTCTTGGTGTCAGGGACAGGGGCGGAGGCGTCTCCACGGCCAAAGTAGCTTTTCAAGAATGACTGAGCCATTGTGATGTGTGTGTGTGAAGGAGATGGAAAGACGAAGAAGAGTGGGAGTGAGAGGAGTGATTAGTGTCCGAGATAAGACAGGATATTAAAGTAGGTCTTATAGATAAGAGTTGGTGGTGGAGGAAGCTGTGCTTATGAAGCTGGTGTTGAAGATGTTGATAAAACCATTCTGAGTTTGGAGCTGGTTGTCTTCTAAATAGTTGTCCGCCTCTCCCATCTCGGACACCCAAGAATAGACCGTGGCATGCGCTATCCCCCCATCTCTTGCCACCTGATACCCATTGCCATGACAGATGGAGTTGCTGATTGGAATCAGGTGGCCCTCGACCGCGGTGAGTTGGCCCGATCACCTGACCGGGCCGTCTATCTCTGGGCGCCGGACTAGCATATCTCACCCCCTACAAACATGGCCAAATCCGCCCTTGATACACCCTCCTCCATGGGCATGGACCCAATCTCTCATCGATGACGGTCTCTGGGGCCGTTGATTTGACTCCGGCGCCACTGCCAGCCGCACGCACACGGGGAAGAAAGACAGATTGTCCCCCACGTCTAGATCACATCGAAAGGTCGACCCCGGACCTGCAGAACTGTCTATACCAGGAACAGGCATCTCAAGGCTTGTCCTGCAGTCTCGATCACGAACTTGCGAAGCACCGGCAGTTGCTTGGAAGCGAAGGAACACGGGTGAGTGAATTCAATTCGGCTGGAACTGCTCTTCTCAGGACTTTTCGTGTGAATACCGTCGGCAGGGTGTGCACAAATCGCGTCCACCTGATCGGTAATAAGGACGCTGTGAGGGCTGTACGACTGGGGGAGAACCGACAGCCGGCGCTGTGACCGCCCTTTGTTTGGGCCGTAGGGGGACACGATTTCGTAACAGCTTTCAAAAATGCTGTGCACCGCGGCCTCAGATCGAGGGAGACGTGCGGCGAGGCCGAAGGAGACGGTATCATCGGCAAGGATTTGCTTTATCGCCGCGGGGATGAGTTTTTGCCATGATTTACAAGGTCTCGACTAATACGGGAGTGACGGCGAGCAGATTCTTGACGGTTCATCTGTAAGTGTCTGACCGTGAGCGGAGATTTTGAGTCCGTCGCTCACCAGTCCGCAACTTGCAATTGACCGCAGGCAATGCAGATACTTGACTCTCATTCATTTCCGAGTAGAGAGCGTGAGAAGCCCATTTTCTGGTCATTTCGCCAGCAGACAGCTCTTGTCGGGGGTTTGCTGGCAGTTGTGAGTGAGACGAGCAAAATGAGTGTCACACGTTGTGAGACCAAAATGAGTAGCATCCAAGCTGTGATACAGGAGCTACCATGCATCAAGAATGCAAGCTTTTTGAATCTCTCTATCCTTAATTCCCCGGGATAGTACGCGTTACGCTGGTGTTTCTCGACTTGGTGTTTTCTCCTCAAAGATGAGAACCAGCATGCTGTGAAACTCCAAACACGAACTCGAACAGCTTGATGAGCGTGTGTGTATCATGACCAGAATTAGAACAAGAATTCAGAATTCAAGCTTTGCAGACCGTGATACAACGTTCGTCGATATAAAGCTGCCAACGCGAAGAACCGTTGTTCAACATGCAAGTTCAACCCCTGACGATCCGGCTCCTGATCAAGATTTCAACGCATCGGCAGTTGAAATTTCTCCGACCTGCTAGAAGAACAGAGATCCCGCTAGAATACCAGAGAGAATATTTCTAGAAGAACAGTAGATTCTCTTGTGTGAGAGGGAGGGGTTGCGATAACCTCAAGCTACCTGGTCTTGATCTTGCCTACCCTACAACTGTGAAGACCAAGATGGGAAGGAGAACCAAGGGCCAACGTTGCAAGACTGAGTAATCAACGACAGTTGATTGAATCTAAGGCATGCCAGACTGGCAATTCAATTGACGATTCAGGGATTTCGGTCTCCTTCAGCTTCGTTATTCATCAATATCAAAGCCTTTGGCTAAACACCAACACCCAACCATCACCAGTCAACCAGCGCAACCATCAACAGCCAACTCGGCCTCAATTTCAAGCCACAGCCTACATGCAGGGTCCTCTTACCACAATCTACAGCCACTAAGACAACAGCATCTACTTCACTCTCACGAAACACACCGGGGACAATGAAACCCGTAACGGTCCAGAGGTTTCACAACCCGAAAGCCTTCTCGAAGGTGTCCGGCCTCAGACAAAACACGCGGGGGGTTGTGAGATGCTCGGCAGACCTTCCGACGACCGAAAGCCGGAGCTGGAGGGGAGGGGAGGTCAAATGATGGGACGAAGGAAACGCCACTAGCGTCCTGTAGCTTCAATTGGGACCACGTGTGGTGCCTGGGCCCTCTGCCAGGTGTGACGAGTACCGTCGCTTCGAGGCCTGCAAACTTCGAGACCGTCATGGACTGCGCGCTAGCGGTCATGGCAAAGTCCACGTCGAGTGATATGCATAGGTAAAGAGACCGGATTGTCCGGATAACAAAGTGCGGTCGACTCTCGGCTGCAGGAGCTAATCTATCTGGCATGGATATGGATACAGGCAGACATGGATATGGACCCCAGCAGGCGGCAGTTGAGGCGAACCAGGCTACCGGAGGCGTGGGGCCTGCGACAAGACAAGACAAGACAACAATAGATGGGATGGGTGTCTCAATGCTTAGCTGGCAGATCAGATCAACTGACACAACTCGAGCCACACCCTTGCGCGTCTGATGCCAATTGAGGTTTGACAATTGCAAATCTCGCGTCAAGCTAGGCCGGAAAGGGAGCGGCTATGCGTTATCTCGAGGGTGCGGGGAAGCGAAGCGAGAGAGATGAGGCTATCAAGACAAAAGAAAGAAAAGCTTGGACTCCTTCGATAAGTTTTGCAAACACCGGAACCGTGCAGGCCGATCTCAAGTGCGGGGTATTGGCTTTTCGCTTTGCTTTGCGGGGGGGGGGCGAAGACGAGATAGGGCTTTACCTGATACGGCAGCAGGCATGCACACCGTACATGATGGCTGCCGCCCGTGTTGGAGGCCAGCTGACCATGGCTGCGAACGGGGAGGCGAGGGAAAAGCTTGACGGAAATCTTAATCTCGAGGGAGATGATGGTTGACGAGGGAGGTGAGGGCTGTGGAAGGGGGAGGTGAAGGGAGCAGAAGGCCCGGCATGCTGTTTTTGTTCTTTCTTGATGCCAGCGAGTTTCCATTGACTGTACTCGAGTTCCCAACACTTGCCAAGTCTCATTGCCCGCTGTGGCCCTTATCTCAAAGTTGCCAAAAAGTGATGCTATTCCCAGGGTGGTCACGTGATCGGACTTTGATACGTGATCGGATTCCGGCTACCTCGACCGGAATTCCAGACACTCTACGGATAATGAGATCTGGGGGAGGAGAATCGGACTCCGGTACCCACCGACACCGGACCTGCTCTATCAAGAGGGGTGATAAAAGGCCCAATGGACGAGACCAATGGACAAGGTCAATAACTCATCAACTCGACCAACAAGACGCACCAGACTATAATAATCTCTGTCTGTCAATTGGCAAATCAAGCCCTTCATTCGTCTCTACCCCACCATTCTCCTGGAGAGCCAGCCAATAGCATCACTTGCACTCCTGCACAAGTAATCACCTCGCAATGGCCTCCAACCCTTCTTCCTATCTCATCGTGGGAGCAGGCGTCTTTGGCGTCTCCACCGCCTTCCACCTCATCAAGAAGTACCCAGACGCCTCGGTCACCATCGTGGACCGGGACCCCTACGACGGTGACAACCGTGTGGCGGCGTCATGGGACTGGAACAAGGTGGTCCGCGCAGACTATGATGATCTCGTCTACTGCCGCCTCGCCATCGAGGCCCAGGACGTCTTCAAGTCGGACCCGCTGTGGCAGCCCTACTTTCATGAGACGGGCGTCTACTGGATCTGCCGCAGCGACTACGCCCAGGATGTCATCAACAATTACAAGAAGCTAGGCCGCAAGGCTGAGATTACTGCTGTGTCTGTCGAGGAGGCCAAGAAGCTGTATGGCGGCCTATTTGATCAGGCTGACTACACTGGCGCCAAGGAGGTGCTCATCAACAAGACCAGCGGCTGGGCCGCGGCCGGTGACTCTCTGCGGGCCATCACCCGCGAGGCCATGAAGCTGGGCGTCAAGTACGTTGTGGCTGATGTTGCGACCCTGCAAATCGATGGCAGTGGTCGATGCACCGGCATCAAGACTGCCAAGGGCGACGTCGTTTCGGGCTCGAATGTCATCCTCTGCACGGGGGCTTACACATCCAAGCTGCTCGAGTATAGCGCGGCGAGCAGTGGTCTCGAGGAGCTCCGTGCTGGCCCGCGGATCGTGGCCGGTGGCATCACGACAGGGATGGCTACTCTGGACGAGCGGTCATATGAGACAATCTACTCCAAGATGCCTGTCGGATTCCAAGGATACACTGCCGCAGAAGGTGATTTACCCCGTTGCCACATGTTTCACAGCAGCTAACAGCCATTTACAGGACCCTTTATTGGCAGCCTTCCTCCTACGAAGGACAGGGAGCTCAAGTGGTGGGGACGCACCATCTTCAAGAACACTCGTCAGGTCCTGCCTGGACGGTACATCTCTGCGCCGCCAGATGAGAAGGATTATGCGCAGTGGAAGGTGTCTGGCAAGCTCAAGGAGGACATTGACTACTCCAACCAAGTATTCTACGGAAACAAGGGAGCCCACTGGACCATGGAGAAGCACCGTATCTGCTGGTAAGTTTTTTTTCCTTCTCCAACAGCGAGATAGCTCCGACTGACGTCCGACAACTAGGGACGCCTTCACAACCAGTGGAGACTTTATCATCTCCCCACACTCTGGAGCCAAGGGCCTCTACGTAGCAACCTGCGGCTCGTTCCACGGGTACAAGTTCTTCCCGGTGCTGGGCAAGTACATCGTGCAGATGCTTGAGGGCGAGCTGTCTCCTGAGCTTGCGGAGAAGTGGGCCTGGGACAGGGAGCGGCCCGACCCAGCTCTGAACCCTGAGTGGCCGAGGGCAGAGATGAAGGATCTGGCCGATCCCGCAGCGAGGTTGTAAATTGTGATAGAAGCTGTAGAAGAAGAAGGAAAGAATGCATGCATGTTTGGTGTGAGGGGAAATGCGTCCTCCCTCCTGCGGAGAAGGGGGCATGCTCGGGAGTTGGCCGGTGTCGGCACAGGGCTTGCGTGGCAGGGGATAACAGCATAATCATGACTATCTGTATAATGAATAACATCATCGAGTTGCGTTTTTTGAGTCAGACTGACAGAGGCAAACCGGACCGTGCAGTGAACTGAGTGACTGGGTGCTAATCTTTGTCTTATCTCGTGCTATTGCTATCGTCTCCTTTTCATCCCCACTCTTGCCTCTCTCTCCCCCCACCTGTTATCTTTTGTTTATCTCCGGTGCTTGTCTCCCTTTTGGCACTTGTCGCTGAAGTACCCAGTTAGGATAGTGAGGCGAAGCCTTCTATAATGCATACGAGTCATCGGTATCGCAGCATGGATGTACGATGTACCGCTGCATCCGGATATTGTACATGTGTGTGTGTGACCTTGTAGAGCGTGACTCTGTAGTGGATGATCTGTAGATGCCCAACGTGTAGCTCAACAGTCTAGCAAGATAGATACAGCATAGTCCCTTGACCTCACCTGAACTCGTCTATATCTCCAACTCTATTCCCTATCCATCCACTACCTACACCACCACGACCGGATGTTAACGGAGTCGCCATCAGGTGGACCACACTCCTTAGTCCCCCGTTAGCGCACCCCCGGTATCCGTAGTGAGCACACCTAACCCCGCGTTATCAGCCAGGGCCAATAGCTGATGCGGGGTTTGCAACGGCACGGATTGGCCCTGAAGTGTTAGCTTTTAGTGGAGGGTGCCCCCAAGTATTTAGTGGAGGCGGGCCCCTTCTTGCTCTTACGCACACCGTAGGTCCCGCTACAGTTGCCTCTGATCGATCTCCCCCTGTCGGTGCGAGTTGGACCACCCAGCAACTAAATGACGCCTCCAGACGAAAACACCACCACGAGCGTTACCAGTTCTCGCGGGAGACGGCGATCACATCATGCCTGCCTCACTTGCAGGTACGTTTCTCTCCCAGTTTACCCCATATGCCTACTAACTCGGCCAGGCGCAAAAAGACGCGCTGTCCTGGCGAAAAGCCGGCGTGCTCAAGTTGTGTCCGTCTTAAACAGTCATGCTCTTATCCGCCGGCGATAAGACCCTCCCAGAGCGGCCCCTCGGTACGTTTATACCGTCTCCCTGACGCTTATTACATCTTGACGAATTACAGGAGGAGAGGTTGGCTCACTTGGAAGAGAAACTGGATTTCCTGCTGAGTGGAAGCTTGTACACAAGCCCCAGCATCTTTGGTGTCATCTTGTGCTGACTTGTCATACTAGGCCTACCCACACCGCTCGTCAACAGCAGCAACAGCAACAACAACAACAAGATTCCGCCTTTGAGGAGAACACAGACACTTCTGAAAAGTCGTATTCAGGGCATCCTCTGGGTCGTGAACCGAGCTATCCGACCAGCCACCCCTCGGTCAAGTCGGACTGCGAGAGTTCGACGCTGAGGCCGAGCCCAGCCGACATCGCCTGCGGCATCGCCCTCTACTTTGAGTTTTGCCATCGGCAGCCCATCTGGTGCTTTGAGCGTGACGAGGTCAATGACTTTGCCTCGCTGCATGATGAGCTGGCTTGCAGTATCCTGGCTTTGACGCTGCGCTTCTCGGAGAACCGTGATCAGTCGCAACTGTATGGCAACAATGCCAAGAGTTTGATCATGCTCCGGATCGCCAATGGAACAGTGGATCTTGCTACTCTCGAGAGCTTGTGTCTACTATCCTATTCTTCTTTTATGGGTATGTCATTCTTGACAAGTTTCTGGAGCCTAGCTAACTTGCATAGATGGAAACGTTCATCTCGGTCAGTTCCATCTCGGCCTGGCCTTCCAGCTCTGTCGATCTGCCATGCTCGATCTTGAATGCGTGTATGGCAGAGAAGATCCGCAGGCAGACCGCAAAAAGAGGCTTTTCTGGAGTCTTCAGATGCTGGAGCAGTCATATGGTCGACAAGAAGGTCTTTTGAGTGTTCCAACCGAGATTTGGCGGCCATCCTATTCTTCATATCGCGGACACCACTCTGGCGCAGACCCAAGAGCACCAAGACTACCGCGAGACGATCTTGGATGCTCAACACCAAACGAGCCTGGAATCTGGAACACAAGTGTCCATCTGGGCTGGGTCTGGAGTCAGGTCAGAAAATACGTCTCTGACTGCGCTCACAACAACCTCAAGGAACCCTGGCGTCACGATTCCATGTACGCCAAGGTCCTAGCCGACTTTATGGAGACGGAGAATAGGATCCCCATGTGTCATCGGTACGACACAGTCAAGTTCTATGAACGTAAGGTAGAGGATCTCAAGATGCACCGGGACTATTGGGCGCCATGGTTGAAGGAGCAGTTCACGTACCACGTGATTCCCACTGTTCTCAACCATCCGTTCCTCTACATTGTTGGTGCTCAGCATAATCCCAACCTTGCTATCCCGAATACCTTTTGGAGAAGGTCGTCAGAGCTTGCGCTGCTACACTCAACCTGGATCGTTCGTATGATCGATATGGTTGTGGATAAGCAAGTACCATTGGCGGATCCATTCTTTGGACATGTCGCGGCTATCGCAGCAACAGTACATCTGTACTATTGCTGTGCTGCTGCTACGAGACTCAAGCACAAGTCAAACACGGACTTTGCAAAGTGCAGGAGGTTTCTGAAGGGCTTCATCCCAACTTCAGCTGCCTGCAGAGCCTTGGTATGTCTCACATGAAAGTACAGAGAACGAAGCTAACAACTCATAGGATCGCAATCTGGACAAGATGACGCGAATTGCCGCCGGTTCTGAAACCATGGACGTCGAAGATTGGATGCCATCCAAGATCTACCTCAGTGTACCCTTGATGTGGAAGATTCTGCAATTCAACACTGTCGCCGACTCCCACGAAATTCCACACGCCGGTCTCCTGGATTCCTCTCTCGTACCAGTCACTGCCAATGAAGACCCAAGCGAAAATCTGACTCTCGAGATCATCGTTGCCACCTCGCCAGAGATCACCATCAACACAGCCGATGGCGGCCAAGAAGCACCCACCATGTCGTACAAACCCACCCTCTCTTCATCATCACAGCCTGACTCGGCGCGGGACACTGTCAGCGACGAAGTCCCTGTTGACGACAGCCTCACGCTGTGCACCACGCCATGGCTGTACGCAGACTCATCACAGTTTGTCAACATAGGGGACATGGGCTATGACGACTCGCAACCTGCCATCAGCGAGAACAGAGGTTCTGCCTGGTGGGAGGGTGAAAATTTTAGTAATATCATGTTTAATCACTTTTAGATTGCGTAGCAGGCTTCCAATTTGAGGGGTTCACAAAAGTTGTACACATAGAGTGGGAGTTAATAGAGAGTCCTTTGGGAGTTGGGCATGCCTACCTACACGGACACAGCTCACGACACACAAACCCTGCAGAACACGTCCAAATCTCCTACCGTGCATGCCTCCCGCGTCTCCAAAGTGTGGATCATGCGGAGTCTCATGGTGCTGCAAGCATTCCACGCTCTCTCACGACCCTCCCGATATGGGGCGTCCGGGGTGCCGAGACCGGGGAGGCGAACAGTCTGGGGTTTTTCGGCTTGATGTGGGGAAAAGAAGCCTCCTCCGCGGGGAAACCGAAGCGGAGATGACGAATTTCAACGCTAGTCATGCACGATTTGTCCAACCCTGGTCTTTGGCTTGGGGCCAGGAACAGTGGCTTGGTGAGTCATTTTAGTCAGAAGAAGGGCCAGAAGGCTTCTAGCACAACCGGATATGTCGACCGAAGTGATACTCTGGGGTGAGTCTGGGGTAATTATACGGGGGTTTGTTTAGCTCCGGGGTAGTGCAGCGTGATCAGGTCATGGTCCGGGAATGGCCTCGTCTCGAGTCAGTTTCCAGGGGATCCAGTTGCCTATTCCAATCATGGAATTGTTATTACCCATCGTGATGACTGTGTCTGTGCTTCTACTCTCGGGACCTTCGGTGCGCGGCACATTCGCCTCGCGTTCGGGTTGGTGATGTTGCTGGCTCATCATCCTATGGGGTTGGGAATCCTTGATGACATTTGCTGACCAGTTGGGTTATAGGAAATGATATGTGAACCCCATGGCTTAGTTAGATACGAGTAGCTGAATTGTTGTTCGAGCTGGCATTTGTCAGATCCGGGTCAATGCTACCGAAGCCTCCACTAGTAGCGCTATTCGTCAGCATTGTCAATGAACTTCCTGTTGGAGGCCACATAGTATGATGCATTCTTTACCTGCACATCATACTCCGTGGGGGTCATCTGTCCAGAAATCAGCATTCTCGTGGGGTTCTTTTCGCCCCTCATGTGTGAAGACTTTACCCATCTGGCTAGTAGTGGTTACTGGGAGCCACGGTTGCCTGAGGCCTGATCTCCTGGAGTACAGCCATAGCCATTGCCACTGCGAGCAGCTCCCATGCGCACCACTCTGTGCCTTTTGTTCTCGAAGCCCTATGAGTACCGTTCAAGTTGCTGAGAGGAAACAACTGCTAATGTCCGTGGCCTTCAGATTCAGAAAACCTCTCATGATCCGGGACGACGATGCAGCAAAATCTTACATCCTAGGGATGGTGCCTTGTCGATCGCCCTGCCCCTTGTCGCCTTCGTTGCAAACCTTCAATAGGTCACTGCATATCTATATCTTCGCTCGATTAGGGACCTCCAGCCTAGAAACGCTTCCGTCCACCTACCACGCTCCTCATGGAGCCTGCATGCTGGCTGTTGCCTTTTCTTGGGACATGTGAAAAAGCACTTTTGTTCCATGGAGCAATCTCAAAGCCCGTAGAAACCTATTTGGCGAAACCAGAAGTATCATAGCGGACAAATCGTAGCCAAAATTATCGTTATGAACAATCTTTGTGTCAATAAACAACTCCATGCTACCAACGCCCTCAAGATCACGACCATCATCTGCACCTTGGCAACAAGAACCAGCTGAGCGACCAGTCCTCTCCGTTGTCTTTTGCCGAAAACGATCCCTTTTCGAACCCTGAGGAAATTATTACAAAATTAGTTTACCCATACTCTTTTTCTCTAATTCCACATTGCCGATTCTGCCTCGCTCTGACTTCAGGTTTCCGGGGACACATTGGAAGATTGTGGTCTGGCACATCTCTCTCATCGCAGTTTATGCCTTTATTGACTAATTGGCTCTTTTTTGGCATTTCTTTACTCCCATCGCGCCTCAATGACAAAGGGTTGGTCAGAAGACGTTCTCATCTGCCGTGCGTTCGGGCCTCCTGGGCCTGGGCGTTGCGGAAACGGTGTTTCTTTCGCGAGTTAACATCATTGGAGGAAAAAGCCGCTTAAGAGCGCGTTAAGTCGGGCCAGTAAGCTCTATTTGTATTGGAAAGGCAACCGAGAAAGTCAATTGCGCTTTGATCCAAATAATGTTGTATCACTACCTGTGCATAGTGTTGTCACTGCTGTGCGCAGGCTGGACTCGATATCATCAATGCTCCGTATACTACCACCCAAGCGGTGAGACGAAACAGTAGTGATGCTCCCGCAACATCACTTGACCACCAACTCAGCGCGTCAGACAAAGCCGATTATCGCTTCCGACTACGGTGAAGGCCTACCCCCGCCGAGTTGGAGAACTCGATCGAGCAGCTGACTTTAGCGAGGAACGAATAGTGACATGGCTCGGACCTTCAAGCCGTCCCCAGCCACTCCGATCTGGAATGGCACTTCTGATAGCGGCCGTTGGAAGAGCTGTCTTTCTGCCTGCAGCTTCCTGCATTAGAGACTGGAGATATCACGCGTCCTATCATCTAGGCACGGGGTCGTCACTACCGGTACTTGATGCCCGACGATCAGAGAACCAACATCTGAACCACCCCTCCCTCTCTTCGTTATCTCCCCCGCATACAGTAGACTAGCCACCCGAGGAGAGATAGGGTGACGTCCGTCGAGACACACCCTCCTGTACGGCTTTCTATCCCGATCACGTGATCGCTCCCGCAACCGGAGGCGTAGGGGTATAGTTATCGGAACCATGACATGGGAGAGACGATCTTATTTTAGTTCAAGTGCGGAGTTGTGAAAGGAAAAGCTATTTGGATATAATTCAACCTTCATCCTTTTGCCAATAGCGTTCTTTTGTGTGGTTCATCTCACAAACCCCCTTCTTCACACACACAAGACCAATGGCTCCCTCACCACGCGTTGTCATTATTGGAGCCGGCATCGTCGGCGTCAATGTCGCCGATGAGCTGGTCTCCCGCGGCTGGTCAGACATCACCGTCATCGACCAGGGTCCCCTGGACATGCCCGGCGGATCTACCTCTCATGCCCCTGGCCTTGTCTTTCAGACCACCACATCCAAGACAATGACCGCTTTCGCCAAGTACACTGTTGAGAAGCTCCTGTCTCTTGATTGCTTCAGACAAGTTGGTGGCTTGGAAATTGCCACCACCCCTGAGCGCTTGGAGGAGCTCAAGCGAAAGAAGGGATATGCCTCTTCATTTGGTGTTGAGGCGCATCTCATCAGCCCTGAGCGATGTCTCGAGATGTACCCTCTTTTGAACAAAGATCTTGTCCTCGGTGGCCTGCACATTCCTACCGATGGTCTGGCACTAGCTGCACGCGCTGTCCAAGAACTTATTAACCGCACCCGCAAGGCCGGAGTGCGTTATCTTGGCTCAACAACTGTCACCAGCATCGACCACGCCGACGGTCACGTTTCAGGCGTCGTGACACGCGATGGCACCATTCCCGCCGACATTGTCATTTCATGCGCTGGTTTCTGGGGCGTCGAGGTGGGAGCGATGGTCGGCGTGCCCATCCCTCTAACGCCCATGGGCCATCAGTACGTCAAGACGACACCTGTACCTGGTCAGGCGGCCAGGGTTCCAGAGACCAACGGCGTGAGACTCCCCATTCTGCGACATCAGGACCAGGATCTGTACTACCGCGAGCACGGTGACCATTATGGCATCGGCTACTACGGTCACCGACCGATGCCAGTTGTGGCCGCCTCGTTGGGCGAGACACCCAAGCACGTCACCGAGCACAACATGCCATCTCGTCTGGACTTTACTCCTAAGGACTTTGAGCCCGCCTGGAAGCTCACTCAGGAGATTCTCCCCATTCTGCGAGAAACCGAGATCGCCAGCGGGTTCAACGGAATCATGTCCTTCACTCCCGACAACGGCCCTCTTGTTGGCCAGGCCCCTGGCTTTGACAACTTCTATGTGGCCGAGGCTGTGTGGGTGACGCATTCTGCGGGTGTGGCTCGAGCCCTGGCCCAGGTTTTGACGACGGGCAAGTCTGAGCTTGATCTCACCGATTGTGAGCTCTCGCGCTTCGAGCAGGTCCAACTCTCCCCCGGTTATGTGGTTGAGACTTGTTCGCAAAACTTTGTCGAGGTCTACGACATTATCCATCCTATGCAGCCCAAGGAATCACCTCGAAACCTGCGCGTCAGCCCATTCCATTCTCGCCAACAGGATCTTGGCGCCTATTTCCTCGAGGGTGGTGGCTGGGAGCGTCCTCACTGGTTCGAGTCCAACCAGAAGCTCATCAAGGATCTTCCTGAGGAGTGGAAGCCCGTCGAGCGCGATGCCTGGTCATCCAGATTCTACTCGCCCATCTCTGCGGCTGAGGCTTGGAAGACACGAACTTCATTGGCCATGTACGACATGACCCCCATTCGCAGACTCGAGGTGTCTGGTCCTGGTGCTGCAGAGCTTCTTCAGCGTCTATCGACTGCGAATGTTGCTGGAAAGCCAGGCACTGTCACATTTACTCTTCTGCTCGATGACCATGGAGGTATTCGCAGCGATGTCTTTGTGTCCAGACTCTCGGAGGACTTGTTCCACGTCGGTGTCAACGGCCCTGTCGACTTGGCCTACTTTACCCGGGAAGCTCGCGTTCAGACCAAGAACTCTCCATACCGATTTGTCGAGGTTCGCGACATCACTGGAGGCCTCGCCAGTGTCGGTTTCTGGGGACCTCGTGCTCAAGATGCGATCAAGTTGATCACCAAGGACGATTTTAGTGAGCGGGCTCTTCCCTATCTCCATACCAAGAAGGCAGTCATTGCGGGCATCCCCGTCATTGCAACGAGGTTCTCGTACATTGGAGAGCAGGGCTGGGAGATTTACACAACTGCCGATAACGGCTTGAGACTCTGGGATGCTCTCTGGCAGGCTGGTCATCCATATGGAGTCATTGCCGCTGGTCGAAGCGCTTTCAACGCCCTGCGAATCGAGAAGGGCTTCCGGTCTTTTGGCATTGACCTGACAACTGAGTACGACCCTTACGAGGCTGGACTCGAGTTTGCCGTTCACCCTGGCAAGGAAGGCTATGTTGGACATGCTGCGCTTAAGGGCAAGTCCAGTGAGAAAGCTGCTAAGCGACTCCGGGGTCTCATCATCAACGACGGACGCTCAATGGTTCTTGGAAAGGAGCCAGTGTTCGCCAAGGGTCGAGCAGTCGGTTACATCACCAGCTCAGCATTTGGATACAGCATTGGCAAGCCCATCGCGTACGTCTACCTCCCTAAGGACGTCATCGACGGAGACACAGTCGAGATTGAGTACTTTGGCCGCCGTATCAAGGCGACGGTCGCGGATCCGGCTCTGTACAAGCCAGAGTCGAGTCCCTATGGACAGACTAGCACGGCCAGCTTCTCGGCTCGTCTATGATTACGAATTAATGGTTTGGAAGAAAATATGGTTACAGTTGGATTTGCAAAGAAGGAAGCATGTTGGGATTTGTTTGTTTGTTGCATGTCAAGACAGAGTTTTGCGTGTAGAGCGAGTCTGCTTGACCTTTTATTGCATGAATTAATATGAGAATAACAACGCTCATTCAACTCGATGCAAACAAGACGCTGTGAGGCGTATCTGTGATAGTCTTTTCGCCAGTTCCCAAAAACACAGCCCGTTACGCCGTCGCTCCCTCAATACCCTTCCGCCAACATCCACCAACATAATAGCAACCTCAATGCCAAATCATGACTTAAACCGAATACCCATTCCCCAAGCCAAAGCCTCTCTTCATAGGCCACGCCAATCCCAGAAAGCATCCAAGTCCCATAGCTCTGGAACCGACCCACGTCTTGAGTCTTTCGACAGCCCAAAGTCGCTTACAGACTGCTTGAATGTAAGACTCGGCTGTCTGCACAGACAGCCACGGTGCTCCGGACAGCCAATCTTCATCCCACCTGAAGGCACCGGGACGCGCACTTGGACTTTGCCATCCAGGGTACCAGCCATCACCATGTCAAAGACTTCTTTCTTTGTCAGACGCGGCTCTGCACTCCCCCTGACCACACGCCGAGCTTTGGCGCAAACCTTGATGCACCACCGAGGCTGCTCATACTCAGCAGCGGCCTCTAAAATTGCTCCTCCGGGTTCATAGAGCGCGGAAAGAGGAAGAATATCTCTGCTTAGGGCAGCTATAGTGATGTCTTTGAGCACATCAAGCTCGCCCACGGTCCAGGGATGGTTCGGAGGGAATGGCGCACCCCTACCGTCACGGCGCGGGATAGTGGCCGGAGGCTTCCACTGTTCATCTCCCCATGCCTTGTCGAGGAACTCCAGTGTTTCCGCTTTGTATGCTTCCGTATCCGTGCGGTGCCTGGACGCCTCAGTTGGGGCCGACTCGGGACCAGGAATTCTTAAAGTATCACCCATTTTCTCTGGTGGAGATTTCGGGACGGTGGATGTCGATTTTGTTTCTCTGTGATGGGTGTGTTTAGGATGCACGCCATCGATAGAGGAGAAGCCTCATATCACATTACTTATATATATATTTCTGCCCAGGTGGAACGTTTGTTGAGAACTGCGGTACAACTCTTGCAAAGTTTGTTTATACAGATGAAGCTTTTTGTATACTCGATGATATGCATGGTCGAGTTCTACCTAGGCTGGTATCAGTCTGTTTTGACTTTCATCAAGCATATATCCACCTTCTAAGCCTCACATCTCCTTCTCAGGCTCATTTGGACACCTCAACAACCACCTTGCCTCTCGCCCGGCCAGATTCCACCTTATCCCAGGCTTCGGCAAACTCACCAAACTTGACAACACTGTCAATGTTTGGCTTCAACTTTCCTGCCTCCAGAAAACCAGTGATGATGTCGAGGTCCTTCCCGAGTGGGGTAATAACAAACCAGAGGCTTTGGACGTTCTTCTTCACGTCTGCTGGGCGGTTGTCCTTTGGCTCACCGCACACACTGACGAGAGTTCCGCCTTCTCGAACCGCGTACCAGGACTGGGCGAGCGATTGGCCTCCGATGCAGTCAAAGACAAAGTCAATCTGCCGGGATTCAGGATCCTCGGCAACCCATTCGCCGATGCTCTGCTTCTTGTAGTCGACGGTCTCCGTGGCACCGAGCTCTCGGACAAAGTCACCGTTCTTTGGTCCAACCACCGCGACGAGACGGCTTACTCCAGCAGCACTCGCAAGCTGGACCGCCCAACTGCCAACTCCTCCAGCTCCAGCGGTGATGAGAAGGCTGATCTTGGAGTTCTTCTCCTTCGCGGCTGTGTCGCCGTTTAACGCCGAGGGATCCAGCGGGCCCTTGGTAAAGAGGGATTGATATGCTGTCAAGGCGCTGATTGGGGTCGCCGCAGTTTCAGCCCAGCTAAGGTTCTTGGGCCTGATGGCAAGCTCCTGCACGCGCGCCAGAGTGTACTCAGCCGCGGCGCCCGGGCGGTTGGCTTCGATGCGAGCGTAGACTTCGTCGCCACTCTTGAAGCCACTGCTTTCCGGAGCCGAGACAACTGTGCCGGCGAGATCCTGGCCTGGGATGGGGATCTTGTCATCGCCGATGAAGTCGGGGGCCCAGAGAGCCCAGTCGAGTTCGCCTTTGCATGGAGCAGTGGCATGTACCTTGACCAGAACATCCTCGGGATGGGTAGGCACAGGAACAGGGATCTCAGAGAGGATGAGGTTGTGGGAATTTTTGTCAGGCTGGAGAACTGCCTTCATCGTGGTGGGGATGTTGAGAGAAGCCATGGTTCGCGTAATAGGTTGAGACCGATTGATGGCAAAGTTAGAATTGAAAAGATGGTTCGAATGAAGCCGAGCGCGAGTAAAGGTAGATGGGAAAGCTTGGCGTGGAATGCTTACAAGAGAGATGACTCTTGACATTCTGTGACAGCTGCTGGTGCCTGTTATCTTGAAACTCTGCTTCCATCGAGTCTATTTGTACTTAATCCTCAAATCTATAGCCTTCCCGAGTTATTCCATTGCTGACAGCCACCCTCCGCAGATTTGTCTTGTGAATACAACCTCTTTGAAGCAACGTACCATGTAAATACAGTGCTGTCAGCACTGTTTTCCCAATACGGTAATCTGCCAACCACAGCTCAAGGCTTGGCACATCTGGCTCTGCCAATGACCGTCCCACCTCTTTGCATCATCGCAAAGTCATCAATGCCCGGTTGACCCGGAGCTGAAAATTGGACTTTCCTCATGACCAAAGAATGAGTCACGGTATTGTAATCAATAAACCATGCGAATCGAGAGTTGTGGCTGTTGTGATACCTCTGGCTGCCCTTCTAGGAGCTCAGATTTGCCAGGATCACTCGGCTCAGCCACCCTTATGCATAGATTTGCGACTGTCAAATGAGAATCTGCATAACCGCATTGGCAGCCGAATACTGTGGAACACAGCTAGGCGTTCATAGTGCTTATGATTGACGCGTGAAAACGTCGGGACCTCAACACATGCGCCCTGCGGATACCCGATACCCGAACGACCCGCCTACTCAACAAGCTACTAGCAGAGAGCTGCGAGGATTGAGTTGTGTATAAAAGCAGCTGTTTTCGCCGTTAAATCCTCATTCTTCCATACAACAACAACACTCTTCAAACAATCAACATCATGGACTTTCCCAATGTCGACTTGAACCTCCGGTGGCAGGATCAGAATGTGGTCAAGAAGGATGGCCAGTGGACTGTTGATGGGTGAGTACATTTCCGGTAACACCTTCTTGCATTACTATCGTGCATTTAGTCAGATTTGAGGCCGTTGAGAGTATAAACTTACTTTGTGCAGACGACCGACCGTTGGTGTTGCTGTGTCCCATGTTCATCACCCGCCCAACATCCCCGGCCAAACATGGCTCGGACTCACCATAACGGCTCCTGTAAATGCGGGTGAGTACTACTTTCTCTTCCATTACAAACTTAAGACTAACTGATCTTCAGCCACGCCTCCTCACACTCACGCCGGCGCAGCTGTCGTCGCAACCGTCATCCGCGGTCACGTCCTCAACCAGATGGTCCACGCTCACGTAGACCCGGCAACTGGCGAGACACGCTCTCATGACAGTGGTGCCAAGATTTATGGTCCTGGAGAGAGCTGGTATGAGGCTCCAGGCTGTCACCACGTCCGTTCCGAGACCGTTGGCGATGAGGAGTGTGTCTTTATCGCAAACCTCATTGTCAGCACGGATACTTTCAAGGGGCTGGATGTTAAGTCTCGAACCCCAGAAGATGACTTGGCCAAGATTCTGCGTGTTGTTATTATTGACAAGGAGGTTGAAGAGCAACAGGCTGCTGCCGCACAACAGTAAGGTTAGAAGTGCCAGGTTGTACAAGATGCGAAAATAAACTCCAAAGTTTCCGATTGCATGAATACAAATTTCAGTTCCTCGGGTATCATGCTACAAAATAGCAGCAGGGCCATTGAAAATATTAGCGCTGTAAAATACGTGTTCTATTAAGCCATGTAGTTCTAGAGGCAAGCATGTCTTCCGAGGCCAACTCAGATTCAAGCAGAGGCTTGTCGTAGCGTCATGCTACAAACATCGACTTATTCACAAAACATTAAAAGTTATGCCATATTTAAACACTGGATACAAAATTCTCCTCAACAACAGCCGCGGAGACTCGTTGACTGGTTTGGTGAGGCTTGGGCAGCTGGCCAGGCCAGCATGCGTAACTCTTCTCCACTACGGTCACAGAACAGAGTCGAATTTTCCATGATCATTAAACCGGCTTGTTCCATAGGTAATTCCCTCATCTTCATGAAGACGCTCTCCATCTCTGGAGATAGCCTAACCGGGCAACCGATTAGACTGTCCTGGGCTCCAACAGGTGGGGGCCGGGTATCCGATGGATACCCGAGTGCCCGGGATCCCGCACTCAACCGTTTCAAAGTTGGATCGGACAACGAATAGATTCACGTCCAGAATATCAAAGATGAGTTAACTTAAATATAGACTACCTAGATGCTGAAATATGCTATGGATTTGATTGGTCAAGCAAATGCTTGATCGCCGTAGTGAACACTGTCTACAGCTATGCTATTATTGAAACTTAGAAAATGACGTTCAGCACACGCTTCCAGGCGGGCGCCGCAGCAAGTTCACGACGGTAAGCGTTGATGCTGTCCCAGTCATGCTCACGAAGACCAGTGTCGAGATCAATCTCGCTGAGCTTCAACCAACCCTGCCTCTTCCAGATGTAGCCAAAGATGTAGAAGACAATGACAACGGGGAAGGCCAGGTAGGACTCGAAGAAAGACTCGGCATCGCCAACGGAGCCGTCGAGGTTGGTGATGGCAGTGTAGAACTGAGCAATCAGAACGATGATGTTGAGTCCCAGGCCAATGTATGAGCCCCAAATACCCGCAACAGCCTTGAAGGGGATCTCATCGAGGGTGTGGCCGTGATACTTCCAGGCATGTCGGAAGCGGATGTGGCAGAGACAGATAGATCCCCAGGTGAACAACGCAGCAAGACCAGAAAGAGCCTGCAGCCAGGTGAAGACGGTGCTTCCGTTTCCGTTCACACTGAGATAACCCAAGAAGCCGATCAAGATGATGGAGGTGACGGCAGGAAGGGGACGGCCCGACTTGTCAATGTATGCAAAGAACTTGGGAGCGAAACCTTGCTGGGCGAGAGCAACAAGAGTTCGGCTACCACCGTACACACACGACACACCGATAGACAAGACGGAAACCAAGATGATGACGTTCATGAACGAGTCGTAACCCTTGAGACCAGCGTTGGCGATGGCGATGACAAAGGGAGAGGCGCTGGGGTCATCGCTGCCAGCGTTCAACAGTCGCTTGTCGGTGGAGTCGACAAGAAGACCAACGAGGAGGAGACCAACGACGTAGAAGAGGGTGATTCGCCAAAAGACCTGCTTGATGGCGCCGGGGAGGGCCTTGGCGGGGTTCTTGGCTTCAGCGGCAGCGAGACCAACGAGTTCGGTACCGCTGAAGGAGAAAGCAGCAGTGACAAAGACACCTATTCCATGTTAGATATTGTACTTCATAAACCTTGGTTGACTGCATGATACATACCACAGAATCCTCGGAAGCCATGCTGGAAGGCACCTGGGTCATACCAGAGTCGGGCGCCCCAGTATTCGTGATACATGCCGTCAGAAGGTCCACCACCACAGACAAGGACAACAGCAACGATCATGAAAATGACAGTTGCCGAAAGCTTGAGAAGCGAAGCCCAGAATTCTTCTTCGGCGTATCCAAGAGTACCGAAGATGTTGATGATGATGATGACGACGAGGAAGACCTTGAAATGCTGTTAGTCCAGGTCGAGTTCCACTTGAACATGGCTACTCACACTAATCCAGATGGCGACGTTGCTGGTGGGAGCCCAGTACTGAATGACAGTACCGCAGACTGTCAGTTCCAGAGGCAAGACGAAAGCCCATTGCATGACATAGTTCCAACCCATGGCGAAACCCCAGGAAGGATCAACGAATCGGTTGGCGTACCTAAACATCTGTTAGTGCTTCTGGTGATTTTGAATGTTTGTCGCCGGCTGACTCACGTGTAGAAACCACCAGACACGGGATACATGACAGCAAGCTCACCAAGGGCATAGACGACGTTGAACATCATGACACCCATGATGAGGAAACCGATAAGGACAGAGCCGGGACCACCTGTTTGCAAGGCAGCTCCACTACCGACGAAGAAACCAGCACCGATACTAGGTTCAGTTAGCACCCAAAATCAAAGACCAGGTTTGATTGAGTCGGGAGAGAGCTTACCTGCCGCCGATGGCAATCATGTTGAGATGGCGAGGCTTCATCCGTCGCTCAAGTTCTACCGATCCCTTGCCATGATCCTCGTGGGCGGTAAAGGACTCGAGGGTGAGTCCATTGCGAGTGGCCCATGACTTCTCCTGTTCTGTGGTGACTTCACTGGAACCCGGCTTCTCATCCAATCTTGGAGAACCCTCTTGAGCCTCAAGGGCTTCGTTCTTGGGACTGATGTCTGCCATTGTGAATTCAATGCTCAGAAAAAAAAAGATTGACTGAGTCGAAACAAATTGCTACGGACGATCACCAGCGGGAGAAGCCAGATATAACGTCCCCCGTAGGTGGCAAAGGCATGGTCACTGAGATAGCACGTCTATTCGGGCCTAAGTCAATAAGGAAGGTCCCAACGACCAGAGTAAAAAGGTACGTAATATGTGTATTACAGTTAATCGTTGGTCTGGTCTGGGGGAAGCTGGCGTACACGGATAAAGCGGCAAGACCATGCCGGAAGAGAAGGGCACTACGCCACATGACCAGGGTATGCTCTAACCTATTAGGTCGCGAGGCTATCAGCTCCCCGTTGATCGCATGTGTCTGCCGTTTCGCGTGCCTGGGAGAAGACGGTTGGAAGGCTCGGGGAAGATGCTTACGTGGTACGGGTGGTTTTTTTAAGCTGTGACATGGCTTCAGCGGCATTAATGGCAATTGGCGAAGCTATCAAGCATCTCGGGAATTTGGAAGAAAGAACAGCTCTAGAACAAAACCGGGGGGGTCAGTTTCTAGGGCGATTTATCCCGGGCTTGACCAAGTTCGGGAATGACGGGGTTGCAGCAATGCAGCCGACATGGTTCTACCAAGGGATACACTTCAGTCCGGGGTAAAAGACCCCTTTTTCCCATGTAAATTGACCAGGTTCTAGGTATCTCTGCGGTATCTCGATCGACGCGAGATGGCGTATCAGTCGGGCACGCCGTGCGTCACACCTGGGTCAGCGAACGGAGCCGATCTAACCGGCCGGTCTTATCACTAGTGCGAACCCCGCGCATAACATACGACGCGGAGATGCCTAGAGGGACGCTAATTGGGTTGTCGGTTGCAGTCTTATCAGAGGTTAATTTGCCGAGGCAAACACGGGCGTGTCATTTCTTCAAAAGGTCCCATCACGTTTTACTTTGGTTTCCCAAGGAGGAATGTGAAAGGATTCATGTGTTGGTCTCGAGACGACGCAATGTCGAATGGAGGTCTCATTTATTTATGGAGTCATGCCCGGGGATATGGAACAAACATCCCGCTGCTGTATCCGTGTCAAGACTGGGCCCTTTTTGAACGACTCGGGAGTGTGCAAGATTCGATTCGCGGCAAGCCCGGCGGGAGGGTGGTGACGGGTGACAAGATGGTCGCGTTTTGCCTTTGGGAGGATATAAAACATACAACATATACAATGTTGTAGTCACGCTTTGTAACAATGACTAGCATTGGCTCTTTCAATGATGTTGTGTAGTTTGAGGCTCAATAGATCTGATCGAAGGCTTGGCAGGGCCTGGGCGCTTGGCGTTGTGACTTGACGGCTTGGCGTGAACCAGGAAGCTCCATGTCGCGCGACAAGCGTGATCGGGGGCCTGATCAGAAAGGGCATGAAGACCGCTGAATCTTGCAGAAATATAGATGTCGCGTTGTCGGAGAATATGGCTTTTCGAAATAGTTCTATTCTTCTGCATCGCTCAGCAGAGTGACAGGATGGATGAATGGGGGTTGGGGGGTAGTGAGCTGATGACGCAATCCTCCGCTACCCTGCATCCCAGCCATGTTTTTCCTCTTGATGATTGATTTCGTTTCCAAGCGAAAGAAAGGTCCAGCCATTGAGTACTGTAGGATACTCATAGTGGCCTGGGACTTTTATTGTCCGAAATTGAAAACAACACACAATGTGTATGATTCTGTTATGTGCATTTCATGCTCACAACATGAATCCCTCATGAGTTGCGACATCTCCTTGACTGCGCGAAGACTCCCATTTGGTATATTGCAGGGATCTCAGCCAATTACGATTAGCATCTCTCTCCCCTCACCCAAATTGAGATATCAGGCTATCATATCGCCACCTAACTAGTGAGTAACTTAGATAGTGGCCTAGTGGTGGAGACTGGTACCCTGTGGGAGTCTTCGCGCAGGCAAGGAGATAACAGCCCGTTTACTTTCGTGGCACGTGCGTGTTCTCGACTGTGGAGTGGCTTGTGGAGTGGCTTGTGGAGTGGTTTGTGGAGCTGCGGGCGATGAAAGATAAGAAACACTTACATGGCCCACTATAAACCCACTTTGCCTAAAGTCACTCTTATCTATCACGTTACTCTCTGCTCTCTTATCAGCCTTCAGCCACTCGAAGGGCATACAACACTCATCTGGTGTGGCGAATACCCTTCAAAGTAATTTTCCAGTGAGGGCACTCACCTCTTTGGCTGATATTTGGTGGCGAGGTATTCCGTAGAAGCGTTCCCACCTTTTAACATTACAGACCCTTGTGGGTTGTAACGGTCACCGAGCCTCGCCACACAACAGAAACCAGCGTGGCCAGGTCCTTAACCGAAGCCACTTCCAGCCACTTTTAGCCACACCTACGAATCGCTCGAGGGCTCACTATCATAGGACAGTAGGGCACTAGCTGAAACACTGACTCGTAGTGTGCAGCTGCGATAGTGCTTTATCAAGCTGGGTATGTTGGGGGAAAATATGACACTCGTGTACTGGCTTGTCACCACCAAGTACGAAATAGCCTTTGCGCAAGGAAGATCGAATGACCACAACATCCCATGAGTGCCCACAAGGCTCCAAGCAGTACCTTGCCCCAGTGTTATGTCGTTAATAATTAGTAGCTTTTCTTATTCAGATAGCTGCTAAAGACGTATCATTGCGATACTTAGTTCTCAAGCAGACAATAGAGGGCGAAGATGTATCGCCGCCACTGGGAGCTCTGATTGGTCCTAACCCCCCGTTGTGACCTCCTTGGAGCCTTGTGGGCACTCATGGGATGGGCTGAACCAAGAGGAAAATGGTATGGATGCTATTGTGATAGAAGAACATGAAAAACCCATTCATAGTCAAGGGATAGGAAAAAAAAAGCGGGGATAATATCGAGACTGCCATTGGCTTTTTGACTGTTTGTCTATACTTTGCTATCTGACATTCAGAACATAAGACCATCCCAAGAACACTTCCACCACCATCACTGGTACTTCACCGACCACTGAGCACAATATAATGCTAATTTATGTCAGAATTTAGAGAGATGCAAGAAGGGCTAGTGACATTTTCATACCTCAAAGATGGCGCATTGTCATCAAGTCCACCATTGGGGGAACTTAGCAGCAAGGGCACCAGCCAAAGTTGTTGCAGCAGCGGTACTTGCATTCCTTTGCATTAGCAATCTCAACCTTGGCCTCGCCCTTCTTGATCAAGTCGGTGACATCGGAAAGGCTCATGTCTCCGTCGGCTTCGGGGGCGGGAGCAGCGACGGCCAGAGAGGCCAGGGCGAAGATAGTGAGAGCAGAAAACTTCATGTTGAAAGTGGAAGAGGCGTTGAGTAGAGAAGTTGATTTGTGTGAGATTGTAGAGGTGAGGGTGGTGCTGGATTGTCCTTTTGAATTCATCTGGCAGAGCTGTACAGAGTACTCTTTATACTTGAACGTTCGGATCATCGGTCCTTGAGGGATCCGGACCTTCGCGTGTCCATGTTCGTCCTTCCTTGTACAAAATGATTTTACCTGCCTAATTGAGTTCTTTGTAAGACTCGAATGTTGATATCTTATGGGGAAATGTCTGGGCATACGTTGGATGTAAGCATCACCACACTCCCAAGAAAGGTATGTCTCAGCGCTTGTGTCCTCATTCGTTGCTGCCTGTATGCACAACGTTGAAAACGAGGCTTGGTGAGTCTTTATAAGTGGATTAAAAATGATGATGATGAGGAAAACTGGGCCTCCTGGCCTGGATGAGAAGGTGATAATTGAAGTTCAATACGAGGCTTGGAAGAAGAGCAAGTGTGTTGGAAGTACAGTTTAGGACTCGTGCATTGCATTGAGTACCTTCCTATGAAGGAAAGTGAATAACCTCGAAGACGCACATAAGCTTATTTCGATCTTCCCGCTCATAGACTTGTGGAGAATCGAACAGACCGAGCCACACACGCTTCTGTACCATCGTAGGAGGTAGGCTAAATACAACTGCCTCATAATCGTGAGAAAACAAAGGCTCAAGGCCTTAGAAAGATGCCATGTGGAGAACGATGCGCTCAATGCTCTTGCCTTTTTCTCTGACTTGTGACTGTCCCCTGAAATAGAAAAGTGGAGGGAGCGGCCTGAGCCCAGTCACGATGACAGAATAGTCATCGTGGTAGATAAGGACTTGCTGGGTCTTCCCAGAGTAGAGTTACTGAGCGCCCTGATCCCTGTGAAGACCTGGACCTGGGAGAATGCCAACATCTCGCTTGAAGCGCTGCAGCCACTCGTCATTATCAGCGGCAGTTTGGTTCCATGCATCATCACTAGCATCATGTTAGGGGGGCAAGAATCATGGTGGTTGGGATGAAATACCTCTCAAATAAGATCCACCGAGCTTGATGCTGAATCTCGGCGTCGGATGGTACGTGTTGATTTGGGTTGTTGGGTGACATGGTAGCCATGGCGAAGCGAGTTAGCTCCTGTGCTAGGCGGCGGTAGCAGTTGGAATCGTTCATGAAGAATGTGTTTTTCATCATGCCTTCAAAGGCCCCGGGGCTCCTTCTTGACCGAAATCCAGAGTCGAGCCCCTCTGACTGTTGTGGCTGAGCCCCTAGCACGGTTGCTCGAGCACGATGAGCCGAAGTTACTCTTGGTGCGGTTCTAGGGCTTCTACCGTGAGAAGGCCTTAAGACAGTGGACCAATCCGAATCATCTGCAGTGCGGTAGTCTTCAGTGTGAATGTGGGCACCTTCCAGCTCCAGCTGTCGTGAGAGAGGACCATCAAAGTTTTGAGTCTTTTGAAGGCGAGTGCGTTGACGGAAGTCGGCCAGCCATACGGCAGAAGACATGACAAGCCTGATGAGCCAGTCCGCAATGAAATCGTAATGCGGTATAGGTAGCTCTTGAACATTACCGATAATGTAGCAGCATTCTTCTTGCAGCTCGTCGTCTGTGATGTGTATGTCGAGTACAGCCTTGGCTTGGATAAACTCTTTGAGTTGCATCTCGAGCAGACATTGTTCAAACAGGTTGTCCTTACCGTTGATCTTTAGAACGCACAACCTGTTTTCAGCGCCATGTCGGAGTGGCGCGAATTGAGCTTGTCTGGTAATCTCCTTGTCTCCCATCAGGAGGTCTCGTAGCCAAGAAGACTCGGCCGAGATACCTCGTCGACCTGATGCCTCCGAGGCGAAGATGACGCGACAGGCCTCAAGCTGCATCTCCTCATCAGTGGGCAGTTTTCCCATCTCTTCCTTGTAGTTGACCATGAAGTAGGCAAGCTCTAGTGTGATGAGCTCATATGCGCTGCATGGGGAGTCGGCTGGAGCGCTATTTGCGGTAAATGGAAAGGTAGATGTTCGTTCCATCTCGATAAGGTCTAGATGAAATAAAAATCAGAAATTGGCGCCATAAAACCCAAAGGTCCCGAGTGATACTCACATGGCGGGATAGAGCTTTCCAGCATGTCGAGGACGGATGCCTCAAAGCCCCAGTCGCCTTTCCAATCAGCCATAGTACTGCCATTCTTAAAGTGCTCTGCTAGATGATCAACTCGGGCTGGCCAGCTACTCATAGTCATCCCGCAGAAGCCACATCGGGATCGGATTTCTGATGTCGTGATTTTCCAGCTCTTCATAGACCAATCAACAAACTGAGCGTTGTGGACGAGCTTGAGGTGCTGGTTTATGTGATCCTTCCGGTAGAAGGACTTGTCTTCGGCTGGTCTTACTTTGCAGGCCGTGTGGTTATGAGTTTCTAGATGAGAATCATCTGGCCTAGCCATTCCGCAAAAGACACAGCAGATCTGATTTGTCCTCGGGTTCGTCGCTCGTGATCCTTCCGGCGTACATACCCATCTCTCAAGAGATAGGTGAAGCGACTTCTCGTGTCTCTGCCAGTCGTGCTTCGTTCTGAAGGCTTCGGCACAGAAAGTACATTGATATGGTTTTTGGGGATTGATCAGTGATGTCCGTTCCTTTCTCTCAGGGATGGCTCTTCTCCTGCGGCGACGATGGCTTCGCAGCTTGTTAATGCTGCCGATTGAACCAAAGGAGCCGCCTGAGCGATGAGAATGAGAGGAGGCAAAAGAACTGCCACTAGATGTGCCTGCACTGCTTGCCGAGGCGCCGTTGCCAAAAGAGCGACCCGACTCTTCGTCAGTCAACATAGAACGGTAGTGAGTGTTTCTTCTGGGAGGACTCTCCCAGCTGGAGGCCACGGCCCTGGCAATAGCAGTGACAGATGCGGGCTCGCTCTCGGGCGGCGAGTCTACCCAGCGCTGTAGCGGGTTTGTGTTGCTATCGACAGCTGGCGTTCCAGGCCGACGGCTGATATTGATAGGACCAATTGGCGTGTTATCAGTATGGGAGAATGGATTCCTTTGGGGCTGTGCTCTGCGTTTGCGACGAGTATTGGTAAACCAGTTGGAAATCTGAGTCTTGGTGAGGCCTGTTTGATGCTGGAGGAGTTCTTTTTCCCCATCGGTTGGGTAAGGGTAGCGGCTGTGAAGAGCCAACCATCTTTTGAGCATCTGGAGAGCTTCTTTGGAGAAGCGGTGACCGCTCTTTGCTGGAAGAGTGCTGCTTTGGTGATGCTGCTCCGTGATGACCATTGAGCCAGGTATGGATCGTTTCTGAGGAGTTTGGGATAAGATGGTGCTTAATAGTCCAACATCGTCATAGTGCTGGGAGTACCCGGGCTCTTGGGTTGTGGTGGCTTTGATAGGCGGGTGAGGAGGGTGTGAAGGGGGGTCTGGAGGTATAGCGGCAGCTTGGGAGAAGACAGCATCGGCGAGGAAAGTGGACAATTCTGTACATGAGCCGTCTGTGCATGATGAAGAATCTTGGGAGGGTTGCTCGTTGAAGTTTGCTAGGGCCTCGAGGTCGATGTCGCTGAGATCGATATGGGGGGGCAGAAGCTCGCCGCTATGGATATTGGCTAAGAGAGTATCAATGCCAGGGGTAATAGTGATCTCATTGGACTCGTGAGGCTGAGATGAAGACCCGGTCTCCTCTTCCGCCTGCCAATGGATAAGCCCGTCCATCTGGTGGGAAGGTGGTTGTCTATGGTGGAGAATATGGCGCTACGTCCGTCGTGGCTGTGGCTTGCCGATAAGTTAATGCCTCAAGCGAAACCAGCAGCTTTAGAAGAGAGAATATGTCAGAGTTTGCACAGAATCAGCAGAGGGAAAGAAATTACTCCAAGACCGGTCGTGGCCTTGGATGAATCGCGTGCCTGTGACTTGATTGGCTACGCCCTGTGTGTTGAACAAAGGTGGGTCACGTCGACAGTGGGGATCTCATGGAAGAGAACTTCGTTTTAGGTGCCCTATCTATCTAATTGCTTGGCACGAAAGATTGAGTGTATAACTATTAAGACTATGGAGTATATTGGTTTGAACTATGTTCCTGTTCAGGTGTCGATAGGCCATGGTTGGCGACGGCATAGACGTAAGGTCAGCCTTGCCGTGTGCAGTTCTCGCGGAAGCCTTCCTTGTTGACAAAAGGGGTAATCCACATTACCAAGCACGAGACCAGGCTATATTCGTCCCAGGAGTAGGGGCCTCTCCAAAAGCCAGCTAGAACTGCGAGTGTGGTAGCCAACCAACTGTCATGACCCGGGCTGTAGAGTAGCAAACCAAAGCAACCAAGCAGGAGCAGCCGGAAAATAGAATCAAAAACTTCCACCCAGTCGATTCATCTCCAATACCTAGCAGGGCACCCGCAATTGGAACATTAATAAGAGTTCCGAAACCGACAAGCATGGTGGCCGCTGCAAAGTATCGCTGTAGTGCCTTGATTCGCAAAATGCCCTAGGCAAACAGGAATGAGGGTGAGGTTGCTTCCACTTGCAGTTCCAAATGTCACAGAAAAGACAACTAGAGCTGGGCTTGAGCCGTTGCGCGTAGCCATATGCCTAGCACCGTAATACCACACAGGGCGATGGTGACGGTGATGACGTCGAACCGACCAAACTTGTCAGTTAGGAGGCCTGGCAGAAATCGGCCCACGACAGAGCCAGCGTTGAGAAAAGATAAGAGGAGAATCTTGCCTGAGGTAGATATGCAGTGAGCTGTCCCGTATGAGATGATGTATGGTAGGAATCCGAAGAGGCCGATTTCCATGAAAAAATATCCCACGGTAGCCAAGCCAGGCGAGGTCACGGAAGATAGCAAAGTTTATCCTGACGGACTCAGCTTTTACTTGACCCTTATCGCTTATCCGGACTGACAGACGGCTCTTGATGAAAAGATTGGCCGGGAAGGCAAGGCCAGGCAAAGCCGACTCCATTTGGACCCAGAAGATGTTGAGGCAGGGGAGGGAACAAGGTTCCGCCGATGCAACGCCCGTAGCGACGCCTCTTCTAGTGTGGGAGCAGTGGGCAATGGCGCCATACGCAGGTGCGTTAAGTAGAGCGCCCCCAAGGCCACTGAGCAACGAGTATGTCAGAATAATCTGATAGTAAGCTGGAGGATCATGATCAGATACTGTGAAAGCTAGCAGAAATAAAGGATAGCTCGTACTCTTGGATAGAATCAACAGCATCAAGCCAAGCACAATGAGAGTAGATCCTGCGCCCACGAGAACTCTCGGCCCGAAGTGATCAAAGACGGGGCCTACTTGAACGCCAACGAGGAATACCAAAAACAGATACAGACTGAAGATCCAGCCTATCTGTGAGTGGCTATGGCCTTGAAGCTGATGAGTCTTGAAGTATAGCTCAAAAACAACGCTTGTGTTGATGGGGCCGTAGATGCAGACCATAGAACATCAGGAGCCAAAGATGACAAGCCGCGCGGTCAACCCGCCTTCGGGGAAGGTATCCGACGCACCGTCAGTGGCTAGCTCATGGCCTCGATCGTGGGATGAGAGAATATCGTTGCTGGCAGTGGCATCCTTTTCAAGAGCCTTGGGTAGACCGGCTTGTAGTGTGGGAGTAGGGTGGTACTTTAGGCAGCTGTCCTCTGCATAATGGTTTGGTGACAATGGCATGTGCAAGCCCAAAGAACCGGCTGTGGTAGTTTAGACAAGGGGAAAGACAGATTCTAGTCTGCGGGTTCTCTATGTGGGCGGGTATTAATCTTACGAGCCGTGTCCGCCAAGGGGGGGGTTAGTGGGCTCACGTACACCGTACACATGCAAGGCGTACTCCATAATAGAGAAGACATACAGGGCGTACATTAAGGCTTTCACTACACCAAGGCGTACACGACGCTAGGGTGTCTATGTATGACACTATTGCAGCTCGATGTCATTATAGCGACGCGATTTAGAGCACCCTTCTGCACATGCCAGAAGGAGCTCTCTATATCAGTCATCAGGATCCATTGTTGATAATTTTACTTTCATTCCCATAGGTAGTCAGAGAGGTAACCCCAGAAATCCTCTTATCAGACAGCCATTTGCATCAACACTCTTCTGCCTTTCTCTCACTTCCCTTCCGTCTTCCACGATGGCACCCCTACTCGCAACGCAGTCAGGCGTCACCTCGGAGCACCTACTGGATATCGAAAATATCAAGGGTCGACGAAAGATTCTCGACAAATCGCAGTGGGGACCTGCTGCCCCAGCCAAGAGCGAAAGGTTCAGAATCCGCGAACACGGCCACAAGCCCAAGGCCAAGAGGTGGGATCACGTCCTGAGCAAGGAGTCGGCTGAACGCGTGGGAAACTCTCTCAAGTATGCAGCCGGTTTCCTCAGCCTGCCTGGCATGATCTCACTAGGTGGAGGACTGCCCTCCAGCGAATACTTTCCTTGGGATGAGCTTCACTTCAAAGTGCCCCCAGCTGGTCAGTTTTCCGAGAAGAACATGCACGAGCGTGGTGTTTTGCTCAAGGCGGGTAAACATGACCAAGCCACGGCAGAATCCGACTTTGATATCGCCACGGCGTTCAATTACGGCCAAGGACATGGCTCTGCGCAGCTCTTGCGCTGGACCACTGAACACACTGAGTTGATCCATGATCCTCCGTACTCGGACTGGGCGTGCACCATGACTCTTGGCTCAACCTCGAGTCTGGACTTTGCTTTTCGCATGCTCACGCAATCCGGTGAGTACATCGTCTCGGAAGAATACACCTTCTCGACGGCTGTTGAGTCTGGTACGCCCATGGGCATCAAGGTTGCGGGCGTCAAGATGGACAAGGAAGGATTACTTCCGGATAGCCTCGACTACATCTTGACAAACTGGGACCCAGAGAAGCATGACGGAGCTCAGAAGCCGCGTGTTCTATACACGGTGCCTACGGGTCAGAACCCTACGGGTGCGACTCAGGGTGTTCAGCGAAGAAAAGATATCTACGCCGTGGCTCAGAAGCACGACCTATACATCATCGAAGACGAACCATACTATTTTCTCCAGATGCAGCCTTACGCAGGTCAAGGGGAACCCGCTCTTCCCCCCGCCACTCGCAAGGAGTTCCTAAACAGCCTGCTGCCGAGCTATCTAAGCCTCGATGTGGACGGACGAGTTATGCGCATGGACTCTTTCTCTAAAGTCCTCGCTCCGGGAACCAGATGCGGTTGGATTACGGCCAGCGAGCAGATAGTTGATCGGTATAGCAGGCACTCAGAAGTGGGCACGCAAGGTCCCAGTGGCGTGTCGCAGCTCATGCTGTTCAAGCTGCTAGATGAGCACTGGGGCCACGGTGTGTATCTGGACTGGTTGGTCCATCTACGGATGGGCTACACCCAGCGAAGAGACGTCATTTTGGACGCCTGTGAGAAGTGGCTGCCCAAGGAGGTGGTCAGCTGGAAGCCGCCAGTAGCAGGCATGTTTGTGAGTGACCATCGAAACCTGTGTATGAACTGGATAGCTGACCGGGTACCAAAAGCACTGGCTCCAGGTTGATTGGAAGAAACATCCATGCGCCTCTTCCAAGAGTATCACTGAGATAGAGCATGGGATCTTCATGGCTAGCATCGAACACCGCGCGCTGGTGATCAAGGGCAGCTTCTTCTACGCCAACAAGGCCGAGGAACATGATACACTCTTCTTCCGGACCACGTATGCTGCTGCGCCATCGGATAAGATTCATGAGGCTATAAGACGATTTGGAGATGCAGTGCGAGAAAACTTTGGGCTTGGAGAGTGAAGATTTGCTGAAGAGACAACTGGCTCTCTCGGCCTCAAAAGATACTCTACCATTAATTGAATTGTTGTTCGCTCCATAGCAATGGATGGCTATTGTGAACTTAGTGACGCTTTCAAAATAAGCCATCAGCTATCAACACGGGCGCGCTTCGCACTCCCCTCCTTTAACCACCACGAGATAGACTGATTATACTGCTCGTAAAGATCCTTCAAGTCCTTGAAAGGCTTAGTAACATCAGGATACGCCTCAACGATAGAGTCCCCTTCACTGCTTTGCACCTCCAATTGTTAATGTGTTCTTTATTATAGTTGAAGCCCGGCCCTTGAGGGATAGCTGAACCAGAAGACCGTACCTCCAATTGCATCAAGGTTTGATGGTGGGTCATCATTGACGCCTAAAGACTTAGACAACAACACTGGCCGGCGGTGGGTAAAGATTCTAATGTATTCCGGGTAGCGCAGGTAACACAACAGCGAATCCAATGCTCTTGGATGTAATTCCTTTTCGGGTGCCTGAGCGCGATCTTGTAAATGATGAACTCGACCTGCTAATGTCTAGGCTCATAACGAGAACGGCTATGTCCCTTGAAACGCAGGGATGCTTTATTATCGATAAGACGAGGTGGCTGAAAAGATAACCAGTGGTCTTTAGATGTATAGTATTACCTCTATGCCACAGACTTTTAATGATTATGTACTATTATGAACATGGTAACTCTTCTAAATAGAGTCATTGGTCACGCTAATCAAGAACAGAAACCTAAATACACGCCAGTATCATATCCAGATACTTAAAAATGCTATACGGTGGTATTATGAGACAGAACTTTACGGAAACGTGTAGCGAGACAGGTGGTCGTTTCTAAGTATTCTTTGCTTGATCCAGGCCCAGGTGAGAACGATATTAGCCTCATGACATCAGTATCAGTTTCCTCTCCTCACTAACCATGCACAGAGCGCTCCATCAACTTCAGAGCCAGCATATTTTCTGTCGCCTTCACCTCAAGCTTCCCCACGATTCTATCATCCGAATCTCCCTTCCAGTTGTTCACAGGGTTTAAAGCAGAGCCGGCACCCTTGGCTATAGACACAATCGCCGTCTTAAAGTCCAGGAAGTCGGGATCGGGTCTAGAGCAAATCTTGTGCCACAGGCCCAGTGTGATAAAATTTCCAAGAGCTGCAAGTCCGATGATGGCGACCAAGCTTAGTGTCGTAGTGGCGATTGGAAAGTTGCCGATTCGATATGCCTCCAGCACTACGAACCCTTGTGTTGACCTTGTCTCCTGAAGGAGGGCCACTTGTGCTGCACCAGTGCTTCCCAGAAAATCATCTATCAATGTTTCTAGGCCTTCTTCAACCGCGTTGATGACGTCTTGGTCGATTGCCTGTGTCCTGTTATTGTGGGCCCGAACGTTGTCAATGTTGCGGAGAAATGAGTCGCCAAGAACCGAAGTGTAAAGGGTGGTGAGGGTTTGGGACAAGTACCCAGCCCCATGGAATGAAATATTGGCCAATGCACGGGATGGATCGATGTCTGATCCCGTCGCAACTGGAATGACTGAAATGTTCTTCGCACTCACGTCAACTTCAACCTTGAACCGGGTGGGTGAAAACTTTGCCTCGCACTGGATCTGGTTCAAAACGGCGTAGGCATTCCCGGCAAGAAAGCCGTACATGTAGCGAGATTGACTGTTCACGGCAGCCAGTGCAGTTGCAAACCCCTCGTTGACGACTGCCCAGGTAGGAAAGCCGTCCCAGACACCATTAGGAAGAGACCCGTTGGCCCAATATCCTTGGGGAGCATAGATGCCTCCAGGAGTCCCAACAAGATCAGATTTGATCCATGATAGTTGACTTGTTTTGTTGTACTGGCATGAGACCTGGCATTCGTATCCGTCCTCAAAGAAGGAGTAGTTTTGAATAGTGCCGACAGTGCCGTTGAAGAGTTGAGGCTGAACCAAGCCAACAGCTGAGGCGACACCGTAAGATCTCCCATGGTAGGTAAACCCGGTTGCATCAAGCTTTTGATGTTGGGGGATCGACGAATCCCGGGAAGAAGCCTGACTGACGGCGTTGAGGAGGAGACCAGTCCTAGCTGATGGGACAAAAATCAGCAAGTGCATGCTTGGGGAATCGAGACGAGCTTACTCTTCCATGCGACGTATGAGAATGTTCCCATATCTGAAATGCCCCCCAATAGCTGGTCGCAGGGTTCCGCAGGTGCACACCGTGTGGCCCAATATGCTGCGGTTGATTGGCTGTAGTATGGAATTGGAATGAGAGCTTCGTACTGAGCCTCTGTTAATACAGGGGTGATGGAACCGGCCCAAAGAGCCGCAGGAAGCTGCAATGCCAGCAGCCAACCAATAGATATCATCGAGATCATCTTGGTCTGCCGCTCCCAGATAAGAGACTTGGAGACCATGGCTTGCCGGAGTTTCAATGTATCCAGGGTGGGGAGCTTGCGGTTGGAAGTCAACCGAGCATTGGTTGAGAAGGCAACGAGACTCCCAACAACATAGGTCTGGCCTATGGATAAAACTGTCGAAATAACTTGGACAATGATTGAGATATAGGTTCGGTATTGTTTTATGAGCTGGACATGGTTGACATTGGAGAATCGCTTCGCTGTTGACAGCCATGTAATAAAGCCAGAAATGGCCAGGGAAGACGTAATGCATACGATGACCCAAAAGGGTTTCCAGTACATGACAGGCATGGTCCAGGGAAGAGAGCTTAATCCTGGTCGAGGAGAGTCATGGATGGATGATGGGGGAGGCTCTTGGTCTACCAACGCGTTTTAAACAGGACAATGGCGGCAATTTCCATCACAACAGGCCAATATTTCGGCCCTCGATTAATTTTAGATGCTCTGGGTAAGCTGAAAAGCAGGCTGCGAGCTTGGCATCTAACATTGCCTCGGGTCGAGGCCAGCCTTTGTGTTGGTAGTCAACTGTGGCCTCAGCCTGGTCTCTAAAAATTACCGATTTTTTGGCGCGCGCGAACAGGGCCAATCTCAGTGCAGTATTCAATTTTTTCGTTACTCATGGGCCTTGGATCTTGCTGCAGGTTGCGCTTTGGAAACAAGCCACTTGGGCCGGCTGAACATGACCGACATGTTTCGTGCACTCAGCTGAGGCCCAGATCTTCTTGCGAACCAAGGTAGCTTGGAGTGCCTTCATTATACTTCCAGCTTGCATAATTTGGACTTCGGACTATGGAGGTAAAATTCCACCGAGAAATCCAGTCAGCGATGAGGTGGCGTGTGAGTCCCCAAGCTATGATGACACTGAATGCCGACCCCAAGAAGATGTGAGCTTACATGTTTTGCAACTACACGTGTATATCGCACGCCCTTTGAGTTATGAGTATTCATGAACACGTTAGGTATTCGCGGTTTATACGCCCTTGTGTAGTAGGCGCCTTTATGTAGGTATGTGACCTATTCCGCCCTAGTGTACGCCCTTATGTAGCGTGTCCATAATGCACGCCCTTTTGTAATCACCTGGCGAATGCGTTCGACACTTGGTTGGATAAAGATAGATACTTTTTGCATATTATTATGGCCAACAGACGCTTTTTGACCCTCCTTTGCACCGTGCGGCCCATAGTAGTCTCTTGAGCTTGCAATCAACATGTCCACCTTTTCAGTGAGGTTGCACATCCCACTACCGATGAGCATAGTTCTAACGGAAACCAGCGATTAATCAGATTCCTCGCCAAGGACGGAAAAGTCTACTACGGCGATGCAATTCTTCCTTCTGGCGTAACGGATGTTGGCAAGGCTGTCCAAGCCCGCGTTCTCAGTGGCAGCCCCTGGAGCATGCATGAAGTTACCAATCAAGTGGCAGTGAGTGTCCCTGTATCCCTGCAGTTTTGTGTGATTATTTATTTGCTATTTTTAGGATGTTCAATCTCTTCTCAGCCCTCTTGCTCGTGAAGATGTTCGGAGCGTCCGGTGCCTGGGTCTGAACTATGAGCGACATGCTCGCGAAACTGGGACACCAATCCCCAAGTACCCAGTCTTATTTTTCAGACCTCTGACATCTCTCAACGGTCCCTTTGATACTATTCCCCTCCCACCTATTGCTCAGCAAGCTGAAGGTGTAGACTATGAATGTGAACTCGTTGTCGTCATTGGAAAGGAAGCCCGAGAAGTACCCGAATCTCGGGCACTAGAACACGTTGCTGGGTATGCCGTTGGGAACGATGTTTCTCATCGCGAATGGCAACTGCGTCGAGGCGGAACTCAATGGGGCTTTGGGAAAGGATTCGACGGATGGGCACCCTTTGGCCCTGGAATCGTCAGCTCGAAACTCATCCAAGATCCGCAGAGCTTGAAGATCTCCACCAAGATTAATGGGCAGACAGTGCAAGAGAGCAACACTGGAGATATGATCTTCAGTGTGGCAAAGACCATTGCCTTCTTGAGCCAGGGCACGACTCTGTTGCCGGGTGATTTGATCTTTACTGGAACGTGAGTATAGACTCCCTAGGTGAACTTTGGACTTGCTGATCAGCCACAGACCCCAAGGTGTGGGTGAGGTGAGACAGCCCCCCCTGTGGCTCAAGGATGGGGATATAGTCGAAGTCAGTTTGGAAGGCGTAGGAACCTGCGTTAACAAAGTTCAAAATATGAAGGGCAGCCATTCAACTGAGAAAGCTAGCCAGTGATGGCTGTCAGCAAGGTTTGGAGAGAGTCTGAGCCACGTAAATAGGATTTAACTCATAATGAGATCTTCACCTGGTTGACCCTTGCCTCCATTCACTCGAACACCAGTGAGCATGTCATAATCTGGCCGACTAGGTCCAACTACCATTTTGACCTTCAACCTTCGTGAGTGGCAGACTATCCGCCCTCCAAGTCTCCTTTGGTGAGAGGGATCCACCTGAGGCGATGAAAGCTGTCACCTCAACCCAGCTAGCTTACGATGAATGTAAGCGAAGAGGGCTAGTCATTGTTATTTGAGGTTTAAAGGGCCATGAAATGACATCGATAAGCTTTTAATAGCAGTACAGCAACTCCTGCGGACTTGCAGGAGGGTCTCTGCTGGGTCAGGCCATCCACAGCTGTCAGCACTAAACATGTCTCCGACTGCACGAGAGCCAGGGTCGTGTACGGACACTTTTCCTTAGTCTTCGGAGACATAGACCAAGGGCTATCAATACTTAGATCTGATGAATATTTAATTATGAGATCCTGCGAGGGTTTTTTAGGTGATGGCATAGAACACTTGAGTTCAACGATCCCTTCACTCCCCGCCAACCTCTCTACTCATCCTACCCAAGCCATGTCGACTGAAGCAGAACCTCAATACCTTCTCAAGGAAAGCAACCGGGAGATTGAGCGTCTCCAGAAGCAGCATGCGTGGTTTCAGCGATGCCTGAACAACCAAATGGTCTTTGCCCCGGTAGATCTGAACAAAGAGGAACTGAAGGTGCTGGACGTTGGTTGTGCCGATGGTGAGATGAGCTTCTAGGCTGATATCATAAGGCAAGCTAACGACTGACCAGGAATCCTTCTTCGTGATCTCCAGAAGCAAGTCACTCCTTCCGCTCAGTTGGTGGGAGTAGACATAATGAATAGCTTTATGCCATCTTCTCCCCAAGGCAACATCAACTATCAGGTCTACGACGTATGCGAACCGCCCTCAGGCAAGCTTGAGGGAGCTTTTGACTTTACTCATGTGCGATATGTCTTGCCCGGATGTGCCAAGGTTGGCTATCAACAAGCTGTTTCTAATCTTGCTGGTAAGAACCGAGACCTATCAACAAGAGATGCGCAAGTCTTATAACTGATGCAGATACTCTCGCACCTGGAGGCTGGCTTCAAGTACAAGAAATGGACTTGGACTACGATCGCTCTGAAGTTGGGCAAGCAACAAACGACGCTAACCGGGTTTTCTCTGGTATCTTTGACAAGATCGGCCTCGGGGCCAGATTCCCGAGCAAACTCGACAAGGCATTCGAAGCTGCCGGTCTGGTGAACGTGTCGATCCAGAATGTCGATTTGCCAATGGGTAAACGACTGGGAGATGACAATGCTGCCCAAGACTCCTGGGAGCCGTTTGCCATTACGATTCCGAGTGTTATCGAAACTGCCAAGTGTAAGCTCATCTCATCAAGGACGTTCGTTTAATTTCTAACAGGCTGCAGCATTGGGGGCCGATATTCCCGATTCTGTCTACGACAATCTGGCAGAGAGGTTTGAAAAGGAAGTCAAAGAGCAGGGCTCACTGTGGAGGTCATTCATCATCATTGGGCAAAAGCCTGAATAACCGACACTTACTCATCTTCATGGGGATTTTGATTGACAATTGGATTTGACAATTCGGGCCGATGCCTCTGAGATGCCATTCTTTGTCAGACTAGGGGCGGCCGCCGTCTGGCTTGAACAGAGCTATCCCCGACAATGCACTTCTTGATGATATTCAGCTCCCGTTTTTTTGTCGTTGTTCCATACAGAATACCGCAAGCATCTAATTGACACTATTATCTCCATTGACTTCATCATAGCAATGTAGACTTACCATTGATCTCGTCAGCAAAAGCCTGGTCAACCGAAGACTCGGCCATGTCAATTATCGTCGTTCTCTGATCCTTACCCAATTTGGATGCTTAGAGCTGACCGCCAAGCCAAGAGGTCGTAGCGCTTGCTCACCACTGCACGTTGGCAGGAAACAGGGCCGAGTTGCCGACGGATAAAGCGACCAACTGCATTTAACCGCTGAGGAGTATGAACAACTACAAACTGCTCTTTCTTGTCCGAAATTCTGCATCAGCCATTCTCTATCATCTTCACAAACAATATGTCTGCTTCAGCTCCGCTAGACGTCGAAGCTTTGCTCAACCAGCTCACGCTGGATGAAAAAGTTGAGCTTCTCGCTGGCCAGGGCTCTTTTCGAATGACCGGTCTGCCCGGCCATGGTATCCCTGCCCTGATTGTAAGGCTTGACATGTCAGCACAGCAAAGACTTTGACTGATATTTAGAGTAGACATCTGACGGCCCTCATGGAATCCGTGGTAAGCGATCGTTTACTCGGGTAAGTGCCAAGTTATGCCTATGGTAGGCAGTGGACTGAGAATGTGTCGCTAACGTGTTAGCTTCCGAGCCCCATGCTCCCATCTGCAACGGCCATGGGCGCCACGTTTAATGCAGAGCTCCTTCACCAAGTGGGAAGAGTCCTGGGTGACGAAGCAAAGGCCAGAGGTGTCGACGTTCTTCTGGCACCTACAATCTGTCTCCAGCGCTCTCCCTTGATAGGCCGCGGCTTTGAAGCCTTCGGGGAAGACCCTTTCCTTAGCGGCATCCTGGGTTCGCGATACATCAATGGCGTCCAAGAACGCGGCGTCGCAACAAGTGTTAAACACTATGCTGCTCACGACCAATCCGACAACAGCATCGAAGATAATGTGTGCATGACTCAACGCACCTTACGGGAGGTCCACATGTTGCCATTCCAGCTGGCTCTTCGAGACTCGGATCCTTGGACGATCATGACCGCGTATAACAAGATTAACGGAATCCATGTCAGCGAGGATCCTCTTCTTTTGAAACAAATTCTACGAGACGATTGGGGCTTCAAAGGTCTAGTTATGAGCGACTGGTTCGGAACGTACAGCACATCGGAAGCTATCAACGCTGGCTTAGATCTGGAGATGCCTGGACCCACGGACTGGCGAGGCAAACGCTTGAGCATCGCTGTCAACTGCAGAAAAGTGCCTCAGGCAACAGTTGACGAGTCTGTGAGGAACGTGTTGAACCTCATCAACAAGGTTAGAGGGAGCGAGCCACATAATGACTCCCCTGCTTCCAATACCCCCGAACAGCGAGCCTTGATTCGACAACTCGTTGCTGAAAGTGTCGTTCTACTGAAGAACGAGAAGGAACAACTCCCGATTAAAAGCCCGGACAAGGTGAAATTCGGATTGATTGGAGATCATGTCAAGAACCCTGCACTTTGCGGAGGTGGTAGCGCTGAGGTTGAGCCATATTACTCAGTGACCCCTTATGATGCCATTGTCGAAGTGGTTGGCGCAGAGAATGTGTCCTATGCGCCAGGCTGTCATTGTGAGTTTTGTGATACATATGAGGTTGATATCGTTTGAAAACTGACAGCCCCCATAGCCTTCAGATTCAGCCCGCTCCTGAAAGGTCTCGCTACGTCGTCTGGGGCAGAGGGCTGGGATGTAGAAATCTTTGGACAAAACCCAGATGACCATCCCGATACCCAAGCAGTTGTGTCTGCTCTTGCCGAGAAGCAGTTGATCGATGTCCCTGAGAGTCTACACAAGTCGATCCCAACAAAATACTTTGTCAGGGCCCGCGCTCGTTATACTGCTGAAACCTCAGGTCTCTTCCGCTTTGGCTTCAGCACATCTGGAAAGGGCAAGCTCAAGGTCGACGGACAACAAGTCATTGACTTGTGGACGAGTCAACCTCCTAAAACTGACTCAACTGCCTGCTTCAATCGCCTTTCCATGGAGAAGTTCCACGGTATTGAAGTGACCAAAGGACAAGTTCTTGAGCTTGAGGTTCTTCAGGTGAACGAAAACCTTGCTGGTGGTGTTGGCACGGCTTTGACCCTTACTGGGCGAGTTGGAGGTTACGAACTTCTTGATGAGGACCAAAGTATCAAGGATGCAGCAGAGCTGGCTAGCAAGGTCGACATCCCGATTGTCATTACGGGTCTATCCTCGGATTATGAGTATGAAGGGAGCGATCGCAAGAACTTAAGACTTCCTGGTCGTGTGGATGAGTTGATCCAGGCAGTGCTAAGTGCAAACAAGAACGCAGTAAGTACACTCCGTCTTTACTTCATACGCGATCTGACACAGCCCTAGATTATCGTCACCCAGTCCGGATGTCCCATCGAGATGCCGTGGGAGCCGCAAGCTTCAACACTGCTGCACGCTTGGTTCGGTGGCCAGGAGACCGGCCACGGCCTTACCGACGTTCTTTTCGGCAAAGTCAACCCCTCAGGCCGGCTTTCCTTGACCTTTCCCAAGTCCATAAAGCACACTCCTGCCTATCTCACCTTCTCCAAGGCCGACTACGATATTGTGTACGGCGAAGGAGTCTTTATCGGCCATCGATACTATGAGATGGTTGACAGGGAGCCTCTTTTCTACTTTGGACACGGCCTTTCGTACTCGAAATTCGAATATTCGAACCTTCAAGTGCCCCATGATTTCGCCTCAGTTGTCGATCACAAAATGCAAATCTCGGTTGACGTCACCAACAAGGGTCCTTACCCTGGTTCAGAGGTTGTCCAGGCTTACATCCATGATCCCGAAAGTTCCGTTCAGCGGCCTATCAGGGAGCTGAAGGCATTCGCCAAAGTGCACCTGGATGTGGATGAGACAAAGACTGTTACGCTTACGCTTGATAAGTACTCCTTGTCGTTCTGGTCCCAGGAAGTGTCCAAGTGGAAGGCTGAAGCGGGAGAATACACTGTTATTGTTGCCGCTAGTTCAAACCCGCAGGATGAAATTCTGCGAACGAGCTTTGCTTTGGGTGAAACCTTTTATTGGAGTGGCCTGTGAGCAGACGGTGCAAAGAATGGGGGAGGCAGTCAGGCCAACTGCCAGCATAGACCGGGCAAAAGTATGAACATGCTCATGACAGTGCCATAACCGACAAGTATTTGTGCATGACAATTGACCGTTGACTCTATTAAACATGATATCTACTCTATGAAATGCTCTACTGTCTTGAGCTGTACTGGATCTCCGTAGTGGAAACAATGTTGATACCCTTGGCTGCGTCCTCCTGAGAGTATGAGTGAGTTCGCACCTTGGGGTTGTAAGAATAAGGAAATGGCTGTCTCGGCACAGAAACCTGGACAGTATGGCCACCATCTTCTGCGGTAGGCCGAGGCCAGAGCTTAGCTTCGTCGTCATCTCCAATCTTTCTCCCCGACTCGGAGTCATCTCCAGACTCGAGTTCGATAGCATTGGATTGCCTGCGGCTAAGCTGTCGTCTACTCCTGAGGGCATGCGATCCCTTTGTTGTATTGTGGGAAGGACCGCCGTAGCTGGCGCCGAGAGAGCTGAAGATTCCAGGGATGCACTTCTTGAAGAATGGCTTCAAGGAGCTGGCGGAGGCACAGATGATGCAGCCGGTGAGCTCTGCGTACATCCAGCACAGTTCATAAGCCAGACCCCAGGTATAGTTGGCGCTGCTGAAAAGCTTGATGGTGAGAACGCAGTTGTAGATGGCAACAATTATGACACTTCGACAGTTAGCATAGTTCAAAGATGAAGCTCAAATCTCGACTCACAATCCACCTGTCGTAAACAGAAGCAGCAATGACAGCTTTTGACGTCGAGGAATTTGAAGCGGGATGACAATCCGAAGAGGAAGAAGCAAGATGACGAGATCCATGACAACGTTGGCAACCGACGCCGCCAAGAAGAAGCCAAACTTGTCGACACACTTTCCTGTAGCCATGGCGACAAGGTCCCAGGAGGCCTTGATGGGTTGACAGCCAAAGAGACTGATCATGGCGTAGACGACAGCGTACGTGATGAAGAGACCGGCCAAGACTTGGACGATTCTGCGAAAGGTTCTTTCAGGGCAGAGGCGGAGATAGAAGAAGAGCAACGAGATCTTGGCCAGATCTGAAGAGAGCATGTAGAAGATGTTGACGGGGATGGTCCACTGGGGTTTGTTAGCAACTGGCGATGACAGTGGGTATGTGTGAGAGTGTACCTTGAGCAAGATCTGGTACTTGGCCTGTGAGACCTGCCAGAAGTTGATGCCGCAGCCACCTTGGGCAACCACTATGCATGGTTAGTACTCCATCACCAAGTCGGCATGGCTCAATACTTACTCCCCATGGTACAGGCATAGAACATCCAACACGAGAACAAGGCTGCGCCAGTGAGGTCTGCACAAAGTCAGCGATGAAACCCACAGTAAATTTTGAGATGCAACTCACAATCATCCAGACGCAATGTGTTGTTCATGATCCCAACTCGCGTATAGATTCGCAACCCGTAAATAACGGACCCAAAAGCGAACAAGACGGCGCCGATGACCACCTGGGCCGGCGCCATGGATCCAGCAGCCCACCTGTCCTCGCCCTCAGGCGGAGGCATCATGTAGACGGTGTCAGACATTGTGTCGAACGCTCAAATCGGGGCTTGTCGGACTCGTATTGTCGTGGATGAGGTTCGTTGGCGACCAGGCCTCGTTTTCAACGTTTCGCTTCACCGGGCAAACATTCTCATGGATTACCTGCACCCTTCTAATAAGGATTCAGCTGGGAAGGATCTGCACGTAGATATCTCTTTTCACCCTCTGTGAAAAGACAGGTCAGGAGCTTTCTTTACTTTTGGTTCCTCACTCCACCTGACCCAGTGTCAAGGATGTTCTTACATCTACAAGACATTCCCCGACGCAGGCACAAGGTCTTGAAATAAACCAGGTTCTGCAGCAGCTTCGCCACCTTGGCATAATCACCCAATTTTTTTCTTCAACTGCCGGCAGATGAGTAGTTTCGTTGCTCTCCTGGCAACATTGACGAAGGATGTAACCTCGGGTTCTCCAGACCCAACGGCAGTTATTTCACATCGAGTGTTGCAGCCGTTGTTTTCTTTTTGTATAGTATCCAATGTTGGTGCTGACCAACGGCCACGTAGGATGGAGAAATCCACGGTGGCCAGGCTGTGGAAACCAAACGGAGAGCTGAGACTCGTGGCCCTCTTGGCTGCAACCGTTTTCAGGGGCCATTGCTTGGCACGTCGAAGCAGATCTCTTCCTTTGACCATCTTGAAGAATCATGTTTTCTTTTGCCATGACAAATGGCTTACCAGTTGCATGACTGTGGTCCACATTAACAGGGGTGCAAGCATGAGGGAGGATTCCCATTGTGTTCAGAGACATCCCGCAGCATGGTTTGCCCCTTGCAGCGAGCCCGACAAGATGGGATTCCTTTCGTCTGTAGATACTCTTTTGAGAGCTGGGCTTTCTCAATGTGAACTGATTTCGGGGAATTCCCCTATTGACGGTTTGCCGATCTTGCCTGAATCGTGTGTCGAGCAGGGTATGCGAGTCTTGTCCACAATAAGCAGGGGCTAGGCCGGGAATATGTGGACGTATTCATTGGTCTATTACCGAGCGAGCCTTCGCCAACAAGTTTCAGTAATAAATCTGATAGCTCCTCGCGAACCGGCTCCAGCAGGTCTTTCCAAAAGGATAGCTCTGCGAGGCGATCATCACTTCATAACCGATCGATTCGCACCATCACTTGTAATACGAGGTTAGACATGATTATTCCGCCTATGCTTGTTCTCGACCACTGTGGTACTGTCATGGCATTCACGATATGTCACTTTTTTCTTTTGGTGAATTTCTTTATGCCTCGTTGTTTAGCGCTCTTGTCGCAACACATCTATTCGCTGGTCTCGCGACCCATTTCCTGTGAGGGTCTTTTGCCCTCCAACCGAGAATTTTTCTTAAAAAGAAAGCGGAAAACGTGGTGGGAAAAGCAAACACTCTTATCCATGCCAAGATGCCCCCGCAACGGAGCCATCTACAAGCTTCAACTGGCTGGAAGCAATTCCGTTATCAGCGGAAACCCCGAGACAATCACGGTTCGGACCGAGCGGAGAGGGAAAACCGTTGCCTCCCGCAAGCGCTAATGCCAGTATCTCGCCATGAGCTCGTGGGTTTTCACTATAAAACAAAGAAACGTTGCGAGCATGCAACTTGGAGCCAACACGATATGTACTGCATAAAGCCCAGCGTTGGTCGGCAGTCTTTTTTCTCTTCCGAGCAGTCACATGGATCATTAACCGTTGCTGCACCTTTCCCCTGCGTGCCCTGCTGCGTTCTTTTTGCACTCCGCCGAAATGCGACTTGACAATTTTCTTACCGGTGGAGATTTCATAACCCGAGATCACGACCCGAGACCAAGGCAGAATCTCCTGGCCAAGATTTGGTGAAACGATCTTCTCTGCAGGTCCATTAAGCGATGGAACGCGACGCGATGATCTTGACCAGCGTCGTGGGCTCACTCCGAGGGAAGAGTAAACCCGCGATTCGTGGTGGACCCTCGCCCAGAGAGGACATTAGTCAAGATGGCAAGGATCCGACTCCTCATTCTGGGTCTCCGGACATGGAGTTTGCGTTACTTGGTAGCTGGGCCATGTGAAATGTGAGGGTATCATGCGGTGTTTTGATTCCCCTGAATCCCCATGGCACCACTAGGTTGATCAAGGGAGCAACCATTCGCTCGTCCCGCAAAACGTGGATATAAATCCATCACAAAGCCCTAGCACTCTATGCATCATCTCAGACACACATTCCCAACTTTAAATTCACCCACTTCTCAAAATGGCAGAACAGTACCCCTTCAAGAACAAGGTCATCGCCGTGACTGGCGCTAGCCGTGGAACTGGCCTGTCCCTCACCCGCTATCTGCTTGTTCGGGGTGCCAAGGTCTCCATGGCCGCAACCTCGGAGGAGAACTTGAAGAAGGCGGTTGCTGAGATTAAGAGGGATATCCCTGATGTTGAGGACAGGGTCATCAGTTTTCCTGTCAACGTCACCAACCCCACGGACGTGGAGAACTGGATCAACGCGACAGTTGAGAAATGGGGAATGTTGGACGGTGCTGCTAATGTGGCGGGTGAGTTGCTTGCGGTGCATGTTTGATCTACTACTGACGGCCGCAAAGCGAGGATGAACAAGAGCATTCATCCTATTGAGGACCTCGACCTCGAGGAACTTAAGGAGATGCTAGACGTCAACGTAATTGGCACTTTCAACAGTATCAAGTACGAGATGAAGAACATGAAGCCTGGAGGTAGTATCGTCAACTGTGGCAGCCAGCAGGTCAAGTACGCCTCTGGAAACATGGGGGCGTACGCAGCCTCCAAGAACGCCATCCGCGGCCTCAGCCAGGTTGCTGCGTACGAGGGTGGAGCCAAGTACCCCAAGAACCCCATCCGAGTTAACCTCTTGTGCCCGTATGTACCTTGCATCTCTCGTTTGTTTTGCTTACTGACCGTTGTATCAGGGGATGTATCGATACGGACATGATCCGCCAACCTCTCCACCTTCCCAACGGTGGTGGAACATGGACCATGACCGAGGGTGATCATCTTACGTCGATCATCAAGCGTTACTCCAAGCCAGAAGAGATTGCCGCTTCAATTGCCTTCCTCCTTGGTGACGAGAGCAAGTTTGTGACGAAACAGGAATGGTATGTGGATGGTGGGTGGATGGAGGCAAACTACGTGGCATAATCCAGGCATTCCGTTATAACAGATATTTAATCATACTCGTAAAACGACCTATCGCTTGCAGAATTTCATTTTGGCAAGGCTGAGGGGGTTGAGATAAACTTTAGTGTATGAATGTCCACCCGGGAGAGCCACGCGGCCCGAATCAAGTCGTTAGGGCTGACCCCTTACAGGGGCAGATCGAACTTGGGAATAAACTGGGGAGCCCCTTGTTTGTAATGCGAAAAGATTAATCAGAAGGGAGCACGGGATGCCACTTTGGGTCTGAGGAGTCCACGTGGATACCACTTGGGAAGAGTATCGCCTACCCGAGAGCCGGGGACGACAAGCCTTCTAACTGTCTGTGTGGTGCTCATTCTCTTGATTTCAATGTGATTTTGGGCTTGTAAATAGAGTTTTCACAAAGTTAGTCACTCTCAGTGCAGTGTAATCAACCTGTGGCAGGCGGAAATGCAACTGAGTGTGCTTCGTATTCCGAGTCTGTTGAACACAGGGCGCCCTTGGTTCATCAACTTTTCCCTTCCCATTCAAGAACTTCAACTTCAGGGTAAAACTAGAGACTTCAATACCACCACTTAGACTTTGCTGCCTTGATCGCGTTCAAAATACCCGAGTAGGCCGGCTTCTTCTGGAACTCCTCATCCCACACCAAAGCAGCGCCCTCACCCTGGAAGGTGCTAGGAATCCACGAATACTTGTCCGAAACTCCCTGCCCAAAGTCAGTATCTTAACAAGTAGAATTTTGGAGAGACTCGTACCCAAAGCGTGATGCCGATACACTTCTTAACGGCCATGCAAGACTCCACGACTCGCCGGTAGGCTTTGGACTGCTCCTCGAGCTTTTCCTTGGTCGCAGGTGTCTTCATGCGGATGTCAACCTCAGTGTACTCAACAAAAACTCCAAGATCAGTGAATTTCCTCAAGGCTCCTTCGAGGGTCTCGCGTGAGGGAGTAATGGTTGGCTGAGTTGGCGTGGGCTCCACAACGAGATGTCCCTGCAGACCAACACCGTCAATCTTGACGCCGTAGGATTGAACGAGCTTGACGATGCGCGCTGCTCCGACTGTCTTGGCATTGTTATACTCAAGGTTGTAGTCGTTGTACCAAAGCTTTGCATTCGGATCTGCCTTGGCAGCGAGGCGGAAGGCCATCGGGATGTAAGCTTCTCCAATGGTCTTGTACCAGACGGTCTGGCGGTAGCTGCCGTCCTCATTGAGAGCTGGTCCAAGTTAGCAAAACGCAAATTAACTGGATGACATGACTTACCTTCGTTGACAACGTCCCAATGAGTACACTTTCCCTTGTACCTGCCAGCAACCGTGTTGATGTGATCCTCCATGATCTTGACCAAAGTCTGGTTGTCAAAGTTACCAGCCTCAACCCAAGGAGCAAGCTGACTATGCCAGACAAGAGTGTGGCATCGAAGGTCCTTGTTGTTGTTGACGGCGAAATTGGCATGTTGATCAGCAGAGCCAAAAGTGAACTCGCCACGCCTTGGCTGGACAGACTGCCACTTCATGGCATTCTCGGGAGTGATGGCACCAAATTCCGATGGACCCTTGATGATGTCTTCCGTGCGTGAGTCGCTGCCGAGAGTGAGGGCTGTGCCGACATGCTGCTTTCCTTTGGCCTTGATGGCGCTATCGAGACCTTGGGCTCTGTAGAGAACTGTTTGTTAGGCTGATGGTCGACCCTGCGCACATTGGACTTACGACTTTGGCCTACCAAGAGCCTCGCCGGCGATGGCCAGGGTCAAGAGGGCTGTCTTGAAAAGCGAATGCATGGTAGAAGTAGAAGCCGATGTTGAGACAGTGATGAAGTCGTCTAGGACATGAGATGTGGAGGTCAGCTACCTCTATATATAGTAAAATAGGCTAGTGAAAACGCAATCATTGAAACAGGGCATCTTTGTAGTGTTCCAAGGTGTGATCGATCTGCCGATATCAGAAAGGTGCGCGGAAGTTACATCCAATTACCGAATTGGGACTGATGGAGGAGGTTCCGTTCTCCAAGACGCACAATTCAGGAACGCTTCATTTACCCAGCTAATGGCAATGGACCGGTTAAATGAGTGCTTGGCCGACGGACCTACCCCGCGTAGCCAGCTGTTCATAGCTCACATGGCTCATCTTGGCTAAATAGCATTCTTAGACTAAGTCACTGGATGTGTGTTTCAAGTGAAGCTGGTGCTACTTTACTCCAATATGAGAACGACGGTTGAAGGTGAAGTCTATCGCTCAAACGCGAGTGGGTGGCTTTTGAGGACCAAGGTAGTCATAATAAGGTTATCTTAAGGAGAAAAACAATAGCCAAATTTGTGATTGCAGATCAGGCACTTCAAGGAGGCCATTGTCACCTTCCCCGCACCGGATTGGCGGTCCGTCCTTTGGACATACGATGACTTTGTGGCTTCATGCCTCTTTTACCCGCTTGGTATAGAGCACGGAATATTTACGGCAGAGAATAGAACATTGGGTAGCCAAAGGATGGGAATTTTGAATGGAACCATGCACACTGAAACGGCCTGTAAAAATGAGAAAGGTCAAGTGATGTCAAGTTATTATCCACAAGCTAAGCCAAAACCAGAGCAAAAGTCCATAGCCTAATCTCCATACAAGCGCCCAAACTCGGGAGACTGCCGAAGATCCATGTGGCCGAGTTTACTTGGCAATCACAAGCTTGCCATCGGGGTTGTGGTTAATGACAACAGCGGGGCCACGGACAGTAAAGTCGACAGCCAGGGGCTTCTTGGGAAGCTTGGCAACATCCAGGAGCTCTCCAACCTGGAAGACACTGCCGTAGGTGACGTAGTAGGTGTTGACGGGCTGGATCTGGTACTGGTTGCCGGGCTCAGGCTTGAAGGTGGCAGTGGGGACGCTGGAGGCGCCGTCAGGAGAGCTGGCGAGTCCGATGAAGAAGTTCCCTGTTTTTCTTGTGGTTAGCATGAAGGAAATTCATTGGGAGAAGACGATACTCACGCTCAGTAGCAACGTCAAGGGTAAAGTCGTTGCCAGTGTCAACCTCATAGGCATTGTTCCAAGCCGACGACTCAGCCGGAGCCTTCTCAAAAGAAGGAGTCACGCCGTTAACAACAGACATGTTGAGAGTAGTTCCCGGGACATCACTGTCATCACCGGCCTTGGTGCCAAGTGTAACACCGCGAGTCTGCGTGATGGACACCTTAGCACCGGCCTTCTCGCCACCCCTCCAGGTGCCGACGATGGCGTAGTACCGCTTCCACATCTCGAACTGAGCAATGGCTCCGTCGGGAGTGGCCTCGGCGACTTGGTAGATGTTGCTCCAGATGGAGGACTTGACTACGCCCACGATATCGGGCTTCTCACTGAAGAGATTGTAGTTTTGGGGAGAACCGGTTCGGTTGTTGATGATGATGGTGTACTTGTTGGACATGTTGGCGATAGTTTTGGGGGTGGGTTGTGTTGAAGATGGAGTAGTATAGAGTTGAGTAGATAAGAGTGTTTGAGTGATGAGTGCTTGAGTTGTTGTTCGTCTTGGGTGATCAGATCGACCTTTATATACCTTTTTTTGGGGCACCTGAGCCAAGATATTCGCAACCTGTACTTGGGAGCGCGCAATTGCTGTTTCCATGCTGACTCTCAGCCTCTGAGTTTGTTGCCCGAAATTGATGGCATCGCCGAGGCGTCATCCGCTTGAACGCAGCGCTACTCAAAGAAACCACATCCTACTCAGATAGTCGGATATGTGACGCTGGTGAGCAACGCAACTCAGTGGTTCACTTAGCGCCCATCGCGCGGTACGGTCCGACGTGAGGCGGGCTGAATGGACCTGATCTAACCGTGTCCGGTGGACTATGATACATGTGCCGAGGGGGAGCTGCAGGAGTAAGAGCTAGTGAGGTCAATTTCGATCACGTTCCTCCTAGCTGCGGGAGGCGTTCTCAGCCCCGAGGAGAAAATATCACTGGCTGATGGTGATTCACCTACAGGAGACACTCCTAATGATGTGTTGGTATACACGGTGTTTAGGGCTGAACAACTATTGCTTACTGTCTCAACTCTCAGCCAGCCTTGGCGACACACTAAGCAAGCCAGACTTCTTATCACGGCGTCTTTTCCAATCCTCAACTCTAGTCAACTCTCCTCCTGCATCATCCATCACAAACGCGGCCACGCCGAGACATGCCGAATGGCGTCGTCGTTAACTCGAACGGTGCAGCGCACCATCACCATCACCAATACCTCGGGAAGCACCCAGTCCTACGCCCTCTTCGCAGCCGCCCCAGCCGTCACTCCTGCCGTCTCCTCCATCAGCAACAACATCATCCTAGTCCTGCGCGGCGTGGCTAGCTCCTCAGGCCAAGCTTACTTCACCCTCCCCAAGGAGCCACTCTACGCCGTCTGTGGCATCATCTACGGCGGTGAATCGACTGTTGAGAGCCAGGTTGAGGTTCTGGACTCGCGGCCGATAGAGACGGGACGCATGTCAGATGATGGGGTTCCAGTGGCGGGCACTACGTTGGAGATGATTCTGCGCAAGGGGACGCCGAATTTTGCCAATCGACCGGATATTCAGCCCACCGGCAAGCAAGACTGCTTCTGCATTCGGACGAGCAGTGAATTCACTCATAGTGAAGCTCGTGCCGGTAAGTTCTAGACTCCGCGGCCCTTGCATCATATTGCATCTCATAATGGATGTCCCCGCTGACCAATGTGCCCAGGTGACTTTGTTATTGGCATTTCTCTCTTCAAAAAGTTGTCGCGCTATTTTGGTCCATTCGCGACATTCCGTCCCGCGCCTGGGATGGAGTACCAGATTCAGCCGCTGAACCGATACTACCTCGCAGTCGGCGATTATCCCGTTCGCTCACGCACACTGGAGGGTTTGGAGAGGCGTAGCTGTCTCGTCGATTTTGATCAGCTGGAGTTGGATGACGTGCAGATTCACCATAATGAACATGGTCGCCTGACAGTAAAGTCGGATTTCAACGAGGATTAACGGCACTTGTTACGTACACGCGAGCTATGCGATGATTAATTCAGGCCCAACTTTGATATGGAATATCCCTCAGCTAATTACGTACACAACCTTAACCCCGCCGATTCCCCTCAAGGTTGTGTCCCATGCGCTCTGTCTCCATCAGGACAGGATGATAGATGATTTCATCCAACGCCGCATCCAAAGTCCTTGCATTCGTGATCAACCAAAGCCCGGGGGTCTCGCAGTCCCACTGATAGTAGTTGTTATTGGCATCCTTCAGAAGAAACTTGGTGCCTTTGCGAATCACTGGCTGAAGACCATGGATGTTGTAGCTCATAGACAGGTTAGACGTTGCCGGGTCAAAGTAGGTGCCGAGCTCCATGACTTTCTCGTCGTTGGTCCATTCAAGAGTGAGATCTGAGAGGTTCTCCACTCTGACGACTGCATTCACAGGCTTGGCAGGCTGCGAACGGGTGCCCCGTGGGATGCGTCGCGGTGGCGGGGCTCCAGCTGAAGGAGCACCAGCTTCATCCAAATCTGCCGTCATTCTTAGTGTGTTTGGGCCTGCGAGCCGAGTCAGCCACCTTTCTTCATCGGTGTTCTTTCTCTTACCTTTGGCTTGGTGTAGCGAGCTGGGTTATCGTGTGAGAGTAGCTTGTCCGGGTTGACTGGAAGACAGTTGGAGTTGCTCGAAGGATAACCAAGCCGTCAAATGGGCAGATATACTCGGATCCCTCACATAAGTAAGCACTTAAAAGTCTAGACTGAGATAGAAATAGAGGTTGCAGTCGAATGTGACCTGGTGTGGCTGGCTGGGATGAGCACAACAGGAGGTCAGCAGCCACAGTCTCTTCCATCCCACGCTCTCATGGCCTAGACTGGATATGACACTGGGTGGCGGTACGCTATTGTCTACTTATGGCTGGCTGAACAAAACATGAGCCAGGTTCTCCCCGCATTGCGTCTATAATGGCCGCAATTATGCAGCCCTGTGGAAGCACCACCTATTTTGGAGTAGTCGGTGCGCCATCCATCACACTCTGAGACATTGGGCCTCCTAGCCCTTGTATGGTCATGTTATCAAACTTGTATTTGAAATCGTCCGTGGTTATCAACGATCAGAAAGATATACGCCAGTCAGATTGTACACAAATAGCTCATCAATTACTGCCATACTCCCGCTGGTCTGAGCAGTTCCTCAAGCTTTGCCCGCGCTGTCTTTTCTTCTCCCCCAAAGCCAATACCAAGTCTAGTTCAACAATCATGGGTGCCAATATCGACTGGACTGGCTTTTCTGCCTTTTCCAACACTCTAAGTGTTGCTTCTTTATCCACACAACAAACAGGCCCTACCCTTCAAACCAATGTTGCTGCAGCGGCCGCCAGGTTTCGCGACTGGATTGACGATGTCCGCAACAATCCTCAAGGACACGGATTCTCCAACGCTCCAGTCAACTACGCTGGAGCTGTTGTGCGTCTCCTTAACACCTTCTTTCCCGCCAATGCTCGACCTGTCCTTTTCAGCACAGGCAATCCACCGCCAACCGTGGGAGGGCAGCCCATCATTCAACCTGTCATGGTTCCCTTTGGGGCAGCTCCAAACGTGCAGATGGGCATCGCCGACGGCGCGTCTGCTCTGGGCTACTTGTTCAGCGTCGTGTCATACCCTCAGAACCTACAGCCTACCTGGCAGAACTACTTTCTTCCATTGACGGTGCTCTATGCCTGGTCTGTCTACTTGGCATACATCAACTATGACCCGAACATGCCCCTAAACATCGACGCTGTTCCCAACATGTCATGCATCATGTACCTACCGCGTGGCAATGACCCTCCTTACTTCTTCTTGGGTCACACCAAAGCAAGGGCGGCCACCAACCCCAACGACTTTGCAAATGACAAGAGAGACAATATGAATTGTCTCCATTACCGCGGTGGCCAGATCCAGGCTGCCGCTCGCACAGGTGGCCGACCACCCCTGCCAAACCTCAACGTCGAGGTAATTGAGCAAATGAAGAGTTCTTTCTTCGAGATTCTGCCAGGGGCAGTTGGATTCGATCCCATCGTGGAAGACTTTCGTAACCCAGTCTTCGATGCTTTTGCCAATGCACCCGGAGGAGCGACAGCCTTGAGAGATGTCCAGCAAGTACTGATGAACGAGATCAGGGATGAGTACGTGGCTCTGAACACGCCCATGACTTGGAATCCCAACAATATTGCTTCCGCGAAACGATTCTCGCACACACGCACACGGAATGAGATGCGACTCGCGGTTACCAATCTCATAACCGCGCATCTGGCAAATCAAAACACCCAACAGCAGTGGATCGCTGTTCTTACAGCTTACATCGGCCCAAAGATCCTTGTTCCCCCAATACCGAACCTCAACCCCTTATTTGTCATCAACCAACTCGTACCGATCCCGCCTATAGCCCAACAGACCATCACCGCGGTTGCTACTGCCTTCTACAATCAGCATCAAGCTGCTTTGGACATCAAGGTGAGCAAGGTAGCTCAACTATGCCAAGGCAATTCAACACCTGGCCTTGTTGGCGCGACTGATGTTGCTCGGGAGCAAAAGTGGATCAATAAGTTCCGCAAGGACATCACGGACGACTATGGCAGATGTGCCGAGACCCTCCCTGCCTATGGCGTTTCGTAAGTCCATCTTTCTTATGATGAGATGGGAGAGCTTTTAGTTAACCACGCACAGGAACCTTTTCTATCCACAAACGTTTGTGACCGCCACCGCTGGTCCCAACGTAAGAGGATTCGCCCTCGAGACGAGAAAGGTGGGCAAAGGCGCGGCAGAACTGAACGCATTCGCCACCAACTTTGACACGAATGCAATGGATGCAATCTCTCAAACTCAAGGCTCTGTCTATCGTCTGCCTTGTGCTCAGTTCTGTGCGACCATGCTGGAACACGTACAGATGCGTGATACCCCTCAAAAGCAAAATGCTTACGATATCGATATGCGCGCCACACCAAGAACAGTAGCACTGCCTCCTGCTTAGCATTAGAATACACAAACTAGTTCTCTGATGTCTAATCTTTGGTGACATAAATCTAAGGTGCAAAGAGCTTTGCCAATTCCTCAGCGCTCACGTTTCCACCGCTCAAGATAATCCCTGCATCCCACCCATCCTCTCCCGCCTCTCGTTCCACCATGGCCCTGAACTCCTCATTGAACAAGACAACAGCCAGCGGAACTGCAGCGCTGGGCTCCACGAAAAGTTTCATTCGTTCCAGGATAAGCCTCGTAGCTTCGAGAATCTGGTCCTATCACAGCATACATGGCCTTGACGAGCTTCCTCTCGTATATAACACTTCAAGGAAGGGGTCCGACGACACCGATTAAGTCATCAGCGATGGTACTCGTCTTGGCCCCTGTGATTCTTTCACCTTTGATGAACCCGCGTCGTGCATCATCAGCGCCTTCAAATTCTGGCTCGCAACCAAACACACGAATCGGGGTGCTTTCGCAACTAAGCGCGGTCCCGGACAAGAGGCCACCACCGCTGCAAGGCGCCATAATAGCATCTAGGGTGGAACCAAGCTTTTCGACTTGATATTGGAGCTCGAGACCAGCTGTGCCTGCTCCGAGTATGACGTCGGGATGGTTGAATGGGGGCACGAGCCGCGCACCAGTCTCGGCTGTGATCTTTGCTGCGGTTGCTTCTCTTCCAAACCTTTCACAAAGCGTAACCTTTGCTCCGTAACCTTTTGTGGCGGCGATCTTGTTGGGACGGGTGCCCTAAGATGGTGGTGGAGATGAAATGCACAGCTGTGGTTTAGTTACAGCATTTATCAGCAGCTTTATGATGATAAAACGCGGACCAATTGCGTAATCTCAACAGCTTTGAGTAGCTGTGGTGCCGTGATGCTTCAATCCGCCCAGTCCCTTCTTCGGCATCCTCACAGTTGTTACCGAATGCCGGCTAACGGTGACAACTTGCCGGATGGGATTGTTAACTTGCAATCTAGATTAGATAATTAGTGAGTTGAATCAAATGAAACAGGTCAACACTGTCGAGAGAGCGAAGGCCATGCCACGGATGAGCCAGCCGAGACAAGGATGCTGTAAGCAAGGCAAGCCGTGCTTGACCCGTTGTTGACCAAAGTCGCGGAATGAGGGAGGTTACCGGGCGTGATTGACATGTCAAGCTTCGATCTGAACTTCCAGGGTGTTAGAAAATGTAATATTCTATAGTCAAATACAATGACATGCTTGCTTGCAAGGGAAAGTAGCCGTCTCAGACTGAAACATTGGAAGGGCAAGAGAAGGTAAGTCACTCGGAGGAACAACAGCAATACAATATCAAATATTTAATAAAAGAATGATATCTAAAACGAATGTTTCACACACGCTCCCGGGTCATGTCACATCAATAGTACAATAAGCGAAAGCGTAAAGGGAGGCGCCGGTCCAGCCCAAAGGGCGCCCCCTTTTGTGGAATGCAGCCCGCATTCCAGTCAAACAATAGCCAGTCAGTAGCCCTTTTTTTTCTAGTACGGCTTTTGGCCGACAATGTTTCCTGGTGGGGAATATCGAGCGACGGTGTACCAGCCACCCTTGCCGTCGCTGACGGTCGCGATGCCAATTTTGACGCTGTTCTTCCACACGCACTGAGCTGGGGGGGTGATTAGCAGGTGGGATAGCATTAGAGGACGTGGTTGAAAACTTACTGTAGTGGCCGTACTCGGAAAACTTGCCCTTGGGAATAACCTCGTTCTTGTAGTTCTTTACCTCAGCGAGCCTACCCGCACCATGTTAGTGACGCTCTATGCGCACGATGCAGTCACCTACCAGCCCTGGGTTCCAGCAGTTATGGGATTCTTGTATGTTCCACTCGACCTATAAAGCGTCAGCATGCCTATGCGGTATCAACTTGTCATCAATCTCACCACCCGTATGCCAGATTCTCGCCTTGGTTGGGTCGGTCCTTGCTAGCAGAGTGCGTAAGCTTTCCACTCTTGGCAATCTTCTGAGCCCAAGCCTTGGCGGCGGCCTCAAGCTTGGTGTCCCAGACAAGTGCCTTGACTTTCTTCTTCTGACGAGCCACCGTGTGCAAGCGCAAGCCCTCCTTCTGGTCAGCCGTCAAGGCTCTGGGGAACAGGTTCGACAGGCTTCGCTTGTCGGCGCCGTTCTCAGGTGGAGGACGGTCGGGGTAGTCGTGGACGCTCTTGTCGATGGGATCGATAAAGATCTTGAGCTTTGGTTCGTCAAAGTTGGGGTCTACGGTGACGTCGGCGTCTGCTGTGGCCAATACGTCGGCGTACACGGGCACGCCAATGTTGATGGTAGCAGTCGCCTCAGCGTCAGCGTCAAGGTCCAGAATTGCGCGGTCCTCAGCAGGGGCCGAGTTTGCGCCAGAGATAAGGTGGATCCCCATTATGATGAATGATTGAGCGGATATTGTTGAGAGGAGCATATTGATAGTTGCGTATTTGGATGTTTGGGTGTCTCGCAGACAAAGAGATTGCCAGTGCTTGATTGCAGTCGATAATGTGTATTGCGTTGTTGCTGATGAGAGAAGATGGAATCCAGTGGTGATCAAGCGTTCTTTATATTGCCATCCGGCGTCAATATTCGCCCTTCATCGACACCTTTCCGGCAGACTACGACTCCTCATTTTTCGATAGTTCTTGACGTCTCCGGGAGGGATTCCCCAAACTGTATTACGGATCCAGAACCCTCCGTGGGATCAACGTTCCTGGAAGACCCCTTGTCTCACCCGCCGCCAGCAACGTCGGAATGAGGGAGAGGGAGATCCACCCCTTGTCAACGTTGTCTGCCCTGCGTCATTCCGCACACTTTGTTTGCAGATCAATCAAGTTCTCCAGAGAGTTGGGAACTGTGATCTTCATTGTCAAGATGGTTCAATCTGTGGATAACCTCTAACATGATGTAACAGATATCGCCGCCTGGTGTCATCACGTCCGCCTCAGTCACCCTCGCCACTTGTTGCACAAGACTATCCAGAATTGTTTGAAGTAAATGACTTTTAAATTCCATGCATCAGCGTGATCAAGATGCGCCCAGATCACCTCAGCCCTACAGCATCCTGACCGTTCTCTGCATGTTGTCTCACATTCACATTGTTGCTGAAAGCATCCCCATTCTAGACCTCGCACCACGCACTGCCCCCAGCTTTCCCCATCCATCTCCAACCTAGAGCATCCTCTTCCGAAGCCACCCGCTCCTGATGCAAGGGCCAGGTGTCATCAGGACCCTGCCAAACTCTCTCGTGGTTTTGCATTCCAAAGCGTTTCAGCCAGCCAATAAATTGGACAGCGCAAGCGTAACATCCGCATTTGACCCCATTTCTGAGACTTGCCGTTTCTGGTTTCAATAAATTCCAAGACAAATGCGCTAGGGACCAATCGGATGCATAACGGGGGCGTTGGAGGAATTGTGGCCTGGGGTTGGTTCAACGCAGATGCCCAGGAACAAGCGGCGTGATGACCATCGCTAACTCTAATCAGATCACTTCGTTACTGGCCTGGTGGGAGAGGCTTCAGCTTGGCTGTCCATTCGTCATCAAGATGTTGGGTTGGCCTCAGCTGCCCACTCTTGGTGCTACCTTCTCAGGATGGGTCCTTGACACCTTCAGAACATGAGGAATGATCCAAAACCCAGAATCATGTTCATGTGGACTAACCCAAAGAGCACTCGCTGGTCGTGAAAACCGTTGACCGTAGAGTGCCTGACGTACAAAACGCCTCCAGCACATGAACTAACACTGTCACTTTAACGAGATCCGGGTATCAAGGCGACCAAGCTCTTCTAGATAACGCTTAACGAGGATGACCTCATGCTCGACACTGCCATCGATCTGTCATATCGCCACCAGATATGACTATCCGGGTCTGCTACCACTTACGTGGACCTGGCCATGATCATGCAGATGATCGTTCCGTTTAGGATGTTCACCTTTGACGGGGCTTCTATCACATTGCTGCAACGCCAATCCATATTATGCTTACCTTCCACCCAGGTTCCGATAAGCTTAAAGACACTGGCTTGCCATCATCATCATCACTAAAAGATGGAAACTGGGGCGCAATCGTCATCCATCACTCGACTCCCCGCTTGATCAAGATTATGGTGGCGTGTAGAACATGGAGTGGAAACCGGGAACTTCTTTGACGAGGGGGCAATATGGAAAAGTCCAGGCATTTTCCCGTAGGATGCCATTTTGGATTATGAGGGCAATGGCATCCAGAGGCGTGATGGCACACCTTTTAATATCATCAACAGCCAAGTACGCGCCTAAAATGACACAGGCTGATAAGGCCACAAATCATAATTCGAGAAAGTGATTGAAAAACTAATGATTCACATACGTAGGTAAACAGTCTAATTTCTCTTCCACTCCCCACTCCGATTCCCAAGTGATATCATACTCCTCAACAATGCCCCTCGTGACAAATGCCCACACACTCAACAATCGATCAAACTACACTCAAAATCGCGGTAGGACGAAGTTGGAAGTAAACCAAGGACACTCTGAATATTCATCTTCACGTGCTGGCAGCTCAAGCACCTCCTCCTTGGTCATGTTCCACACACCACGCCACATCCCAACCATCTGCAGAGCTGATTTGCGAAGTCTTCCTGCCCTGTGGCGCTTTGAGAGATCCCAGCCCGACTCTTTATCGAACACGTGGTCTTGCTGGATTGCGAACCCAGGTGGGAGTTCCACCAGGTCCTCGGCCTTTTCCTTGTTCTGTACCTCGCATGGGCTGGTGAAGTTTGGTCGTAGGCCGTAGATGGGAAGATCGGTGAGAGGCCAGTCGAGCTGGCGGTTGACCTGAAGGATCTTCTTTTGAATTGCCTCGGGGTCTAGAGGCGAGTTCCATTTGGAAAAGGTAATGATGTGGTTATTTTCGTTTGTTACCTCGACTCTCACAGTAGGAGGATCGAATTCTGTTTGGTGGATCCAGACATCCAGGTGCGGGATCGAGTCCCAGATGGTGACCCTGTTATTGTAAAGAGTGGCCGGGTCGACGGCTTGAAGGACGTATTCTAAAGCCATTGTTTCGGAGAAGAGAATGGCAGCAGCGCCCATAAAAATTAGGGCCCGAAGGCTGGAACCAATCTTAGAGATCATGATTGACTTGGGTAACTACAGTTGTTGTGATGATTGGCGACCGTGTCGAAGGTGGTTGTAGTTGTAGTGGTGGTTTTTGAAGGAGGAAGTGACAGTGATGGTATTGAAAGTGATTAGAAAAGGGAAAAAGAGAAGCCCTGGTCGCAATGGGATGTGGTGCTATTTATGTGTGTCTGTTCAGCAATCCAACGCCCAGGCAGAAGGAATAAGTAAACAAACAATTTATGATTGCCGGTGGTCATGCATAACGTTTCATGGGAAAGTAAACTGTATTTGCAAAAAGAACCGGCAAGTGCCCTTAACAAAGAGTATACAAAACCTTGTTCAACCTACCAATATTTCCTCTGTCCTACGTAACCGATTTCCTGCCACACGAGCTTGAATCTCTCCAATAGCCCCATGTCGGGCATGAATGTCCTATCAAGAAGCTGAACCACTTCAGTCCATTTCGTCACTTGCATCGAGTCAAAAACCCTCTGCAATCTGTCAATGTACCACGTTCGAGTCTCCACCGACTTTTCCGCTGCAACAGCCCCAACAAAAAACTGCCAGATAGTTGGCTCGACCGAGGAACACAATCTGATATGAGGCTGTGCTAGAGACCGTCTCAGTTCCTCGGCAAGAACACCAAAATCCGTGTCAGGCCTCGATAACCAAGAAAGCAACAAAAAGAGTTGCAGGGCAAAGCGCAAAGTGCGGATGTAATGGTCATCACTTCCCAACACAACCTCCACTTCAAGCTGCAGGCAGTCAACTTGATGTTCAATGTTGAGAATTTCGTTTTTCGACGGAACTTTGGTTGCGTTAAACTCATCAAGTGATTTGCGGAGCTGTAATATGCCGCTGGTTATTCTGGAAACGTCTAGGGACGTTGGGTTATCCTCGTTCCGCAGGGCTTGCATAAGCTTTTCGTGGGAGCCGTTGGTGGACGTGATTGCTTGACCGATCGAGTCGCTATCAATCAGTCAGTTAAATACTGATGTATGTTGGGACAACTTCTTACTAGATGAGAAAGTCGGAGAACCATGATGGAACTCGAGTAATTCCCGCTGCCCGTCTCAGTCTGATCATCTGAGCCAAACCCTGGATATGCACGTCCAAAGCTCTTTCATCACTTGCAAGCCGCTAATCAACAATATGTGAGTAGCCGCAGCAACAAAAAACTCAATTCTAACCTCTCACCTCTGCAAAAGCCAACGTGAACACAGCCCCGAGCATGCCGTCCGACAAGCTAGCGGCAGTGTCGAGTCGTTTGTTGATCATGCTAATAGCCATACACTTTCGTATATCGGCTTCTCGGGACGTCCATGGGCTTCTATGCCTGGGTGTGTACTTGAGGCCAATAGCCATGGACGCCTCGATGAGAGCGGGCTCGGCAAGTAGTTGATCGACCCAGACCGTCTCCCTCTCGGAACCGGGGTAGCCGTAGCCAGCCGGGAAGACGATGGGTCGGAACTCATAGAGCACTAGGCTTGTTAGTTGCATCCCCAAAGTGTGTTTCAAGGTTACTCACAGTAGCTAATCGAATTATGGGGGTCTCTAGAGCGTGTTGACAATAGCATGTCGGAGCCGGGGTCCAAGGAGGGTGCTGTCGGTACTTGGGGGGTGGCTTCATTGCCAGACATGGGCTTCTCCGGCTGAGCTACCAGGTCCCTTTCATGGATCTCTTGGAGGTTCTTTTGCCGTCTTTCCTTGGCAAGCCTCTGTCTTCGCCTGGCAAAATTTGTCTTGGTGATGTGAGCTCTCATCTGCTTCGTCTCCACCACCCCTAAACCAGGGGCATCACTAGTGTTGAGAAATGTCAACTGCAACGGCATGATTAAAGTTCCAGCACAAACAATGAAGTATTTAGCCCAGTTTGAGTGTGAATTCAGAAGAAAAGAAGGAGAGAATCGATCTCGAGGTCCAACACCTGGCTGACCAATACCAGATACCGTGATCCCGAGATGACGGAGATGAAGTGCGGTCTTACCCTTTTAGGAAAATCAGATTGCTTGGCAAAGGTGGAGCCTCGGAGAGGTCGGAGCGGATCAGCCCTGGATTATCACCGACTCCCGATTAGGAAAACAAGATGCTTCAATCATGGCCTATCATTCTGGAGGCGGTTTTTCTATCACTTGTAAAGGCTTTATGATTGTCTAAAAGTTGACTCCATGATATCCCGTCCTTCTTGTATCTGATTGGATGTCCTTGATCTACCCCAGGCGTCAGCATGTGTACCCCATCGCTTGTCCTAATTCCCAGGTCAGGGCTGATTAATAACCCAGCTCGCATATCAACGTTGATGAGGCTGTTCGACGAAATAGGAAAACAAGATAGCGGATAATTCGGGTTCACTTCAAAGCGGTGTTCAAGTCTGACATTGCTAGGCTGGAAAGGATAGCTCTCTTCATCTATAAAACGCTAACTTTTCTACTTTATCTTTCCCTCCAGAACCATCAGAGCTCATTCTAACTATCTCAAACTCATCAAGTGCATCATTCACTCATAATTACCCTTCATAATGTCTCGCTTTACTCCTCAGCTGGCCGGCGCTCACGTCCTCGTGACAGGTCAGTGTCTCACTCTGTGGTGCCGTCTCAGAAGACATTCTCACAATTATTTAGGTGGTCGTAAAGGCATTGGAAAGGTCATCACCGAGACCCTTCTTGCCGAGGGAGCCAATGTCTCGTATTGCTCACGAAATGTCACCGGTGAAGAGTTTGCGACTTTCAAGGGTGCAATCGGGGGAGCACGTGCTGTTGGCACAAGTGTTGATATTGCCGACCCCGAGTCTATCAAGGCTTGGGTTGAAAGCGCCGCCGAAACTTTTGGCAGGATTGACATCGTTGTTGCAAATGGTGATCCTGGCCGTGAACCTTCAATACCGAGTGTTCAGCTAACTTTTCCATAGCCTGCCCAAAGTACACCGGCCCAGCTATCGAGGAGTGGCAAAAGAGCTTTCAGGCCGACGTGATTGGCCTCATTAGCCTCATCCATGCCGTAACTCCTCATCTAGAGAAGCGAGACGGCGCCAGCTCCATCATTGTCATCAGCTCCCTCGCCGGCTTTGAGGCGAAGCACCCAGCACACACTGGCCCATACGCGACATTGAAGAGAGCCCAGGCAACTTTGGCCAAGGACTTTTCGCGTGTTCTCGGCCCCAAGGGTATCAGAATCAATTCGATTGTCCCAGGGACCATCGACTCTCCAGCGACGATCCTACCTGATGGAACTGAGGAGCCAAGCACCTTTCAGGCGGTCATGACAGCCAACCCAGCCTTCCTGGAGAGCCTGCTAGCGAGCATCACTCTGGGAAAGATTGGTCACGCTCAGGATGTTGCCAATGCCGTGGTATTTCTTGGCAGTCGGCTTTCGAGCTACATCACAGGTACCAACTTGATCATCGACGGCGGCATTTCCACTACTCTTTGAATGAAACCCCATGTAAATAGGCTTTGAACTCATAGATATGGCTAGGTTTGCTTCTTTAGTAACTCAAATCATCTCCTATAACCAGCAGAGAAGTCGCATAGGTCGAATATGCATGTCTCTTCTCGCCCAATCTGCTGCAGCGCGGCTGCCAAATATCCGATAGGCTTCTTGGGCGCTTTTCACATGTCTGCATTCCTGCTTTGGTCGGCTTGAGTACACATATCAACGGTAACACAGCAATCAGCCCCTCCATTCCTATTATTCCTGTGCAACCTACTGCAAAGCGTGAATGATTGTCTCTACTTCTCATCTAGGTATCAACAAATATGCAAGTCATTTAGTCTCAGTGTATTCGACTAAGCGACCTCACAGCTGAGTCTGTACAACTCGAGTCAAAACACGCAACGTCAGGCATGTATGGTGTTGATGTCCAACGCAAAGTTAGTGTCTGGCAACACGAGGTCCGTGGCTCGGAATTTCTGGGTCAGCCAATGCCGGGATATCCGAAGCAACGCTTGGCATGGACAGGTAACAAAGACACAACATCCGACAAACAAGATATAAACATAAGCCCAGACGCATACGATGGCGTCAAATAGAAAACAACGATGACGAGACAGGAAAAGCATCGCTCGCAGCATCAAGCCGTGGTGAAACACAAACACGACAGCAGTCTCGCATCTTGGCAAAGTCATTGGCCTGTGCTAGACATCCCTGACGCACTGCCCCATGGCGCCAAGCGTGGCAGTTGAGACGCCAAGACGTTGGCAACCAGACCTGAAAGGCACAAGCAGCGTCTCGTCCTACGCGGTCAAACGCGAGCGATACGTGGCATCACTCGAGCTGACTGAGGCTGTGCTGGGTGGGTGGCGTGGACGGCATTGCCACGGCGGCCTCCGCCCCTCTGATTGGGCATCAAGGGTATGATGGAGACGGCCCACAGGGATGGCGGTGCAGGGACTGCTTAGTCGACCGCTTGTTCGTACGTACATAGTATGTTTGTTGATATATTTAACCTAGGACCCCGTCTTTCTGAGAGGGGTTCTCAACTTTACTTCCTAGACACAATCTACAACACCAAGAATCATCATGAGCTACAACGACGACCGTCAGGGCTACCAGCAGGGTGGCAGCTACCAGGGTGGTAACTACCAAGGCGGTTACCAGCAGGGCGGATATGGCGGTGACGACCGTCAACAAGGTGGTTACCAACAGGGAGGATACGGCGACGACCGCCAGCAGGGAGGTTACCAGCAAGGAGGATACCAGCAGGGAGGTTATGGTGGTGACCGTCAACAAGGCGGCTATCAGCAAGGTGGCTATCAACAGGGCGGTGGTCCTGGCGGCGGTCTTGCAGACACCTACTTCTCTGAGAACCAGCAGCACCAGGGACCTCCACCCTACAACCAAGGCCAGGGTCAGTTCGGCGGCCCAGGCGGACCTGATGGCCCAGACGGCGAGCGCGGCGTGATGGGTGCTCTCGCTGGAGGTGCTGCCGGTGGCTTCGGCGGTTACAAGCTCGGCGGCAAGACCGGACACACCAAGACAGCTGCCGTCGTCGGTGCCCTTGCCGGTGCCTTTGGTGGCCACAAGCTTCAGGATGCCGCCGAGGACTGGAAGGATGACCGAGATGAGAAGAAGGAAGAGGAGAAGCGACGAGAGGAAGAGGAGAAGCGCCGAAGGGAGGAAGAGAAGCGCAGGAGAGAGGACGACAGATACAGGAGGGACGATGAAGGAAAGCATAGACGTCGTCGTGGATCTCACTCCAGCTCGAGCTCCGACTCGGACTCTGACTCGGGCAAGGGCAGACGTCGCCGTGGAAACTATGCCGGCAATTTCACTGCCTCTTCCAGAGACATTCGTCTCGATACTCACGGCGACTACATCCTCAGCGCTTCATGCGGACGTGGCGATGGCTCTCGCAGCCACAGCTCCATCTCCCTCAACAGAGTCCTCGAAAACCACCACGGCAGCTTCCGCTGGGTCGACAGCGGAAAGCGTGGCGGAAGCAACACTGTCACTGTCCAACATGGCGACACCCTCCGCACCATCGCAGCTCGTTTCAACTGCTCCTTTGACGAGATTGCCCGCCACAACAATATCAACAACCCAGACCTCATCTACCCGGGCCAGACGCTCCAAGTTCCAGGCGGTGGCAGCTCTGGTGGATACGGCAATTTTGGTGATTCGGCACGCAATGTACGTCTTGTTGATGGAGGCCAGAAGCTGGAGGCTGAGCTGTCCCATAACGGGGAGTGGTGTTTCAGCTCGATTGTGCTGGATGAACGGATAGAGAACAATCATGGTGAGCTGAGGCTCATCTAGGATGGCTAGGATGGCTAGGATGGCTAGGATGGTTCGAGCGGGTTGGGCAGATTGAAATTTTCCTTGATTTTTGCAGCTCTTATGTTTTCCTCCACTCGCAGATCCTTTATCTAGGGATCGAAGAAAAGCAATGTTCCTAGCATAAAAAAACATCAGAATGTCATACGTAGAGCTACGTGTTGCTCAACTATTGTTGAATATATTTACGGATACTGTTCCTCCTCCTCATGGATTGATTGGTTGTCCACAATCACACCATGACTGTGTACGTGTCTTGCTGCTAGAGCGCTATCTGCAACACTACAAAATTTAGTGCAATCGCGTTAATGTCCTGACGCGTTTCAGGGATGACAGTTAGAGGCTACCTAATAATAGCTTGCTTGGTCTGTGGCCACGTTTCGGCTTCGCCAATGCCAAGTTGAGGCCCTGGCCCTGGTCCAAAGCTTAGCGATGGCTCAGCCCTGACTGGCGAAAGCTTAAACTCCTTTCCACCAGGTTCCGTGACATCCTGAGATGCAAACTCTCTCCGCTCTTGGTACGGAGTAGGGGTCTCCTTCGATGCCACACACGAGCGTCCAGCGAGGCCGAGCAACGAACTCACTAGCCACGTCTGGTAAAGGGCTGTTTCAAATGCACAGCTGTGGGGTAAAGCTTGCCGGATCTGCCGACCAAATTGTTTGGATGTTTCTCTTCGTCCTCTCCCCAAAAGGCCAGTTGGAAGATCTTACTCAATGTCCACAGCACGATCCGTCCCTTGAACATTTCTGACATCAATTGGCGCGTAGAGAAGGACCGAATGTTAGAAAGATGCCAATTGCCTAATTATAGACTTCCATCGAGCCTTCTTGATGCAAATCACCAGCTGAAAGTCCATCCCCTGATGCTGTAGGGTAACTAATCCTCTACACGATCAGCCCCATGATCTGCGAATCAGACCACCCGATAAGAACACGAGGGCCCCTTTAATTAGTAGTACGACTTTGTGATTGGGGGTGCAACGAACGAAAGGTCCACTAATAAACACGCCCATCGGCAGAGCATCACTGCCAACCAGCAGAGTCTGCGTCCTCTCCTTTTGTTTCCTTTCACGATTTTTCAAGATGAATTCGTGTCTTCGTTGCTCAGGGCAGTCTTCTGTCTTTAAATTCTTCTGTGTATTTATTCTCGTCACTTTTATACTGGTTCTGACTGGTCAATATGAGTCCGTTCTTGAACCGCCAAGGGTCCCACAGCCCACGATTAGCGCAGTATCAGACCAAGAAAACGCCTACGTCTTTTACGCGACGGACAACACCTACGCGTGCTCAGTTTTGGTCAATGTTCATATTCTGAGAAAAACACACGAGACGAAAAGACGAATTATTGTTCTAGTCTCCAAAGATGTCTCATCCAAGTACCATTCTTTGTTCAAGTCCCTCAGCGCAGAGGTCATCCAGCGGAAGCCCATGGGGCTCCATCCCGAAGCGAACAAAGATTATAAAAATTCGCTGCTCAAACTCGAGGCTTTCAGGTTGCCCGAGATTGATCCTGGGCTGAAGCGTCTTCTGGTAGTTGAGGGTGATCAACTTGTCTTGAAAGATCTCGACCACCTTTTCGACCTGCCCCCAGCAGACATTTACGCCCCAAGAGCCTACTGGGTCCGAGACGAGCTCTTCAGCAGTACCCTTATGCTTATTCAGCCAACACCGGAAATGTGGAATGATATCAAGGATATGGTTCCGAATCTGCAACCTAACCAGCTGGAGATGGATGTCATCAACGATATCTTCTCAGGAAAAGCTGCTCCGATCCCCGAGTCATACGTGGTACTGAACAGCCACTGGTCGGAGTGGACCCTTCCTTCATGGTTCACACCCAGTGCCTCTGTCACTACATCAGAAGCAGCTGGGGCAACACCAACACCCTCGGCGAAACCATCCAACGAGGAGTTGGATGAGCTGTCTCTCCAGGCTCACATCGTTCATTTCAGTGCTGATATTGGAAAGCCGTGGGATTACGATGTTTGGCAGGTTGGGGAGCTGGAATTCAATGCGCATCAAGTGTTGCTTCTTCAGTGGGAGGAATGGAGGGTAAGGGCTCTGGCACTATGTCCAGCTGGGGTAATTGATCATGTCTGACCGGAAGTCACGATGATATGGGTGTAAAGAAACATACTGTAAAAATTTTAACTGTAATGAAAAGTGTATAGATGGTTTCTTCAAAGAGCTGGGCCTTGTGCTACCTCATCATCGGGAACTCGTGCGTGTCTTGATCGCTCTGCCTTGTGCGACCAGATTGAGAGGGAAGTCGTGAAACCGAAAAACTCCTGCGTACGCAATTGACTGCGTAACTTTGTAAACTCAGAGCAGCTTCGCCTTTGAACGAGTTCAACGCGCTTGGTTGCGTGCCGAGGTCCTCACCTGTGTTAGCAGGGGTATATACACTCCCTTCAAAACACTGTTGCTGGCTGGGCGCTATCTCAAGCGGGGTAATGCGAGTGACTGCCGAATACTACCCCCATATTCCTCGACCTTGCCTTTGCCAGTTCGTAGTGCCAAGTGCCTCGTTTATTAGACCGACAATTGCTTGTCATTCAAAAGAGGAGTATCAGATGCTGAGTAATCGGAACATCTCCATCCGCTTCCACGATTGGAATCTTCCTTTGCTCCGATGACGTGCGGAGGTGGAGTTTGAACCTCACCCCCGCTATATAAACCATTAAAAGCCTCACGTAACGTTGCCCTCGATCCTTCATCCTCAGAATCATCCAATCACTATCTTACTCGAGAATTATCAAGTCGGATCAACACTAGTCGCAGAACCTATCCAAAATGGCTCAAGTCCTGGTTGTCTATCCTTCTGGTCCGTCGTTTGACCATGACTACTACATCAAGACCCACATGCCCCTCGTCGAGGCGTAAGTGATCCTTGAGCTGCGAGGGGAAGCGAGAACTAACGGATTTTGATAGTTCTTGGGGCCCGCTTGGTCTTCTGAGCTGGGAGATCCTCAACTTCCCTGCCGATGCCCCGTATCAGGTTCAGGCTACGCTGAAGTGGAAGAGCGTCGCCGACTTTGAGGCTGCTGCTGCTTCCCCCGCGGCCGAGAAGGTCTTTAGCGACATCAAGAACTTTACTTCTGCTGAGCCTATTCTTCTCAAGGGCGACGTCGTGGCCTCTCAGTCTCTGGCTTGAAGACTTTTAGGTAGACATGAATAATGGCATTATTACGTGTTGAAAGCGTTGTTCTTCCTCTGTGGCTCACGCCCTCTTTGATTACCCAATCTATGAGGAAAGAGGCAGAATCATCATCATTAATAATGAGCAATAGAATAAAGGGCCCTATTTGGTATCTCTCAGTTCCGAAATTTGTACCACGCCTAAGCCAATCGTAATAGCAACTGTAGCGATGAAGGTTGGCATAAATGCATTTTGCAAGTCCACGGGGCTGGTATAGACGAACCAAAGGACTACAAAGATGACGTTGAAGACAAGACAGAAAATTAGCCAATATGGGAATCTCCATGGCGAGAAGCCCATCTTGGCGTGCAGTCCCCAGCCCACCTGCCCCATTTCCCGAAGCGATGGGGGAGGGTTGAGCTTCTTGGGCAACATCGAGATGCTGGTCTTGTCACCTTTTCCTTTGCTTGGATACATCAGCTCAAGAACCATTTGCTTTCTTGCGTCTTGAACATCGTGCGGTAGAGGGACGGCATGCGTATAGCTCGAGCAGTAACAGGAGGAAGAAGCCCGGTTTTCATGGGGTCGACCTCACTGCCATCGCGCCGCACAACACAGAACTACATTGCTTGTTAGTATTCGGTGCGTTTCGTGAAGAAATCAATTCGAATCTGGTTACCTCGATGAACTCTACTTCAGTGCATCGCTTCCACGAAAAGAGCCACCCAATCCACCCACAGGTTGAACTGATCGCCTTGTTCACTCGACGATACAACTCCTCATCGTCTTTCAGGGTCTCTGAGTTGAAGATGGAAAACAAGTGATTCTCTGTTGGCTCGGTAAAAGTCTTCTCAACACACCAATACATGTCTCTCGAGCGGGGTGGTCGTGCCGGGGCAGGTTGGGCAGTCGCGGCTCCGAGCACGATGTTGCCAAGCGTAGGCTGGCTCTTGGCTCCCCCAGGTCGTGGAATAGTGCTCGATATACCTGTATATTTGTAGATATCTGCTTCGATGAACTTGCTGGTTGGCTGGCGAGGGGGAGGAGCGGAGTCTTGCCGGTGGTTCTGGGCAAGCACATTCGCTTATAGCTGTTGAGTTCATCTCGAGAGAGCGGTATGCAAAGCTCACTTCTTTGCCATTTGGTAGCAATACTGGGCTAGTATGGGTTGTATATATTGGTTCGCAAGCGCAACCCACCTTCCACGTCATTAGAAACTGATCAGGTCTCAACCTTAGTCGGGAGCTAGGGAAAGGCCTCCAGTCGATGTTCGTCCAATCCATTTCTCGATGCTTAATTGCAGTATCTCAGCTTGAGAGGGGACTCATCCGATCCGCAGCGGTGAATCACACTAACCGTAAGCCATCGTCGTAGTTGATGTTGGGAAAGTCGACCTATTTGAAACAAGATAGCCATCAGCGAGGTTAGAATTGGACCTGATTACCAAGGAAATACTCGCCTCGACCAGCGCGTTACAGACAAGTGCTATCGTAGGCCTTTGCGCTGATTTGGCCAACATCTTGCTAAGGATGGGCTGAAGCGTTTGGGAGAATGGCTCGACGGGGAAGGCGAGGGAATTTATGCTGCAAGGAAGGGTTTAATGAAAGGATGTAGGCAGGCAAGTGGCAGTTACTATGGGTTGTCGGATTGGTTGGGAACGGTCATCTCTCCTCTCTCACTTGGCTTGCACTCTCACAATCCTTGGATTATCCGTATTTGAGGTTATAAGTAGCCTTTCTCTCAGATAGAACCTGCCCGGGAAAGTCAAGTCAAGCCATAAGCCAGCCTCTGCCATTTACTCATAGATGTGAACCTTGCTCATGAAAAGTCTGCCTTCTTGATATGTCGATCAGCATCGACAGCTGCATCAGGCTCTGCGCTAGGCTCTCCACCAGGCGTTTTGCTAAGCCATCTGAGACTAGTGCGTACCGAATGAGGCTGGTCGATGAGAGGATTCTACTGGCTCGCCGACCAAGTATTGGCAGTCTCCTATTGGCACGGTCCGATTCCTTGTGACCTGATCCCTCTTCAGGTGGCTCTGGTCCAGGTTGACTTGTCTTTCTCACTCACTGGGGCAGCCCCTCCCAGACTTGTAGACTTACCACCGACTCGACATGGACGACAGCTTGCCCGACCTAGTCCGTGACTGGGAGCTCGAAACCAAGCTCGTTAGCGAAAAACAAACCATACACACCACGTATGTCTCCGACCCCGCTAGAGGGAGGTGGCGGAGGGCTGAGGAGGAGGTGTGGGATCAAACAACCATGCTCGGTAGGGGCTCGTTCGGCGTCGTCTCACTGCAAAAATGCACTTCGGGCCCCAACTCCGGCAGATTACGTGCCGTCAAGGAGATACAAGTGACCCTCGATCGGTCGTTGGACAAGTTCCTATCCCGGGAGATCTCGGCAATTGTCAAGTTTTCCCACAAGCGAGTGAGATCAAACATCAGCTCCCCTTTGACCCGCTGTGACTAACGGACTCGATGACATAGTTTCGGGAATGCTTTGTCCCATCTTTCGGCTGGTATAGGGGCAAAGACTCAATCTTCATCACCATGGAGTATCTCCCCTTGGGCGACCTACAGTCTTACCTTGACAATCCTCTGCCAGACAGGGAAGCACGGACTATCACGGAACAAATCCTCCAAGGCATTGACTTCATGCATCGAAGCAAATTCGCTCATCGTGACCTGAAGCCTAAGGTATGATAAGACAGACCTGGCTGCCTTTTGAATACAGTCGTTTAACAATTTTATCCATCTCCAGAACATCCTCGTGCAGCACAAAGGACCCAATTGGTGGGTCAAAATCTCGGACTTTGGTTGCAGCAAGCAGAGCGAGTCAACGTCTCTCCGCACTATTATTGGCACAGAGCCATATCTGGCACCGGAGCTTCAGAACATCTTTGCCCCATCAGACGAAAACGACCTCGAGGACGAAGAGGATTTGGATTCCTCGGAGTCCCCCGTCTACTCCCTTGCAATCGATATCTGGGCCCTTGGTGCCATCACCTTTCGTATCGCTGCCGGAAAAGTTCCGTTTCCATCTCCAATAGGAAAAAGACTATCCCGATATGTCGCTCATGGGGGCCAATTCCCCTCCAATGAGTTATTGAGCATCGAATGCCGTGATTTCATAGTCGCCGCCATGAGCCGGTCTCCACGAGATCGACCGAGTGCCGCCGCAGCTTTGAAAAACCCTTGGATTGTTTCCAGATGCGCTACCGAAGGGGTTGAGTCCGACACAGACGCTGGAATTGCCTTGAACTCGCACACGAACCTTGAAACACGGCCAGACAGGTCACAAACCACGCTGGATGAGGCCTCCGGATCGTGGACTACGATCCGACATTTGCCTAGCCGCTTGGAATCAACGGAGAGAACTCTCACTGAGCTTCCCGACGCTGATGAAGCCTCGGGATCGTGGTCAACAGTTCAGCGGGACCCAAACGGTTCAACAGCCCCCAGGCGTCCAAAGTTACAGGAACCCCCAATTCCGCAACTATCACCTGTCAAACTTACCTTCGCAACGGAGGATAGACGCTACTTCACTCCTAATGGAAAGGTAATTGAGACTCATCGAGTACCCTTGGTTTGCGCCTTTTCAGTGGACGGTCGGTGGCTCTTTTCAGCTAGCAAGGCGAGTCTAAGCCAGTCCATGTTTCATCTTTGGCGGCAAACCGACCAGGGCGGGTTTGAACAGATAAATCCCCAAGTTACAGATTGTGACTCAATTTTGGGCGTGGCAGTATCATCCAACGGTCGACGGCTCATCTCATACCATAGCAATATGGATGAAGACTCTTATGTCAGAAGCTGGAAATTTGCCAAATCCCTTGATTATTGCCAATCAAAGAGCAAGTTTGGGGCTGATGGGGCGCCATATACTACTACCTGGGGCATTTCGGCAAATACCCGCCGAGTCTTTGGAGAGAAGCACACAAGGAGTGGCCCATCCACGATCATCATATTGGAACTTGATTCTAACGACAATTTCATCATTCTTCGGCCGCGAAAACTCAATTTTAGGGTTGACAAGATTATCCCCTCTGCAGATGGGGAGCATTACGTCGCTTTTCACACCGATAAGTGCACCATCTTCAGTTACCAAGATGCAATTGGCTCCCAGTTTGATCTTTGGAGTCCGATGAGGCGTGGAGAGCTCGGGTGGCATGTGGCGAAAAGGGCTGCTGAATTCTCACTAGACGGTCAATGGTGCATCATTTGGTACAATCAAATCCTCAGAATCTTTCGAAGAACAATCTTGGGATGGAAGTCAAGGCAGGAAGTAAAGTTCGATGCTCAGGCCGTTGCATTTTCGGCAAATTCCAAACGCTTCGCAATGGGATCCCCCGATGGCACGATATTTATCTGGAGACTTGATGGCGACGATTGTTTTGTCAAGGACGGGAAACTAAAGCTTTCGACTCAGAGCGGACTGCGTTATCTCACTTTTTCACCAAACGGCCAATTCCTGGCAACGACGGCAATGGCAAAGTTTGAGGTGTGGAAGATATTTTGAGCGTCGACAATGCGCGGATTTTGTTCTCATGCAATTAATGTTGAATACAAAGTTGTTATCAATAATTGAGATTGGTTATCATTACTTTCATTCGTCACTTTTGTCAGCTTGATGGTCCTAATGGTGGTTATAATGAATGATCCGGCCGAGCAGTTCGGGCGCCGGGAATCGGGCATCGGGCATCGGGGGAATCGTCGGATGTGGGTCCCGGTGCCGGAATCTATGCGGAAGGTCTGATGCGCGGGGGCCGTGGCGGGCTTGCAATAATTGAGGATCGAAATATTACGTTTGATACTTTTTATTGAAGTCAGCTTTCAACCTGAGGCTTTCACCGATAATAATAACACTTGGTGACTCCCGCGTTACCACGACAGACACATCCTCAAACAGCACCATAGATATTAATCCTGATCGGAATACAAGTCCCTCCGAGCTTGGCGAACATATCTTCAGGCCTCTAACAGAAGCAAGTGAAGGAACTGTTGTGAGCAAGGATTTGAATCCAAGCGCTCATTTGAAGCCATCTTGAAGAATGTTACGGCGAATCACAACGCGAAGAACAACAAGAGATGCTGGGGTCACGGGTTGGTATATGAAGACTATTTTCATGTTGAGTTTGTGAATGGACTGCTAAATATGAGAATGGTCTGATAGATATGATGCCACGATTATATGTACAAGCCGTTGTTGTTCCCGCTACCCCAAAGTCCAGTTGTCCACCTGAAACGCGGTACCTTGATCATTTGCAGTCTGTGCCGAGAAGAGCATGTCATCGAAGCTGATTACTCGGTCCAGCTGCATAAAACCTTGATCCATCAACACAGTAGAAATGGCAGATAACTCGTCGGGTGAATGCTGCTCGGTATTTTGATTGGTAGGAGAGGCTTGTATCAAGGAGTTGAGTTGCCCCATCGGCATCGTCGTTGGAACGTTGTTGATGGTTGAGTCAAGTTGCTGCGGCTGGTGGGCTGGCTGTGTCTCCTGGGGCTTTGAAAAAGTGCTATCTTGGTCTTGAGGCGTCTCATGATTAGGGTTTGCTTCAGCATCGGCTGGCGGAAATCCGTCGGTAGAATATCCGAGCACGTCGAGTGAGAAGTCCGGGTGCTCTTGGCATTTATTGTGTAGAGCACGCAGCTGGGCACTATACTTCCCGGCCAACGAATGCCTGTGCTTCTCTTTGAGGATTGGGCCAACCCAGCGTTTGGCCATCTCTTCAAGGCTCTCGACGAGCTGCCAAAATTCGGGGGCCAAGTCTGTCTTGTAGTACCGCCAGTGCACTGTTTGCGTCAGAGTCGAAGGGTACAAAGCTGTGCGTTGTTGGGAACTTACCCAGGAGTGAACGGGCACTGACAAAGACACAGAATGAAAATTGGCTGTTGACTGGGCTGTTATTTGGGGTATACTTGAGGTACTTTTGGGTGATTGTTGCTGTCTCAGAGGCTGCAATTTGGCAAGTTTCTGCACTATGGGCGCTCGGCATTCGGACAATCGTCGTCCACTGGGGCGCTGGGTAAGCAATCTGCTGGTGAAGGAGAATCATTGAGGTGTTATGTGTGATATGAGCGAGAGTCAAGTTGGGATCCATGTTGATGATGGTTGGTCGTCGAGAGATATTTGAGTCCTTCCACTTTTGGGGAAGAAACATTTTCCAACTAGAACTATCAGAGAAATGCAGATTAGAGGCACGCAGGACTTACTGAACGAGTCGCAAGTCGAGTTCCTTGAATCTCGTCAGCCAGTTGCTGACCTCCTGGCGATCTTTGAAGTTTATCCTCTGTTGGAGAAAGTAAGTCGTGACTTGACTGAGAGACTCGGTGGCCTCAATGCAGTAGGCGAATGCCCCCACGGTGGACATATCCACTGTCGTAGTTCCTTTCGGCACACTTGGGGTCGTCAGCGGTGTCTCTGGGCCTGGTGGCGCGTCTGTGGTTTGTTCGGGACTTGGATAATGTGCGGGTAGGAAGACGATCGAGTTGCCGATTCTGGCTGCGGAACGGTCCCAGATACCAAAGTATGGAGTCAAGACGGTTTCTTCCTTGTGCCACAGACCTCCATCGGCTGGTAGTCTTCTTCGGACGTCGTCTGATGTTAAGCTGGTGTTCCACCTACTCTTGTTAGCACAGACCGTGTGAAGGAGGAGGGATTGATCGGAAAAACGTACCCAGTCATTACGGAACAAAGCCTACATCACGAGTTAGTGACAGAAGCAAGGTTGTGGAGCTGAAAGTTACCTGTCCAGGTTGAAGATATTCCAGAAGACTCTCCGTCGTTCTTCATCTTGCGTCCAATTCTTCGATGGTGGTATTGAAGGGAGAGGCTTCAAAAGTGGTCTCTCTTGTCGATCATCGGCCTCGACGCTGAGCTGCAAATATTCGACGGTTCTTGTGAGCGAGCCAATGCTAGGCCACGCTCTTGAGACATCGCCACTGCCCATCTACGAAAGGTTACTTCTTTGTTTCCCACTAAATAAGGGTACTTACATCACTGAAGGCTATGATGCTCAATGCCTGTAAATTCTCAACGGAAAGTCCATCCATTGCAGAAAGTATAACAATGCTTCTAGATCTCGCCATCCATGTTTCCACCTCTTGAGCCGATAGTTGATGGCTGTCGCAGTCGACGAAGCGGATAGCGGCGACGACTATGGCATGCAAGAGAACGGCTAGAGGAGGCAACTGCTCATGATTGTAGAATCGGCTTCTGAACCGGGTTTCGTGGAGCACAGGAATCCATGGTTGAATGAGGTTAAAGTAGGCTGTGACTATTTCTTCGAGGAGCTCCGGAGGTGGTAACTGACTTGAGCTGCCGCCTAGTTCACCAAGCTGACTTGCCAGTTCGATGTTTGGGTTTCCGCAACTATCAACTCTCCTCCTCTTACGAGAGGGTGGGTGCGCAGAATGGGGTTCTCTATGACTGGGCGAGACGACTGCTACCTCGGTGACCGAAGACAACTGCGCCGGTGTTGGAGCCGCTTGATGCAGCGCCTCTGGTGATGAGTGGATAGCTTGTAATGGTGCTACAGTTCTGGGAGCCGAAACTAGGCCTCGCAGTTCCTGTATCAGACTGGAGAATGCCCCAACGAGCTGCGATGTATCCGATAACGGAGCACTTGGCAAGTCATCGGTATCTTGTCGTGAGCTATCATAAACAGTGTTTTCAAGTGCCTCTTTGTGGGGTTAGCGATGAAGAGATAAGCTGTCAGTGAACCCACCAACTCTCCGGCTCAGGGACTCGATGACGCCGGGTTTCATCCCCGGCTTGTTCTTTTTCGCATCATAAACGCAGGGCGAGTCTGTTTCAGTTAGCTGAAGCCAGGAAGGCGTACAGAGTCTTGGAACACTCACTTAGCCTTTGGCAATGATTGCACGTCGGCTTGTCACGCGAACATCGAAGCTTTCGACGACGACACCCCTGACAAGATGGGATCTCGCTCTCCCCACCGGGGCCGACAATTGCTGACGCGCTCATGTTTGCTGCGCCTTCTGCATTGATAGACGAAGTTTCAGTTGAATGCTGCATCGGAATCCGATGGATCGCCCGCTGCCCGAGAAGATGGAGAAAGGCTGAGTTAAACAAACCTGAGTCAAATCGAACTGCATAATCACCCCAGATTTTCGGCACACATCCCCCGCACGCGAGAACGGCTCCAAGCAAGGAAACGATTAGCTTCATACGGGGTTCGTTGCAAGCGGTCCAATCGCTTCCGTCTTGCTCGGCTGATGACCTCGGCTGCGACTTGGCCCGATGCCCGAGCTTTCAGGCCAACCGGAAATGGTCATGGGAGCAGAACGTCCGAGTTTGAGGTAATAATTGCTACGTTTATCCAGCCAAGTTTATCCACCATTAGAGTTGTTCTGTAGTTTCACTTTTTACACTTTCTTTGAGTCAAGTGATTTTCCAATATGCCACCCCTTGCAGGCTTTTCAGACAACCCTTTCCAGACTCGAGCGGATTTGATTCGAGCGACTATTGCTCTTCTCAAACCATTGACTGGTTACTTTTCACCCGAAAAAGCACGTATCCGAATCCCGATTAGCACTGGTACGCATTTCGATGAATCCGCAGCTCAACTTGAAGGTTTTGCCAGGCCTCTATGGGCAATTGGTGCCCTGCTCTTTGGGTACGATTCAATTGCGGACCGGGAACTCGCGTCCCAAGTTGATGAACTTATCCAGCCATGGGTGAAGGGATTCATTTCGGGGACCGATCCTGAGCACCCTGAGTACTGGGGAGCTGTGCATGACATGGACCAGAGAATGGTTGAGGCAGAGATTCTCGCTTTTGCGATTCTTTCTGCCCCAGGAAAAATTTATGAGCCATTGAGCGACAGACAAAAGGAGAATATTACGGAATGGTTCAAGTCAATGAACGGCAAACAGATGCCCCCTACTAATTGGCGATGGTTTCGCGTCTTTTCCAACCTCGCCTTGACCAAGGTCTGTGGTATCCCTTACGAGCATGTCAAGGATGAGATGAACGCCGACCTTGAGATTCTGGACACCTTTTACCTACACGACGGATGGTCAGCAGACGGTCCTTGGCAGACACCTGAGCAAGCAGAACGAGAGCACCTGGAAACCCTCAAAACAGGACGCCGAGATGCTATCGGAGTAGGAAGACAAGTTGATTACTACTCTGGTAGTTTCGCGATTCAGTTCAGCCAGCTTCTATACTCCAAGTTTGCCAACGACATCGATCCATCAAGGTGCGACATGTATCGACAACGTGCGCGTGAATTTGGTGCAAACATCTGGAGATATTTTGACGCAGAAGGTATGTTCAACGCGAACGTTTGATCCACACTGCTAACTGTATCTCAGGATCTGCTATCCCTTTTGGTCGCTCCTTGACGTACCGCTTTGCCTGTGGAGGCTACTTTGCTGCCTTAGCATTTGCAAAGGTTCCAGACATGCCCAAGCCACTTGACTCGCCCGGAGCCATCAGAGGTTTCCTCCTCAGGCACCTGAGATGGTGGGCGCAGAACTCCGAGGACATTTTCAACGCGGATGGAACCTTGAGTATTGGATGGCTGTATCCGTAAGTCAATAGGTGATTGCCTCGTTCGAAACTAACTCGTGTGCAGGAATATGTACATGGCCGAAGACTACAATTCTCCTCAGTCGGTCTACTGGGCTCTCAAGACACTCATAGCGGTGGGCCTACCCGACGATGACGACTTTTGGGCGTCGGAAGAACTGCCGTACCCTGCGGGTGACCCAGGGGTCGAGATCGTCTCGGCTCCTCAACAAATTCTTTGCAATCACCCAAAGGGTAGCCATCACTTCATGCTTACTCCAGGTCAATTTGTCGCATGGCCAATGAAGGCGAATCAAGCCAAGTACTGCAAGTTTGCATACTCTTCCGCCTTTGGCTTCTCTGTTCCCACCGGACCTCTCATCCAGCAGATAGCTCCAGACAACCAACTGGCTATCAGCAGAGACGGTGCTGAGTCGTGGACAGTCAAATGGAAGAGTGAGGGGGTGCAATTCGACATGGCGGTGACCAATACAATGAGTGATGAAGACCCAAGTGTTCCCATCGCCAGTGTCGGTTGGTATCCTTGGGGCGATAGATCTGTCCATGTTGACACAATATTGATCCCACCGACTGATCGCTGGCCGGATTGGCATGTTCGAATCCATCGCATCCAAGCTTTGAAGGGCACAGCATCGATTCACACTGTCGAGGGAGGGTTCGCCATTTATGGTAGAAAAATAGCCGATGGAACGAACCTTTCGGCAGCAGATCTTGCTGATGATGCTGTGCCTGGTCAATTTGAGGGGGTAGTGTCAACCGATAACTCTACCCTCATCGCCTCTCAAGATGGAGTCAGTGGCATTGTCGTTGAGACAATCATTGGCAGTGAGCAGGCTGTCGTGTCCAGCTCTGCATTGAAGCCAGATGCAAACACCAACTTGGTGCGGCAAAGAACTCTCATCCCAACTGCATCTGTCAGCGTGCCCCAACGGCTCCTAGAAGGCACAGAGATTTTTATCATGACATCTGTATTTGCAATTTCAACACGCTCGGATAGAGAGTGGGAGAGTGGTGGTGTCTCTTTGAAGCAGAGGTGGCTTAACCGCCCAACGCTTGACCTCAAGGCGTTGAAGCAGCATTTCGATCCAGCCACGATCGTCTTGGGCGAGTGAGAGGGACGGATACCCCTGGATAGTTCGGACCGGTAAAGTTGAATTTTGATGCACGAGTCATCTCAACAGCACTGGCTTTATCTCTGTGGCCTTGTGAAGATTTCGCTTTCGACCAGGTGATTATTGGCAATGTGCTCCAAAACATAATCGTCTTAACCAGTAATGGCATATCATCTGAGGACTCGACTTAGTTTAGAAAACATGCAGGCAGCCCGATCAAGTAAATTTTGCAGCGGGATTTCCATGGTAACGATCGAGCCGCGCCAACAGGAGGGAGACCCAAGATCAATTGAATTTGACACAGAATAATACAGTCCAATAGGCTTTGCTATAGACCAGGAACCCCTGGAGCCGTGCCCCATGTTGTATCTGGGGTACGTGCTCATGCCTATTGGGATGATCCGGACCTTGACCCAAAGAGGAGATATGCCGATGTCCGATGTGCCCGATACGAGCTTCTGCAAATGCCGAGATTCTTTCGAAAGTATTTAGCCCTATTTCTTGGGTATAATGATCCTGATTATCTAAAATGCTTGGCTTTGTTGTATGCGCCTCCTGCGCTATCATGTTGCTCCTCGTTCGATATTACTAAATTACTGCTCTAGAATGTCTACAATAATTAATTTCTTTTCAATCCTGGAAATATGTCTTCTTCAGTCTGGTGTCCTTCTTGCCTATCAGATGCGGAAACATGGTACAATCATTTGAGATGCAGGAAACCCAAGCAGGTCTTATGCTGTCTTTAGGACTACGTACTTAATCAAGCGGAGGACTGTTGAGAACCACTGTGCGGATACTGGGCGGTAATTATTATTGGTGCTGACTTCGCTACTTGTGATAAAGCTTATCAACGTTTTATCGATTGCGTCAATTTTTCGCAACTGGGCTCGCCCCATCACTTCAACCTTAACCTCACAACTCACCGTAACAATGAGTCCATCTCGAACGGGCGAGAACTCGGAGCTGGAGCTCAACGAGTTTCTCTCATCTTTTGTTCCTCAAGAAACTCATTCTTCCATTCGCGAATCCGTGATTCCTGGGCTTCTTACGGCTATCTCCGCTATCGGCAGGGAACTGAGATCATCACACCATGTCACAATTGTCGGCACCGAAAATGCGTTTGGAGATGAGCAGCTGAATGTGGATGTTTTGGCTGAGAAGATCCTGCGAGACGAAATCGCGAAATGTCCGACAATCTACACTGCGAGCAGTGAGGAAGATCCCGTGGAACGATCGACGAACGCCGGTAAAGAAGACAGCAGCAGCAACGAGCGATATTCTGTTGCTTTCGATCCTCTCGACGGCAGTTCGATCATTGGACCTAATTGGTCTGTGGGCACCATCATTGGTGTTTGGGAGGGAGTCACTTCGCTCAACCAGCCTGCCGAGAAGCAAATTGCATCCATTATTGGAGTCTTTGGACCGCGCACCCTCGCTATCGTGGCCCTTCGAATTCCTGGAACCCGCGATGTATGCTTCGAAGTTAGCCTGGACGACATTGACAAAATCACCATTGTTCGTCCAGAGATTTGCTTTGCTCAGCCTCCGTTTAAGGCGCGATACTTTGCCCCGGCCAATCTCCGCGCAGCCGCCGAAAACGAAAAGTACATGAACCTCGTCACCAAGTTCATCAGCGAAAAGTACACCCTTCGATACTCTGGAGGTCTCATTCCCGATCTCTTCCACGCCCTTGTTAAGGGTCATGGCGTCTACATCTCCCCCGTCACCGCAACCAGCAAGGCCAAGCTGCGAAGACTCTACGAGCTGCTTCCTGTCGCGCTTGTCATTGAGTGCGCTGGAGGTCAGGCTATCGACCCCGAGACTGGCCTGAGAATCCTGGATACCCCCTTGAAGGGTTGTGATGACAGGGCTGGTCTGATTTGTGGGACATCTGAAGAAGTTGAGGCTGTTAAGGAGGCGCTGTTGGGCTGAAGCTATGGACCATTATGACTGGAACGAAATAGACTGCATTTAATATACTACTGCTGCATTTGCACCCGCTCTGCGGAATCTCGCAATCGCTATACTTGGCTCCATCTTCACAATTCCACAAGAATCCCCTCCTGAGACAGCGCCGGAAGGGCAGGAAAGTTGGGGCTTTCCACCTTGACACCCTTGGCGTGATGAGCCAGAGGCAGCCAGAGCGCTAGCAACGCACTAGTACGATCCAACTCGAGCTCAGCGTTGAGACGGTCTGGAAAGACCTCACCCAGCGAGGTGAGGTTAGCCGCAGATATGACAGATTCGAGAGCAGCCTCATGATCATCCTGCTTGGTCTTGGCAAATGTCATCTGGATCGCAATCATCTTGTCTTCAGGTCGGTGGAGAAGCCAGAAGGAAGTTGCCTCGCGGTTCTCAGCTCCATCCTTCAGAACAGGGTACAGCTGCTTCAGAATCGATTCGGCGTCTTTGATGTCATATGTCCAGCGCTGAAAGCGACCGATGGCATGCTCATCGACAGGCTTGAAGTTGTAGGCCCCAATGACGTTCCAGGTCCAGTGAGTGACCGACTTGAAGTGCGGCTGCTTCCAGTACTTTGTCTTTGGCTCGCCAACCTCAAACTCATTGCTGGACCAGTTGCTGTAGTCTTCCGCCTCTTCCTTGGTGGTGAACAGGTACGCGCCGCCCGTGAGCATATCACCGCTGACTTCGTGGTAGCGGCAAGGTAAGTACTTCAGGTACATGCCCGGTCGCTTGGCCATGATCTGGCTGCCGGCGTATTGATCGTTCCAGACATCTTGGAGTGAGACACGGACGGCGATGTGGATCTCTGCCGTGAAGGCGCCCTTCGCCTTGATTTCGCCCTTTTCATAGGTTAGGTCTTGCTTCTCGGGGTCTTGAGATGCTAATCAAGCGTATCAGCCATAGATATCATCTTCCGGTGGAGTATAAGCGCACCCATGATGGAACTCGGAGTTTGCGTTTGACAGGCTGTCAGAATGCGCGCAGTGGTGTGGTCAGGTTACCTGGCTGAAGATGGTGCGGAGAAAAGGCACTTTATTTACCCGTCAGCTCAATGCATAAAGTCCACGGAATTTGCCGCCTTCTGTTTGGTCACGATGACGTGGCTGACGTGATATTAATAACTGCTGAATGTGAGATCGAATGACAGGTCTTGGTTGCAAAGAGGCTGATGTTCGGCCAATCAAGAGGATATGGCGTTGTGCATTTGACCATGGCGAGGCTTGAGTAGCGCAGCCGAGTGTTAGGTAGCAGCTTTGTAGCCGATAAAGACAGGTCCACGTAAGACGCAGAAAGCTGCTGCCTATTAATGCACTAAACATAGCATTCCAGGTGTTTGGTACTGAGTATGCAACCCCTTTTTAGAAGCAATCAATTGATATGCCTTTGTACCGGCCCTACCCCTCATTTTCCTTAGAAGGAGCGGTGAGGGAAGAATAAACTCACAATCAAATAGGTGTATCAGTCAAAGGTACATAGCTATTGATATCTGGAGCAATGCTACCAGTGTAATAAGGACTGAATATAAAATAATGTGACCGAAAATAATATCTAGCTCTATCAATGATCAGGCCGTTCTCATTCTCATTAGAACTAACGCAAATGCCTGCCCCCAACAACATCCTCAAGTTGTATGCATATAAGGAATGTCCAAAACCCAAACTAAACACCGTCAATGCTGTTCACAGTATCTATCTATACCCCTTGGTCTTGTCTAGTCACGTCGGCATATCGCTAATGCACATTATCCCGACTCGGTCTCGGTTTGAGCCGCTGCTTTCTCCTTCAAGAACTGGAAGATCGGGGTCTTGACCGGGCATGAGACGCCAGGCTTTGGCAGCCGACCGTTCTTGAAGTAATTTATAATGGCGGTGTACGTGCACACTGACGGGTTTCCGTGAATACCGTGCTGTTTGAAAACTGTTAGCTGGAGGGAAAAGATTAAAAGCTTGTACCATTAAAACAACTTACACCCTCGCCCTCGTGGACCACAACTCTGCTTCCGTTGAAGCGGGTGGAAGCCTCGTAAGCCGAGACCAAGGGGGTAACCGGGTCGTATCTGCTGTTGACGAACAGGATGGGCACCCTTGTGTTGACGTGCTTGAACTTGTTCATGTCGATCGTCTCTGCCGCCTTGAACGGCCATCGGGCACAGTTGAGCTCTCCACTAGCGCCGGCGTCGCTGAAAGAGCTCTGCTCCGAGTGAAGCGCCCAGGCTGAGTAGAGGTCGTCAACCGTTTCGGCGCGGTAAGCCTGGTCGCTGCAGTAGATTCCGTTCAGTGCATCGTCCTCGCCCCAGTTCCACTTCTCAGTCGGCTCTTCTTCCTCTTCTCCTTCTGTGCTAGGATTCATGATTTCATAGACTTCCTTCCATTCGCCGTCAAGCATCTTCTCAAGGAAGTCGATGAGATCGATGAACTTGTCAGGGTCATAAAGGGCTTGCTGGATGTGGTTTTTTATGCTGACCAGGAACGAAACACCGCCCTGGAAATAACCTGTTTCCTTGGGAAGACCCCACTTCTCTGGAATCTTGGAAACCTTGATCAACTCGGTCCAGACTTCTTCAATGGCTATGGTCAGGACCTCGACAGTTGTGTTGGACCCCGCCCAGTCGGCCAGCTTGCAAAGCTTGGGGCCAGAGTCGACGCACTCTTCAACAAGGTGCAGCAGAGACCTCTCGGTATCCTTGACAAGGGAAGGGTTTAGGCCCATGACGTACTCGTCGATCATGACAGTGCCATCAAGGACCATCCGGTCGATGCGGTCGGGAAACATGCCGGCGAGGGTTTGTCCCAGGACAGTGCCGTACGAGATGCCCCAGTACCTCAGCTTGCCATCCTCGCCCAAGGCATCGACAGCAGCCATGATATCTCGAGCACTGAACGCTGTGCCGATGAAGGCGCCAGTCTCCTTCCGGGCCTTGTAGCACTGCTTTGCCCTCTCGCCCAACTGGTCCCAAGTCTCACCCTTGAAGGTAGGCCAGGTATTGGCCTGTGGGAGAACGTCAAAACGGCGTGATAGCTTTGACGTTGCGGCTTTCTTGTCACCCTCTTCTTCCTCTTCGATTGAGCAGTTAAAGGGGATGGTTCGGCCGGTTCCACTGGAGGTAGTCTGTTAGTCTCCCGCGTAGACACAGTTGAAAAGGCCAAGACGGCTTACCGTGGATCAACAGCAACCAAGTTGTATTGACCACCGAGAACGCTATGAGAAGAATGTTAGCAAAGGTTTGTGTCATTGCTAGCGGATTCACTTGCTTGTAATAGTCTTCTGTACTGGTTACAAGGTACTCAACAGCCGAAGTTCCAGGGCCACCCGGGTTATAAAAGACGCTGCCCCTGGCCGGCTGCACCTTCGCCTTGACCCTAGCAAGCTGCAGATCGATGGTCTTTCCGTTATCAGGCTTGGTGTAGTCGAGAGGAGCCTTGAGGGTTGCGCACTCAACATCGCCATAGATGGCAGCATCGGTGTCCTTGCCCCAGGGCAGGTTGCATTTCCCCCACTTGATCTGGGACTTGCTCGGTGCGGCCAAGGTCTGGGGCAGGCCCAGGACCAAGCCAGCTGCGACGAAGCTGAGGGACTTCATGGTGAATCCAGATGGGATGGTTGCTCAAGGTTCGATGTTGATGTCTTGGGATTGGTATTGAAGAGAGGATGCATCTGACCTTATATGGGTTTCTGCAACTCGATTTCAGCCACAGTATTAAACAATGCCTACCATCATGCGCAGCTTATGCTTACCGAAAATAGGTTCAGATGGGTCGCTAGGGCTAGCTTAGTGGACTAAGGCTGTGCTGTCTGTCGACAATACCTGGCCAATGAGCGCAGGGGGTGCAGTCTTGGCAGGACCATTCTCGTGAGTCTGATTCGTTTCTTTGAGCCATCATCTTATGCCGTTGTGCCACTTACCTTCGCCTTGTAGGGACATCTGCGCGGAGCCCCAGGCGTGGAGATTGGCACCATCCCTGAGTCGGTGTAGGCTGTGTATAGCTAGCTGGAGTTTAACGATCCTCTTTCAGCATCAAGTCGCGCTCTGAAGTTTATTTTGACATGAACGAAATAGGTTGTTATTTTCAATGCCCAGACTAGTATGGATGAGAATATGCATCATGCGTTCAAGGTGTAGGTAAGCTGCCACGAGAAAATAAATTACGTGAGTGATATCATGACTCTATTGATGTATTCTAGCTGAGGCTTGATAGAGAATCGCAGCAGGTTGTAAATCAGAGGCTGAACCGAGACTATGTGCAGCTCTCTCGAACCATCATCCGTTTAAACGAGCAGATCGACAAACGCCGGTCCACAAGTCTAATGAACATTATCATGTAAATGTTTGCCAATAATCAGTTCTTATTTACATCTGACCCCGAGATCCGAATTAGCGAGCACTGCCACCTGGGACTTTCGGATCCCTGCATGCCCGGCGTGAAACAGTAGAGGCTGAGTCAGATCCAGGACTGTTATACCAACGTACAGGGCTGAGAACACTTGGCCGAGGCCCGTTTCGTGTCTCTCCATTTTGCCCATGTTTGTGGAGGTCTCCAAAATATTCCGAGGCCATGCATTGGCTCGGCTATGGCTCTCCCAGGGGGGCTGGACTAAGTACTTAATCCGCATTCTCATTCCTATTTGAGACTGATTCCGCGCTCACATTACCACATATGGTTCCATCACCCCTCATTACCATGGCCATATTGCCAAAAGTGATCGACATGACTTTAGTCAAGCATAGAGGTATAAAGCCCAATTGACAACCTGCTGAGGACACGCCACCATGTGTCAAACGCTGACAAGAGGGTCTCCTGCTCCATCTACTGGATCATTTACACGCGGCCATCATGTCGGGACTTTTGCTCGCTAGCCTCATCGCTTTGTCTGGTGCTTACGCCAAGACTGTGAGGTCTCCAACTCCTCCCATGGGCTGGAACACGTACAACCGGTACAATTGCAACCCAACCGAGGAAATTGTCAAGGCCAACGCCAAGGGCATGGTGGACTTGGGCTTTGCGGAACTCGGCTATACGATTGTTGCCGTAGACTGTGGATGGATGACAAACGAAAGAGACGAGAACAATCGACTGCAATGGAACACTAAGATTTTCCCATCTGGTCCAAAGGCTCTTGGCGAGTATATCCATGACTTGGGCCTCGAGTTTGGCCTTTACTCTGGGGGCGGGTACTACCAATGTGGCTCTACTGACCTTCCTGGATCATTGGGTATGTCTACCACCGTCAACACACAACATGATGCTAATGAAAACTCTTAGGTTATGAGGAGATCGATGCCCAGTCCTTTGCCGAATGGGGCGGTGATGCCCTCAAGTGAGTCAACGTCCAAGTAAAAGCATGTATTACGTGACTGACATTGTTTGTTAGATATGACAATTGCTACTCAACGTCCAAAACCGTGATGGTCGATTCCACCTCGCCTGAGGCCCAAAGCCCAGATCGATTCATCAAGATGGGCGCAGCCCTTAATGAGACTGACCGAGATATCAAATTATTCCTCTGCCAGTGGGGTATCGGCGAGAATGTCCCAGACTGGTATGTCGCCATTGTCTGTAGCCTTTTGACTATGTTTACTCACACTTGTTAGGGCTGCTCCCTTGGGCAACACCTGGAGAATGAGCAACGACATCTTTGGTGCCTGGCGGGCTATCTGGCGCATTACCAACCAAGTCGTCGGCCATGCCAAGCACACTCGTCCAGGTGCATTTGCAGACATGGACATGCTTGAGTGAGATTTCAATCATCCATGACTTAGACTACTGCTAACCACTCTAGAATCGGACTCGGCTTCCTCTCTTTTGAGGAAGAGAGATTTCACTTCGGCTTCTGGTCCATGATGAAGTCGCCTCTCCTTATCGGAGGAGTCTTGGATGAGAAGGAAATGCCAAGTGAATCTATCAAGATCATGTCCAATAAGGAGGTCATCGCCATCAACCAAGACCCCCTAGGCAAGGCAGCTGAACTCGTTATCCGATATACCGAGGAAGAGTGGGATGTGTGGGCCGGCGACCTTTCTTCCAATCGAAAGGTGTTGGCTGTTGCCAACTGGAAGAACGAGTCTCAGACGGTGGACGTTGATTTGAGTCTGATCGGCGTGGGCAAGGCTAAGGCCCGTGACGTCTGGGCTCATGCTGACGGTTCTATCTCTGATATCGAGACCTTTGAACTGAAGGCTCATGAGCTTAGACTCCTCGTCTTGAGCGAGATTGAAGAGGCTTCACGTCCCAAGGCGCTCAGCTACTACGCTGCGGACGATGCATCTCTCGAAGGGTCCGCCAAAATTGTCGACTGCAGCAAGACCGAGTGCCTGCCAGTGAACAAGAAGATCGGAAACATCGGCGGCAAAGACACCAAAGTCACCTTCAAGTCAGTCAGCGCCCCTCGAGATGGAGAGGTGCTCGTGGGAATCGACTTTATCAACTACGACTATCGCCATACCATGTGGGACTGGGAATCTAACACCCGAAACATGACCATTGCTGTCAACAAAGGAGATTCCAAGCGTTGGGCTTTCCCAATCGCTGGTGGAGACTGGTTTGAGAGTGGCAGGCTGAACGTTGTGCTTGATGGTTTCGTTAAAGGAGACGGCAATACTGTCACTTTCACGCCATCATCGTCCTCTGGCTGGGCTCCTGATCTGGTTGGATTTGAGATATTCGAGTAACATGGCATACCAACTTCAGCTGGGCGGCTTCTCCAGTCAGTCCGGTGAGACGCCTGGAGCAGGGCCACTACTGTCCTATTTCCTTCTCACTTGCAGTCATTACCATCTTGTCATCAAGACAGCTCCCTCGTCATTAAAACCAATCCCAAGCTTCTTTCAAGTAAGCTTGGCTAAATAGCAATTGTCAGTTATAAATACTAGCATGACTGGCGAAAGGTTGAACCTACATGGGTGAAGTAGGCCACCCATACTGTTTCATTGTTTTGGCCAAGATGTGAAAGAGTGCAGTGCCTCTTGTTCGTTGCGGAGTTGAAAGAGGTCTCCCGCTAGGGCAATGGCCATGCAGGCAATACTAAAGAGCCATCAGTGATGCATATCCAAGATGGTGGTGCCAATGTGAACGTACATGTGAGCAGGGTTGACCTGACTGATTGACTCAGCGATCCCGCATATTATGTTGGAGTTGTTCTTAATCTCGCACTGAACGATTGTTAGACCTTCATCATCTCCTTCAATGGGAGTAGCCAACTTACATCAATCTTCTTTTTCGCCATCGTCTTGGCAGAGCCTATGTTGTGGAGAGAAGGATTATGTGAAAGGAGAAGGATTCGTGCGAGGTGGTAGTGTTGGAGCCCTCCCGCTACAGACTCGTTGTATACCCAGATCTTTGGGTACAGTTGTCCATTTGATGGTTGTGAGAGATAGATGGGCGTGAAAGAGTCTGGTTTTGAATGTGTCTAAGTTGTCAAGTCGTCAAGGAGTGCATCATATCGTGAGTCGTCCCTGTTGTTTCCGAAGCAGTACTCAACGATTTCAGAAAGCAGTAGAAGTATTTGATTGGCGGTGTTGACTGAGGTGAATCGGGGATGTCTGGATTCCATCCGGCATTGTTGGTATCAGAAAGGGCAGCTAAATGAAGGGGGATGGTTAGTCAAGATCTGGACGCATGTGGTGAAATAAAGGCAGTTTACTTTCCATTGTTTGCCCAAATCTGTGAAGCGAGGCTGTGTCCAGTTGGCCCCGTTCATGCATGGAATTTGCGGCATCTCGGTTGCGAACGGATGTTGGAGACCTATCCAAGCCAAATTGATGTCCCATGAATGGTGCATTGGAGCCCAAGTGCCGGGTGGATATCAAGGCCATGAGGTCAACGAGGCTCTGGTCGGCTAGGGCATGTTGGGCGAGCCCTTTGGAGAAGGCTTTGTCTGGATCCCCAAAGTCAAATGCAGGGCTCAGGTTGAAGATGAAATATCGGAATAACTCTGCTCTTTCTCTTTCTGTTGTATGCGTGTTTGAAGCTGCTGCGTATGGCGTGGTTTGAAGGGTGAGAAAGTCGTCGAGGTGAGGAAGATGGTCGTCACCCCAGGCGTAGCCCACTGATGGCTCGCTGGCAGTTTGCGGCGGCGGCTCACATGGATCATGAGGGGAACTATGAAGTAGTAGGGTCGTGTAGGTTAGTGCCCCTGGCTGTTGGGTATTGGCCAAGTTGGTGGTCAAAGGACTCAGTGGATGGGCGTGGGTGCCAGTTTCTTTCCGGTCGTGTGGTCGACACATCCCGCACATGGTTCGTTAGTTTATCCCTTCTTCGATTGAACCCCCTCTAATGTTGGTAGTTCTCGGGTTCCAACATTACCATCTTGAACGCATGTTTCTCCAAATATTTGAGCCCAGACTGTGGTGTCCAAGTCTGCATACGGTTAAGAGCGATTGATAGCAGATGTATGTGTCCTCCACTAAGCCCGAGAAATTCTAGCTAATGCAGGCGGAAAACAGAGGGCAGCACTGAATCACCTCCGGATGGCAATTGGCCTTGCGATTCATAACGTCTCTGTCGTTGGTGCAACCTTCATCGCACATCATGTTCTTTACGCGTGTAAGTATCAATGTTCGAGCATTCCACTAGATGTTGAGTTGACTCATTCAGGCGGTATTTATTTTAATGACGCTGCAGAAAGGCGAGAGGCACTCAGTTTCTTAGACGGAATGTCAATATCCATAGGATGGTCTATGGGCCGATTGCAGACCAAGCTGAACCAGGTGTGGTTCAAAAATGATAAATAATCCAAATACGCAAATTATGCCTGCCTATCGTCGTGTACTTGCTTAATCACTGAAATACATAGTGTATCAACATGTAGATGTTGTCCACCGCCTCATCATTCTCATCCAGCACAGAAGTAGATGCCTCCACTGCCCACTTATCCAAGCTCCTAACATGCAGATCCTTCCAAGTCGCAGTCGTACACTTGCCCAGAGCCTCCGTCTTGATGCTTCCATCATCAGGTCTGCTCACACCCTGGATCGACACCCCATTGACGAGCTTGCTGCTCTGCGAGACCCAGACAATGTCACGGACCTCAAGCTTGGCTTGCTGTCGTGACCAGAAAGGCAGTCGGTCCTTGAGATTACCCAGCTCCATTTTTGACGTTGTTTCTTCGCTGCCATTCTTCTTTGCAGCGATAAGCCTGGAGCTGAACCCATACCACTCGTTCACAAAGTCATTCTTTAGATCAAACATGGCCCAGAAGCCGTCTTGTGTTCCCTCAGTCTTGATAGCCTTGGAAGTGCTGCGCACGGCTTCGTTGGCAGCAGCCCGCAGCAGAGCGCCGCCTTCTTGAGCCGTGTACTGAAAGTGAATGAGAACGCCACTGATACTCTCATAGTCAAACTTGCGAATCTCGGTAGGAAGGTCGAGACGCCAAGTGGAAATGACACCAGCACCCTCAAACGGCATGTACTTGGGTCCAGAGAATGTCAGGTCAAAGACGCCAGTGTCCCCCGCGCCGCCGCTGATGGCAACTGCCGAAATGGGGATGTGATCAGTCCGGAAAGAGTCCTTGTCCTGTGCCATATACTCCGCAGCCTTTGAAGCAGACGTTGAGACACGGTAGCGATGGCTGGTCAACTGTAGCGTCGCGTTGATGTTGGTATGAGGTCCAACCACAGCTGGGATAGACACTGCAATGGACCGGATGCGACGCACGTAGTGACCAGGGAAGTCCATGTCGAAAAGAGACTCGCTGAGGGAGAAGCTGGCACTGCCGTTCAAACGGAGCGATAGTAGAGCGAGGGGGTCAATCTGTCTGAGGGAAATCGTCTTGGAAACCTCGAAATCGGGATCTTGAGCATCATAATGCGCTGTCTCGAGTCTCTTGAGGTCAGGGTGGAGATGGTCTGCAGCAAGCAATCCGTCATGAGAAGAGTCCCAGTAACCACCAGGACGGAGCAGAGAAATCTTGCGCCCCTGCTCGAAAGACAAGGAGCTCTCTGCTTTGCGCGCAGTGTAGAGAGCCAGAATGTAGGCGTGATAGTAAAGACTCCTTAGGCTCTTCTCCATCCACGAGTATAGTTGCTTGTTGGTGTACTTGGTGCGGTACCACTTCTCAGCTTGAATGGCGTCCTCAATCTCGGCATGTTGCATCTTGATCTCGTGTTGTGCAGACTGGACCCTGATTTTCTGCATCTCGATCTGCTTGTCGATCGACTTGATCTCTCTTCCATGAATATTGGCCTGTATTCTGCGATCCTGAAGTTGCCGGACGAGTTGAGCCTTGCGAGAAGCCTGGCCAGCTTCATCACCAGACATCATGGCCATCATCTTGAGATAAGTTGAGCCGGCAGAAGTCATCATGGCAATGTTCTGGCCACCGACGGTGACACTTGCTCCAACACCCATGGGCGCTCCCATCGTCTCAATCTCGGGGATGGCACAAAGAGGACCGACCAAGCCGTCAATACCAGCAGCGACCGTGTTGAGAAGACTGGCCGCAGTCGTCATGTCCATTTCCATCTTTTCATAAGACGACATTCGCAGATCGTCCTTGGTCGGAGTATCAATGTTCTGCGCAATGTCTTCCCAGTTGCTTGTGGAAGTGGGGATGATCGACTCAGGCTCGCCGATGAGAGCGAGGTAGAACTTGAGTTGCGAAACTTGGGACTCTCGGTTGACGAGGAGAGAGTCAATTGGTTGCTGTGCCTCCTTCAGCTGCAAGTTCTTGATATCGAGCATCATCTTCTGGACCGCGACGGCGTGTCGCTGACGAAGGGCACTGAAAGACTCGTTCTCTTTTCTCTCGGTAGCGGCGAGAAGGCGCTCTCCCAGGGACCGCAATTCGCTACACAAGTCTAGAGCTCGATGGAGGAGAAATTCAAATCGTTGGCGTGGGAGAGGACTGTTTTGATCACCCAAGGCAACGGAGATAGCCTCGGACATGCCCATGCCCAGTGTCATTAGCCCGTCCGGGTCAATGAGAGGTTCAATGAGAGCGTATGTCACTGGCCGTCCTTGAATATCGAGCGAATTGCGAATGTTGTAAAGACGCTCATTCAGAAGGCTGCGAAGCTGCTTGAACTTGGGATTCAGGGGTACACAGAAGTACGTGGTTCGAAGATAGCAGACCCTCTGTTCTCCTTTAGGATCCGCGTCTAGCTGTTGCTGCGTTCCCTTCTTTAGTTGCGAGGAGAAAGGGAGTCCAAGCTCGAGTTGAGCGTCTTCCTGACTTAGATTGGCAAATGTCCGGGGCTTCTTGTTGCCGAGCTTAGGGACCTTGGGTGGCTCGGGTCCAAGGATGTGTCCGGCCTCGACGTAACGTTGGATAGCAAGAGGGAGGCTCTCTAGAGTGCCCTGGCGGAAATGTGCGTCTCCGGCAGCAATCAGAATCTCGGCATACTTCATGACGATCCATTTCATGTATGCCTCTGGTCGTCCTCTCGCAGTAGCATGCACGAGGGCTCCATGGGATCTCCTCTCCATGATCGCCAGGTTGAAGTTGCTATCCTTTGCTAAATCACCAAGCTTGATATCCACTTTCTGCCTCTTCTGAATCGAGATAGCAATGCCCTGGAATGGAGGGAACTTCCAACACGATTGCGCGAATGTCCAGTGGAGTGGACTGTTGGGGTTGTCATGTCGATAGAAACAGGTCTCTGAGCTGGGATCAAACACCAAACGGGCGACTTGAAGGGCTTCATCAAACTGCTGAGTGGCAAAGAAGCGATCCACAGCCAAGAGAACAGAGTGCAGGCCGATCTCCCAGTTGTACAGAGCTGTGGGCTGAGAAAGCTCGTGATACGTGGCAGAACCCGGAGTTCTGGGCGTGTCTGGTTGGCCATCCGTATCTGCTCCAAATGTGATTGCCATGGATTTTGTGTCTCTGCGTTGTTTTTCGTTGATGGCACGATCACCAAGAACTTTGTAGATACGCTTCACAGGATCAACCCGGCTGGAAGCAGCCTCCATCAGCTTGTGGGAGAAGCTGTGATCCAATTCGACAAGCTTCATCAAAGTGTCGAGATCGCCGGTTCCCCACCAAGTGTAGGTTGGAAACAAAGGCTTCATGGGAAGAGTGAAATGGGTGGTGCTTGTTCCATCCATTCGTTTTGTGCCGACGGCGAGTGCAAATGGGTCGCTTTGACTGTTGTATGATAGCGTCCAGGTGGTGACATTTCTCTTCTTCGGGTAGGGTACACTGGCATCTAGCTTCTCAAGTCCTCTCGGAAACCAGAGAAGTGGTTTGGCGAACTTGGTAACCTTTGACATATTGTTGATAGTCTCGTCCACGCTCCGCGCTGTTGCATTCTCGGAAGAAAGTTGTTGGAAAGTGCCATTGAAGATTTCGAACTGGGGAGGGCAGTTCACAATATCGCTTTGGGAGAGGGCAACCATTTGATCTTCGCAGAATTGAAACCCTCCAAGCTTGATGAGAGCTGGACTTGGATTCTGTATCCTGTGGCTACCGGGCGGAGGTCGGTTACAGCCGATGAGCAGCGTCACTTTGCCAGGGAAGATTTCCGGGTCGAATCGGGGCTCGAATCGAATTTCGTTGGGAGGAGGTAGATAGTCATCCACCCTGACACTTCCAGTGGCCACTCGCTTAGGAGACCAGGCACCATGAATGAGCTCTGTCCATCCCATGGTGATCTCCCAGATCTTCTGTGGCTTGACTGACGCGGCGTTTGTCCTGGCAAGCTCTCCAAACTCCCTGTTTTCGTAGTCTGCCGGCTTCTCTGTCCCTGGAGGGGATGTCTTGGCCACACTATGAGGAATAAACAGGTACAGTCTGCCGCCAATGATGACTGGGATCAGCTGTGTGCCAGTTGTGTTGAGACGCTTGCCCTGTCACTCAGTTTCCATCGTTGGGATGTCGATATCGATCTTGGTCCACGGTCTCCAGATCCCTCCAGTGGTATCAGGCCGAATGAGAGTTAAAGTGCGATAGTAGAAGGTGTGCGGTGCGGAACGAGTACTACCAAAGAAGTGGTAAATCTCGGTACCTCTCTCCGGGTCAGAGGCTGCCAAGTTGACTGTGCAGATTGTCTATGGCGAGGACGCTCCGTAGGCATCTGATCAGAACCTCAACGGCCAGGCCTGGACCATCAGAGATCAATCTGGTAAATACGTCAATAATCGTTTTGACATTCGTGGGCGTTGCGTCGAGAAGACTTTTTCTCCAGAAAAAGAGTACAAACTCTTGCTGGACTGGAACACAAGTCCATCGATACTGGACGGCATGTGCGAGGCACGATCATACACACACAAGGCCCAGTTTGACAATTTCGACCAGGCATTGGAGGAGGAGGACCCAGCAGGAAACCGAACCTTCAGGGAGTTTGCCCTCTCCGGCCAAGTCAAGCGGGTCACTCACCAGCATGTCGATATTCCGGGTAGACGGGTGTATCTCCAAGACTCGACTTACTCAGCTGATGGTCTTCTACTGAAGACGATCCATGGAAATCATACTTCAACTGAGTTCCGATACGACGAGCTTTCAAGGCAACTCATCTCTCAGAAGACGGCCAGCAACGATGGAGGCCGAGTAACTGTTCTTGAAGACCTGACACACGCCTATGACTGCGTGGGCCGCTGCATACACACCTACGACGCGTCTGAGCAAACAAAGTATTTCCAAAATACGAGGATCGAGCCCAAGCGCGAGTACACCTATGACGCCATTGGGCAGTTGATATCCGCGTCTGGGAGAGCCCTTCTTCCGAGCACTGGCATTCTTAGCCCATACAATGCGACAACTGGAATGAGCCCCACCAAAGGCGTCGCCGACAGCCAACAGGTTTACCAGTATCTTGAGTCGTACGAGTACGATCTCGCGGGAAACATTGAGAAAATGACCCATGCTGCTGTCAATCAACCGAAGGCTTCTCAGTGGACGCGCCGCTACTTGTACGATTCTCCAAGCCGTTTCATGACCGACTCCGAAGTCCAGATGAGCAATCGCTTGACTGGTACTGTATCTGGATCTCTGTCGGAGGAGTACGGCTACTCTGGCGATGGAGGCCAGGTGGGTTGTATGACAAATCTGCCTCAGTATTCTCAGCTGAGCTGGAATTTCGAGAACTTGTTGGGGTCGTCCTCTACGCAATGGACCAAGGACGATACCCCTCAGACAACTTACTACGTCTACGACTATTCTGGAAAGAGAGTTCGAAAGGTGACAGAGAGTTTTGCCAAAGCTGGGTCTCCTACACGCAAGGAGAGAGACACTCTTTATCTTGACGGGCTCGAGATTTAGCTCAAGTTTGTCGCGAATGACATGTCTCAGCGCAAGATCACCCATGTCACGGGTCACGAACTCCTCGCCCTCGTTGAGAGCGCAACTGGCGAAAAAACGTTGCCAAGATACCAAACTGGTGACAACATGGAACTCGATGATGAGGGCCAACTGATCTCGTATGAGGAGTACTCGCCCTTTGGTGCGGTCACCTACTCATCGATGCACCAAGAAGTCAAGGCCTCTCGTGAGTATCGTTTCCAGCGGTACAAACATGACAGAGAAACTGGACTCTATCACTGCGGCGCACGATACTATTGCCCATGGCTGGGGCGATGGACATCGCCTGATCCATCAGGAGATATCGATGGACCGAATCTGTACCAATATGTCAACAATGATCCTATCAATTTTGATGATCATTCAGGCCGCAGCAGAAGAGGAATATCCGCACCCCGAGATATCAGAGAAAAGACTCCCAACACAGAGATCACGTTTCTTGGAAGCAAAGCGAAACCCATACGCCGCGCCGTTGACAGCCGGGATGCCCCACCATCCGATAGCTTCATCACTTCTACCAGGAAATACGTCCAATTCGGCGGATACCAAAATCCAAGGCAGAAGAAACAAGCCGGCATTGTGAGCAACGTCCCACAAGGCGGGCTGAATATGCTGGGGGTGCAGGGCGAGAAACTAAGAGAGGTGGCCTATGATTTAAACCAGGAAGTCGCCTACCTGAAAAACGAGTACGCCTACCACAATCAGCAGTTCGACCGGCAAGCGCATGGGCTGTATGAGTCCCTGAGAACGGAGCTGCCGAAGTACGATCCAAAAACACGAGAAAGTGTCAGCAAGCACTGTGAATCACTGGCCAAGGCACTCAAAAACCTCTTTCATGGTGAAGGTACATCAAAGACACCGTCAGTAAGGTTCTGGTCCATGAAAGGCTTCACGTACGAGTTCAGCGAGCTTGCCCGCGCCCTTGAGAACAAACACCCGGTGGACAACGAGGGCCACGGCGTCCTGTGGGCCAGTGGATTGGACATGTTGAAATATCACGAGGGTAACGCAAGGAATACGGCTCCGATACTGGAGAGTACCAGTAAGAAAGCTACCAAGGCAAATCACAGGGTAGTCAAGGCAGTTGGCAACGTATTTATGCCTGTGGGGCGAACGGCCCTTAGTGGACAACGAGAGGGAATCGGCTTCATGTCGAACCTGCAACAATCCAAGATTCCAAGGGCACCGAGAGGATCCAGCATGGGGGGGCAGGTGAATGATATTTCATTTGTGAGCTTCTTGGGAAATTCGAGAGGCAGAGGTCGTTGAAATACAGAGCAAGTGTATGGTGGATGAGTGGGTGGTGGCAGTTGGCGAGGTGTGATTTCCAGACTTGATAGTGAGCAATTTGTCATTCTGTGTGCTGTTCACTGTCTTGTCGTTCTCATACTGAAACTTTGTTGATAAATCCCCAATTCAATACCTCTTAGGTGTCTACTTGGTCCAGGGTAAGACCTCCGACAAGTTGTGTTCGTATAGAAGAGCGGCGTAGTCTCTTGCGAGACAGGAATGCCCATCAATTCAAAATGTAAGCATTCGGCCAAGACGCATTGTCAAACTGAAAAATGAAAGCAATTCGAAACTGCTCCCAATTGAGGACTCTTCTGCGAGCCTGAATGTTTGAATGTTTGCCTCTCAATTCAGCTGAGGCCATTCACATAACCGCAAACCATCATGTGCAGCAAATTCCAAGTCCACCTAATTTACTTCTCCCCTCATTCCCACCCTACGCAGGGAGACAGACAAGCCATCATTCTCCCAGAGTTGCAGCCACCAACCAAATCCCTGCGTTGGAAATAACCCTACAATCCGTTGAAAAGCTGGGCATGGGACGTCGGCAGACATGTCGCCGAGCCGTAAAACACCTGGAGTCTCTGCGATTGGATGAGATTTCGGATCTAGCCCGATAGTCCGAGACATTGGGCTCACTCTCTCCCTTCTTTGCCTGCTGCAGACTCGTATCGGTGAGATCTAATCAGCCTAGCTGAATATGCAGACTCCTGAAACTGTATCACGGCTAAATTATCACAGACACGAGACCAACCTCTCATGACAATCCTTCATTATGCTTACCCGTTAGCTTATCCCTTAAGTTGTCTGTGGCTGCATCGCATTGCTTATCCCAATACCCGAGGTCAGCCCAGTGGTCAGAGGTTGAGACATTCTCAAGGGAGACCGTCTAGACAAGCACCTCTGGCAGAGCCAGCCTGGCCCTATGTGGCGGTATGGCATCTTAATCCGGGGAAATATCGTATTCTGTCAATTCCAGGGATGTTCCCCAGATTCCCGAGGCACCCTTCCCTTTCTTGGCATAGGCGTTGACAGTCCCGCCTCAACCTGCGAGATCCGAGTATAAGAAGGGCCGCGATGGTCCGTTCAAACCGAAATTCTTCATCAGCATCAATCAGCTTCCACTCATTCACAAGCCGATTGTGTCTGCCACTCGTTTAGGTTCGACTTTGTTTTTTTCTCGTTTTATCCCACTTTGTCACTCCTTGTCTGAAAGCACAATCACAACATAACTACAACATCAAGATGAGATACTCGTTCGCCTTCACCGGTCTTGTGACCGTGGCCTTCAGCTCTGGTGTTCTGGCCCAGACTACCGAGCCCGTTGAGACCATCGACCCGGTTCCCACCTCTGAGCCCGTCGTTCCCCCTACCACCGTTGTTCCTACCTCCGTTGTTCCTACCAGCTCGGTCGCCCCATTGCCGCTGCCCACCGACCCCTGCCTGGCGGACTGCAACAAGAAGCACGATGCTTGCAACAGCGCTCCCGGTGCCAACCACGCTTCTTGCGCTTCTGACTACGCTCAGTGTCTTGGCTACAACCCATACGCCGACACTGGCTTTGTTGAGCCCACTGCTTGCTCCAAGAGCATGACCACCGTCCCCGTCCCCCAGAAGACCGAGTCCCCCGAGGTCTGCTGTGTCACTTGTACCACCACCTACAAGGCCTGCTGTGACGCTGCTGGCGGTATCATCGACCACTGCAAGATCGAGTACACCACTTGCCTGGGTTACAACCCCTTCGACATCATCCCCTGGGTTGAGCCTACCGTGTGCAAGCACAACGAGCCCAAGCCCCCCAAGCCCACCGGAACCCCTGAGGAGTGCTGCATCCAGTGCACCACTGTCTATGACTCTTGCTGTGCCGCCGACGGTGCCATCATCGAGAACTGCAAGGCCGAGTACACCATCTGCCTGGGCTACAACCCCTGGGATATTGTCCCCTGGGAGAAGCCGATTGTCTGCAAGCACGGTGACAAGCCTTACCCTCCTCCCAAGGACGGTGACCACAAGGACGGCAAGATCATCGTTGGCCCCCCTACTAAGCAGCCTTCTGGAACTCCTGAGGAGTGCTGTGTGACTTGCACTACCACTTATAAGGCTTGCTGCGACGCTGCTGGTGATGTCATTGACCACTGCAAGGTTGAGTATACTACCTGCCTCGGATACAACCCCTTCGACATCATCCCTTGGGTCGAGCCTACTGTCTGCAAGCACGGCGACTCTACTGGTACCAAGAAGGGTGGCGACAGCAAGGACAACGGCGGCAAGATCATCAGCGGCCCTCCCACTTCTCAGACCGGCACTAAGCCCAACACTGGCAAGAAGGGTACCCCCGAGGAGTGCTGCATCGAGTGCACCGCCATCTACAAGAAGTGCTGCGATGAGGCCGGCGACATCATTGACCACTGCAAGGTTGCCTACACCTCTTGCCTGGGCTACAGCCCCTTCGAGGTTGTCCCCTGGGTTGAGCCCACCGTCTGCAAGCACCCCGACGACGATGTTGTCATTGTCAGCGGCGGTGAGAACCTCCGACCTGCCCTGGCTCTCCTTGCCCTGGGTGCCATTGCTCTTCTCTGTAAGTCCCCGACTCTCTCACAGATTTACTCAGCTGCTAACCACATATCCAGAAATGAGCCCAGCTGGCGACCCAAGCAGTCGCAGTCTTCTTCCCTTCTTCTTCTGCTGACCCTCTTACCACTTCGACTCTTCTTTGTTGCCCCGGGGTGATCCCTGCAGTTGTGTGTGCCTTTCTCAGGCGGGGACAAAAAACTCTTTTACATTCTTATGAATCTCATGCTTTATGGACTTTGCCATTCTCTTGGCGGGAAAACTTTTGTGCTGAACGACACGTATGTAATTACAGCTATGATTGGATCGAGCCCTAGCCGGGTGACGGTACTGGAACCTTGGGGCAGCTTAGCTTTAATGTATCGAATAATTCGCTTCACACTCAGTATGCAGTTGGCTTGACCGCTTTGTGATTGTGCTTTGTGTCTCGTCTTAACTGAGCCTGCTATAAGTCTATCCTACAATGTGTCAGACCGCAACTTATTAAGGGGCAAGCAGCCAAACTTAACTGCTGTTCTCAGCCTGACTTCTTACTAACCGGTTTCAAGGTAAAATGATGCATGAAACAGATATATCCAATCCTTGGCGGAACATCCCCCGTCGTCTCCAATAGAACATGACCCCAGATTAATCCACCAACCATCCACCATCCCCGCAAACTCAATGCATTGAGCTCGCCTGGATACCGGCATTTGACTTGAAACGTCTGAAACCAGGCTCGGAAGACGTGGCTCCGGGGGAACCGAATGATCTTCAAGGCTAAACTCGTTGCTACCTCGTATTAATCCGGCTGGAAATTGCTATTCTCCACCAATCGCGTTTAAAGTTTGAACGTTGTACGTAAATGGGACGGGTTTCTAGAAGACAGCAATGGGAACTTATAAAGAGCTGGATGACTTGATCAATGATGGTTATTGGACCAGACTACTATCGACTTTGTATGAGTAGCCAAGATGAAGTTGCTTGCCACCTTGAGTTTTGTTACTGCGGCTTTTGCTGCCAGCCGAACCTCTGCACCTAGCGGATGTTTGACTGTGCGAAAGTCCCCGTCCAGTGGCCAATACGGCACTATCCAAGCTGCCGTCAACGCCCTCTCCACCAGTGCGAGTGGCTCTCAATGCATCTTCATCGACCAGGGCACCTACAACGAGCAAGTCCTCGTGCCCAAGCGCTCAGCTCAGCTGTCCATCTACGGATACACTGCCGACACCAGCAGCTACAGCGGAAACAAGGTCACCATCACCGCCAAGAAGAGCCAGGCTGATGGTCTCAACAACGACGAGAGCGCCACTCTCCGCGTCAAGTCCCCCAACTTCAAGCTGTACAATGTCAATGTTGCCAACACGTACGGCAAGGGCAGCCAGGCTGTCGCCTTGAGCGCCTACGCTGACAGCGGATACTACGGATGTGCCCTCACTGGATACCAGGACACTCTTCTCAGCAACGAGGGTTACCAGCTGTACTCCAAGTGCCTGATTCAGGGTGCCACTGACTTCATCTTTGGTCAGAAGGCCTCGAGCTGGTTTGAGAAGTGCGACCTTCGCGTCGTCAGCGCTTCGCTTGGCTACATCACAGGTAAGAAAGAAGCGGAGCATCACAAATACTCGCGTACTAACCACCCCAATAGCCAACGGCCGTGACTCTTCTTCTAACCCTTCCTACTACGTCTTTAACAACTGCAACATCGCGGCAGCCTCTGGCAACTCCGTCTCCAACGGCGCGTACTACCTGGGCCGTCCCTGGAGAGAGTATGCCCGCGTCGTCTTCCAGAAGACGAGCATGACCTCTGTCATCAACGCTGCCGGATGGAAGGTGTGGAACACCGGCGACGAGCGCACCAGCAACGTCATCTTTGGAGAGTACAGCAACACTGGTGCTGGAGCTTCGGGCACGCGAGCTTCTTTCTACACTAAGCTTTCTTCGGCAGTGTCTATCTCGACTGTCCTGACGGGCAGCTACGCCTCCAAGGGCTACTATGATGCCTCTTACATGTAAAGAGTATCTGATGCAGAATGCGCCTTGCACTGCGTGTGAGGCAGTTGGCAAAAGGGAGACGCGACGCTGATTCGCAGGTGATTTCACAAGTACATATTCATGGCGCGATTTCGCCAGAAATACGAATATTCTTTCTCGTTTCAAGGTTCTCTGTGATGAATAGTACGCATTTACTGGCCCCATATTACGCCTTATCAACTAGCATTGCGTGATCTTGGATCCGGCCTTTGCGGAGCCGACTTTCCAGGGTTTCATCCGCTCGATGAGATGGCATTAACACTCAGCAATTGCTGCGCTTTATTCTGCATGCATCCTATTGAATCAACACCGAAAATCTCGTTTCAACCGTTCTTTAAACTTTAGCGATCCCTTACATCTTCGTTGCCATCAATGTCCCTCCACAGCGCCAATTCCGAGACATCACCGACAGTGAACTCGCATCAAGATGGCTCCAGCAAACCCAGCGCGCTAGCATGCACCGAATGTCGCCGAAAGCACGTCAAATGCGATGCCGGTTCTCCTCAATGCATACGCTGTCAGACTCAGGGACTGCGATGTCGCTATGAGCCATCGCGACGAGGCCTAAAGCGACGAAAGCTTCACCATTTTGCTTCACGTTCTCCAGCAGACTTGTCAACGGTGGGGGCGTCAACGGATTCAACTCTGAGAGCTGGTCGGCGAGAGCCTGAGCAAATCGTCTGGGATTCCGCCGATCCTCACAGTGCTCTCACAGACTTCCAACCCTCCGTCGATGGAAATGATTACCCGTGGAGTGAGCCAAGCCTTGGAGAATGTCTTTTACAAAGCGCGCAGACCGCTGGTGATGAGACTGAGCCGGTGGAGGACGACACTCTTCTCATCAATCTTTTCTACACAAATTTCTTTCGAGCACATCCCTTCCTGGTGCCTCGAGCGCTCTACACGTTACAGAACTATCCTCCATACATGAAATTGGTCATTCATCTCATCGGCTGCCATTATTCCGGAACGATATGTAGCGAGACGATGCAAGGCCTGGCAGACGATGCACTAAAGAAGGCATGGGACCGAGGAGAGCGCAACTTTGTGCTGGTCCAGGCTCTTCTACTCTTTTCCATGATCCTTCATGCGCGCTGCGTATACGACAGATCCCGCTCAAGCCTCTCTGAAGCTATCTCTCTCGCCCTGGACCTCAACATGCACCGCAAATCATTCAGTGTCACCCACTCGGCTGGATCTCCAGTCGTGGAAGAAAGCATTAGGAGAACTTGGTGGGAGCTCTACATCACAGACGGCTTCATGGCCGCGCTCGACCACAAGCCTAACTTTCGATGCAATTCGGTCAAATCAGACATGCCTCTTCCATGTGAAGAATTTCTATACTCCGGGGAACCGCTGTTATTCGAACCTTCGACGCTTGAACAATTTGAGTCGAGGATATACACCAATGACGACCTCCCCTTTTCGTCTTTCGCGTACCGCATAGAGGCTGCCCAGCTCTTCGCTCGCGCGCTGTCGATAGCCTCGACTCATGAAGTCCATCGTGACCAGATCCAAAATGTCGACAATCTCTTGGCTGCCTGGCCGCATCACCTGGGTGTCGGTAAAGCAGAGCCTGTGGATTCTACAGGGGGCGTGGATCATACGCTCCTCCAAGCACACGCTGTCGCCGAGTACACGACCATGTACCTCCACTTTCCCCGAAGTGATCTTGTAGGTGTCATCGCAGCGGCCTCGGGAATAAAGTCTAGCCTGGATCTATTACCGACCTACTCAAGGTCGATGCATGGTATCAAAGCAGTCGAGGCTGCCAAGCGCTTCATCGATCTGGTTGGTCTAGAATCATCAGCCCTCAAACACAGTCCCTTGATGCTCAATGGGTTGCTTCTCAGCTGCACCATTCAACTATCCGCTTCTTCACTACGCCCATCTCGATATTCCGGCCAATTCCACAGTCGTCTGTGCCTGAGTCTCGGCATACTAAAAACACTGTATCCGGTTTGGGCACTGGCTCGAGAGGTTTCGGATGGCATCAGGTCAATGGCTAACCAGGCCTTGCCCAGGAAGAAAGACATGGCATCAGATTCAGCTTTGTCTCTCGTTGATAGTGGGATTAATGTGAGCTCCCTGGCAGAGGTGGACATGGCATTCTCTTGGATGGATTTTCCACCGCAGTTACCGGCGATGTCGGAGCAAGACGAGCAGAATCCAGGCAGTTAGTAAGCGGAAACAACAAGAAAGAAAATGCCGATTATATTCTCAATTACCCACTTAGTTGACGATCATACATTGCAAGAACGTTGGGGACGAACGGAGCTGCCCTCGCTACTCCATGTCATGCTCTCGGCATCTGCGGACATCTATCATACCGGATCCTCTTGGATGGCTCTTGATTCCCATTTTCTTTGAGTTTACCAGGTATAAGAGTGAATACGAGCGTGACGAATCCTCCCGAGTTACCCGGTGGTTTGGAACTGAAGTCCGAGATAATTTTAGCCATGAACTCTAAACACCGTCACGGGCCACAACACGAACCCACAAATCCGAATGTATGGAAATTAAGGGACTATTGCAGGGTTCTTTTGTCCTCATATGGACACGGCCAGGATTTTCTACACCGGTAGTGACGTGCGGGATGTTGACAGCGGGAACTTGTCTTGTCGCCGAGAATTGACTGACGGACAACGTGCCATGGAAGACATCGGTCCTAGTTGTGCATAGGTAGAAACGACTATATATGCAGCAACCTGCTTGGCAACGCCAAGTCTTGTGAAACCAAACAGTTTTCAACTATTGGTCACTCGTCTTTCAATATTCATACATCTGTGCACACGATGAGGCTTCAGCTTCTCAGTAACGTGCTCTTACTGTGTAGCACGCTTGTCAATGCCCTAGACCTTGCCACAGCGAAGGCCAAGGGTATCATTCCGAGACGTCTACAGTCTCACGACAAGACTCGACAGCACCCTCGAGATGTACAGCACACAGTGAGCTACATCTGGAACGGGGGTGAAGTCGCCGGACCACGCTTTGCCTCGGTAACGGCGGAGGTTGTCATCCCAAACATCACATTTCCCTATGGCTACAACTCCACCGCATACTACAGCTCGTCCGTCTGGGTCGGTATCGGTGGTGACCAAAACAGGTGCGATGATCCTGCAAGGGTCTACAATGGAGGAATCATCCAGGGAGGCTACTACTACCTATACGATAAAGAGGGTGATTTTGGTGTCTTTGCATTCTATGAATGGTGGCCCAACCCGCCCATCTTTTTGGATGACACCCAGGGTATCTTGACCGATATTGGGGATCATGTGCGCATGACGGTGACACAAAAGGACAACACTACGGGCACTTTTACTTGGGAGAATTTCACCCAAAACAGGAAGTGAGAAATCCCCTCGTCGTGCTCTTCCTCTGTAGCTAACCTTGCTTCCAGATTCGATATTGACCTAACCGCACCGGCCAACGGCACTCTTTGCACGAACCACGCAGAGTGGATTGTCGAGAGCTTTATGACACCTCAAGACCCCGACTCTTACTTTCCTGATTTTGGAGAGCTCACATTTCACAAGGTCAAGGCGGTTTCGGAACAGGGCAAGACGGCATCGCTGGCTGATGGTTATATCATCGCTGCTGAGCCGAAGCTAGGCAGTGGTAGGCAGTTGACGAGCTGTGAGATGGTGGATTCGGAAACTACCACGTGCAAGTGGCTTGGATATAAGGGCATATTTGACTAGACAGGTAGACGTTTGTGGTGTCATGTAACACAGTCATATTCTTATTTGAACCACCTTCGGCATCTCCGTAGTCACCGAACTCTTGCCATCACAAAAACATTTTACGTCTAGAATCAAGTCCGAAGCAAGCTAGTCTAGAAAGGATTCAGGTCCCCGACACCACAGCTATAAAGCAACGCAAGACGCCGTCTTCAGGTACCAGACAGCAACTCATCATTTCGAAGCAGGATTGCACCATCGCCCTTTCCTGGGAGCCCTTACTAGCACAAGCTACAGTATTCCTATCAGCTTATCTCTTTCAAAAACCATTCGCCTCCGGCACTTCGATCCGAGTGTACCCACTCCGGAGCCGCATGGCGGAGCCGCGTCCGAACCCATCGCATCAACGGCCTTTGCCACAGTGAAGACAATTTTTAGTTTCATCAGAAAGGGATCATGTCGAAACATATCAAAAATTCCCTTTGGATGACTTTATGTTAAAGTGGTGTAGACATTTGTGGGAGAAAACGCGTATTAATATGGTCACTGGAAGAGTCAGAGGAGCGAGCAATCGTATTATAAACCGACCTAACACTTCATATCACCAGGTCACCATTATTAGGCCCAGAAAAAGACCTAGAATCCCTCTTCAAGGTTCGCTCACAATTAGAGTTTCTTAACAGTCGACCGTCAGTCGATAGTTCGACCACGTGTGAAGCGAAACCGCAAACCAACAAGTTCACATCGGGCAGCACCATGGCCCAGAATAAGAACGCACGGATAACTCGATCATTCCACTAGAGAAGATATACCCACTAACCCAAAGGAGTCGATGGTCGCCGGCGAATCGGTGACAGCTTTTTCTCACGTATCCTCTTTCGTCCAGAAGACGCCGACAACACCTCACCGAGCACGTCAGAGTCTTACTTGAAGAGATCCGTATTTAAGACAAAGCAAAGACGCGCCAAGATGGATCTCCAGTTCGATGCAACAGCAGGACAGATTCTCCACCAGAAAGCAACGCCTTGAACATTCCTGCACGATGAGCGACGAGAAGCACCCCATCCCAGCTGTGGATGCGAGCTCCAGCAGTTCGCTGCATGACGGGAATGTCATCTCCAACAAGGCTGCTGATGAGACCTTGGAGCTCATTGAGCAGTATGGAAATGATGTTGGTGAGCTGACACCCGAGGGGGAGAAGAAGCTGAAGCGCAAGCTTTACATCCACGTCCTGCTCCTTGTCACATTCATTGACTTTATGCTCTATGCAAGTACATCTCGAATATCTAGAGCGAGCCTGAATTCGGTTACTGACAATGCATGAAACAGGTGGACAAGTCAACCTTGGGCCAGGCTACTCTCCTGGGTCTCTTCGAGGATACTGGCCTCAACAATGCCGAGTATAACAATTTGAACTCGCTTTTCTACACCGGTGAGACTCAAACACCAAATCTTGAATCGCGTTTGTGATAGGTTCTAACCATGTATCAGGCTACATCCTCGGTCAGGTCCCTGGACAGCTTCTTATCCAAAAGCTCCGACTCCGCACCTACATCTCCGGCACAATCTTCTGCTGGGCCGTGGTCGTCCTCTTGCACTGCGTCGCCAAGAGTTATGGAGCCCTCATCCCTCTTCGCTTCTTCCTCGGATTTGTCGAGTCCTCAGTAATCCCAGCTCTCGAGATCACAATGGCCATGTTCTTCACTCCCCAGGAGCTTCTACACGTCCAGCCCTTATTCTACATCTCGTGCATCGGCTCGCCCATGTTCACTGGATTGGTCTCTTATGGCTTGCTCTTCAGCAAGGTCAGCACCAGCCCTTGGAAGTTCTTTATGATCATCACAGGTGGCATTTCTCTGGTTCTTTCCGTCATCACATGGTTCGCGTACCCGAACAACCCCGCAACAGCCTGGTTCTTAAGCACCGAGCAAAAGGTTCATGCCATTCGTCGAGTCCACGACTCGACTCGAAGCTCTATTGAACAAAAGACGTTCAAGAAGTACCAATTCTACGAAGCCTTGAAGGATCCCGTTTCTTGGCTATTTGCCGGTTCGGGCTTCACTCTGATGCTGGCCAACAACCTCCCCTATCAACAGAGTCTGCTTTTCCTCGACCTCGGCGTTTCTCCCCTGGGATCTACTTTGGTCTGGGTTGCCTCTGGCGGCTTCGCCATTCTTGCCTGTATTACGGCGTCACTCCTCATCCGGTTCTTCCCCAACTACAGCGCCTGGTGGGCAGCGCTTTGGTGCATCCCCTGTATCGCAAGCAGTATTGGCATGGTGACAATTCCTTGGCACAAGACAATCGCACTCCTGGCTTGTTTGATCCTCCCGCCGAACTGCTTCGCGCAGACCTGGATCATCTCCCTCGGCTGGCTTTCCTCCAGCTGTGCCGGTCATACCAAGCGTCTCACTCGCAACGCCATGTTCATGATTCTCTACGGCATCTCCAACATTATTTCGCCACAGCTCTGGAAGACTGGAGGATACCGATACTACGGCGCCTGGGCCACGCAGATTGTCGCCAGTTTCACGCTGACGCCTATTCTGTTGCTCGCTATTCGATTCATCTTGGTTAAGCGGAACAAGGAGCGCCGACAGTGGATTGCCGAACAGGCTGCCCTTGGCAACCATGGAGAGGGCTATGTTGAGCAGGTGGTGGGTGATGAGACGGTCAAGGTCAAGGTTGACGTTTCGATGCTTGATCTGACTGATCTGGAGAACAAGTTCTTTATTTACCCTCTCTAAGCTTGGTTGAGTTAGTAATTAGGCCAAATGTAGTAAATCTCGCTATAATATTATAGGATCTGGTAGTTAATCGCAAGGAATTTCCTTTCTCGATCAAGTGTGCTATTCCATGAGTCCTGTAGATGAACTGATGGCAGATGGAGTGCCGTAATATGTCACTACGCCTTCAACTCAGCTTAGACTAAGGGCTTTTCTTCCCTTGTGCCACAGGTTCCATAGTAGCCCCTGTCATGTGGCCGACGGTCCGAAGTTGGGCCTCAACGCGTTCAACGCCGAGTGGCAAGGAGCAGCCAAGTAGGTAGGTAATTAACATATCATCCGAGATTTATCAGATCTCTGATTAAATCCAACCCCAGTTATATCTACCCTGTGTCCTTTCAGATTATCACTCCTCTTGCGTAACAGCAGTGTGGGGGATCACGTCGGGCCAACCTTCGGCGGCCGGCGGCCACTTGTTCAACGACATGATTACCAACACCGGCTTTAAGTCCCCAATTAAACCCAGAAAACCCGTTAGATCATGCGAGCAAATCTTGGCAAGGATTCTCGGCAGAGAAGGTGTTCACGCGAGATGAAATCTTAGCCTCCGCCCTTGGTTGACATCCCCATAGACCCACTTCCGCCCAACTTGTACATCCGCCTTAGCACGACAAGTATGAAGACTAGCGAGCTCAAGCCTTGTTCAGCAAGGGCGGAAAACTCGAGTTGGTGGAAAAGTGAAGTTCATGCGCTCTTGGGGCTTTTATGCTCAATAAAATCCTTCCTCGAGGCGAGCTGCAGCCACAAAAGCCTCCAAGCCTTTCTCGAAGACAGCTAGAACGCGCATCATCTTGGCATCTCACAGACCTCACGACAACGAAGATAAGAAACCACGGGGTTATTGCGGGGTCCCGCCATATTCTCCGGGGTACAAAGGGGAGAACAGGGACTCAGAAAGCAATTCATTATATAACGGTTATTCAACTCATGTCATCGCGGCTCCACCAATCTTCGCCCTAACACGACAAGAGGGTTCGAGAATCGGATGGTGCCTCGACTCATCGGATCAGATAAAATGGCTTCGTGCGTCTACCTTTTTGGAAAATGTGAGGTAGTAGTCCCAGTAGTTTGGTGAAGAAGGCCTTTCTTTGCTTCTTTGGAATCTTGGCCTGTTTCTTGCTTTTCGTCATCTACAACCGCCATCATGGATATCCAGACCAAGACAGAGGCCCACGACTCGACACAGTCGTCCAAGTCTGTCGACTTCGAAGCTGCCGATGATACTCAGCTGGAGAGAGGACTCCATGGCCGACACCTCCAATTCATCGCCATCGGCGCTGCCGTAGGAACAGGCTTGTTCATCGGAACGGGAAACGCTCTTGCAACAGCCGGGCCTGTTTCTCTGCTCATCGCCTTCATCTTCGTGGGCAGCCTACTCTTCTCAGTCATGGTTGCGCTTGGAGAAATGGCTGCCTACATCCCTGTCGCAGGCGCTTTCACAACCTATGCCACACGCTTCCTCGATCCCACATTTGGTTTCGCCATGGGCTGGGTTTATTGGTTCAGCTGGACAATCACATTCGCCCTTGAGTTGACCGCCGCTGGCCTTATCATTCAATACTGGGACAAGAGCCTAAACATCGGTATCTGGATTGCTGTGTTTTGGGTTCTCTTCACTATCGCCAACTTCCTCCCGGTGCGGTGGTTCGGAGAGTTTGAGATGTGGTTCTCCAGCATCAAAGTCATCACTATCATTGGCTTCATCATCTTTTCCATCTGCGTTAATGCAGGCGTTGGCCAACAGGGCTACCTGGGCTTCAAGTACTGGGGCACGCCGGGTGCGTTTGCTGAACATCTCGCAGAGGGCGCGACTGGCAGGTTCATCGGCTTCTGGTCCGTCATGATCACCGCCGGGTTCAGTTACCAGGGCTCAGAGCTTGTCGCCATCGGAGCTGGAGAAACCAAGGATCCCCAAAAGACAATTCCTTCTGCTATGCGTTGGACCTTCTGGGGTGTCTTCTCCTTCTTCATCTCGACCGTCTTCTTTCTCGGCCTCAATATCCCATACACAAATGAGGGCCTTCTCAGTGACTCTCAAGACGCTTCAGCTTCTCCCCTCGTCATCGTCGCCCAACTTGCCGGAGTCCCGGTCCTCCCATCCATCCTCAACGCAGTACTCCTTACCGCTGTTTTGACTGCCGCCAACTCGGATGTCTACTCGAGCAGCCGCATTCTTATCTCTTTGGCTGACTCAGGCCATGCCCCAGCTTTCTTGAAGAAGACGAATCGCTTCGGAACACCATACTACGCAGTCGGATTCTGTGCCATTTTCGGATTTCTGTCATTCCTCAACCTGTCCAACGATGGCACAGTAGTGTTCAACTGGTTCCTCAGCATAACCTCGGTGGCAGGATTCATCGCCTGGGCCATCATCAACGTGTGCCATATCCGTTTCATGAAGGCCCTGTCTTTCTATCAAATCCCTCGATCAAGCCTACCCTACGTGGCCCCTTTCCAGCCATACCTCTCTTGGTACGGGCTAATATTCACTGTCCTCATCATTATCACAAGTGGCTTTGAGGTGTTTATTGAGTGGGACACCAGCAAGTTCTTCACAAACTACATCAGTTTGATCTTGTTCGTCGTCCTTGTCGCCGGACACAAACTCCTTTTCAGGACAAAGATGGTCCCAATTCAGGAGATGGATATCGTCACAGGGAGTGCGTAGAGGCGCAGTGTGACTAAGAAAAAACCGTACTGTTTAATTACTTATAATTTTCATAATGAGATTCCCTGTAACATCCATCCGAATCCAATATTGTGATACATTATCTCGTGCTTGTCCTTCTAGATTCAACTGAGGCATCAGGGTCAAGGTGTTGTTCTGGGGAGCGCGTATACATGCTTTATGCATCCTCCGATCTCGCCCTGTTAGTTGTGCATGCTTTGTCCAGGTCTGAGCCTATCGATAAGATACATCGATAAGGAGCTCCCCAGTTAAAAAGCTCAATGCCAAAGATGATTGGTTTGATATCCTTGCCGGCATCAAATTGCATCGGGTGCTACCCCACACCCCGGCTCCCAGCTAAGCAGACCTTTTCCTTCCAACATCCAACTCCAATCTTACCTTTCTACCTCTTGATCCCTCGTGACGCATCAGCGACTTGTAAATCTGCAGATCTCAGTGTCCTTGCAACCCAAGCTCTCTCTAATCACCTTTCTTGAGCTTTTTTTCACATGGGTTTGTGATTCAGCGAACAGTCAAATCGTGACATGTCAGACTTGCATCATTCCATGCCACGGCATTCAGTGGCTGCCCTTGGCTGACCCTCCCAACACAACCCTCCGAGGGCCAAGCACGGGGAGTCGGGCCAGCCTCTGGGCCCCTCATGTATAGCTTCAACGTGAAGACAACGGTGAAACAATTTCGATCTCGGCTATTGCACCCTTCACTCTGAACCGCCTGAACGTCAATAGATGAGCTTTTCGCACAGACGTATATAGCGGGACAAGTTCGGTCATGCCAATTTCCCCCACCTTGCCTGCACAAAGTCAGTCCCTGTGAGCTATCCCAAATTAAAGCTGCTCCTTCTGCTCTGCGCCCTGAAGAGCGACAAGCCAGGAGGCTCTCTCAGGAGCGTACAGCTCAACATCAATCTTCCCAGTGAAATTGGTCGGGTCCGTGAGTGTTCCCGCCTGAACGAATTTCACTCCTTTAAACTGGGGCGCCGAAGCCTCTTTCCACACGGTCGTCCCACAGTTGGGACAGAAGAAGAGGGTGATAAACATGCCGGTCTCGTGCTCAGTGGAAAATACCTTGGGCTGGCCACTTTCCACGGTGAACTTTTCGTCTGGGACTACAAAATTGGTAGTGTTTGTCCCTCCTGAGATCTTGCGGCAGGTGCCACAGTAGCATACAGCCTTGCCAAAGGTTAGGTAGTGATCGAGTCGTAAGTTGAGGCGGCGTTACCTTCATAGCTGGCTCATCCGTGTATGAGTAGGTGCATGCCCCGCAGAGACAGCTACCAGAGTTGACGGGAGCCATTGCTCTAACGATGGCGAAGTTGCTGGGAACTTTTCAGTGGCTGTCGTGACAATAATTTTGATCAGTCCTCCAGAACCAAGAGGTGGACATATGTGTGTTTGCCCGCTTGATAAGTCGGCGAGTGTCTTCGGCACACCTTTCACAAAACAAGGTTGGACCAGAGTTGGATCTTGTGACCGAACTTCGGAAATTAACGGAAAAGGGAGAGATTCATGCGTACGTGCCCTCACGATGATGTATTTTTTAGACCATGTGGCTAAACCTAGGAACAACTCGATGAGGATGGATGTTTCAGCTTGGGACCCTTGATCTCCAACCAAGAACTGGCGGGAGCTGTCATGCAGTCCAAATAAGCTATGTTAACAGGGCCAACCCCCGTGAGGTGCCGTGTCTTCCCGTCGTTGGCTCTACTGTAGGTACGGTGACGATGCCTATCTGCTATTTCATTCTAGAAGCTATCCAGTCTGAAATTTCTTGCCCTCTATATGCATATATCAGAGCCAAAGCCATAGTACCCACCGTCACGGGCACAGCAGCCGTCCAATAGATTGTCTGATTGTGCTCCATGTCCCTTATGTCCATCGTGTTCATACCCATGAATCTCGAGACAAAAGATCTATATATGGGTTAGTGACCATCAAAATGAGCGCCTCGTTTGTGTCGGGAAACCTACAGTGGCAAGAAAAAGAGCGTGACGATCGTAAACACCCGGATGGCTTTTCCATGGTTCTCCTCGAGAACCTCGACGGGCCAATTCCCCAAATAAGCCGCGCAATTTCTGGGAATGAGGGGGCGTTTTCTCCATCTTGTCTGTCTTGAACGCTCTTACCGCCGGCAGGTGCAATTCTTCAACCGTCGAGTTTAGGTTAAGCAAATCTTCAAGGAATTTGTTCACTACATCCTCGACACGGTCGACACTAGTGGTATCCTAATCTCCATGAGCAGTCGGATGTTGCCACACGAACGACGGGTCATCGAAAGGCCTTGGGCCCTCGCTGCCACATGTGACTCGCCGGGAATGGTGTGAATGAAGATGTTGAAGGGCTTCAGCAGCAGATCCGTATTCCATTTCCGATCGGCAGTTGAGGCAGTCAGCCCATGTCTCTTGTGTAGACCCGAGAGCCGTAGCCTTCTGAGAAAGCGAGGACAGGGCATCAAAGTCCCGAATCATGTAGGTCTTGCGCGGGATACTTGCGTAGGCCCATGATATTTGCTAGAACACATCACCAATTAGTACCCCTCTAATTTGAATCCTAGATTCAAAACCCACCCAGCAGATGACATCCACCGATCCCCAAAATCGCATAAGGACCGGGTGATCAAGGGATCTACCTCCGCCAGAGAGAAATGAGGCAAGGATCTTCTGGGAGGCTTCCACGACTTTTTGCTTGAGTTCCTGGCAACGCTGGGTGGCCTCATGGTCTGGGATCTGTTTCGATTCTTCCTTTTCCGGATCTGACTTGCTTGAGAAGGCTCGCTTCATCCTAGACCTGAGTCGTGTTGAGCTGTCCGATAAGTCATCACTATTCTGAGAAGTCATCGATGCTGTCTCAACGGTGGGTGACAGATAATTAGACAATCCAGCCGCTTTTTTTCCAGACTTTGTATCACTAGAGGTTGAACTGGACCCAATCTGAGGTTCGCTTGTAACTTCTATCTTTGGCCAATTGGAGTGAGGAATAGGGGAGCTCGGTTTTGGTGTCCCCTCTCCTTTAGCAAGGGGACTTTGCTCCGAACTTGTCGGTGTTGGGGAGTGGAGTTCATGTCGACGGAGAAGATCATGGAATGTGCACCGGAAAGATCCCAAGTACAACGGTCCGTTGCTGCTGGAGAGTGTCTTCTCGACATAATCGAGAGCCTTGAACAAATACCTGTCGCCCGCGGCCGAGAAGTCAAGCGTGTATTATTAACAATGTTATCAATTTCAGCAGCGAAGATGATTGTCAATCATTCAGACCTCTTCAGCATGGCCAATTTTCACAGACGCGCACCATCCGTCGCTGCCTACCCCTAAAGACACTGGTGTCCTAGATTCATTGGCTCTCATTCGCCCGCAGTCGCATTCTGCCACTTTGAAGAGCGGTCACTACTCACGGCGATCTGACCGTCTGAGGCCTTTGCAAAGTGTGCTTATTCTACCAAATGATTTAATGATGACACCTTCACAGCAATTTTAGTCTCCTGCAAAAAGAGGTACGTTTTCATAAGAATCGCTCCCGAATAATAAATTAACCCTCTGTACCATGAGCAGTGCGCGGAAAACATTGACGCTGGTAAAGAGCATTGGATCGAAACACACCCTCTGCTGTGGCGAGCTCACTACCACAAAGACTGCTACGATGAGTACATGGAGGATGAATATTAGGCGATTGTGAGAAGTGTTTTGCGTTTGTTTTCACCAAAGAGTAACAGTCTTTACCTGTTCTATCAACCATTGAGTACCTAGCCGTGGAGATTGATAAGACATCGCGTTGTGCCTATCCGCATGGATCTCAGTGTGATCAAGACATGAAGGCACTAATCGTGAACAATACCCGCAGCCAATGAGAAAAGAATATCCAAATACAGGAAAGACTTCAATGATCATGCCTAATAAACGACGAATCCTAGATAAAGGGAGAGTGTCGCTGGCAAGTGCCGAGTTGAGTTGGTGTGTGGACAGGAATGCAGAACCCTACCCTGGACGGGCAGTGAGTTGTGGTGTGGAATTCTGTGAGGAATTTATTGTTTGGCTTTTCCGGTTTCGTAAAAAGCTGGCAATTCCAGCTTTGCAAATTATCTAATGGATCGTAGAAGACGTATAATACGGCTTCTAAAATATTGCTTGATCGCATGTGTTGTCCAGGAGATTCACCGTCGCAGTCAAAGTGTGAGGTCATCTCTGTGCACCCCCTGATAAGACCGTTATCCTCGTGTCTGAGCTCCACCTTTCATGTGTGCCTGGATCGGCTTGGGATGCGGAATGTGGGCGCTTCCGATTCTCGGTTAAGCTTTGACTACCAACGTCATAATTATTTTCTGACATATCACTTTCCGGAATCCCTCGGCAATGACGATAAAGGAGCAATGCCTTCACATCTTCGGCATCTCATCCTGTTATGCACACTAACAGAACCTCGTATCGACGCTGCTAATTGTGGACCGCGTCAGCCAGCAGCGACTCCCAGAGCCCGGTTGATTGGTTGGAAATGCCTCACACGAGACCGCCAATGAGCAAAGCCCAACCCAGCCCCCCCTGAAGCCGAAGCTACCGACGCGGGTGCGCGCTGCGCTGGCTGATTAAGCATTTCCGATATCATTCTTCTTCCCTGTCTCAGATTGAGCATCCCTGATGCTTATTCCTTCGAGCCTCATCTTGTCATCGCAAGTGTTGACCGGGCGGGTTTCGAGATGGCAGGGCAATCGGCAGCCCAGGCGCTGCTGCTCAGGTGCCTCTTCTTCCTGATCGTCTTGTCCGTCCGAGCCGAGACGGAAAAGCCAGATCTCCGATGTCCGGATTATGTGGCTAACTACGGTATGTCACTTGCTGACCGCGTCGTGTTCGACTCGTGCGACAACGGTTCACTAACGAGCGACCTGCTCTAGCGCCTCTTGTCTGGCTGCATTCTGAAGATCCGTATATGCCCAGCGACTTGCTCGCCCATCTTCAGCACACGACACCAACGGTGCAAGGCCATGCAATTAATGGTATACCTTCAATTGATCTCGGCAACTTGGGGACGCTTAACGAGTTTGGAGATGAAGATGTTGCTCTGGTATCCAAAGATGATCCCTTTTCTTATCCCAAATGGATTCTCGGCGAGGCACCAGACGATGCTGGCAGGATACACAATGCCACACCTTGCGCCGTCATTCTCGTAGAGAAGAATGAGGTTGACCTGGATGCGTTCTACTTTTACTTTTACTCGTACAACGAGGGTCCCAACATCACTCAAGTCCTGGAGCCTCTGAATCGTCTTGTTACAAGCGAAAAGGCCTCCGCAGGGATGCATTTCGGCAACCACGTTGGAGACTGGTAAGTCGCGTTTGGATTACTGAGTTGAGCTTCGCTGACCTGGTCAAGGGAACATAACATGGTCCGCTTCCGAGACGGCAAACCTGTTGGCATTTATTACAGTCAACATGTGGATGGCGAGGGCTACGACTGGAATGACGCAGCGGTTTCCAAAGCTGGTGACCGAGTACGTTCATTCTCAAACATGATAACTCATGACCGACCTGCTAACAATTTCTAGCCTATCGTGTACAGTGCTCGAGGGTCTCACGCTAACTACGCTATGCCTGGGTATGATAATTCCTTTATAGCAACTCGGAGTGCATACTGACAATGCCTTTCAGCGCACCCGTACACAATGCGGCTTTGATTGACTACTGCGACGAAGGGAAAAGATGGGATCCCGTCTTGTCGGCCTATTTTTACAAACTCGACACCGACACCTTCACTCTTATCCCCCTCACCCCTCCAAAGCAACAATCTCCGAGATCTTCCTTCAATCACACGTCATGGTTTGAGTACAAAGGACACTGGGGTGATTTCCAGTTCCCTCAATCCGATCCTCGCCAAGAAACCATCCCCCGCTTCGGAGTTCACCGCTTCGAGACGGGGCCGAACGGACCCCGATTCAAGCACCTGTTGCGAAAAGGTCTTGTCCGAGATCAAGCACGGAGATTAAGCTGGACGGAGTGGGCTGTGGGTATATACATGGCTTGGTATCCTTGCTGTATAAGAGGATGGAGGAAATGGATTTCTGTGGGTGTGATTATCACTGCTTTCGCCGCCGTTGTGGTTGGCATCATACTTGGCGTTAGGAGGCTGAGGAAACCGAAAACTGTCTACACAAAACTACAGGCGGAGGATATCCAGATGGATGAGTGGAGGAGAGATGAGGAGGCCTTGCTGTCATCATCTGAGGATGAAGATGACCGCCATCGCCGGTAGAATGATTGACATTTTTCTATTCTAGCACGAGATCTTGTGATGAGATGAACGAAATTTATAGACATCTTATGATCCTTGAGTCCATCCACCCTCTGTCTCAAAGATACGGCCGACGGCTTTGCCCACCTTGAGGAGGTGACGATCTTTGAAACGGGGTGCGACAAGCGAAACCCCGACCGGCATGTTATTCGGACCCCGAAACCCCGGAATGTTGATGACTGGGGAGTGCAGCGCCTGCTATCGTCAGCCATGTCCTGTGAAGCTCCAACTGACTTACCGTCCAAGTTGAAGCAAGAATCGGGCTCCCAGTATTATCTAGTCCTTCTGGTGCTTCATCCAGAACACTCGGCGCCAGAACAGCATCGTAACGGCTCGCGATGGCGTCAAACTTTGGACGTAGGGCGGAGAGACCGTCGTACGCTTCGAGCTGATCCTTATGAGTGATTCTTTGCTTATTCTCAACCCATCCGACCAAATGATCGTGCAGATTCTGCTTGGCAGAGAGGTACTCGGGGAGGAAAGTGGTGCCGCCCTCAGTCTGGCCGAGTTTGCCGTGCCATTCGACAACGCGATCGAAATCAGAACCGAGGCTGATTTCCTCGACTTGAGCTCCATGGGCTTTGAGTAACTCCACGGCCTTTTCCATGGCGTTTATGGTTCCTTGGCCGGCGAGGCTCCACTGTATCGTTCTACAGACAGCGATACGAGAGCCCTGAATATCAGTGAATGCACTCTCCTCGTCATCATAGACCGCAAAGAGATCCATCAAGGCTTCGATGTCATCAACACTGCGAGTGAAGAAGCCGATGGTGTCGAATGTCAGGGCACTAAACTTCTGTCCCTCTCGTGTGATAGCGTTCCATGTCGGCTTGAAACCGTATGTCCCATTGAAGGCGGCTGGGCGGACGATGGAGCCCATGGTTTGACTCCCAAGCGCAATAGGTACCTGGAAGTCTGCCACAGCTGCGCCGGATCCAGAAGAGGAGCCGCCTGGGGTGCGCGTGATACTATGGGCATTTCGGGTCTTGGGCCCAGCGAACACGGCTGCAAATTCAGTTGTTGTTGTCTTGCCTGGTCGTTATCAGCAACATGATGCCCGGGGGCTTGACTGAGACTTACCGAATATGAGGCACCCAGCATTTCGAAGAATAGTGACGGACCCTGCATCTACTGCTACAACATGATCTTTATAGATGGGTGAACCATGCGCCGTTGGCATATCTGTTGGCATTAGTAAATAGCTCTCGGCGTACCGGGCTTGTAATTCACCAACCTTTGGTATAGATGATGTCCTTGACTGCAACTGGCAGGCCATGAAGTGGTCCTCGCTTCTCCAAGGGTACTTGGTCTAGTTGCTTGGCTCGTTCCAGAACGGCGGCTGGATCGAGATATACCCAGGCTCTAACATCGTCGTCGCGCTGTTTGATTCGTTCCAATAGAGAGGATGCATACTGCTCAATCGTGAGGTCCTTGGCCCTGATTTTTCCAAGAGCTTGGGTAGCCGTTAGGCGCCAGAGTTGGATCGTCATGTCGTATTTCTCGTCCGAATGTTTCCTTTGTGACCTCGATGCCTAAATTGCGTGTTACCGCTTCCCCGCTTGGTGTTTCTAACGGCCTTCGGGCGACTCCACCGAGAGGGGTTATCGCTTGTCTTTTGCCGATCTCAAATTCGCCAAAGATTCACGGCAGATTGTTTTCTTGGCGTCTGTTACGTAAAAGCTATTCTTTGGGCTCCAGAGTAGCGACAATGACTTGCATACTCCAGATCGAAAGATGAATACTGTGGGGGAAGCGACATGGAGCGTCGACCTTCTTTCTAGGATGATATTCTGAAGAACAGACACGCTCGCTAACGGAAGGGGGCTGACTCGTTGTTCAGCAACAGATTTCTGAAGGAACAAGTATGGCGTGTGAGACTGACTCTATCGTGTGTTTTCTTCCAAGTTTTAGCGAATTCTATCAACCTGCAAGGTGTTGTATCTCTCATGAGAAACTAGGGATAGAAATTATTTGCTTATGGCTACCTTTGACAGCCCCCAATCATGCGTGATATCGCGAAGGTGTCTCGACGGGAGTCAACGCACATGTCTTGTAAACTCCGAAGACAAGGCGTTTTTGTACACCAATCGGTTTACCCCTTTGGTTATAGCAGACGTCATCACATTGCAACGTTGTTCCAGATTTGTCACGAGGAGCTTGAAAAGAGGGGTTGATGAGTGCAGACAAGTTCATTCATCCAACTCAAAATTCTTCCCGCTTTGTTTACCGACTACTATCAATATGTCTAGACCACATGCCATCTACCCCAGTCTTCGTGACAAGATCGTGGTTGTCACAGGTGGCGCAGAAGGGATAGGCGCTGCCACAGTTGAACTCTTTGCTCTCCAAGGCTGCCAAGTCATCTTCCTTGACATCGCTGGGGAGTCGGCAGGAGATACCATCGACCGTATTGTTTCCCACGCCAAAGATTCTAGTGGAGTTGCGATCAAGACACCCATCTTTTACTTCTGCGACGTCTCTGACCTGGGGAAACTACAAGCGACCGCTACCGATATACTGAAGCAGCACGGTACAGTACATGTTCTGGTCAACAATGCGGCAGGCGCAGGCAACAAGTGCAGACTCCGTACAGAACAAGTAACGTCCGAAGCATGGGATATCAACATCAACGGCAACCTCCGACACATCTTCTTCCTGAGCCAGGCCTTCATCCCAGCGATGAAGAAGGCTGGAGGAGGTAGCATCATCAACCTGGGATCCATCTCCTGGAGAATCCCCGCCACTGGAGTCTCAGTCTACGGGGCCTGCAAAGCGGCAATCATGGGCCTCACGCGTACACAGAGCAAGGAGTTCGGGCAGTTCAACATCCGGATCAACAGCGTCATGCCTGGAGCCATCGCGACAAAGAGACAGAAGGAAGAGGTTCTGACTCCCGAATACAGGGCGGAGGTTATGCGGGGACAGAGCTTGCAGAGGGATTTGGAGCCGGAGGAAGTGGCCAAGGTGATTATTTTTCTCGGGAGCGATGAGGCGAGTGCAGTGACGGGAAGCTCATATGTTGTCGATGGAGGTTGGTGCAGTGACCCCTGATCATATGTGGATGGCCGTGGGATGTTGGCATACGGGTCTTGGAGACCAAAGTGAGGCCTTTCATTGTTCAGTCAACTGGACGGTTTCCTTCTTAACTGACCTTGAAGGAACTGTTTGCTATCTCTCTTGGAATCTGCAGCTGAAGAGGTGTCATGGCATGCCATCTAAGGATGAAACTTGGTCTATTTTTCGGACTATGACTACCCTTCACGAGAAAGAAAAGATGTGAGAAATTAACCCCTTGGCCATAACTCCAATATCCTCCAGAAATATCTATAACTTAGCCTTGGGCCTCTGCGATGGCACAGCCAACGGGTCATACACAGCCGACGACAAGTTGTCAGCCGGAACACCACCAGCGTGGGATGACAAGGCCCGGCAGTCCACAAGGCTTGGGTTGAGGTCCTCGACCTTTGCACACCCGATCAACCTCATGTTCATCTCCATCTCGTCCTTGAGTAGCTGCATAGCCCTCTCTACGCCTTCTTGGCCATAAGAGCTCATGGCATACAGGAACGGGCGACCGATACCCACGCCCTTTGCACCGAGACACAAGGCCTTGATGATATCGGTGCTTCGTCGGATACCTCCATCGATGAAAACCTCCATTTTCGAGTCAAGCCCCTGCTCACGCAGAACCGGCATCGTCTCAGCCAGAACTTCAATAGCCGATGGCGCAGTGTCTAATTGTCGACCACCATGGTTGGAAAGAACAATGCCTTGAACGCCCATCTCAGCAGCCTTGACAGCATCTTCGACGCGTTGCACACCCTTGAGAACAATGGGCATAGATGTAATGCTTTGAAACCAAGGAATATCCTTCCACGAGAGAGCCGGATCGATGAAGCTTGAGATAGCCCTAGCGGCACCTTGACTGTTGTCGGTTTCGTGCCCACTTTGAACATCGCTGCCGGGATCAGTGAATTTGCTTCTCATATCCTTCTCTCGTCTACCCAGCTGCGGCGCGTCGACTGTGATGAAAAGACCTTTGCAGCCTCTCTTTTCGGCATGTTGAATGATTTTCCTCGTGATTTCTCGATCCTTGTTGACGTAAAGCTGTAGCCATTGAACCTGAGCTCCTTGCTGCGCATCGAGGATTTCGTCTAGTGAGCAAGAGGCAAGCGTGGGAATCATCTGAATTACGTCGTGTTTGTGTGCGGCTCGGGTCAAGATGACTTCGCCTTCAGGATGGCCGAGTTTGCCAAGGGCTGTGGCAGTGACGTAGAAAGGGATCGAGCATTTCGTTCCCAACATCGTGGTAGAAAAGTCGACGTGTTCGACATCAACCAGAACTCGGGGGCGGAACCAGACGCGATGGAAAGCGCTGTGATTTTCTCGCATCGTCTAGGAATAGAAATGAGTAATAGTTCATCGACAACACAGGCCAGAAGGGCCAGGCAAGGGTGGGAGGGGTCTCACAATCTCATCATCAGCACCACTAGAGTAATAACCCCAGGCCGTCTTCTTCATAACGCGTCGTGCCACGGCCTCAAAGTCGAGCAGATTATAGCATTGCGAAAGGAGTGGCTTTTGGGCAAGACGTTCCAACCGTTCAGCCTCATCTGGGTCTTCCTCCTTCTCTTCTTCCTTCACTGTCGACATGTCAACGGGACCTAGATGTTTCGACTTGTCGAGATATTTCTCGAGTGTGTCGGGAGGATGAACAGGGTCAAATTCATCGGTTGCGTCTTTGCCCTGAGCATAAGGTTAGTCGAAGCTTCGGACGGAAAAATGAGTATCATACGGCATATCGGAGAATAATCTTGGAACCTCCGGGGTGGTCTAGGGGGTGTCAGAACACAGGATTCTCGTTATCTGCGTCGATGCCTACCAGGTAGAAAATCTGTTACGTCATACGCCTTGCCGTGGACAATGACCCAGCACGACTTGGCGCTGTTGTGCTCAGCGACTTCAGTTCCTTTGAGTGCCATGTTGATGGATCGAAGAGAACACGGGCTGGTTTTCGTCTGAGATCTTGCTGGTCAATCAAGATGATGGTGTAGAAGTGCAAATAAACATCCAGCCGGGTCCGCCAATTCAAAGACAAACTCAACCAAGGACATCCCCAAGCTTAAATGTCCGACCAGCGCTTCCGTTGTCCCGGACTAAGATCGTCCCCATGGGGCCCTAATCTGGGGAAACACATGGTGTGGATAACCTCTGTTCAATGACTGGCTGTTTCTGCCCGGTCAATGCCCCGAGCAGTTCGGCGGCGATTAATCTCCGCCAGTATCCGGTGTCCTCGGTTGAACCGTTATGTCATTCTTGGCCGTGAATCCAGAGAGATTGATCTTGATTACCGCCACGGGGCTTGTCATTGGTTCGGCATATGCCCCGAAATCTCGGCCTGTTTCGCCGAAGGAGGGTCCCCGCCTCCATCCGCCATGACCCGTTCTACCCGTCACCGCTTCCGGTCATGGTTCCTCGATCGTGCATGCCATTGTCGACGAATCAAGCGACCTGATTACCTTCTGATTGCATTTGAATAATCGATAGTAAATTCCAAGGAGCGGTTCTAGGATTTGGAGCTTGATTGCAGCCTTTTAAGTGCGCTCTCCCGAGCCGTATCTCGTACCTGAACAAAAACCTCGGTCAACTTCCGCCGAAGACCATTCTCAAGATGCCTGCCTTCTCGGTAAAGGCCCTCACCAGATCTGATATGGAATCCACTCGCAACTAATGCATCCTAGAGACTCGTCCGGTTTCTTGCCAAAGATGACCGAATCTACTACGGAGATGCCATCCTCCCCGACGGCGAGACCAACATTGCCAAAGCGAAAAAGGCGCATGTCATCACCGGTGATGTCTTTGGGGACCACAATGTTACCGATAAGATTGTCGACATTCGCCTTCTTCTTGCTCCGCTGGCAACGGAGGATGTCGGTACTGTGAGATGCCTTGGCTTGAACTACACGCAGCATGCCATTGAGGTGAGATACACACGACGCTCATGTGGAAGGCTTTGTATCTGATGAACTTTATCTAGACCAAGATGCCTATTCCCAAGTTTCCCGTCCTTTTTGTAAGTGGCACTGAGACTAAGAAGCTCACGATATAGAAACTGATACTCCAACTAGTACAAACCCAAGTCATCGCTGTCAGGACCATCAGACCCTATCCCCATTCCCGCCAGAGCACAGACCGGCAAGTCACTGGACTACGAATGCGAGCTCGTCATCGTTATTGGCAAGCAGGCCCTTGACGTTTCCGAAGACGATGCATTAGATTATGTCCTGGGTTATGCTGTTGGCAACGATGTATCTCACCGTGACTGGCAGATCAAATTCGGCGGAGGCCAATGGTCTCTTGGCAAGGGCTTCGATGGATGGGCGCCTTACGGACCCGGTATCGTGACCAAGGACGTCATCAAAGACGGCCAGAACCTCAACATCTGGACCAAGCTCAATGGAGAGACTGTGCAGAACAGCTCCACTAAAGACCAGATATTTGGCATCAAAAAGGTCATCTCGTTTTTGAGTCAGGGTACTACTTTGGAACCTGGCGACCTCATCTTTACCGGAACGTGAGTTTTCCATTCCTCTGCAACAATCCTGAATTGTGACGCTGATGATACGCCTGGGTTACAGCCCCGAAGGAGTTGGAATGGGAAGGAACCCACCCCTCTGGCTCAAGGATGGGGATGTTGTCGAGGTTGGCCTCGAAGGAGTTGGGTCAATCACAAATGCGGTTGAATTTGGGACCCCTAACGCGAAGATCTAGTGAAGTATTCATGTGGTAGCTTTGAGGTGTGAATTTGTGCTCACAGAATGTTAATAAGCAGTTCATTTGCTCTTTTTATCCATGTCTGGAATTGACATCCGACTGTGTCGGGAGATCTACTTTGACACCAACCCATGCACCCGTAGCATTGTCACTAAGCTGCCGTGACTCAAGATGGAAGAGTAAAGGAAAGAAGCAAAAGTTTCAAGCAATTGGGGCTTTGGGTGTAGAAATTGCATGTCTGTGAAATGAGTTGGAATCACCATCCACGCCAGATAGATCGAAGGAATTGCGATGCTTGGCGAAGAGAAGCTCGTCGGTCCGAATGTTCACGGTACTGATACGTCATCTCGTTGATTCTTGGCTCCTAAAGTCCGAGCATGTACCAAGCTGCGCCTCGCTAGTGTCCATAGTTGATTGACTGATCGACCGTGGCTATGCTTGGACCAGTCGGTGATTGCCCAACGCCATCAAGGCCCAGAGGAAACAATGGGGATATGTGGTTTATTAAAATCCATGATGTTTCAAGCTGTACACTACAGGTTAACTATGGAGCGATTTTATGGAAGGATTCAAGGCAACAGCATTCCGAAGCTTAGTACTATTGTTTTGTCTAGATTGCGCTCCAGCAGAACTGGCCATACCTTCAATCTCTCAACAACGTGCATGAGACCTCCTGTTTCCGATGTCACGCTGTTTACCGCGTTCCCAATCCTTCGATCCACTATATCCCATCGGCACCATCCGTGCATCTTTGGAGATCAACTCATCTCGAAACAAGCTTGGGCCAGGCTGGGACTGAGCATTTGCAGCCCTGCAAGGCTTGATATGTCCGAAGCCCAAGATGCTTCCGTTTCCACAAAGAATGGGAGGCAAGTATCTCCACTGAGAACCGTACGAAGAAGATGTAGACGGGAGGCTTGAAAAGGGGAAAGGCTATAAAGAGCCGGAATGCCGGCCACGGAAATTCGGTGGATTGTACATTTGTCAACACACGTCTCAGCACTAAGTCTCGTATTCCCACATTATTCTCAGCGCTTAATACTCTTTGGACCACTCTACTACCACTCAAAATGCAAACCTTCTCATCTGTTCTCCTTTTCCTTGGTTTTGCCATTGCTGCCCCTACCCAAGAAGCAGCTGAGGCCCCAAAGATCAACAAGCGCTTCAACGGCGGATGGTGTGGCGTCCACGTCCATACTTTCGACGGAGAGAACGCCAAGGGCTCCCACGAGATGAACGTCTGGGTCTACGACGGCAAGCAGCAATTGATCTGGTCTAAGGAGAGCATCTGGGGCGACGGACAGCTCATGGCTGAGAGTGAAGGCCTCCCTCTGGTCCTAAACATCAACACACATGGATCTGGTGATGATGTTGTAAGTCCCTCCTTGAATTAGTGAAAGCCGAAAACAACCTTTTTAAATGACTTGCTGATCTCGAATTTACTAGGCTACTTTCACATATGGCGACGATGCTTGGGGAAGCGGAAAGTGGGATTCCAACAATGGCCGATGCTCGGTTGGCAAGCAAGACAGCCCCAGCTTGACCTCCAGCACCGTCACTGTTGACCTTGACTGTGGATTCTCTTGCTGAGCGACGGATGGCGATACCGTAACCACCATAGAAGACGACTGTTATATCGACCTATCGACGTAACAATGCTGTGAGGAGCTGCTCTGGGATTTACCTGACTAGGTACCAAGTCTAAAGGAGGCGGGAGATGCGGGACATATGAAGATTAAGGGGGAAAGGAGTTGGGCTTAGGACTGAAATAGCTGTGTTGCTATACAATAGAACAGCGCATCAAACTTATCATGGCGCGTACTTTGACAAATTTAAGCAATAAGTAACATCCATCAAGGTGTATTATAGTTATAAGTCATCCCTATCTGCTAGTTGATACGCCAGGTACTCCCAACACTCCAGATCACCAGGGGATATTTAGAAGGTATCCAGACCTTTAGAACAGTAAAATTCAACCAAGGGGCTGCAGTAGCCCTTCATTAATTCCTTGCTCCGTTGAAAGCAACAAGGTTGGGGCTTCCATTGAGGTTGCCGCTAATCTGCCCGGTAGTTCCAAGAGCCTTGATACGCTTGGTCACAGCAGCAGGGGTATGGAGATTCTCCTTGACCTGAAGGTAGAGAGCGAGGCCAGCAACGTGAGGACAGGCCATAGAGGTGCCAGACATGACCTTGACGGCATTGGGAGAGCCAACACCGGCCGATTCGATGCGGTCGCCGGGTGCCATGATGTCAACCTCAGGTCCTGGGTATGATTAGCAATCATAACAGCCATCTGGGGCAACGGGAACGAACCGTAGTTGGTAAAATAGGTAGGGTTCCAGTTAGAGTCGATGGCGCCGACAGTCAAAGCGTTGGGGGCATTGGCAGGAGACTGGCCAGAGGCAGGGAGGGGGTTTCCATCTTCGTCACCATTTCCAGCCGCGACAACGGCGAGGATACCAGACTTGTAGGCAGAGGCAATCGCAGCAGTCCAGGCCTGAGAAGCAGGGCCACCTAAAGCGGGCTGTTAGTCTGATATTTTTCTCAGATTCAGAACCAGGGCCTTGCATACCGAGGGAAAGGTTGATCACAGATCGACCAGCACGTTTCTTTGAGACGATGTCATTCACAGCCCAATTGAAACCCTCAAGTGTGGCCGAAGTAGAGCTTTCACGTCCCTGAAAGACCTTGACAGAGATAATCTGGGCCTAGTAAAGTCAGTTTAGTACGTCGTACGCTTGGAATGGAGATAATGGGGGCGGGATTTCCACTAACCTTCTTGGCCACACCATAGGTCTTGCCAGCAATAGTCCCAGCAACGTGGGTGCCGTGCCCATTGGTATCGACATGGGCGCCAGGGAACACGCTGTGTCCGGCAATGGCCCGACCCTGGAACTCGGAGTGGTTAATCTGAACACCACTATCGACAACATAGGCATAAGACTCAGCACCAGCAGAAGTATCGTAGGTGTAGCTGTTGGAACCAGGCTCGCGGTGAGAAATAGCTCCGAGGCCCCAGGGGGCACTCTGCTGAGTAGTCAAGGCCCTCTTGGAGATCTGTCCTGGCTGTTCCCAGAGGTAGACCTTGCCGTCCTCGTCGTCGCCTTGGAGGTGGATCTTGTGATCGGGCTCGATGAAGGCAACCTGACTTGGTGTTAGTGGTGGTACAAGGTAGGGGTAGCTGAAATTACCTCAGGGCTGGCCTCGATCTCCTTGATCGTGTCCTCATCGAACTCTCCAAAGTAACCATGCCAGTTGGTAGCATTGTAGGTCGACTGAATGCCAACAGTGCTTCGCTTCGAAAGGCTGCGACGGTGAACATCTTCAACCCAGTGAAGGTGAGATTGGACCGTGGTGTCATCGGAATCCGTCTTGAGGGTGACGATGTACTTTCCGGGAATGACTTCCTCCTGCAGCTTGTAGTTAAAGGGCGCAGCCAAGGCAGCAGGGAGGATGGCTCCCAGAAGGAAAGAGACCTGACGAAGACTGGGCATGATGGATCAGGCTGAAGGGTAAAATGTGGCAGATGAATTTGAAGGAGTGACACAGTCACACAGGACAGGTAGAAAGGAGCGTAGTGGGTAAAGATCAAGGAATGTAATGAAGTGAAAGAACTGAAAGAACTGAAACGAATGTGGTGATGGAGGGCTTGCTGAGAGAGGAGGAAAATGTCAAGTCTCGACCAACATTATATACATTGCACATCATGGTTGTCGACACCGTTGAGGCGTTGAAATGAGGTTATCACATGAAAGGGACATCTGGGCTCCAGCCTGAAACTCGTGGTATGCCCTGTTGGTCGGCTTTCCTGAGCGATCTGCAGCTAACGCTCCCGAGAGGGAAAGGTGGGACCATGAGAGAAGCCAGGACTTGGGAGAACTTCTGTCTAGCCCAGGTAAGAAGCTAATCAATCGGTTGACCGTTGAATTTTCGGTCAGACACGACTAGTGCAGGGGCTAGCTCCCACCTGTCACACCACCCATGTATGAGCTTGTATCAAATCTTAAAAATCTCCTCAGACAAGGTTCTTCCAGCTACTGCTGTGTTAGAAGAGACACATCAACTCTCTGACGTAAATTTTTTACCCGCTTGAGCCTCCTGCTGGCTTCGAAGTTCGGCTAATTGGATGACTGACCTAACGTTAGCAAAGGCCGAGCAAAGTAGGGGAAAAGCTTAGGGGCTGCGGAGGGAGAGTCAAATTGGGTAGGTCCTGTGCTTCGGGCGTGCAAATGGTAAGCCTGGCAGGGCTCGTGGTACAGTTGGGAGCGGCGAGGGGTAGCCATGCTCTCTGGGTATTCTGCAAGTCTCCTCGTAGCCTAGACTAACGCCATGGTGAACTTGGTGACGCTTCTAGAAGGGCCCACCAGCCACATTGATGAAGAAGGTAGTTCTTGATATATACGTACCAGACTGAAGCCGTGGTGGGAAGTGTGGCGACAATACTACTGTTTGCTGTGTAATGTTCCGTTGCAGACCTCCGAGCATCACATCCAACGTCGTTCCCGATGGGAAAATACGGATTACACGCAAGCCACACCCCCGCCAGAAGTGGAAACTAAGACCGTCCATCTTAAGATGATTTTCCGGACCTAGACAAGGATCTCGTCGATCTGGCAGAGAACTAAGTAAAGGCTGCCTGAGTTAGCTACCCAGCGTGCCCAACCAAGTCCAGATCCTTGAATGACAACCCTTTGACCAAAGATCACAGGTAGGGTGTGACCCATGAGGAGTATCATCTGTATACTGCTCGTCGTCTCGGGTATACGCGCCTTAGACCGGGGAAAAGGCAGAGTGGCTGCCTGTCAAAAGATCCTCGACCCACCTGTCTAGTGTTTCGACTAGCTTAGACTGGCAGCAGGTTAACCTCCTCCCCGAGTTCCGGGTACATATGGCATCACGAGGACCCCTTGATCATGGCCTCATATCCAGTCAAGCATCATGGTCTAGACCGAAGCGTTAGGTTTGTAGGACGATGCATCGAACTCCAATATCAAGGGTAGTTACTACAAGTACCTAAAGTGACTGATTACGAGCTTGGATGGTTCATAGAGCCAGGCCTGGCGTATGTGCACGCCCCAGCCAGGATGAGCGGACGGCCAAGGCCGAAAGGAAACCTGTAAGATGACATACCTACCCCAGGAGGCGGCCCCTCGCGAGGGTTGATACTTGATCAGTATGTGCTTATTATGACCATGGTGCTCTCTGTACAAACGTCAGCCAAGCCTGCGATTTGAGTGAGTCTAGGCGGGGTGTAGGAGCGAGCGAAGTGCGGCCAAGTTTCAAGGGGCTTGACAGCTAAGTTGACCAAATTTTGGCGGCAGGTCGATCAGGCAGCTTGGAAGAGCCCGAATCAAATGCCGCACCAAACACCAATATCGAAACTGGTAGACGCCGAGCTCACAGCATTGCACCAGTCTTTGCCCTGTATCTTGATGATGTTGGTGGCGTCCATGGAACCAGGTAGTCAGATAGCTATACACGAGCTGCTGTGTAAAGAGACCGAGCTCAGAACCAGCAAGCTCCATAGAAATGTCAAAGTGAAGTTCTAGGCTTTATAGGACCAAATTTTTTAGTATCCACTCCGTTTCAAAAATGGGAGCTAGTGCTTTGTTACCGAGGACAATTTGAGAGGTCGTGTCTTCAAGGAGAGTTCTTGCCGTGTGATCTGGTGCATTTTTCAGGAACTCTAGGACTAAATATAAGTCTGAGGATCTTTTTCGGGGCCCCTGCCGTTGCTGCTGTGCTATCCCTGCCAGACCAGAACCTCTTGAGTCTCGGATCCTTTTTAATAGATGAAAGGCAGGGAGGCAAAACGTCGTCAAGATTGAGGCCAGGCGCATGAAACCTTTACTAGACCATTTAGCAACCCGTAGAGCAATTTCCCCAGTAGCCCGAAACTCGTAGTCTAGAGCGAGAATCGTGAGCCCGCCTTCATGGGAACTTCTTGTACGAGAACTATTAAAGCGCGACCAAGCGCTACTGGTTAGCGTACCCAAATTTTGATTTGGTCATTATCAGGGCTCAGAACACTGGGTATTCCGGAGGACATATCCCATGCCAGCATAGACGCTTCGTGAAATCTTATGCTCCACCCCATTCCTCTGCACAGATCATTGATGCCAGGATGCATTGCTAATAGCCAGCCTTGAGAACGTACCGGAAGTAGCAAGGAGGCGCCAGGGGCGCACGGGATGGCTCACTTATTCTTGGTAAGAGGATAGCGAGAGCCCACGGAAATGACTTGTTCACCCTTTCGCAAAATCGCGAACCGTCCCGGGTAGCATGCGTCGCTACCAGATAATTCCTTGGATGAATAATGGAAGGTTCGGGACTTTGGATCTTCTAGAAGCGTTTTAATACCATGATGAGATGCCTATTTATTAATTTCCTCTCTGACTATCCTTGACCGATAAAAGTTTCTCAACCTATAATTGACTGGTATGTTCCTACTGCTAACACAACTAGCTCGCTTTTCTTCATAATAACCCTTGTCTATTCAACCGAGTAGGAAAAAACAATTTTTCCCTGGCCACACTCTTTTCCTTGATACCAGATCTTGACATCAAACAAGCCGTCCTCATCGGACACCCGGAGATTGCAAGTCAAACCAAGTCGGTATTTGATCTGGTCGCCATCTATCCTCTTCTCTTTGACTGTGCTGAGATCCAGATTGTCGAGAACGAAATCGATACTTCCAACGTATTCGACATCTATGCATGCCTATATTAGCATCAAGATTCGCTGTTAGGTTCTCCAGCGCGTACCGTCACTCTCTATAGTATCCGGAGCCTCGTCGAGGCTACAAGCGAAGAGTGCAACTGAACCGTCAAGCTTAGGAGATGCACGCTCCACATTAAGGCGGTGGGAAACGTTCCAGTCGGCTTGAAGGATATCATTCTATTCGTAGAGTACTTAGTGAGATAGAACAAACCATTAACGAAATTACACACCTTTGCAACGAACCATTTCACAAAACCTGACAGCTTATACCGGTTTGAGTAATGCGTTTTGAAGACCCTCCGTTTGGCTTTGTCGTAGTTTGGGTACTTCTGCGGGTCGTAGACTTCTGAAAATAAGAACCCGTAGTGCCTCCTGCACCTTCTCTCGGTCGTAATGGCGCCTTCAATGCCCCTGAGTACAGCACCACACACCACGGCTGACCACCTACAAGACAAGGTTAATTAGTGGTTGGTTCCATTGCGAGTCTGAGAATAATACTTACGCTCCGCTCCATGGTGTTGTCATTCTAATATTTTGGGCAAGGCACCACTCCTTCAACCGCTCCTTGATATAAGGCGAAGAGCCAAAACCACCAACTAGCACCAGGTGATCGATTGCTTTGCTGGTCTCCTTTTTGACTCGGTTGACCTGGTCAGCCACTAGGCAAATAATCTTATCCCCGACGGGGTCAAACAAGCTTTCCATATCCTCCTGGGTGATCAAAACATATCCAAAACGACTGTCATAGTGTTTCTTGGACTCTAAACTAAGCCGTAGGGATTCCATTGGCAGATGTAATCGATGAGGCCGAGTTTTGGGCTGATTCAGACTGAAATCTCGCTTCGCCATCTCAAATTGATCCATAAAGCGGCTCCCGGGCCCAGCCATCTCAGGGTCCAGAGATGTGAATGCCTCACCGAAGTGTTTTTCCATATGGGCGTGAAAATTGCGGTCGACAAACGTGCCACCGCATTTGCCGCCGCCACCGACGCAGAGTTCTCACAGCCTTAGTCTTGGAGAAATGCTCTGAACTTTGTAGCTCGTAATGTCCTAGAGAGATGAGCTTTCACGTTGAGAAGTTGAGAAGTATAGGTTGATCACTTACCACGGTGCCACCTCCGAGATCACACACCATCACCCTGGCTCCGACCTGGAAACATAAGTTCAGATGTGAACAACTTATTGCATATGCGTCGACGTACCTCTATCAAGTCCTGGACGTGTTGGATGCTAGACCTTAGGGCGAGATGAGCTGCTGCCTCCGGCTCAGCGATTAGACGGACACGATCATGAGGTCGAGACGCGAACCCTGCGTCCCGAGCCGCTTCTATTGTGAGTTGCTTGGCCGCATCCGACCAGGTTGCAGGCACGGTGAGCCAGAAGTCGACAGGGAGGTTGTCAAAGTAGGCTTGACCAAATTTGTCGACCACAACTCCTTGATACATGGTATTCAACCCTCGAAGATAGGTAGTGACGATCTCCTTTGCAGTACGACCTTGAGGTAACTTCATCATACCGCTACCCATGGCCTTCTTCAGGCCTGGATCATCATACTCCGACGCCCGAGCCGAGTCATCAAGTAGGAGTTTCGTCCAAGCATATGCTTTCATGTCCGGCTCGACTTGGTAACCCCATAGGTCTCGACCGCTCTCTCCCCCATTCTCATCGTCAAACGAGACCAACGAGGGGGCTTTTTCGCAATGCTCTGATTGATGAAATGAGGCGCCAGGGTAAGCTGTCCAAGCCTTGATGTCTTTGAAGTCGGTGGCTGTGGACATTGCAAAGCTAAGGCCCGAGTAGGTCGTTCCATAATCGATGCCCACGATGAGCCGAGCCCTCTTTCGGATGGAAATGGCTTGATCAGAAGGCATTAGGATTTCAGGGATTGAAAACACCAGAATAAGAGAGTGGGTGAGAAAAGTTAAGAACACGAGATGTCAGAGTAGTGTAACAGAGCACGTCAAGAGAAATACGGAAGGGTCCAAGATGTAACTACGAGATAAGAAGAAAAGCCGATTCCCCGAGCCTGATTCCGGAAGAGGCGTGAGAGCGCCTTACTTGGTTGAAATGCCTCGCCAAGACACGCGCTGTCATTTGGTTAGGCTGCAGCGCATACTCTGCGATTGACATTGGCTAGGTTTTACCACAGTGTGCTGCAGCTGGGTTCAGCTCTGACGTGTCAGTCCCAACCCTGGGATGCAACTTGAAGCAGGCTGGGAGCCTGGTTCGCCGGATGCTGATAGCCAACACACCCTACTGACAATTTTCAGGTCCTTCGCGGCATTTGCATAAGATGGCGAGTTCCTTGTTCTTCATCTTTATTATTGTATCTTCCATACTGTTTATACCTCAGTAACCTCCAGTTATGGATTGGCACTTCAGTGAGCCCAGTATGAACACACAAGACAGCAAAGATGAGCGTCGTTATGTTTCCCCGCCGGTAACGGGGAAACGTGAAGATATGCAGGGCGGAATTGGAGAGGTTGCAAAACCTGTAAGTGCCACTTTTCTCTATTCTGAAGACGCTCGTTGTTTTCTAACTTACAGTAACGGTAGGGCTCATGTTCGAATGTGAAGAGTATTGAATCAAGCTCTGTCCAGGTAGATGAACCTGAACCGTCTACTTGTTCAGAAAGTGCATTCGCCAGAAGCTCTGGAAGATCAAACTCGGTCAAATACACAAACAGCAATGAGTACCGGGCTCAGACCTATGGCACGCAACTATTGGGTACTGGAATCACTCCCGTCGGGGGGAGCGCTGGGGATGGAAAGCATGCAGAGAGACCTTTTGGCCAATCACCCGCTTCTCTTCGACCAAATACGATTGAGACAATAAGCTATGGTTCACACAGCTATGTCACGATCACAAGCTCAGCATACACGAAACTCGCAAGTGAGAACAGTAGGTGCAAGGCATCCATCTACCGACTGCAAGAAGAGCTCTGGAGGGAAAAGGCTCGAGTGAGAAAATTGGAAGAAGAAGTAAGAGACCAAGAGCATGTCATTGCCAAGGTCCACTCTAACGCCATCAGCCTGCTAAGCAGCAACGTATCCAGTGACTTGCCTGACGACAAGATCCGGCGAGGTCTTAGCAACTTGCTTGATGGCATTGCCCGCGATTGGTGCTTGGACCTTCACGCAACCGACGACATAGACGAGTCTGGCGCAGCTACCGTGCTCATGTCCAACAATATCCTAGCTGATGCTTCTGATCTGCCGGCGCATCTCAGGATCAACATGCGGGACGAAACAGCCGCTCCCGTGCTGCTTCAAGCTGCGCTTGCAAAGTCTCTTTGCGACAGCTTTTTAATGGAGCCATTTTTTCTCCAGGACTGGCTGCCAAGAGCTTCTGATGCGGCGTTCAAAGGTGGGTTGTCCGCATGGGCTTCAAACGTGGTACAACGGCGACAAGGTAATCTGACTGAGAAATAGGCACCAACCTTCATGCCATAACAACTTGGCGCGTCCAAACTGTTGAGTACTTGGAGGTGGTCTTTCCACCCTCGAAGGACTATTTTAGGGAAAGGGCAGACGGCTTCGTTAGAGAATATTCATGCCTACTACGGCAGGTCCATGAAGACGCGCTCTCGGAGCTCTCAGAACTGATGGAGCAATTCTTCAAACTGGCACTGCAACTGTGGAAGCGTCATGTGCTTATTAGCGTCGAAGGCTTGGAGGAACAGGACCTGAAGCACTTTCGCTCAGGACAGCCAGACATGGAGGCTGAGGACAGCGTCTTGAATGGAGCACGAGGGGCACATCTGGATGGAAGGCCTGTTCAGGTCATGGTTCGGCCATGAATTGTCTCACAACTTGTCCATCAGGATGGTCAGCTTGCAGACAGGGTGGTGTGGTCCAAGGCGGTTGTGTGGGTTTCAAGCGCCTGAGCAAGGCAACGAGGCTGTTCCAAAATCAGTAGGATAGAAGGACGATCCAAGTGACAACAATTTGATTGGTATCCACGTCGCTTTGTGGGCTGTTTATTGCAGTTGATGGCGGGGGCTGAGTTGAAAATATGCAGATTGCCTCGCAAGGCAACCAGCCACGGCGCTAGCAATCGCCAGGGTATGCGGCACATCCTAAAATCAGGCTGTGACTTCGAGACAGAGTTGACAGAATATTTTAAGCCTTCGGGGGGAGAATATGCTCTTTGTCGGTCCCAGAGACGCGCCACTGTACTACTATCATTCATTCACCATCAAACAGCTTCACTTCAAGCCCTCTAGGTAGTCCCTAGTCATCAGATGACAACATGATGACTGCAACACTACAACAGCAAGCTAGGCTGCAGGCAGACGGTGCTTCGAAGGAAGAGAACGCCAAGACTTTGTCCCTCATTGCTGTCATGGGGGTTACCGGCTCCGGAAAGAGCAATTTCCTGCAGCACCTGATTGGAAAGGGGCAAGAGAATGGGCCTACTGTTGGGCACAACCTCTCTTCGTGTAGGTCTTTCACCAGCAGCTTGGGGCGCGAGACTCACAATGCGCCAGGTACACAGAAAACCGAAATGTACGAATGTCGCTTGGGAAAAAAGCAAGTCGTCTTCTTCGACACCCCCGGCTTCGATGACACTTACCGCGGAGACGCCGACGTCCTTGCCGACGTTGCTCAGGTCCTTAGTTCCTCGTATAAGAACAACCTCAAGTTGAATGGCATCATATACCTGCACCGAATCAAGGACGAGCGGATGACAAACGCCCTTATGCGTAACCTCACCATGTTTCGCAATCTCTGTGGCGATGCTGCCTTTCAAAACGTGGCTCTTGTAACGACGTTCTGGGACGAATTGCAGGATCAGAGCAAGGGCGAGAATCGCGAGCAACAACTCCTTGCTCGAGGTGAATGGTGGGGATACATGACTGCCAAGGGTTCTAAGATTATGCGATTTCACAACACTCGAGAGTCTGCGTTGGACATTGTCTCCGAGGTCATTGACTTGGACATCGTCACGCTGCAAGTGCAGGAAGAGATGGTCAACAGAGGGCTCGAGGTCGATCAGACGACGGCTGGTGAGGCCTTGAATTCCGAGCTTGCCGAGCAGCGCAAAGCATTTGAGAAGGCTCTCCAAACTCTCCATCACGAAAAGGAACAAGCGAGACGAGATCACGATGTGCACCTACAGGAGATCATCGAGACAATGGAGTTGGAAAAGATGACACTGCTGCAAGAGATTGAGAGCGAGCAAGCGGCTTTGCATGCCGATAGGCGAGAGGAACGGCGTCGGATGGAGCAAGAATTTTACGACGAGAAGCTGAGGCTGGAACGGATGGTTCAAGAAGTCCTTGCCGAATCAGTTCGCATCAAGAAAGAGACTGAGACGAAAGCCAGAAAGGAGCGACATCGCCAAAAGGCCGGATTTGATGGAAAGCTGCATGAATTAAGCGAGCGGCAAAGCCAGGAGGTGCAAAACATTGTTCGAGAGTTTGAACAGCGACTTGCCGCGGAGAAGGAAGATGGCGACATGCGCTTAAGAGAAGCCCTCGAGCGTTCTGACGCCGTTATTCGGGACCTAAGAAATAGCATGAACCGCTCCAGAAGGGAGGATCGAAGAAAATACGAAGAGGAGATCAAGAACATCAAAAGGCGCCAGAGGGAGGCAAAGGAGCAGAGTGAAAGGTGGGCAGATGATATGGAGAGGATCAACCGCGAGATTCTAGCCAGCCAGGTTGAGCAGCGAGACGCGGACAAGAAGGACCAGGGTGGGATTAAGACAAAGATTGACAAGTTGAAGGAGCAGAAGAAGTCAAAGACTCAGGTTTGTTGGTCCCGGATCGGGGCTCTTGCTGGGGTTGGGAGTTTGCTGCTTGCTGCACTTGCATAAACATTGGCGTTAGATATCGTTGCAGGGTAGATTTTAGTCCTCAGCTAGCACTAGAGTCCTGATATTCATCGTTTATATGGCACATAGAGAAGATACACATCAAGGGTAGCTCTTTTGATATCTCCATGGTTAACACGCGCATGGGGTGTGATTGTCTCTAATGGCGACTCCGACCATTCTCATGCTACAGTTCACAGAGTCTTATAATACAGGGACGTTAGAGAATATCAACGACAAAAAGCTTAATAACGGAAGATCTGTTAGCACGCATCATCAGGAAATGACGGAGTTAAAACATGAGATATCAGGTGGTTGATGTTCCTATGCCAACTGATGCGGGGCCTGTTTATTTCCAATCGCGCGCGCTTTTTCTTTTCATGTTGTCCCCGCAACACAACACGTCGACCGACATTGACCACCACCGAGCGACCACCCGCAAAGAAATTCTGTCCTTTCCTCCTCGTAGCGTGATTCACCAAGAGAACGTTTTGCTACGGATGCGCCCTAATAATTGACGCTATTCCGAGCCCAACGCATACTAGCTTTACTAGGGCTTCAGGGAGACTTGCGCGTATCTGTTTTAGCCCAAGAAGTCACCAACCTTGTGCTCCCCGGCAATCGGGCCTCCACATTACCCAGCACCAAAGTCTCACGTGAGACATTTTGGATCACCTTCAACATCATGGACAACTACCAAAGGATAGAGAAGGTCGGTGAAGGTTGTTTCCCTGACCCGACACTCATTTTTTTTGCTTAGCTATTGACTCGCACAATCATAGGAACGTACGGTGTCGTCTACAAAGCCCGGGACCTCGCACACAATGGCCGCCTCGTTGCCCTCAAGAAGATCCGCCTCGAGACCGAGGACGAGGGCGTCCCCAGCACAGCCATTCGAGAGATTTCGGTCCTCAGAGAGATGAACCACCCAAATGTCGTCAGCCTGCTCAACATCGTCCACGCAGATAGTCACAAGCTGTATCTCGTCCTTGAATTTCTCGATCTTGATCTCAAAAAGTACATGGACTCCCTACCAGTATCCGATGGAGGCCGTGGCAAGCCTCTTCCCTCTGGATCATCTGCAACCATTCGCACTCTTGGCATGGGCGACCAAGTCGTGCGCAAGTTCATGCTTCACCTCTGCGAGGGCATCAAGTACTGTCATTCTCACCGTGTCCTTCACCGAGACCTGAAGCCTCAGAACCTTCTCATCGATAAGGAAGGCAACCTCAAACTCACCGACTTTGGTCTTGCGAGAGCTATTGGTGTCCCGCTACGTACCTACACCCACGAAGTCGTGACTCTGTGGTATCGAGCACCAGAAGTCTTGCTGGGAGGCAGGCAGTATTCAACAGGCGTGGACATGTGGTCCATCGGCTGCATCTTCGCCGAGATGTGCACCCGCAAGCCGATATTCGCTGGCGACTCCGAAATTGACGAGATTTTCAAGATCTTCCGGTAACTGCTCCATCCTCGACTGCTTGACTGAGCTAACATTTTCTCAGTGTCCTCGGAACACCCGATAATGAGATTTGGCCCGACGTAACTTCATATCCTGATTTCAAGCCTTCCTTTCCGAAGTGGAGACGAAACTACGACGCTCCTTTGTGTCCCAACCTGGACGAGGAAGGGCTGAACCTACTTGACTTGCTTCTCGTCTACGACCCTGCCTATCGTCTTTCTGCAAAGAGGGCATGCACTCACCCGTACTTTGATAAGCTTCACTACGAGAATGAACAAGCTGGCAAATAGGAGTGATAGAAATATGAGGCATGCTGATCGACCGGTGGTCTGCTGGGGAGATGGAGTTGCTTTCCCTCCCTCCCTAATATGTATCTTGTGTGTAGAAATGGTGTAAGAATCATGAGTAATTTTATTTCACTGGAAACAGATGGTCTTTCGTCGTGTCAGACTTTGGTTCGCGGTCTCGTCTAGACTCGAACCTCGCCACGGTCGACCAACCATTCAGCAAATCCCTCCGTCGCTATGTTTGGGTTAATGATGGCGTTTGTGCTCCATGACAACATAGCGGTTCTCTCAGCTACAGCGGCTTATTCAGCGGTATTGGTGGTTTTTGTGGCCTTGGTGGCAGAAAAAGAACAAAACTGAATGGTCAAAGTGGTTCATCTGGCTTGGTGCTGAAGCGAGGACTAGAGTTTAGGATTTCCTAGTATCTCAGTGACTACCGTGTAGTATCAATTTATAGAAAATGGTCCTGGGGCCTTTGATTCTCAATTTTGACTTGGAGTCCCCCGTCCACGTTCAGGGCGAGGTAACACAAAGCAAAAAACTCCCAATGTGCCTCTGCCCCCTAGGTAGGGGACCTTGCCCTCATTCTACATGTGACATATGCCTAAATCTGGTGTTAATCGTCAATCGATAGTCCGCAGCTTAACTCCGGAGGACCTTGAAACCAATGCCTTGACACCATCAAAGTCCCAGGAACTGGCCGATACGGCCCCGATTATCCCGGACCTAACTGGCGCTAAAGTCCGCGAACCGCGAACCTCTCACTTATAAGGTCATAGACTTCTGGGCAACAAACCAACTTTATTAGCATCATATACAATCTTGTTGCACTTCATCACTATGACTTCCTGGAAGACTTCCAAGCTGACCTGGTTCATCACTGGGGCGGCATCGGGATTTGGTCTGGAGCTCACTCGGCTCGCCCTGACCAACGGCCACAATGTTATTGCAACCTCACGGAATCCAGCCAAAGTCCCCAACTTGGTCTCCGAGATCGAGGGTGAGGGCGGTCGTTGGCTGACCTTGGATGTTGACGATCCCAACGGTGGCCTTGTCATCGAGAATTTGGAAAAGGAGGGCACCGGGATTGATATTTTGGTCAACAACGCTGGCTGGTCCATTCATGGCCCTGTTGAGAGCTTTCCGGAAGATGAGGTTCGCCGCCAAATGGAGACGGTCTACTTTGGGCCATACCGTCTGATCAGGGCGGTGCTACCTCATATGCGACAACGACGTCGAGGATTGATTCTTAACATCGGATCGGGTGCCGGAGTGGGTGGTAGAGAAAGCATGGGCATCTACGCCGCTGCCAAGGCTGCGATGGATGGTAATTCACTCTCTAACCTGACTATGAATTGGAAACTGATCTCAAAGAGGCCTTACAAGAATTCTCGCCCGCGAGGTCGCCCCTTTCAATATCCGTACCTTGACAGTCCAACTTGGCGGGTTCGACACCAACTTTACCAACGCTCTTCGGCTATCATCTGTACCCTTCCCACAAGACTATATTGGCGGGAGGACAGATCAAGTGGCTCACAGCTTACTGGGCAGCAACTACAAGGCCGATGGTGATCATCGCAAAGCCAGCCAGGTCATTTACGAGGTTGTCATGGGGGAAGGCCGGGGAGAAGGGAAAGAGGGTGAACGAGTTATGCCGCTGGGAAGAGACATGCTATTGCTCATGGATAATGTTTTCAAGGATATGCACCATCAAATCGAGACGTTCCGGGAGATTGGGAATAGCGTCTACGTTGATAGCCAGTAGGTTGGTTCCTGGAATCGCCACTGATGACACAAACATCTTGGAATACTGAACATTGAGGAGGAACTCAAAATAGTATGCATGAACATAAGCATTTGGTAGTCACGACAGACGATGGCTCTATCAAGCTTTCCTCTGTGATATCGGAATTGCTGCGACTGGCGCGACTTGAAGGGCTTCAAGAAGCGAAAGACACTAATAAACTCGGTTGTCGTAGGCTAAGTCTCACTATTACTTCGGAAAGGGCACATGTATGGCACTCTTGGTGGTTCCCAGCGTTGTCATCGGCCACAGTCAGCCCTCGCTCAGGTCAGTCTAACAGGAACCAAGAATGCCCATACTTACATTGTCATCAGGCCTGTGTCAATTGACTCTACATACAAATAGCGCGTAATGATGAAAAAAATGTCCAACACCAGTCCATGCTCATTTCTTCCCTCATGTCGTCTAGATCATCAATGTCATCGAGTGCCAGCACCCTTCATCCACTCTCCCATCTCCTGCATCGCAAAGTTTGTCTAGCAACTGTCCTTCCCAACAATCACATTCCAGTTGCCCTTGTCGCTGAATAGCTGGCCTGATTCGAGTATTAGTCTTGATATCTTATAATGTTCTTTGTTTCGGCGTACCTTGAGTCATGGGCTCAGACCAGCCGCTGGACATGCAGTCCTCGCGAATCTTGGCTGCAAAGGGACCGAGGTCCTTGCACGGAACGCGAAGAGGGGTATCATTGTCATTACAGAGCCATATGGCAGAGTCCCACGAGCAGCTGACGCGGGCACACTTGTAGGGGCCATCATCGAGGCCGCAGTAGCCATCAATGCCCTGGAGGTAGTCGATACCTTCCTTGATGGCCAGAACTCCAGCACGGCCCTTGCCTCCCCAACCGCAGTTGATTTTTCCGAACTACAGTACCCAAGGATTAGCTACGGACCTCGTAAATGTTGAGAGAACTCACGCCGCGCTTCTTAACGGAGGGGGAGGCACCGAAGTCTGGGTTGATCTCTCGGGCCTTGACTGTGATTTCCTCAAGGGTGCCCTCAAGAGTAATGTTTTCGCTCCACTTGTCGACCTGTCCAGTCCACTTCATAGGGGCGATTTCATAACCGTCAATGGGGGCGCTGACAACCTTTGGAACGTTGCCGGTTTGAGGAATCGCCTTGATATCTGTTAGTCATGCAAAGCTTGACATGGTAGCCTGCATGGCTAACCCACTGAAGCAAAAGCCATGGCGGCAGAGAAGACGGAGAGGAAAGCGCTGGTCTTCATGGTGATGGACTAACAAAGTGTTGTGAACGGAGAAAAATAGCGATTATTATAGATTGGGAGGCTGCCTTGATGATTGTGTGGATAATTAGTATCCGAATATGTAGCATTTTGGAAGAATCGCGTCCCTTATAAGCTGTTCCTTCAACATTATTCTACCTCACCAGCCAGAGCCATGATTTCATCTTTCTGATCCTTTCACCCTCTACACACGGAACTATGGTCTAATCTTGGATCTTGCAACTGTTCAGTCGGCCCGTGGCCCAAAACTGCGCCTGCCAGCTCACTCAGACACCGAGCCAACAGGTGGAGCCACAATGAAGTTATCACCAGTCATAAAAAGGCGGTAGTGGCTTACTAGTCGTGTAGGTTATGCAGTCCAAAGGAAACATTGACACAGCCACACAAGTCGCATGTTTCATCCTTCTGGGGCCCGGACCACAACAACACGCCACGTCTGTAGCTAAGGAGCAGCAATGCATGCAGGGCTGCAATCTGCAGAGACGAGAATACCACGTTGAATTGCTTCAGCCCCGGGTTCTGCTGCCAGACAGCACACAGGTGACAGCCTGCTGATCTGCGGTAGGGACCAGGCTGAAAGAAACTTAAAAAGCCTCGATATTCCCGGCCATAGCCGAGTGAATACGGTTTCAGATACGTTTCTCTGACATGGTCAGGCTTGTTCAGTTAAAGTGTAGGATTTGCTGCTCAGCTATGGAGGCGGCCAACAGTTAAGAGCAGTTAATATCACGCTTCATGCCTTGGCAAGACAGGATTGATGAGGTAGCAAAGACAGATCTAGCATAATTGAATGTAGACAACCTCTATCAACATTTTCGATCCTTTGTTGGCTGCAATACAAGTAATTGCTGTACCGCAATAGGATCAATACCCCCCAGTCAGAATTTGCGGCAACCGGTATCTTTTCTTATCATGGTGACCGACTAAATCATCTTTGGGACGCAATCATACCAGGTCCTCGATGGTCATCGCAGAACTAAATGCACCTAACATCCAAAGTCAGGCCCATCCCAAGCAAGTTACAGGTGCCGAATGTTGTCCGTGACTGATTCCTCCAAACTCGTCCACCCTGGGCGACCCAGCACACGAAGTAGATCCTCCGCCTTGTCCCGGTCTTGGACCTCATGGGGGTCATCCCCACCTGAAAAATCATCTGGAAAGGTTTTGGTGGGCTGAGCCTCTCGCAAGAGGGACAAAACTCTATCCCAGCTAAACCTTCCAGCAAATGCGAAAATTCTTTCGTCCTTCACAGTTGAAAGAATAGCTGCAGCAACATGAAGTCTAGCAGTATCTTGAACGTGAACGTAGTATTCTATAGGCACGTTAGTTAAGGTCATCGTAGTTGTTTAGTGTCAGATACATACGGCGTGGAAAGAAAGGGTGCATAGGCGATGTTTCGCCCTTGCAGAGTAGCGGGATGAAGCCAGACGTGCTTAGATAGCCTTGATTGACTGGGTCAAGTGGTCTGCCCAGATTGGTGGAAGGAAGAACTCATGTGAGTTAGTACCTAGACAGTTGACGGTACTCGAGGGGGTTGCTCACTTGTGTTCACTACCAAATCCGCCCGCTCGTGACGGTGCTCCTTGTGAAATCGCCAAATCTCCTTTTCTGCCTGCGTTTTACCAGCGGCGTATACCATCATTCCTCTCTCAGGTTGGTATGGCGGCTCCTTCCAGGCTTCTCGGATGGCTTCTTCGTTCCAGGTATCTTGGGTCACAATGTTTCCAGGTTCATCCAGTGGATTATATACGGAGGCAGAGGACGAGGTGCATATAAACCGTTTTACACTCGGTTCATCATACGCTGCCTTTAAAGCGTTGAGTGAACCAGAGATAACCAGAGGGATCGTATTGTTCGGATCTGGATCAAGGGACACGACGGAAGCTGTGTGGGCGACGATGGAGACACCTGTTGGCTTTAGTAACGAGGTTCATCAATGTCAGTAGGAGTGCTGTCTTGCCTTTGATCACTGCATGAAAGGCCCTTTCGGCGGCCATATCAGCGACCTGGACGAGGTCAAATCGCCCAGCTCCGTACTTTCCTTCAAAGTGTTTCTCGAGCCAGGCGTTCTTCTCAAGGTTGCGAACGGTACCCCGGACTCGATAGCCATGATGAAGGAATTGGTCAGAAATATGTGAGCCCAAGAACCCATTCGCGCCAGTCACGAGAACTATAGAGTCTCTAGGGACTGCTCGATCGATGAGTTCTGACATGTTGCTGGGAGAGATTTGTATTGCGAGTGCGTCTGAGAGTCTTGGGACTTTGGTGAGAATTCAAGCTTGATCTGCCTTTCTGTGTGAACAATATTTCCGGAAGGACCTATGCCAAAACCAAGTGTATTAAGAAATGTCGACCACAGACACCCTAGCAGAACGATGAATTGGGATTGTGAGAGTGTCAGTTTAGTAGAGGGCTTGGGCTGTTATTTATAAACAGGAGGACCGGCCAGCTCGTAAGCCAGCCTCTCCGGAAACACTCATGTCATCATGGCGCCTGAAAAATCTCTCATGGGCAAAGAAGCGAGTTACAAGCGCGTGTTAAGTCGTCAACTCGGACTTTTGAAGCTGGCCAATCGCATTAAAGTTGCCAGATGCAGTAATGTGTCGCCAACTCCACATTTCCCAGCCTTCAGGATGAGATAAGACCTCGCCATGCTCTTCAAATGGAGTCTATTGGAAGTCAGAGCTTGTTTTCTTACTTGCAGTCCCGGAACTATCTCAAAATGGCTGTTATGATGCCAGGATTTGCTCAACCTGTACCCGAGGGTCCCATGCGCCAACCTCGAATCTTCCCAAGTCCAAAATGCGGCACAGCCGGAAATCATCATGGTGAACGCCTCCTCCGCCCAAGGCCCATACCAAAAAGTCTCGAGAGATATACCGATCGACTTTCCTTGAGCCCCAGTTCCATCCCTCGGAATCGCTCCTCCTCAACATCTGATCTGCCATAAGAGCAATCCATATGAGAGCGCTCCTCGAAAGTCCGTGTGGGGGATCAATTGCCATAGATAAAGGTAGATATGTGATGCGACGCATATGCTCATTCAAGATCTGCATCATGTGCACCAGTCCGTCTAAAGTATCAGCTGGACCGCCTTTGACCATCTTGAGGAAGAAGAGAGCCGCGAGACGAAGAATTATGTCAAGAGGCCTTTCGGCTTCCTGTTGCATATCGCTAGGTGACCCGAACGAGAGGTTGTTGTGGTGTTGGAACGCATTAGCCCCGTCCAAACACCTATCTAGGGCCTCCAAGCGTGTCTGTATTGGGACTGAGGCCATCAGTAAGCGATACTCAATGCCATGATATTCTTCCATCAGCGCAAGCGGATCAAATATCAGCGACCCTCGCTGCGATGCTGCAAAGTCGATTGTGGCGACAAGAAGAGCCAAAGAGGCGATGGTATCGCACAAATCATCGCATACACCATCGTATTGGCGAACTGCTAGTTGGACGTCGGCTTCTATGGCCATCCGCCGGTCGCGAGGGAGACTCGCTGAGATCGGCGTCTGTAATTGTACTTGGGCAAAAAAGGGTGTCGTTACTATCTCGGAGGCCCCTTTTAAGTCCGCTCTGGAGTAGGTTAGTGCCAGTAAGTGAAAAGTCGTGTTCGAAAACTCACTTTTTTACCAGTATTTGCACTGGTAATGGGAGGACCTGTAAGCCACCCGCCGCCTGGACCAACAGCTTGAGGCCATTCAGATGGGCCAACCAATGGTCATACAATCCAAGAAATGTCTGGCACGCCGCGTCAGTAAGTACAAATGACAGGTTTTGGCAAAGAACATACTGCCAAAATAGCCAAGCTCGCAATAGACTGGATTATAACCACCGTTTTGCTGATGGTCTGTTTCTCGTCTCCCAACAGTTTGTTGACCAAGGCGCACAGTTTTGCCGAATGCATCGAAAAACCTGCTGACTCCCTTGTCCCAGATTTGAGCAGGAGGAACAGGGCCCCCATTGTCAAAGTACAGTTGAGCATCAATGGCTCTAACATCAGTCGCTCAAAGCGACTCTGATCCATGGACAGCGGTTGCCACGAAACGACTTGCAGCTGTTCAAATGGGTAATGCCTTATGGGACATGAGAAGAGATATGCGTGGAAGCATTTCCGTCCTTCGTCGGGGATTTCTGCAGGAAGCCCATGTAAGACCCAGTCTGGTAGGGGAATGCCAGAAGGTGATGGGATGTAACAAGCGCCCGCCTCGTTCAGTTGACGCCATGCTTTGATCAATGGGAAAGAGAGCGATTCCTTGGGAACTCTGCTAGCGACAGACTGATATGGAATCGTCGAATAAGGCTTTTCCGATATGTCCTTGTCTTGGTCCCTTGAACTCGTTCTGGGCGCAATTCTTCGGTTCTCACCCCCTTGCACACGGCTCAGGTCAGCCTCAGTCACCGGTCTTGGCGCCTGTCGGGGTTTCTGCCGCTTCTCCAGAACAAACTTGAGCTTTGTAGCAGGCAGATATGAATTTCCTGGAATTTTTGCGACCGAGGTTGCGTTGACAAACGATATCCCTTGATGCTTTTCCCTGGTGACTCGTAGACCGCGTCGGGTCTTGGTAACGGGGCCATCGCAGTGCATAGCGACTTGCGGCGGCTCCATGGCTGCAAGGACCCAGCTCTCAGGAAATCGAAGTGGCTGTTATGTGATCTTTGCCGAGCTTGAATAGAATGATCAGAGAACGGCGGTGATTATGCACGGGATGAGTTTACGTCACGTCAGAATCCCCCATGTTGCTCACGCGTCAGCGCTAGGCAAAATTACCGTATTCGGTAATTCGCATCCTATTGGTCAATGTCCCAGAAACAGATAAGGTTCGGACTGGACTACAATCCTTGCCTGATCAACCAAGGCAGACTCCAGAGCATGATAGATGATGTGTATCTTGGGTCAAGGTGGTTAATAAAGCCTTGTGGCGTTCCTCCGTGAACCATAGGTCTCTCATTAGACAGTCGGCCCGTCATTTATCCCACTGGCTTTATTGTCTCACCCTGTACCCGCTAACGTACCAGCTCCTAGAACTCCTCTTCTTTAACTTACCGTAAGAACTCGTTAAATTCGCGCTTTTTTGAGTTCAACCGTCGGTCTTGGCGCATTACTTCCCGGATGATCACTTCCTCATACAGTTAGTATGTGGAAGTGATCATTCGAGGGGTAATATCAGAAGATCAGATGTTCCCCCCCGGCCAGGATTTTTGCAGTTTCTCTTTCATCCAATCTGAAGCTATCACCACCGCGTTTTTCACACGATGCCGCCGCTTGATGAGGTTGATCCCAATGCCGGCTGGACTATGGCCTCAACACCAAGGAAAAAGCCCGGCCCAAAGCCCAAGCCTCTTGCAGAGCGGAAACCAAAGAGGATCTTGCCAATCCAACGCCCGGAAAGAAGCTATTCACCGGAGCAGAAGGCGGAAGTCCTCGTGTGGTTGATCCACGGCCATGTTATAAAGAAGGGTTGGAAAAGGAAGCCTACGGTTTATGATGCCTCGAGGCACTTCAAAATACCGGAAGGAACGATCCGTGGATGGCGACAAAAGCGTGAGTTTTTCCTCGAAGAATATCATCGGAAACTCTGCCCCAAGTGGCCAGGCCTCGAAGATCAAGTATACCTCTCTTTCTTAGAGCGCCGCGCCCAAGGGAAAGTAGCTACGACCTCTTGGTTCCGCCGGAAGGCACAGGCTATTTATAAGGAGTTATACCTGGACCAAAGCTCTCGGTTCCCTTTCTCCACTGGTTGGTGGCGGGGCTTCCTTTGGCGTCACAATATCGTAAAGCGACGAGTGATAAAGCAGTCAACTAAGAGGCCAGAGGATTATATCGACGTCGTGAATAGGTTCTTATGATTCATTAGGCGCATCTCTACATTACGATTCCAATCTCGGTCCATCACAATGATCTTGAACTCGCTAAAACGCCGGTTTTATCGGCGCCTAATACTCAACCTGGACGAGACCCTAATACCATTTGAGTATCTCGATGGCTTCACTTGGGAAATACGCGGCGCAAAATCAGTCTCCGGGAAAAGCGACCGCAGCAGGTGGAATAAACGGCAGGCCACCTTGATTCTTTATATATTCGTAGATGGCGAATTTAGGCTTTGACTGACTATTATATTTTATGGTACCCCTACCGAGGAAGGCGGCCAGAATTACGAGAAGGAGCAGCATCTTTACTCCCCTGACGTCGACATAGAGTTCAATAAGATAGCATACAATAACGAGGAGCTTTTTTCTTCCTGGATTAATAATAAGCTTCTTCCCCTTATTAAGGATGAAGAAGAGGATCTATTGCTCGTGATGGATGCAGCCATATTCCATAAGACTGAGGGGATTAAGAAGAAACTAAGGGATAATGGTATCTCCCTTGCACTTATCCCTCCCGGCTGTATGAGTCTTTTGCAACCCCTTGACACCGCTATCAACGCTCCTTTTAAGCGGTGGTTATAGGAGGCAACTAACGAGTATGTTGAGCAGATGGAAAGAGAGAAAGGGGAGGATTTTAAGTGGTTAGTTAGTGATAAGAGAGTTATGGTTACTTACGTAGTTGCTTCTGCTTTAAAGCGTCTTAATGCATAGTCAGAGATGGTCAAAAAAGCATTCTTGAACTGCGGAATAAGCGTACGCCCTGACGGGACTGAGGACTGGCTGATCCGGATCAAGGATATACCTTCTGATCAGATTGACTTCACTGGGTGGGAAGAAGCCGAGGAAGTCATCGTTAAAGACGAGGACCCCGTGGATCCCCTATGCGACGACGAGGAATTCCTTATTGCCGACGATGACGAGCTTCTTCTGCGTACACGATATCACGAAGAAGTCGTCAAGCAGCTGCAAGAGCGGCTACGGAAGAGGGGCCTCAGGGTATCAGGGAAGAAGGCGGATCTGATCCAACGACTGCGAGATGATGATGACTCGCAGAAACCTCGAGAAGGAGATACGATATACATTAGCTGACTAGACCATTAGAATCAGCGCCTTCAGAAGTCTTATTGACCTTGTTATCTTGCCAAAAGAAGGTTATTCCCTCTTGCTATTCACGTTCCTTTCTTAACCTCCAGTCCATCTTCCCCCACCTCTTTCCTTTGCGGTGGCCATCTTCGTTATCACGATGTCGGAGGGCAGCTTCAATAGAAGGTGGAGGTTGGAAGTAGGAACAAGCCGCCTACCTATTTTTGGTAGGGGATCCGTTCTGCCGCCCATCCCCGCCCTCAGTGTGGCTTGCCAAGAGACGCCAGTTGAACTCAAAAAAGCGCGAATTTAACGAGTTCTTACGGTACCTAGCCAAGATACCGTAAAAATGGAAACATTCCGTCAGCATGCTCAAGAATATCAGCTTCATACGTGCCAACACTGCGAGAAATTCATTGTAGACACGGCCAAGGCCGCGAACTCGACGAATCGCGAGACCAGCCTTGGTTCGTTTCACATTCCCGGAGCGCAGGTTTTTACAGCAGCAACAAACACCTGCGGGCTCTTCCAAGCATGTATTGTCACTCTCAAGAACGATCTCAAACAAAGACTCCTAGTGGACGCTGTTACTGAGGAAATCGTCCGCCAATTCACACTCGTGGTGACGCTCTGGTACATTCGCAGGGCAGATGGTGGCCATGGGATGACCTTGGACGGAGCTTGGAGACGAGATGAACCGAGGGGCTGGCTTACTGATGGCGTCACTAGATTTAATCTATGGCCTCGGAAGGGTAAGTTAAGCGGGCCTGGTAGTCTGATTGTTCCTAATTGTACAGCCAGATGCTCCCACAATGGACAGATTTACGTCACATGTGGTTCAGCCGGCTGTCAGCTCCTCAAAGTCATTCTCGACAATGCAAACGTCGCTAAATGAGTGCTTGAGCTCACATGCCGAGTGTACGCAGACACACCTACCGCCTCCCTCTCGACTAATCAACGTTCAAACTCTCCGCTTAGTTGATTCAGCCTCCATAGACAGCCCGATCTGGGCTGCCTTGTCCTACTGCTGGGGTGGTCCCCAGAAAGCCCAGACAACGAGCCAAAATGTCAATGACCGCTACCAAGCCATTGATCTTGGAGAGATACCCCTGACGCTCCGCGACGCCATCCGCACATGCCGTGAACTGAATCTCCCTTATCTCTGGATAGATTCCATGTGTATCATCCAGGATGATGAGGACGACAAAGCCAGAGAGATCAACAAGATGCCCGAGGTCTACCAAGGAGCCCTCGTTACTCTGTCCGCATCTTGTTCAACTACCTGTCACGGAGGGTTTCTGCACGATCGGCTTCATCCGGCCCCAGGAGTAGCGTTACCCATGAGATGTTCTGAGGGTGTTTATGACATTATTCAGGCGGTCAAGTGGAGGCCTGCGGTAGGCGAACCCATTGACACGAGAGCATGGACCTTTCAGGAACAGGCTCTGTCTGAGAGGATCATTGACTATGGGAGTCAAAGAGCTTCATACTTCTGCAATAGTTCTGGCAAGAAGCAGCGCTTTGGAATGCTCCCGCCCCCAACACATGACCTCCTCCGGCAGGAGTGGGCACATACTGTGGAAAAGTACTCGGCGCGCCAGTTAACATTTGCCAATGATAGGCTGAATGCTCTTGCAGCTGTGGCGAGTCGCTTCTCTGAGGCAGCTGGTCTATCCACGTCGGAATACGTGGCCGGGCTATGGAAGCCATCCCTTATTCGAGGACTTCTCTGGAGCGTCAAAGCTGGCCAGCGACGAACAAAGCCGATGGGTGTACCATCATTCTCATGGGCTTCGCACTTGATGGAAGTAGAATGGCGTCCCGAGATGTGGGAGAGAGACACGCGGAGAGAAACTGCGTGCGTCTTGGAGACTGAAGTTATAGTCTCAAATTCCCTGCTGCCTTTGGGAAGTGTTGCTAGCAGCCGGCTCACCATCAACGGTCCTCTAGTCTACACCACCCTCTCATTTCCCTCTGGAGTTGCCCTAATTCTTCATGACGATGGCGGCCAGCATTCAGTAAGACTTATCCTTGACAACGAGGATGAGACAAACGCATCATTATCGTCGGTCTGGTTGTTAGAATTGCTATTCAAGGTAGGACAGGAGACTATCATGGGACCTGGGCCCGATACACGATTTGGGCTGGTACTCAGAGCAACCAAACATGGACAGTTCACGAGGATTGGGATTTATAGCGAGTGGGTTCCCCAGGACATCCCGGTTGCGAGTCATAAACTTCGCAACGACGTGTGTGAACGCTGCAAGGAGATTTTCCACGCCAAGGTTTCTAGAGTTGAGCTTGTTTAAGGATTGGCCATAGACTTCTACGAATGCGAGGAGATATCTCAGGAACGAAATCGCTGGCGTTCTCTATAAGTGTTTGTATATACAGCCGTCAAAACGGACAAACGTAGGGCTTAAACCATTATTTTCCGAACAATAATATGTACATCGTGAACATCTCAAACCCCCTAGCTTTTAAACCTTGGCCTTAGTGGTAGCACCAATGGCCTTGCCGCTGGTGGGGATGAGGAAATCGCTAGCCTTGACCCGACCGTCGCTGCCACGAGCACCCTTGAGTGTGGAAGAGTCGGTGCTCTTGAAGGACTTGTCGTTCCAGGTGGTCTTGTCGTTCCAAGAGTTACCGGACTGCTTGACGCTGCTGATCAAGCTGACCTGGGCGACAGCGTTGGAGGCAGCAATGTTGTTGTTCATCTGGGAAGAGGAGCTCTTCATGTTGTAGCCAACATCGCCGTTGTTCCAGGCAGTGTTGCGCTCGAAGGTCAGGGTGCCGGGGTTGCCGTTGTCGATGAAGCCCTTCTTGAGGTTGTCAAAGGCAATGCAGTTCTTGACAATGTGGTTGGCGGGAGGGTTGTTCTTGATGCCCAGCTTGAAGCCGTTGCCATCACCCTCAAAGGGGCTGAAACCCCAGCGGTTGTAACCGTTACCCCAGGCGTAGACCTCCTCCAGAGTGACGGGGGAGCCGAACATGAACAGGTCAAGACCGTCATCGACGTTGTCCCAGAGACGGGCGTTGCGGAGGACGTTGCCCTCACCCTGGCCGTCCTTGCAGGCGAAGCCGTCGGCGCTCTCACCGTTCTTGCGGGGGTCGCGGTTGCGGTAAGAGTCAAGGTTCACGACAACGTTGTTGGCGGAAGCACCCTCGAGCTGGAAGCCAGTCTCGTAGTTGTCGTGGGTGGAGAGACCCTCGTAGTAGTTGTTGGAGGCATCACGAGCGTAGATGCCATAGGGGCCGTTGATCAGCCTGAATATGCGTAAGTCTGGGATCATTTAAGCTGTGGTACGAATACATACTCCAGGTTGTAGAAGGACCAGTAGTTGGCGTTCTGGATGTGGAAGATGCCGCGCTCACCGTTGGGCAGGGCCTCATCCAGCTTCTTGGGAGTACTTTTTTCGCCGTTAGTTGACTGAATAATCCTTAATTTGCGGAGAAGACTTACCCAGGAAGGTTCTCACCGTCAATGACAACCTTCTCGTTCTGGTAAGGTCGAACAGTGATGGGGGAGCCCTTGCTTCCGCTCGTCTTGAACTGGATGTTTGTCGTGGGAGCATAGGTACCCTTTCGCAGGTAGATGGTGTCACCAGCCTTGGCCGCGTTCACAGCAGACTGGATAGAGCCATAGGGAGCATCGAGGGTACCGGAACCAGATCCAGTGGGGGAGACAAAGATGTCCTTGGCAGAGGCCCCACTGAGGATAGCCAGGAGAAGAGTCGGGGTAAGCTTCAGAAACGCCATGATTGTCGATATTCCAAGACTGGCTGCTCTAACAAACTACTAAGAAAGACATGTAGTCCCTTCTTATATAGGTCTGTATAAGCATAATTACCCAAATGAGGCGGACGGATCGACCCACTCCGAAGTGCCGCATAATGATGATTCCACCAATAACACAACCCTGTCGTTCTAGAAACGTCTCAACGTCAGTGGTGGCATTTTGAGCACGTTTCATTCTTACAAACACCGTGAACCATGAGCCGGTGGATTAAAGGGGATTCAAGCTTTTCGTATTCCATGGGATTGGGACGAACCCATTCGGCCCGCCCGACAAGGTTAGCGGATGACATGTTTTCCCGCCATATTATGCTTATTTAGTTAGTCAAGAAGTATATATCGACAGTTGGTGACAAAAAGGGTAGGAGAGGTGGTCCACGAAGTGGGTTTATACGGGTGCTATAGTAGAGTAGCTCACCCGCAGCCGAAAGTGCCGTCACGGACTACATTCACATTAGCATACACTTCATTGACGTGGCTGGAAATGGCGAGTAAATCCACCAGAGAGTGGACACTAACCTGTTCGCTAGCTACTGCTTGTCACCCGGGCCTCCCGATAGGTGGTCTAACCTCACCGAAGCTCGGACACGTCGTCCTCAGACCTTACGCTATACACCGCCAGGCAGCGGACATAGATTCTCCATATAACATGTCATACCGACTTTCAACTCAAATATCTATAAGCTTTACTAGTAGGAACACGTGGCACAGAGTGGAAGCTGGAGAGGATAGATGAAAATACCATTGATTTGTGCTCTAGTAAGCTTTCAAGTTGGTAAAAATACTAGCTAACAGATGTTTGCCCCTTTCGTTCCGATCAAATTATCGAGCTATGGATATGCTCGCCGCAAACGCCGTTTCATGCAGTGAGCTTAGCATCCCTTCTCCTTGAGCTCCTTCAGGAGGTTCTCGGGGTTCTTCTTGATCGTCTTGACGACGAACTTGGAAGTGTCCTCCTGGACGTGGGTCATGCCCTTACCATAGATCTCATCGATGGCTCCCTTGACCTTGTCGACCGCGGTCAACTCCTTCTTCTCGATGATGTGGATGTGGACCTCAGGCTCGGCGGGCATCTTTGCGGTAGTGTAGTGCGAGGTTGGGAAGTTGGTGTGTTCTCGAGATGGCAGAATTTGCGTGCAGGTTCTGTTGATGTTTGGAGTGCATTTGGTAGATGGTTCTGGGTGCTAGGCTTTCCTTATATACTTGAAGCTCAATTCTGAATCACCAACTAGTTACGCTACTGTTGGGTCATTTGACGGCTTATATACCCAGAGACTTCTTTGTTGATATCAATCACGGATCTGAAAGGGGCCGTCGGCCACAGGAACAATGGATATGATCATCAATGCATTACGACATCAAAGTCCAATTCCGACAAAGAGTGTAACCCGATTCAGAGACTTCGAATGTCCAGTGAGTTAGGTCTTCCCGCTAGCAGAACATTGTTCTGCTTTACAATGCCCTCAATAGCCACCCTAAGGTCCCCGCATCACTTCAAACAGCACAAAGAGTTTATGATTCAGTTTTGTATCGGCTCATTACATCCCTCAAAGGGAAGTGATACTAGTGATTTACAGGGGCTATTCGCTTCTTGATTCATGATCTGGGGACCAGCTGACTGGGGACGATTCTCCTTCAGTGCCTCCCTATGCGTTGCTTCCACGAACTGTAACGTCCGGCGACGGCTTAGCTAGCAGTAACAGTGAGTCTCTTCCATTCATCACATCCTTAAAGCATTGATGTCACGTCAATTGTTGCTGTCTTCATGCTCAGGTCTTACTACGTGAGTGTTAGCTACTAAGCTCTTCCCAACATCATCCATCATCTCCATCAACTGAATCACTTCTCAGGGTCACTCGTGATCTCTTCTCGGATCGTCGGTGCTTCAGAACTGCTACCCTGGTCCTTTGCATCAGGTGTACCCCCTGTCAGCTGCTGATAGACATACTTCAGCTGACCCCAACCGTCAATGATAGGGTAGAAGCCCGCAATAAACATGGTGATCCACACCCAGATGATGGCGACAATGATCCAAGCGTCAAAGAATCCCTTTCCAAACACATACTTGGATGCATACATGGGCAGTGGCCTAAATGAACGGATCAGTGCTCATACCTTAAAGCGATGCATGTGACTGGACTTACCAGAGAACCCAGTGTCCTAGAAATGTGGCCAGCGACCAAACCGCCGCTAGTGTCCCCCACCGTTTAAGTTTCGCCTTGTCGGCTGTGTAGCTTGCAACTCTTTCCTCATGCGACACTGGCTCGTCGCTTTGTCCAGCGGTCTTTGTCTGGTCAAAAGCAAGGCGCTCATTCCGGAAATCGGCCCAGTTGTACTTGTCTGGTTTGATGAGCGAAATGACCACGGAATAGAGGCCAGGACTCAAAGCGGAGGCGACTGTTCCGTAAACACATGGCAAAATCTGGCCGGTGGAAGCCACGGTAACTTCCCCATACAACGAAGAGGCGCTGCCCAGCCAAACCGCAATGCCAGTGGCCAGGCCCAGCAGAGGTGAGATGATGGCGGCGGCTTTGGACTGCTTCTTCCAGAGAATCGTGAATACTGTGGGGAAGATGCCAGGACAAGTCAGGACTCCCAGCATATACAAGGTCCAGCCCAAGTCGACCTTTCCATAGTAGAGAGCCGTGGAAAAGGCTGCCGAGAAAAGGCCGAAAAAGACAACACCAATGTGGCTCCAGCGAATAGCATCCCTGTCAGTGGCATCCCTGTTGAAGTACCGGCGGTAGATATCGAAGCTGATAATCGATGATACTGAAATGACCTGGGCCGAGATGGTCGAAGTCACAGCCATGAATGTGATGAGCAAGACAGCGACCGCGCCTCCCTTGCCGGCGATTGCAATGGCAGCATACGGCATGACCAGACCGTTCGAAACCTCGACTGTGGACATTCGACGGGGGTACGTGGGAAATCTCTCGGAGCCTTCGAGTGCAATAGCTGAAAGACTCATCAGAGTTCCAAGGCACCAGGGGATGCCAAAGTAGGCAATGCCTCCGACGATGTAGCCTGGAACCACGGCTTGGGGGGCTGCGCTGAAGGCCTTTGCAAAGAAGCCTGTGTCCATAATGACCAGGCCAAAGTTGGCAAGGACATGGATGATTCCAAAGTACATAGCCTAACAAGTTAGCACCTGTACAGTCTACCAGTTCATCGGTCTCACTCACCCCCTTGCTCGTCATTGTTAGATAGGAGCCATCTTCATTACCCGCAACAGGGTTCGCTTTGCCGGCCTCGACGATAAGCTGAAACAAGCTCGAGGGAGACCCAATCTCGGGCGTGAGGAATGTCTTGATGGTGAAGAAGCAGATGATGATGGTAATGACAAAGGTGTGAAAGTAGTCTGTCAAGAAGGTCGCCTTGATACCACCGACAAAGGTATACAGGACGACGCCGACAGGAAGTAGGAAAGTGGCTGCGATAATGTGCATGCCAGTTCTATGGACGATTAGTGCTATTCCGACGTCGGAATTATTACACTCACAGCGCAGTGATGGCAGCACTGGCGCCAAGAAGCATGTTTGCGATGGCGATGATGTTATTGATGAGGCAGAGTGCGATCCATACAAGGTGTCCGGCTGTCCCGTACCGAATTCTCACAATCTCGAGTAGAGTGTGAGCCTCTGGAACCCTCAACTTGCAGGCAATGCCAAGTAGTGAGAAGAAGACGATCATAGGTGAACACCTGGAAATTCTCAGTGCTCGAACTAACTAACTTGATGACTTGGACACTTACCCAGCTGCAAACCAGAACGGGCCAGCAACACCGAAGTTGTATCCGACAAGAGAGCTTCCCAGCATAGCTGTGCTCCAAAGCCAGGAAGAGATGACAGCAGAAGCCGTCAATCCGGTTCCAACCCGTCGGTTCGCCGTCATAAACATTTCGGTCGTTCTGTTATCCTCTCCCACCGTCTTCTTTAAGACGTGAGTGGCAAACATCATGAAAAAGGCAATCAAGAAGCCAATGACAATAACGACGACATATCCGGCCGACTGCGGTAGTGGGGGTTCGATCGAGTCCGAGGCTCGCTTAACGAGCTCGGGAACGCCTGAGTGTGCCATGGTCGCAAGCAATCAGTTCTCACTCCACCTGATATCGTCGATGGGATGCTGTACGACAAGTGGTTGCGTGAAAACGATCAAGGACTGACACCTTAAGATGATGGGGTAGGGCATCCTCATTTATTTTCTCGAAAATGTGCCGGCACCTCTTTGTCGCTAACATGAGATCGCCAGGGCTCCCAGAGCACGCAATTCTAAACTTGATCTCGCGAGATCTCGGTTCGCTCAAGTTTCCCACTAGAGCCCAGCACGCAATCGACGGACAGTTTTGATTCGCAGATAAGACATTGCATCCTTACATCGCGCCAATGTCATCAGCCATTTGCAGGCTTGAGAAGAGCTAGGAATAGGGTTCTAAAGCATGGTCATGTTGGCTCGCGATATCGGAAGAACGGAAGTATCCCGAGCAGAATCGTGAATGGGAATATTTAGTCATCATAAAACACGTGAGATGGAGGGGCTATGTGAAAATCATGATCATATTAAGGTTATGATTGCTTTCACTTTTGTTCTGATGGAATCAGAGCGCCAGGCTCACTAGGCGCCGATTTTTTCAACCCATCACGGCACAGAAAGCTTATTGCAAAACATCGTAAAAGTAATATCAGATATTTCGGTTATATATAGAAGGCTACATACTACAATGCGAAACCCTGCAAGTAGCATAACATATCAATATGATGGCTTGGACTTCGTGTAGTTGGGATTAGGAGATACACTCGGTAACTAGAGCGAAGCCGCTGGAATGTCTCAAGGGAATCAACAGTCGCCTCACCTTTGGTCTCTACGTATGAATGAGAAAGCTTGCGTCCGCATGGCCAAGGTCTAACAACTCCTGGCAGGGGTCATGGGCGATGGGCGGAGTAGAGATGTGCTTCGTGCTGGCCACTGTTTGGTAACCTGGCCCTATGTCTCGTATCCGATACCAGACCCGGATGGCATAAACGCATCATTTAAAGATTGTATAGATTTATCGCACTCAACTGCACTTCAATTTGCGATGCTGTGCAGCATGAAGGTTACTATTACAAGACTGTAATGTTGATGACTGCTTCGCCCCCATGTCATAGGCAAAGCTCGTTTTCTCCCTGTTCTTGCTTGGCATTTTCTTAACCCTTAACCTCTTCCTCTTTAATCTACTTTTTATCCTCTTCTCTGCTTCTTCTTTCGTCTCTACGGGTAACCCACGAGGCTCACGATGCCGTCAGGTGCGTTTGGTGATATATAGGTACCGATTAGAGCTCAGCCAATGGCTGAAGGGTATTTGACGTCTCACCAATGGCCGGATAGAATTCATGGGGTGCCCTGGCTGTAAAGATGCAAAGCTGGGAGCTGCGCCCAACCGCTTGGTGTTGTGGTCGCCTTCTCGATGCAGCTTTGCCTAATGATGGTGGACACTGGTATTTCTACTACGCACAACTGCCCTACGGCTGCGAGAGCGACAGTAGGCCTTAGCAGCTACAAACCCAATTGCCTACCAGTAATGTACTCAACACCGATAGCTTTCGTCGTTCCGTGGGGATCTCTACTGCTCATTCCACAGACCAATATTGCCTTAAGAAACCGCCGTATTTATCAGTACCCCCAGCCCTCAAAATCGATCAGACACCTTGCAGAAGAACAAAGTTCAAGATTCACGGACATGAAGGGGCTAGTCACCTTCCCAATCTTCATTTCCCATTCACTTCTTACGACTTTCGGTTATCCGAGCATGTTTATGGTCGCATCTTGGGAGTGGGTGGCTAAATGTGCAGGTGGTTTCAAGCATCTCAGAATAACCAAGCCCGCTGGGCTCGGCCTACCCGATATTGAGGCGAGTTCAAAATCAGGCTCGGCCATGTCAAGCGTCTTGGCTCGTCATAAACCTGCCCGCCCGTAGACAGGCACGTTGAATTGGCGTACTTTAGTAAAAATGAGGCCCTCGGGAAATGGTTGTTTTGTAATTTTTGTATTTGTGGCGTCGGAGCGGTGAGCTGTTGGTGTTTCACAGCATACATGTGGCCTCACCGGCATCAAGCACACCACAAATCAGACTATGATTCTCGCTGTGCCTCTGCGCAAAGTACGGCTGACTCGCAGTGGGCTGAGCCAGTTGGCCACTGATCGAGGATGAGTTGTTCAAAGGCGCCTCACTTTTCACCGAGACAGCATGAAATTGGGTGCACTGTGAAGCAATTCAACTGGATAGATGTAAGATTCTGCCATTACAAATTGTTTTGTAATGAGGCAGACCTTGCCCCGCCATGGTAGGGAGGTGTTGTAAATTCCATCTCCCCGCTTCATCGCAGCAGAGCCTCATCCAGACCAACCATGGCCACATCATTCTGCCTTGCGGCTTAAAAGCTCTGCCGTGGTCAGGCGACTTCCGCCCGGCCTTTGATCTAACCACACCCAATTCGACAACTACCATGGAGTGGCAATATCCTACCTACAACTTGTCTGGGGCTGTGCTTCAGGGTTATCTCCAGTACACCTTCCGTGACAACACCATCAGAGTCGAGGTATGGAGGCACAATTGACACCATACTTATAAGGGTCGATGGGCTAATCGGAGATTGGAATGTAGCCTCGAAATGGAAATTTCGTGTTCAAGCTCCCGGTTGGCACGGAATTGACGGAGGTACGTAAATGGCCCAAATGTACGCCACAACTGTGCCACTAAGCGCCTCAAACAGGACAACCAGAATCAAATCAAGAAGTTGAGAGGGTTAACGAAGTGGAGGATCCCTAGTTAGGAGTGATTCACTGGTGTGTTGAAGATTGTATACTGTGCCGTTGTGTTGTACCGGTCGTCGCTGGTGGCCTTGGAGGGTGAGATTGACTGGCCACCACCGCAGCAACCAGGCTGCGTCGGGGTTTTTATAGCCCCATCCGATAGGAGGAACCTTATGGATTTTTTTTATATACCTATTTAAGCGCCTGCGTAAAGCCAACCCCCCCATGCATGATTGTGGACATGACATCTTCCCCCACCATCAACTGCAACCATGGATTCTCACGACCGTCTCGTTGATCTATGTGAAAACTGGACGTGGTATCCGTGTAATCTCCTGAGACCTTTGCAACTAAGCAGCATCCTAGAGCGCTACCGCCTGTGGCTTAAAAATGACGAGAAGCGGCTTTTTGACCCCACAGCCGAGGACATAGCTCTCCTTGAGCTCAGGGATGGCGATGATGGTCAGCCCTCAAACTAAAGGTCCGAAGCATTTGCTTAATGTTGATTCTATTTTAGTCTATCGGCAAGAGAACTTTCGACACTACAGTGATCTGAGGAAACACTTACGGGTCAATCGAAAAGACCCGAAAACGCGCTTCTTGTGTGCCCCCTTCATTGATCAAGATTGGATCCCGCCTGACGCGTTTCAGTTTCATCCAAGCGGCGCACTCCCGTGCCGAACTAAGCTGCTCGCGCGACAGCTTTTCTTACCTCTGTTGTTTCCACCAAGTCGACCCAAAATTCTTGGACTTTGTGTCCTCATTCGGTTCTACAGATGAGCCGCTCGACTACCACATGACGGGATTCATCAGCCACATTACGATGGCTTCAGGGGGAGAACGGTTGCTAGACATCCCGAAGCTTGGACGTTCAGGCCGAGAGCTTCGTGTGCAGTATCTTCTGCGATCACTGGAGCGGGACATTAACCTTGACGCCACAACCACATACAATGTTCGGCAGATGGCTGTCTACCACGCATTCGACCTTGGCAGTGGCAAGGCGCTTTGGATCAACATCAAAGCAAACGGACTAATGGAGGATAGAATCAAACAAGCATCAACTGAATTCCCGACCCTGGGATCCGATGCTATGGGTAATCTAACAGGATGTTTTATGGCAACTCTGACTGCCCACATGATCCACTTGGAATGGTGTGACGAGGACTGGCGAGAGTGTATCAATGATATCGAAGCTAAGATCCGCAGTGTCCTGACGAAAGCTCAGACTGCCCGAATTGATCGTCGTCCGAAAGGTGTGCGACGAGCCTTCACACAAGCATCCACACTGTGCGCTTCCAGGACTTCAACAGGCGACTTCCCCGAGAAGATGTTGCCGATAACCTCAAGGCTAAAAAAGAGGATATGGGACGCCATCGTTCGACCGAAATCGTATGGTGGTGCAACCGATAATCTAAGTGCTCTTCCATCCCAGTCAATGTCTCAACTGCTGAGGGAGACCAAAACAAACGATAAGGATCAAGTTGATCGTCTCATGGTTCTTGACACCTTCTCTTTTGAGGAGGTGCAACAGCTGCACTACTTTGGTGAGCTATTGGAACGTTTTCGCTTGGTTCTGGATCTCAACGACCAAACGTTACGCGATATTGCAGAGACCTACCAAGGTTTGCAGGATCGGGATGAGTTTCCCAGTGAAATAAAGCAGAGTAATGACTGCAAAAGACAGCTTGCCTCTTTTATTCGAGGCATTCATCGCATCAGAAAGAATCTGCAAGTTCGAAGCACCCAGGTAAAATCGTTGATGGCGTGGCTGCACGAGGGCAAGGCGCTGGTAAAGTATTCTATTCTATTGTTGATAGGCCCGGCCGTTAACATATTGTTACGACAGTTTGATGGTATCCTGCAGTACAGAAATGTCCAGATCGGCCGTATCTTCACCGAGAGTTCTGAAGTGCAATCCGAGAAGATGGAAGGTATCGCCGTCAAAACTGAGAAGGAGACCATCTCTATGCACGTCATTACATGCGTGACACTTGCGTTCCTTCCCGCCATGTTTGTGGCTGTAAGAATCACGCCGAGTCTTCTAATCATGCAGTGGTTATGTGCTGATTCTGCTCATCTAGGCATTCTTCCAAAGTGGGTTGATCGAGATAAACGAGAAGGCGACAAATGTTAGCGATGCGGTAGACTTTCACAAGTTCGCCTTTGGACTCTTCATGTCCATATGCCTCCCTTTGATGGTCCTAACCTTTATCCTATGGTTCATTCTTTTCAGGTGTCTGTCAAGGCGAGATCGCAGGCAGGGTAGATTTGACAAGGTGTGAGTGAGCGACGGCAGAGTCATGTTCTTCGGGTTTCGGTGCTTGTGTTTACTTTATAGACTTTACATAGAATGAATAACCACGGCGTTCTACGGTACTGGGTTTTGATGCCGTTACGTATTAATAACTGTATTTTTTACTGTTGCGGCTGACGGTCTCTTATGGACTTGTCATTGGAGATAATGAAAATCATAATAGAATGTATGCGTTGTCAATAGTCTAATTTTCTTGTAGGCAGCCATGATTTGACACTACGCCGCCCAACCGTGTGTGGCTGGCTCTTTCAGGAAAGTAATACCATTTGAGCAGCAATTTAACGCAAGAAACCCTCGTATAAAAGCAAAAAGTCGGGAACTTTCCCTCTCTTACAAATGGAAAAGTATCCGACGCAACAAGGCTGTCTGGGTTGTCATTTTACAGCATGGCAATTCTGGCTGTGTTCTTTGTTGTTGTGACCAATGGGTACGTTGGGAGATGTCATGAAGCCGAAGGGAAACGAAAAACTTAGAGCCCTGCACATCATAGTGGCGAAGCAGCTACAGCCGGAAGAAAGTGTGGCAAAGCAATCAGCACAGCCGCGCACTTGTATGTAAGTGGAGCAGATCTGGAAGAGGCAGACCGGCCATCAGGGCGGAGTGCAAATAACCCATACTGTACCGTACTAGCGCGGTAAGGGGACTTCGTGTAGTATTGGATTGGCGGCCGAGGCTTACTGTAGGTACTGCCCCTGGTGCTGTATGCTGAGCCTACGCATTTAACCTCATTGCCTATCTGCCTTGAGACACTGGCTTGTCAACTCGGTGTCCCATCTGTTGTCACCCGCGCCCCCTTCCCCACCCACCTCCTGAGTATTAGTAACCTGCCATTTCTCCTCAAAACGGAACACAGCTTCAACTCAGGATCCCCTTCATCTATAAATCAAGTGGCTTACAACTCTTACACTGCCTCCTATGTCAATCCATCCGCCATTAACACTCGGAGGTAGACATGGACAACGAGCCCATCGTTCATTTTCGGAGGTGGGCTCACAGCGTCCAGAAAACCGGCGTCAATGGCGACAACAAAAACTGTCCATATGTCCCCCCTTCCCGTCTGAAGGAATACTGGACTGAAGAGACCGTCCAAGAGGTTCTCGATGCTTGCCACCTACGGGAGAATGTTGCCAAGATCATGAAAAGCTTCCCCCGTGTCTTCTCCACATTGGTTTACGCCGGCCAGCCCGAGAAGATTAACTTATTCATCCGAAGAAACACTGATGACGTCCATCTGCCCATGTTTGGACTTCCGCCCGAATGGCCTCCAGTCCTTCGAAAATTCTTACATGACCAATGGATGTTCTGCCCTCTCGAGTTCAGCGATGATCTGATGTTCAAGCGCGAGCTGCCTATCCGTCAGATCCTACCCGTGACATACTTGGAATCGCTCAGAAACAAGTCATGGTGTGGTGATGGACCATCCATTCAAAAAGTTGAAATTCACCCCGAGTGCAATGCAATGACGGCCAAGGTACGTATGTAGCTTACTTGGAGGATAACCGCTAACTTGGTATAGGACACTCACGTGGTCTTCAAGACCTTCAAGGGTCCTGGCATGAAACGCCTCTACAAGGCTGAAGCAGAGATCTACTCAAAACTTTCTGGCATGCCAAAGACTCAAAAGAATATCACCAAGCACTACGGCTCTTTTTCTTTTGAACAGACCGACACCCAAATCATCATCATTGAGTACGCCGCCCAAGGTTCCCTCCTGGACTTTTTCCGCGAAACCTCGCCTCCCGACACTCCAGAGGAGTTTTTGATGTTCTGGCGCGAGCTCTTGAAGCTCGTGCCGGCTTTGCACGCGTTTCAAACCTTCAACAGGTCACCGCTCGAGGGGAGTTCTAGAAATGGTTTCACCATGGCGTGAGTTTTTGGCAACATGTTGAGTGGATGATGTTAACCATAGGCAGAGTTCATCAGGATATCCAGCCAGCCAACATCCTGGTCTTCCCTCACCCACCAAAGTCGCCACCACGGGACAAGTCCAGGTTCGATGTTCGTTTCAAGCTTGCCGACTTTGGTTTAGCCGAGCTCAGGAGAGTTTCGAAACCTAATGAACAGTTCACCATTGAAAACGAGGGCAATTGCATGTATGGTAAGTACTAATGACTGGCAACCGTTTTGACGCTGGGGTCACTAAAGGCATCATCACGCAGGCGCCCCAGAATGCTACTCCAATCGCGCAGTTGAACGTGAGGTCAGGCCCGCAGTTACAGCCAAGGTTGATGTATGGTCTGTCGGGGCCGTCCTCAGCGATGCCCTTGTCTGGTCCAAATCTGGCGAGCCCGGTCGCGAAGAATACCGGACATGCAGAAGCGATGTCATCGCCAAGTTGGGCCACATTAAAGCCAGGGGGTTCGAAGCCTGTTTCCATGATGGCGAGCACGTTCTTGATGTTGTCCCGCAGTTCCACTCCAAGGTTCTACACGACGACATAGGGAGCGACAACATTTCCGAGAGAATGAGTAAGTTCATTCTATCGGACATGCTGACAGACGCAGGCGGTCGGGTTTGTGCAAATATCCTCATTCGCCACGCAGACAAGGTCATGGATCGCGAAGGTCTCATCGACCCTTCGCAACTGTCACAAATCCCACCGCCTCACGATCCAGGCCAAGTGCCAGCATCAAGCGAGGATCAAGCAGTGAATCCACAGCGTCAGTCTTCACATCCTCGAGCATTGACTCCTCAGACATCACCGACTGTCCCCAGCGACAGAGCCAATGGTCAGAGCCTCACTCACATGTCTGGAACTCGCGCCCGTGTTCCAGTTGAGAGAATCTACGACATTCTGGAAAAGAAAGAAGGCAGATTGCTATGCTGTCGACTAAAATTTTTAAGCAGACGCCCTGAGAGAGTCATTGAAGTCCCAGGACTGGCCTCTGCTCGGAGCAAGATCAAGGATTCTCGTGGCCGTGTTCAGGTACGTGAGTTGACTGTCAATGAAATTTCTAGTAACTCAACAGTTGCTAGATACTCGTCATTGACAACTTCACTTCCATGAAACCACACATGAGACAAGTTGCGAAGACTGCCAGAGTGGTCAGCTATTATATAAAGGTGGCGAACAGGAACCGCATGGCTCTATTCTTTGCTTCGGATCCGACCAGATCCTGGAAGTGTTCAACGAGCACGCAAGTTGAGTCAGCAATCCAGAGAATGAAATCCGTGGATGGAAGGTGCAGTATGAAGATCTGTCTTCTCAACATCATAGAGAAAGTCCTCAAGAGCGGCAAGAATGGCATCAAACCCACCAGCATCTATGTGTACACCGATGGAGTGTGGGAGGGAGTCAACGACGTTAAGAGCGTCATCCAGAAGTCAATCGGTCGCCTCGTCGAGGACAAAGAGGACCCGTCGCGAATCATGTTCCAGTTTATTCAGTACGGCAACGACGACCAAGGCACGGCGCGCCTGCGAGAACTGGACGACAAGTGTAAAGAACATCACCACGGCGTGGAATAGTGAGTATTTCTTCCTCAGATCTGTCACTGGCGCAGGGCAATCAACAATTGGTGAGCTAACACGACCATAAGCGATATCGTGGACACGAAGCGTTGGGATAGTGACGTTGCCGGAATCGTTATTGGCAGCATTTCCCAGGCCAATGACGAGGACAGAGCCACGGCTTCTGGGTAGTCACAGGCTGACAGAGAAACTTGATGGTGGCGTTTACGGTGTTTTGCTATGTTTTACGGCGCTCTATGGTGTTTTCAGGTGTTTACGGTCTTGGATTTAATGACGTTATGGATTGATGATTGTATTCTTTAATTTTTCGGTTGGGGACTTTCTCCAGGGACTTGATGACGGATACCATTGTACTAGTAACTAGATAATATCTTCTTTACTATAGTTGAAGCCCGGCCTTTTATGGCTTAACTGAGCCGAAGATCGGACTCTTGCAAGAGATCGATACGCATTGAGCTTGGAAAGAAGTCTGAAACGTAATGAGGCAACAGACCCTTGCGAAGTTGGAGAGCCAAGACAGGACATCTGTGGGGTATTCATCAAAGGTTTTGCAGGGGAAGGTGACACAGAAGGCATCTTGACAACCCTATTGCTCGTTGCAAATCCGCATATACGTTGAGGATAAACATGCACTTGCTTGTGAGCGCTAGTGGCAACCCGGAAGGCAGCTCTAGGAGATTGTCACAATGTGGACTTGGGATGATGTAAGGCTCAGCTCAATGAACAATGCTTGGATGTTACAGGGCTCTCTGGGTTTCCTTTAGCTGGCCGGGCTTGCGCTCGTCGCAATGGGTCGTCTTCTCAGAGCACCAAGAGAGCAAATCGTGGAATGGATACTTAAAAGGTGTGTTTCTTCCTTGCATACTCCATAAGCTGTGTAATGTTGTGAATTTGGTCTAAGAACTCTGTGCCTGGCTTGCTTCTGTACTGTTCTCCGCCTGGAACTCCTTGATTGCCTTTTCCGTAACCCTCATAGCTTCAATACCGACGGGGACGCCGAGGTAAATCATCGACTGTAAGATGGCCTCCCTGATCTCAACCTCTGTCAATCCATTTCGTAGAGCTCCCTTGGTGTGGAGTGCCAGCTCTGGGTAAGCCTTTTGCGCGGTTAGAAAGGCCAAAGCTGTAAGGTAGTTAGTGATGAGCGATGGATCATCAAGGTAGTTTGATCACATACTGAGCAAGCTTCTCTGCTTCCTGTCTAGCCCGGGTCGTGTCCAGACTGTGCCCCAAGCATATTCGGTGATGAGTTCCTGGGCTGGCTTCCAGTACTCGTTTTGGAGCGACTCGACTGCCTTGGTGACATATTGCTCGCCCAGGACCTCGCCGCGCACAGCGAGGCCCTTCTTGAATGTGTCATTAAACTCTTGATCTTGAGACATGGTTGTTGTGAGAAGAAGTGGCTGTTGTGAGGAGGAAGTGGTTGTAGTGAGGGGTTCGCTGGTTAAGCTTCTGCTTCCATGGCTGAGTTGGGTTCGGCCTTGGGCATGTGGGTGCCGGATGCTCCGCGATCGGTCCGGCCGGCCGAGGTCCCGGGTCCGGTTACGGAACACTGGGCAAATAAGCGCACCGAGCCAGTATTGAACCTTATTGCGCTGGCTAACGTTTTTTAATTAATCCGTCTACCTGGGTATGAATAGTCATGTCTTGGGCGATTATCTCAACTCCTTTTGTCCGACAACCGGGAATCGTCGACCCTGAAGTTGGTTGATGAGGCACGGAAATGGTTTGATTGCTAACTATATCCAATGTCAATTCCATGCTTAGACTGTTAAGCTGCCTTGATAGATATTAATCATAACGTTTCAGTACCTATAGATACGGTCTTCTGGCTCAGTTATCGCATCAAGGGCCAGGTTTCAACTATACTAAAGAACACATTCTTGCAAGGGCTCACCCGCCCGTGGAAAGATCTTGGCTTTCTAAAGGTTGATACTATGTCAAAGTCTTTGGGCGAGAAGGGTACTGACGTCATTCGCAGCACTATTGGTGAATGAAAGTTAATGTTGAGGTACGCCGACATTGATGCCTTTGACCTCAGAACTGTCTGCCAAACGGCTCGCCAATAACACCGATGACAGTGACACAGTTACTGCCGTAGTTGGGAATGACCTTGAAGATCCTGCTGACCTTGTCCCATGTGAATCCGTGTGCCTGGACCTTTTTAGGTGCATCTGAGCGGAGCCTGTACTTGGAAACATCGGCGACCCTTTGAAAAGTCAGAAACAGCTCGACCAAAGTTCTATTAATTGCCAGAATAGCCGTGATACACCATTTTACAGTGGTGATGGTGATGGCCTCGAGATTTTCGTAGGTGACCTTGATAGAGACCTGAGAAGTTTCTGAGCCAGTCTGCAGAGTACTGGATTCTTGAAAGTGTTTTCTGCTAGCACTGAATGAGAACCATCCGATGCTAGCTCCAATACTAGCTCTACTTCTGGTCTGTCCAAAGTTGTAGTCGGACGGGTCTTTCCCCGCGTCGATTGTGACTCGGATTGACTGCGATGGATTGTAGTCGGAGCTGGAGGACTTCTCCATGGCGCTCTGCACGAACGTCTTGTAGTTCGGGGCATCGTACAAGGGGACGCGATAGTAGGATGGAGGCCGGACCCTTTCGCCGTTCTGCTGATTGAGGATCAGCTCTGCCGAGGTGAGAACATCTCCAGCTGCAACGTGCATGTTGTAGCTACTGCGTGTTAGCTTGGGACGTCATTGTTTGTCTAGTCAGAGACGTACCCGTCATAGTCGATGCTTGCGTTCAAAGCCAAGCCGAGCGCATCTTTGTCCTGCTTAACCGCAGGGGACATGGGACCGTTCTGCTCAAGCTGGATCTGGATGATTGTCTGGGCGATGGCGTCGGCGCTCTGACACGCCGCACTCAAAGCAGGGGCGCGGCCGGTATCAACCCAGATGGGGAAAGGATGGGTGGCCAAGCCCATCTGCGTATCCCTCTCCCACCTGGATAGAGCCTTGCCCTTTTCTCTTTCCAAGGCTGTTTGGGCGCCTTCCTGCTGGTCGATCGCAGAGAGAAGAGTAGCGTCTAGAGCAGGGTTGTTTTTGTCTCCCTAGACTAAGTCAGCGACATGGTCGACAAACCGTACAGTCTACATATCAAGTCGACCCAGTTCAAGTAACTGGGGTTACGCGTCAGTAACCATACTACAGCCATCAAGTTGAAAGGGGGCACGTACTTGCCAACAGCTTGATCGAATCCATGAAGGGCGGAAGGGCTGTAATAGATATTGTCGGTGGCCAAGAGGCTGTTGCCGAGGTCGTACAGACCCTTGGCCGTGTACTCATTGGGGATGTAAGTGCCAGCAGGGGGACCCTTCTGAGCCTCATTTACCAGGAAGAAAATCCTGCCGTCTTGACCTGCTCCAGGAACCTTATTCTTGATTTGCTTGCCATACTCGAGCCAAAAGAGCTCAGAAGTCCTGTCGGAGGACATGTCGGGAGACGGCGAAAAAACTCGGTAGCGTTGAAATTTACAATGTGGCTGTCTGGGGGCGGGGGATAAGGAAGTGGTAGTTTGGTGAAGATAAAGATCAAGCAGAGGTGGGATCGTTGTGAGGTCTTATACTCGAGGTTCAGCGAGACCTTTGCCCTCTTTCTTGCTGCGTTATGCCCGTGTCTTGTCAGCCAATGGATTCACTCTTTCGATCGCCCTCTCCTTCCAGGTTGTCGAAAGCTAGTGCAACTCTTCACACTTCCCTTCACCGCTAAACATCTTTTGCGGACCGAGACCCTGCCGTCGCATTTGCATCATAGCAGTGATAATCTTGTGGGACGCAACGGGGCCATCCTCGATTCCGCTCGCCTTGCATCTTGTTTGCGCAATCGATTTCGATCGATCAGGTAGGAGTACTCGAGTGGTGCACAAGACATGCATAAGGCAGGAAGTTGACAGCCATGCACCAACTAGCGTTGCCAAGCGCACCCCTTCCATACGCTTGGCTACTCGGCTAGCCCATATGGCGATTTTACCTTGGTCTAGAACCAGTTGATCCATTACCGTGGCAAAGACGTGCCTTGCCACATCCACAAACACGAGACTGTCTGAGACATCAACTCGTGCCCAGAACTGATGAGAAAAGCGTAAGGCCTATTCTACCCCTGATGAAAAGAACACGTGCTCCCGAAGAGCCCCATTGGTATCAGGAATCTTGCATCTCGACGAAAATGCAGCCCTATGTGCCATAAATTCACCAGCTCACGGCGCTGCCAATGGTCCTCAACAGATTTAGTAACAGGGGCCGTGATCGGATCTGCATCACCCCCCTCATAGTGGCCAGAACGATCCTTCAGCGCCACGCCAGGTGATAGCGTTGACAGTTTCTCCAGTCAGCCAGCCACATCCAGCCGCCGAGATCAGTCTAGACCATCGTTGGGAAGGGACAGTTGATGGATATCAAGTATCCAAATAAAAACCATATTACCTTGTGTAGGCACTTTCAAGGTGGCTAAGTGCATACACGCACGGCATTTCCATATGCCCTTATTCATACGCCTCTCTTGTGACAGAAATCGCCATCATATGCGGGCTATGACAAGTTTGGCTGTGCAGCTAGCTTCAAGACCGGACAAAGTCAGCGGCAAGCCTTGTTGACCCGAAGATCGCCTACTATCGACCACTCCATAATCCGCCACAGTACTAAAAGCCTACTGACTACTGCATTGGGTCTGTCACTACGCCAAGTGAGGTTTTCCCAGATGGGCCTTATACAAGGCCCCTTGCCGATATTTGGGACGGACTGTGGACGGACCTTGAGCATCCCGCACTCAATCACGCCAAGCAGTACGAGACCTTGTCTACCTAGAAACAGTTCATCAACTCGCTCTTAGCGACACTGACTTTCCTCCAAAGGTCCTACACTGGCAATATTGAAAGAGGGTTGTGGGACGTCACTGATTTTCGGGGCAAATTCTAGTTGCACCCCGATACCCCATTCAGCATCCGGACCCGCACTTGCAAGACATTCAAGCTGATTCTCACTTGAGGAGTCGGGATCGAGTTGACCATTCCAGACGTCGTCCTTTTCAGTACGGCCAAGAGCGTCACTCTAGCTTAAATGGATCCACCGCTGAAATCTATCGGCAGGTGGCGATGGATTTCCTATGCTTTTTAGAGCTTTCGCGGCTACCGCCTAGTCATTTGAATTGAAGGAACGCCAGACACTTCTCAGTTTACTCTTCCAACTTCAGTTTATTCGTCATATCTATCTAATCAACGTCACCGCCCATGTCACTTCACTTTAAACAGAAGCCCCTGTTCATTTTAGTCTCAATCAACCAGTCCCATTGTCTAGTGCTCTTGTGCTCTCAGTAAGTGGTCCTTTGCAATGAAGAGCAAACTGAGCACAAACCCGAGCCCAGCCAAGCCAACAGAGAACCACAGTGCGCCGCGATAACCCAGCAACCTATCATGTTCATTCTTCCCGGCCTTGTTGATGTTTGTCTCTACAGTACCCGCAAACCCAAGTCCGATGGATATGCTGTAGTTGATAACAGTTAAGACAACACTTGCGCCCATTCCCTGAAACTCTCGAGGCACCGCGTTCGAGAAGATGATGACAGCGGACGGGAATGACGTATCCATACCGACAGTAATGACGAGGACGCTGAAGAAATAATAGGTCCAGTAAATAGAATGAGGAGGCCGTGCTGCTGCGAGAATGGAGCCTACGAGGTAGGCAACCTGGCCAACGACCATGATCCAAGATGCTGGAATCCTCCCAATCAACTTCCCCACGGCCAAAGCTGAGAACAAGCCAACGGGAATGACTGGGACAAACCAGGCTGCGATCTGGAGAGGAGTGTTTCCTCCAATGTCGAGAGCGACTTGGCCGATGTAGTAAACCTGGATCCCTTGTTAGTAGTTAACTTCTTTTCGAAAGATGGGTGACCTACCCATATGCCAAAACACGCCCAGCCTGTTGCTGTGCATGCAAATACGAACCCGATGTCAGAGTTGAAGGAAGTCAGAGGTAGGAGAGGTGATTTGGCCCAGTATATCTCGATGCAGAAGAACATTGCTCCAAACAGGACACCGAGGATAAGGCAGATATAAACGTAGGGCTGCTTCCAGCCAACTACAACAGCCTGGTTCCACGCAAAGTTAAACAATACTAGTGCGGTTACACCAGTCAAGCTGCCGGGAATGTCGAGAGCCTCAAGTATCTCCCGGACTGGCTTAGTCTGCTTTTCTTGGAGGGACTGAGGGATTGTCCACTCGGCAAAAGCAGCAATACCAGCAAGTGCAAGTGCGAGACTCCAGTAGATCCACGGCCACCAAGCGAGAGCAAAGAGACCCCCGAACAGGAAACCTGCGATGGCACCAAAAGGAGCAGTTCCACCAAACCATGCAAATGCCATATTCTGGCGCGGCCCAGGCGCAAAGGACCGGCCCAGAATACCAAGAGCATTTGGTAGAGTGAGAGCAGGGCCCATGCCTTGAAACACACGGGAAAAGGTGAACAGGACGTAGTTGGAGTAGACCGATAGGCCGGCAACCAAGGACCAAAGAGAGTACCAGATCATGCCGATGACGAACATCTTCTTGTGACCAAACTCATCTCCCAGACGTCCACCGATGAGAATGAAGGTGCCGAGAGTCAGACTATAGCCCGCGATGAGCCATGAGAGTTGGCCCGAATTGGTCATGCCAAAGGACTCTCCAATCAGACCGACAGTTGCGAGGGTGTTTCCCAGGCCCACTTGATTGGTGAACATGGCTGTGCAGAGAGTTCCAACAAATAGGATCTGGCGAGGAGTTGAGAGGGCGTCAGCTGGATAAAGACTTTTGTCCTGGTCTGACTGAGAGCTAGACTCGACATCTGATGATATTTGGTGAGCAAGATAATCTGACTGGAAACCCTTGAGGCAACTCACCTTGCGGTAATTGAGACGGCGTCCTGCGTGGTGACTCAGTTTCTGGCTTGACCTCCAGATCTGTGTCAGATAGGGGCGTCATCGCGGTAACACAAGTTGATGTCTTGATGCAAGATACGGCGTAAGAGAAACGAGGAGGCAATGGAAACAGAGGATTGAGCCTTAATAAGATCTACTGAGTTGGTAGCGATTGGATTTATATTGCAATTTTATCCCTTATATGATTCCTCCTCCTTTCGCTACCGCTTCATTTTGGAAGCTCTTGGATAATCAGACTCGGATCTTGTGTGTCGGAACGGGCCTAGTGCCGGAGCTCTCGAGAGGTCCGCTCCGGGCCTCCGGCTGGCGCGAGACACCGGAATGTATGACGAATGACGTTTCTTGAACGTTGAATAATCTGGCAACTATACGAAACATCCGAACTTCTCTGGTTTCTAAGCATTTCCATGATCCTTTCGGGGTCTAGTAACAGCAATTTATATTAACAACACATCTGCCCCCCTTTTTCGAGATATCAAAGAGTTCACCCCTCATTTGCCAAAATATCAGTCACCAATCATTCCCCCTCGATCTACTTTCTCCCCAACTTCACTTCACATCATGAGTTCAACTCAGTCCATTGTCCCTCCCCAAGGACTGGTGCTTGTGACTGGAGTCAACGGCTTCATTGGCTCCCACATCGCCAACAACCTACTCATCCTGGGCTACCGAGTGCGCGGCACCGTTCGCTCTCCAGACAAGGAAACCTGGATCAGAGAAGCCATGCAAGAGCGCGACCCCTCAGGCTACTTCGAAGTTGCGATTGTCCCAGACGTCACTGCGCCAGATGCATGGGGCGAGGTTGTCCAAGGGGTTGATGGCATTGTCCACGTCGCCACAGATATGTCCTTCGACGCCGATCCCAACAAAGTCATCACACCTATGGTACAGGGGGTGAGAAACCTGCTTGCAGCTGCGGCTTCGGAACCAACAGTCAAGCGGTTCGTCTTCACGAGCAGCGACCGAGCGATATCCAACGTCATCAATGGCAAGGAAGTGTCGCTTGACTCAAGCATGTGGAACGACTCTGCCGTTGAGAGTGCGTGGCGGCCGCCACCATACGAGGCTGATCGCGTCTGGGATGTCTATGTTGCTCTTAAGACCCAATCTGAACAGGAGATTTGGGCATTTGCGAGGACCGAGAATCCCAAGTTCATCATCAATTCGGTGCTTCCCTGCTTCAATATTGGGCCGATTCTTCACCCCAAGCAGCCGGGAAGCACTGGGAAATGGGTACGAGACTTCTGGAGGGACCCTGGACATTACAAGGATCTGCAGCAGTTTGGTGCCTCGTGGTATATCAACGTGGAGGATACTGCGATGCTTCATGTCGCTGCTCTCACTCAAGAAGATGTCAAGGGGGAACGGTTGCTGGGATTTGCAGGTCCCTTCAACTTCAACAGCTGGCTTGATACTTTTCGTCAGCTAGATCCAGTGAAGGCCTGGCCGGCTGATGATCCATCTCAAGAGCACAACTTGTACAAGGTTGATACTGGAAGGGAGGTGGAATTGTTGAAGCGATTCGGACGGAGTGGTTGGACGAGTTTCTACGAGAGTGTGAGGCAGAATTGTCTTGAAAGCCGGGAATGAACATAGAATTGTATCTGGTTGGATGACATCAGTCAGTAATATGCCAAGGCGTCCAAGATGTGGCACGCAGAATGCAGAATCATTGTCGCATCATTTCTACTGAGATGGCTTGCTTTCGCTATTGGCTCCTGATTGACCTTTTCAGCCATGTGAACTTACCAATTCTTTATAATATTCCTTTTCAGACAATGTGTAGCTTCGTCAGCAGCACGCACGTTATCAATATGGCTGTACCAGCCCGCGATGTCATCAAAGCCACCGCCTACGACACAGCAAAACATCACTGAGATCACCATTACAATTGAAATTTATTCGCTACGAGATTGAATAATTATCAATCAGATCTCCCACTGTCTTGGATCCCACTCCCGGCCCGAGAGGGAGAGTTCTGGTGGGTGTCATCTTGCTGACAAAAGCCACTTGTCTTGGCGCAAGCCTCCGGAGGCTTCGTAAGGTCCGCTCCGGGCGCTGACATCAACGGTAACCAACAGAACTGCCTTACGAGATCATTGCAGCATGAGACACCTATTGGGTGATGGTAAACTCTGTGGACTATATTAATATGCATTGCATCTTGCAATATCACTCCAACATTTCTTGCATCTCATTCCCCTCCATCCTCCCACAACCCCTCACGTTCTCCTCTCTACAAGTACAATCTCCAAGATGGCTCCTAACTCCCCCGTCGCCCTCATTCTTGGAGCTGGCTCCAACATCGGACAACATGTCGGCCGCGCATTTGCAGCCAAGGGCTACAGAATTGCCCTCGCTGCTCGAAGCCTCAAGGAAGAGGACAGCACCCCCAGCCAGTTGCACATTCGCAGCGACTTCAGCGACCCAGAGTCTGTGGAGAAGGTCTTTTCGACCGTCAAATCGCAGCTAGGTACCCCAGGTGTCGTGGTGTACAATGGTACTATGCCTTTCAACTGCTACCCCTCTCCCTATCACTGACACTCCTCTCAACAGCCGCTGCCGTGACCCCCAACGATGCCAAGAATCCCCTCAGCCTTGATCTGAAGGCATTCACTCGTGACTTGGCCATCAACACCACCAGTGCTTTCGCAGCAGCTCAGCAAGCCGCTCTCGCTTTTGAGGAGCTCCCCGGCTCAGCATCTCGTACCTTCATCTACACTGGAAACTTTCTTAACGACCATACCATCGTCTCGCTCATGGATCTTGGTGTCGGAAAGTCTGCGACGGCTCATTTCATCAAATGCGCTGCTGAGGCGTACGCTGGCAAGGGATTCAAGTACGTACTCATGTTCCATTCTACATAACTGGATCCCTAATTTAATTCAGGTTCTACTACGCCGATGAGCGAAAGGCAGATGGCTCGAGCGCATCCGCCGCCATTGATGGTGCTGCTCATGGAGAATTCTATACCAAGCTTGCTGAAGGAGACTCTCAGGGACCATGGCAGCAGACTTTTGTCAAGGGCCAGGGGTATACGAAGTTCTGAGCTAGTCACCAATGCAAGCTGTAGTAGTAGCTGAGCTGTGTATCTGAACATTTGAAGTTTGGATACCAGATCATAGTTCTCAAGACGTTTTCTCTTGCAAGGTAATCTTAAAAATGAACAGTTTTCTCTTGCCTGATTTCTCCTCTCCCTTCTCTTCTTCTCTCTCTCACGAAATCCAGAGTTTCACAATCGGTCTGTGTTCAAGGGGACGGCAGGAGCCTTATTCTCTACAGCTTGAATGCTTGTAGTTGATGGCAGGGAGGCCAGCAAAGAAAAGCTCTGAGCCTCGTCACTGCCATTTTCTCCTGACCTGCCTTGGCCTGTCATCACAAGAGTACCTACTCGAGATACTTGAAGCTGCCTGTGGATTCTGGCCTCTGTTCCCTTTTCGGTGCCGACTGTATCCCAAGAATGTTAGTAAACCATTATTTGAGAATGCATAGCGGTAACATACCGATGAGAAAGGTAAGAAAATTTGCCACGACGGGGATCCAGACGGCCATAGCCACCAGTTGGCCAAAGCCCCAGGAGTACTGGCCGCCGTTGATTTTCTGGATCTTTTTGAACGCTTTCACCACCTCTACAAGGCAGAGTATCAGCATCAGGAGATTCGCTGTAAGCAGAATGCATGGCAGAACCTGGCAAGACCGCCCACTAAAGAACCGAGATATCTTGGACTCGGGTTTTTCTCTCAATTTGTTGAGCCACGCCTCCAAAAGAACAATGGCAAGGAGAACATGGACAGCGGGAGCAAGCCTTATAGTCATCTCGAAGCCCCGCTCCGATTCATCAGGTCCTTGGAGTAAAGGTCCCAGACAAAAAGACATGGGCCCCGGATTATTCCCACAGCCTTCGACTGCGGCGTTCTCTCTAAGGATCTCAATGAGATGCTCGGAATCCGCCCACGAGCCTTTAGTCTTTAAGCCATGGGCGATGATCATTAACCAGCAAACCAACATGGGACCATGGAGACCCATCTCGACTTGACATGCCTGCCGACTCGTTGGCGGCACGGCTGTAGGAAGGCGATAGAACACGTGCCGTCCAGCTGTCGGTGGTGCACCCCGACTCGAAAAGCCGCACATGCTCGCCATCCGCATGAAGGACACCTGTGATTCTGCGAAAGTAGGCTTCGTGCCAGGCCTGCCATAAAGTGGGAGTGGAGTGGGTGTAGTTGTACTCGGAGATGGTCCGAAACTTGTAGTCATATGCGGGCATGATGAAGATGATTTGAAAGAGAACAATGAGGAAAACAATCAAGAAGCTTGGTTACCAACTTACCAGCAACATGTTGACAAACAACCATGAGTCAACACGACTTAAGAAGCCCAAGTTGGAGGCAATCAACCTTCCCAGACAAGCTAGGAAGAAATCAGGCTGGCGGTTAACTGATGCGCTCGACAGCCACCCCAAGAGTTGACAGGTTCGCCCAGCCAATGAATTCCACTGTATGAAGCCTCACCGTTATTTTCTTGTCTACCGAGCACAAGACTTCAACTTGGTCACTTGGCTTCCCACCCGGTCTCAGCTTGATCTTTCGAGGCCTCGCCACTTTGCCGTCCCACCATCACACTAATACCGAAACACCACGTCCTATTAGTGCCGTATCCCGCACCGAGAAGCTGAAGGTCTCAGCTGCGCGGTTTGGCGTCCCGAATTATCACAACTGCATGGCCTGCCTCGGCTATAAGACCAGGATATCATCCAATTGGTTGCTGGTGACAACAGGCTCTCAGAGAAGAGCTTATCTGACCAGTTATTATGAGGTTAACACTCTGTCTCGTTGAATCTGGAAAAGCAATTAGGCAGAGATTAAGAGTAATAAGGCTGAATCAGTTCGAGTATAACGGCTACCAACAGCCAAGCATAACCGTCTTCGATGAGCGGAGGTAACGCTTTTTAGGAGTCGAGCGAAATCTCAGACAGGGTAGGTTATGGCTCCGAGAAAACATAACGACAAAGCATAAGCAGATAAGAAAGCATTTTATATCACCGGCGGCAACATCCCAAGTCTTTCCCTCATACCTTCAGCTCGATCTTCGGCCATCTTGGTAATCTCAACTAATAGCAGGACGAGCCTGGCTCCCGGAAACAAATCATAGTACGATTGAGTATCGGTTCAAATGAAGTTTGGGATGGGCTTGATTGTTGATTTATAATCACGGCAATGCTCGTCACGTGAGCTCATCCCATCTCATCATCCTGTCATCTCTCTCTTCTTTCTCTACCACAACCTCGTGCCAAGACTTCTTTCTGACGGCATCGCGGAGCCTCTGTCGGAAATTCAGAGTTAACATTGTCCTCCTTGGTCAGTTTCTCTGACAACCTTTCCGCAACCTCAAAAATGGGGGGAGACACCCAAACTTCAGGACCGTCTAGCGAGGCAACTGACCCTCAACGGCCGATGATAAGGGTAAGTTGCCTAGTTTCAATTCTAGTCACAGAAAATAACACGCTTGATAGGCCTGCGACATGTGTCGGATCAAAAAAATACGATGCCAGCCGACAAAGCAAGGGTGTTTACAATGCACTAAGTACAAGACAAAATGCCACTTCACTCCCATTGCCACGAAACGAAAACCCCGAAGACCAGCCGGGTATGTCTTGTACACACAATTCCATGGGCTTTGCTGATGTTGCGGCAGTTACAAATACATTGCTCAGTTGGAAGAAAGACTTCAAAGCATGGAGAACGTCCTGGAGAAGGCTCTCCAACGCGCCAAATCCACCGAGGGAGAAGCTCCAGCAGAAGAGGGCACCATGGATCTTGAACCTTTCGAGAGCTCTGGAAAACAGCCACAGTCGGATGTGATTGTTTCGAGCCCTCCACAAAGGGTAACTAACATCTTTCCCTCTTCCTGGTTTAACACGATACCAGGAGACTTCACAGAAATCCTCAACTCCGCGGCATCGCCGTTACGCCCCCCTCCATCATTTACCGTGGGCATGGCGCTGGGCCCATTTTCTCTTCCCACATTTCAGGAGCTCCCTACAAAGCCAGTTGCACTCGATATGGTAATGGATACCTTCAAGAGTTTCAACCGCTTCTTCCCACTCTTTGATGAGCAAGACTTCCTTCAGAAGTTTGACCGAAACTACTTAACCTCGAGCCCAAGCTCTCCTGGTTGGTGGGCATGCATCAACATTGTTCTATCGCTGGCGCATCGTTTCCGCTCGATGCGCATGTTTGAAACAGGCTATGAGAGTGCTCAAGCGTGCGGGTACTGTCATAATGCACTCGCAGTCGTCGCAGAACTCAATGTTCTGCACAATAGCTTACCTGCAGTTCAAGCTCTGGTTGGCATGGCTGTCGTACTTCAAGGATCAGCAAACTCACATCCCGCCTCTGTCCTCACAGCAGCCGCGGTGAGATTGGCACAGGCCATGGGGCTACACCGAAAAACTCGTGACAACGGCCTTACCGAAGCGCAGAACGAGCAGCGAAGACGTGTGTTTTGGATTGCGTACCTTCTTGACAAAGACATCAGTCTAAGGATGGGGCAGCCTTTTTCGCAAGACGATGATGACATGGATGTCGAATTGCCGTCGGGTATTCTCTCGAAGTTACCTTTTAACCGCGACGGACCTTGCACTATCGATCTCTTCAAATCCCGCATCGGACTGGCGGTGATTCAAGGACAGGTCTACAAGCGGCTCTACTCAGTGCAGGCATCGCAGCAGTCCGAAGCTCAGAAAGCGTCTGTGGCGAAAGAACTTGACTCGATACTCTCATATTGGCGAAACGGTGTTGAGATTGACTTCGAAAGCGACCAAGCTGCGGTGCCTCTGTCACCCGAGGCGCTCCACGTACTCATCCTACGTTTCACCTACATCAATTGTCTTATAATGGTTAATCGGCACTTGCCACCAAGGCAACAGTTAGTGGTGAATGAGGGATCCGATACGCAAGGCACATACGCACCTCTTGAGAGTGATTGCATCATCGAGTCGAGAAAAGCAGTTCGTCTAATGCATCTGATACCTCATGGAGACTATGCCTGTGTCTGGTAAGCAATCTATCAACACCAACATTTCTTTACTAAACACCGACAGGATCTTACTCCACCCGTTCTTCGCCGCCGTCACTACCCTCTTGCAGAATGCGCTAGACCATCCTGCATGCCCAAACGCACAGTCTGACCTGGAGACTATGCAGCCATTTTTCAGGCTGCTAGACGTTTTGGCAGCGGAGGAAAGAACTTGCTATCGCTCAAACGAGGCGAGAAAGATTCATCGCGAATGCAATGACTTATTACGAAGGGCATCGGAGGCTGTCGGCTGTATGAGCATGGTGTTTGACTCCACGGGGCTGACAGAGGTGGTCTAGGGAGGGACAGGGCACATCACGGGAATATGAATAGATGCAGCAGGGTTCACAGCTGATGAGACTGCGCTACGCTCGGTCGCTATAATCAAGGACAGAAAAAATAGCAACGGTCTTCGACGTCTATCTAAGATCTATGAAACCCCGTGGCATCAATGGAGAGGATGCCAGCTCATCTCGAGAACACCTTTTTACCCACAAACCCCTCAAAATCCCAATCTTTTTCTAGCTCTATGTTAAAGGCTAAACCGGATTGCCTTTTGTCCAATCTACCTGAACATCCTGCTTGACACAGATGCCTCCATCCCCTCCTGGGCCAGTGCGATACTCGGGCCCCAGTATAGACTCATCACTCTCATTATCGCCCGCGATACGAGTGATGGTGCTGGGTCCGCGGATCCCCAGCTTTGGGTCCGCGTTGGGGAACCCTCTGTTGGACTCGCTCGCTTCGTGACTGCGAGGCAAGCTGCCAAGGTTGTAGCTTGGGCCATCGCTGCCTTCGCCTTGCTTCTTGTAGGATCGTTCGGAGGAGTACTTGGAGCCGTGGAATGTTCGGCGCCACAGGGGGCGGAGGATGGGAATGCCGATGCACATGAGGGTGACGGCCATTTCGGCGGCGGACCAGATGATCAAGGGGACGGTGTCGACTGTCAAAGTCGTTAGCTGGGACTACAGAGTGTCTATGGGTAAACTTACGTGTGTAATTGGCTGTGAAGCCGGTTGCAACTTCGTAGGTGCGGACGATGCCACAGACTCCAGCGCTATGACATGTCAGAGGAGCAGGCAGACCAAGGTTGACAGGTACTTACACTACACCGAAGCTCATACTGGCAGCGATGGTGATCTTCTCCCTGTGCTTCATGTTCAAGCCCCAGATGAAAATCCAAGGGAAAATAGCGAAGAAAAAGTCGACGACAGCGCACCATACTGCAGCGAAGAGTCAGCCAAAGGAGGATGGAAGAGGGTGGCGTTGCAGGTCTTACCTCCAAGAAGGATAGCGAATGGCGTCACGTCAATTTGACACACGCCCTCAACTCGCATGCGATCATAGATCTTCTCGGCCGGGATGCATTGAACCCAAAAGACAATGGCGGTAATGACAGACACGAGCATGAGCGACACCATGGCGACCCAGATGGCGATCTGGTGCCACAGCTCAACGACGATGCGCAGCAGAAATAGACCGAGAGATGTCTTTGCCACACCCATTCCAATGACTGCAAACGTCTGGCCAATCATCTCGTACTTGATGGCCATGGCAGCATTGTCAAAGGCTTCGTTGCCGGCATCCAGGCCGGGCATCGTCTGGCCGAAGCCATAGTTGGCCGAAATGTGGACAAAGACGGTATAGAGCAAAATCAAGATCTAAAAAAATCAGCAAAGAGGCACACAAGATCAGAGTGTGCGTAGTACTCACGCCGCTCAGCCAGTAAGCGTGGTCATCCGCGCCGATTTGCTTCATAACAAACGCTCGCGTGTAAAGACGAAGAACAACAAAGATCCAAGTCATGACTGTAAAAGCCCACATGACGGCCAAGGCCATCGGGGCTTGTCCTCCAATTTCCATGATGGGCAGCTCGACAACTCTCGCAAGGAACCGTGTGCGAAAGGAATCAATCTTGCCGGGAGGAACCAACGAAACATATGTCTTGCGCAAAAGCTCTCGTGGGGACCTCAGGACCCAGAAATACACATCGTGCGGTTCCGTGTTTTTGGTATCGACGACTCAGTTTGCGGGAGACAATGACTGGTGCTTTGCCACAGGAGCCCCAGACCTGGTTGATCCGCATCGCGGCTGGGTTACATGGTGTGGTTCGGTCTGAACGAATATTCTAGGCCGCTGCACGGATCTTGGGATATCCATGGGATCATCGTTCATCGGTAGTTTCAACATGCAGGGGAAAACATGATAGGTCTTTGAGAAAACAAGACGTATCAGTCATGAACGTAAGCACTCCAGGCATTCGGCCGGCATCTGGATGCCGGTAGCAAACCTCTAACGCAACTACTTTAGCTGATAAGCGCCTCCCTTTCCAAAGAGAGAAAGTCGAAGCAAACAAGTCCATTGTTCAGCGGTTTTAGCTGCCCTTGGCGGTTTGCTTTTCTTGGGGTAGTATTGCTCCGCGTTAGTTCGCTGCAACGGTAGCCCGGACCGCAGCCGTTGATTCTTTCCCGGGGGGACCCTTGACCGCATCCGAGACGATGGATGCGGCATTTGTCCAAATGAAACGGCACGGGTAATCTTCGAAGCTTTGCTGATCGTCAAGGGATGGGTTGCAACGGATGGGCACATCCCTGGACCCCAAGTCCCTAGCTTTCAACCCGTCGTCTTCACAAAAGAAATACGCGTCCTGGAAGGGTTACATGGCTGTTTTAGCAGCCATTGGTTGCCATCGCCATTCTTGAATAGTCCGGCTAGGCTCTATTTAGAACAGTTCGTTGAAACGGCGGGTCGGGCACTTGCGGGTATGGCGGGAAACTAGGGCAATACATCCATGCTAACGGGACTAGAGAGTCAGTCCCCGGCCGGAGAATGTCAAATAGCTTGTCGAGTTGGCTGGTTCTCGACTGGGGGGATGAAGATCCTTGCCACAATCTCCCTCCACAAGCAAACAACGACGACGCGGCAGAATGAAAGCCTCACTGTGACATGGTTCCTGCAGACAAACAACGAATTCGAAAGTGAAAAATGACTCGTACGATTTATCTTGCTCGAGTCGTTGGTCGAAGCCGCCGTCGGCTCCTTGAAACCGGTACTCGGAAGATCCCTGACCTGTGCGATAAATGAAATTTTATTAGCGACATATCTGGTCCGAGTCCCCCATGCAAAAAGCACTCTCTGCATCTCTTTCCCCAAAGTCGCAGCCGCAAGTGTCACCACGATGAATCACACCTCATATCTTGACACCTCCATACTGGAGTCTGCAGAGGGAATTCTGCGCAGCAATTCGTCCCTCTTTTTATACTTCATCGTCCCTGTTAGCACAATTTCACTGTGGACCATTGGCTCGTACTTTTCGTCACCGTTGAAGAAGTACCCAGGACCATTCCTTGCGAGTAAGTGACACAAACCATCTTTGCTTTTCTTGGACTCTACATCTCCGGGGCGATCACCATGTTTCAGGCCAGCGGCTAACAATGACCAAGAGTTCACCAGACTGTGGTATCTGTACCAAGCATGGACGGGTGACTCTCACCTTGTGCTAGATAAGCTACACCGGCAATATGGACCTATTGTCCGAATCACACCGAGCATCATTGATGTTGATATCCCTGAGCTCATCAAGACCATGTTTAGCATCAAGGGTGACTGGCTGAAGGTAAGATGGCATGACTCTTGACGCAATGCATTGACTAACAAGGTGCCAGACTCCCTTCTACCATGGCAGCAGTGCTCTGGTGAATGGACAAATCGTCCTCAACCTCTTCAGTCAAACCGACCCTGTTAAGCACAGGAAAGAGAGACAGCCTATCGCTAAGCACTACTCAAGTGCCGGCATCACCACTATGGAGCCACACATGGACAAGGTCATTGACCAGTTCTGTAACGAGCTTGAGAAGCGGTACATTCACGGCGAAAATTCCGGCAAGATCTGTGACATCGGACAGTGGACGCTATTCTGTAAGTGCAATTGATCTACCATGTACCACCCTTGTAGTTATTAACCGCCTCACTAGATACTTGGGATGTCGTTGGAGCCGTGACCTTCTCCCAGCCCATCGGCTACCTCGAGAAGGGCTACGACTTTGACGGAACCCTATCCAATGCTGACAAGGCCATGGACTACTTCACCGTCGTGGGAACAATGCCCTTCCTTGACCGCGTCTTTGACAAGAACCCCATCTGCCACATCGGACCCCCCGGTTTCAACACCATCACGGGCATCTCGATCAAGCACCTGGTGGATCGGTACCAAGGCAACGACAAGGATTACCATGATCCCGAGAAACCGGATTTCTTGGACAAGTTCATCGAAGCCAAGAATGCGGACCCCGAGAATGTGAACGATCCGCAGATTGTGTCGTGGCTTATGGTCAACATGATTGCTGGCGCTGACACGACTGCCATTACTATCCGCAGCTCGTTGTACTTTTCTCTCAAGAACCCCAGAGTTTGGGACCGTCTCACGGATGAGGTTCTGGCTGCAGGTTTCCACGGCCGAACACCACCCAGCTACAAGGAGGTCAAGGCTCTACCATACGTTGACGCCGTCATCCGTGAGGCTCTCCGTATGCTCCCCGGTGTCTCCATGACCATGGAGCGCTACGTTCCCCGCGAGGGCTTCGTGCTCCCCAACGGTGACTATCTCCCCGAAGGCACCATCGTAGGCATGAACCCCTACATTCTCGCCCGAAACAAGTCCGTCTACGGCGAAGACGCCGACACCTTCCGCCCCGAGCGCTGGCTGCGCGACGAGGCAAACGGCGAGACCGAGGAGCAATTCCAGAAGAGGCTCCTCCTGATGAACCAGACCGATCTCTCATTTGGAGGTGGCAGCCGCATCTGCATCGGCAAGAACATGGGTCTTTTCCAGACATACAAGGTTCTCGCGACGCTCATCACGTTATTTGAGATTGAGCTGGCGGATCCGAAGAAGGAGTGGAAGGTGATTAATAGCTGGTTCCCCAGACAAGAGGGACTGGAGGTGAAGCTCAAGAAGCGGGTTCTATAGGGAGTTTGAGGTTCATTTGTAGGATATGTGATTCCTGGCCGCGACAAGCGAGCTCATCTTGTTTTATATGTTCGATATCGAGATACACCTGAGTAAATGAATCCTTTCACAGCGTTCTGCGCGTCCAGGTCCAAGAATGTTCATGGTCTGATCTCTGCAGCACTGAGTCTTGTCCATATTACGTCGCAACCGGGCCAGTTTGCGATTGATGCTGATCCTGCACCTGAGTCGCGCTCCTTGTGGGACGTCGCATTCGGGTGCTTCCAGCTGGTTCATATTGATAAGGTTATGGAGACATTCCAGTCGCACAGACAATGCTGAGATACCCATGTCGAGATCAGCGCCACCAACCGTTTCTTCCCCTTGCTTATGGAGTCGAAGCCGAGTCTCCATTTTTGGGCCCCTAGGTGCGGGATGGGCCACTCGTCCTACCCTATAATTCTTCGAATCTCAACAAGCCAGCCTTTTGCGAGGGATGAACGCCACTGTGAGAGAACTAGATTACTTTATGATAATAAGATAATTTTCAGAAAAGACTTTAGACTGTTTTTTGTAAAGCGGAATAAGCGTGAAAAGGCGGATTGTCTAGAAAACTTCATGCCGCATTTGTCGAGTTCAACGTGGACATCAGCTCGTTATACAAAGTACGGAAAAGAATACTATAGAGCTATCTGACGCGAGGGCATTTAGCACAAAAGTATGTTAACACTCTAGATGAAGAAGAAAAATAAAGGTTGCCTGCCCTTTGCATAGGGAGGCAAAAAAAAGTTTCAATCGAATTATAGGAAAAGCCCGATGCGGGGGTCGAACCCGCAACCTTGAGATCGCGTACTCGTCTTCGCTTGTAGGCGCAAGATAAGAGTCTCACGCTCTACCGATTGAGCTAACCGGGCGTCTTCGCCCGGGCATCAAGCCCGTCGTGTGTTGGCAGATTGCGCCGACAGGGAGATCTTGAAGCTTTGTCGGCCGACTCGCCCCAAGGTTGAGTTGAGAGTTTCAGCATTGAGTCCTATCTAAGGCAAGCTACTTGCTATCTATGGTCTCTGCTGCCTTTCATTCGCCTTTCGCAACCGCTTCTGAAAGGCATATTGTCTGTCACGTCTTTCAGAGTCTTCCCGATATTCCCTCATCCACTGGTCCTTCTCCTCCTGCGTCTTCTGCCTGGGTGGCGGCGCATCTGGGGCCCTCCAACCAAACGGGATATTCTGCGAAACTAACGATGTGTAGATGGGAACCCATCTTCGACTTCCATCGTTTGGCGAAGCCGCTCCTTCGAAGATCACCCAGGGCAATAGCTCCCATGTCTCATCGACGGGGACTTGATCGCGCGTCGCCTGGGCGTAGCCCGTTGGGTGAGGTGGGTTGTATTTCAAGTAGGCGGCCTTTTCGTCCCTTCTGGTGCGCCATTCCGTGTATTCTTTTTCAAGATTGGCTGTTTGATCAGAATCCAATTCGAGTTGGAATTCCTCATTTATCAAAGGAGGCTGATGTTGAGTGGAAAATCCCGCCTCCCACTTCCTTGGATGCTCGGGTAACTTTGCTAGAGCCGTCCAGTGTGCGGCCAATGCCTTCGCTCGCTGGGTCAGGTCAAAGGGTTCCTCTGGGATAGGTTCCCGCGGGTTTCCTCGTCGACCTATCGCCTGGATTGTGTCCCGCACGCCAGTCTCATCCAGCACCAGCCACGTCAAGTCGCGACGCGTCTCAAGGCTGCGCAACAATTTGGAGCACAGCGCGTAGTCATCTCCGGGCAACGAGGTGGGCACCAGATAGTACCGCAACTTGGCCTTGATGTAGGACACCTCGCGAAATGCGTTCACAGTGTCGGGATCATCCGGCAAGTCCTTGAATGGATTGCACCGCTGAAGGAAGTCCTGAGAAGGATTGATAGAGGCCTTGACCGTCTGCGCCATCTGTGCCATTCGTTGCGGAGGGTTTTTCGCCTTGAGGACGTTGAAGAAGCTCCTCAAAACGTTCATTTCATTGACCAAGACGAAGTTTGCGAGAGGAACAAACGATCATCGTCACGTTGAGGGAAAGAAGGGGGAATGCCTGGATGATGCAACGTTGCGTACTGTGGCCAATGGCGAGTGTCGTTTGGGCCAAGTGACCTCGCTTAGTTGTTTAAGTAATCAAACTCCTTTAGGTCTTGGGCATTCTTATCACTGACTTTTATTAGCATACTAACAACTTCTTTCCTACGAGGCTTGCACGATTGACTCTGAATTCGGAATTGACTTTTGAGGTTGGTGTCTTGTTGGAGAGCCTCATTCGGGACTGTGGAGGCTTCCCCTCAACCTACAAGGACGCCTGCAGCTTGAAAATACGTTTGGCATTACACTTGGTTGCAATTTGAATATCACTGGCATCATCGTGGTCAAAAATGGTTCCTAAAGATAATAGAATGATGACAGCAGCATTAATATGTGAAGAAAGCCATACGTGAAGAAAGCCAGCTTGCTAGAATCTTAATTAAGTAGCCTTTGATGAATATCCCTTGTGAGACAAATATAATGGCGATTCAACCCTTTAACGTTACTCGACAACCCCTTCCATTAAATCAAATTGAGTTCTTATCCATTCAGCCTGCTCCACGTATCCCACTCCTTGAAAATCCTTCTCAAACTCTTCCATCAATCTTTGTAGCTCAGGATATCGATAGTCATCTGGAGTTGACGCCCAGACACTCTTCAGGTAGGTAGGGACAAACCCAGCCCCAAAAGGTCGGACTCTAAGGCATTGTCTCCCTATGACTATTGCCTGGTCACAGAACTCGTACGATTCTACAACCAAGGTCGGGTCTTTGTCGAATCTGCGGAGACAGCGGTTGATCCTTGGCCCAAGAGAGAGTAGTAGCCCATAGCCAAACCGGTAGCCGAACTGGTTGGAAACGCGCAGCATCGTGTCTATATCGGTCGCTTTAGTCCACCGTTCAATGATTCGGCGTATCTTGGGCTTGTCCTTCTGGATGAGGCTATAGATGTCTTTAAGTTGATCTAGGTGTTGTTCTGGTTCACGGAGGTATAGCGATGCGGTAGCATGAACTCCTACTTCGCTACTCGGCAGGTCCTCTTGCCGGCATACATGCGGGCGGAGGCGGTTGCATGCACGCAGAGCTTCCCAGAACCAGGGGCCCAGCTTGACCCTGGGGTTGACCATGCTCTCCCATGTCTGAAGTTTGAAAAGTCAGTCAGCCTGTCCCTCACCAACTTCCTTCAAGAATTGCTTACAATAATTTGGCAGAGTCCGTTTATGAACTCTGGCCTAATATCTCCTAGTCTCTTAGTAACCACCGCAGCCTGGAGAAGGTGTGCCAGTATTTCGCGATGCGTTGAGGTCTCTTGCCGTGTCAGGTTAATCCATTGCTACAAGCCAGAATTTTAATCAGCCATGCACCACCAAGTTGAATCCCTTTTACCTACCTGACAGAGAGCGATATTGATAACGGTAAACATCTTTTGAAGTATGGACTGATTGGCATCGTTTAAGGATGTCCTCAAGACTTTCATTGCAGCCCCATACCGAGTGAGAGCTTCCACTCGAGGCTGATTACACTGAGTCGCACGGTATGAAACGATCAGGGCAGAAATGGATGCGTCCAGCGCCGTATCGGTGCCCAAAAGGCGAAGGAGCTCGATACAATACGGGCCACCAAAGTGCCGCAAATTGTATCTGACATCTTGAATTTCGAGAAGAGAAACGAGACGTGAAGCGGTTCTCGTGATGTCGTTACTGGGACTTGCTCTTGGACTGACCGTGAGATGCTGCCCGTAACGATCGAAACTCTGCTGTATAAAGGTCCAACGCTGAATCCCACTTCCCGTGCAAGTAAGCTTAAGGCGAGTGCATCTGCCACAGGCTGGCTTCGCTTCATCGCACTCAGGTACGAGTTAATTTTTGCGGACGAGGTAGTGTGTCTAGTATCACTTACTCGTTTTTTGATCTTTCGGCAATTGTTGCAGCCTCGGCTACGCGGGACTCCAGGCATTGCGTGAGGTTTTGGTGGGCGAGTTGCAATCCGTGCCTGGCCTGAGATGGTGGCATTTCCCTATTTGTACCAGAAGCGAACTACGCGGCCTGTTCCTGACACATGCTGACACGGAGTGACCGACTTTCAGCCCTAGAAAGCGGTAGTTCGATCCAAGGCTCTCATAGGTCAATGGCAGAGGATCAGCTCATCCGCGGCTCACGTTTGAGCATATTACTGGCTGAAGCTTAGTCTCAAGGATTGGAATCCCAGCTCACCAATGTATGAGCGCAGAATGGTGCCTATTTTGGCAATTCATAGTATCTGTTTAGCAGTAACTAAAGAGGATGCTTTACTACCTCCTATGGATGCGTACATTTGGGCAGAGCAGTACGGGTTGGACAAGAGCCTTAAGGGTGGCTTGGGGTCCGTAGCTCTAAATTAACACTTTCCGGGTCAATTAGAACAGTAAAGCATCTTAACACATCGTCGGTGATGGGGAGGTCTATCACGTCCATGTGTTATAAAGTTGTGGCACAAAGAAACGCCCCAGAACCCAACAACAATGACTACTGTGAGACAAGATGTGTCTCCCAGATAAGTAGGTTGAGTGTCTACTATCTGCTAGATACAGTTTCCAAATCTACTTGGATCAGCATGAAAACATTACGCAAATCCTTCTTGCTATGTCATGTCCCCTGTCTTGGATTGAAGGGTTAAGGTGCATAAGGTGCCAAAGAAGTATTGAGTTGGGGCTCGGGCGCGCGTGCGAGTCACGTGACCAAGGGATCAAAAGAGGCATCTTCTGCCGCGGCTCTTAGCTAGTCATCTTTCATCCTTACCTTTGAATTTAACCTCCTTTTTTTCTGCTTATTAAACAGCCCTCACGGCTAGATAGGCTGTGGGTGGTTGTGTTGTGTTTTTCCCTAAGAAAGTATTGAATTGATCCGAGTGACGAGATCCAACGAGGCCGGGCTTACGTACTGCTACGGTTCCCTAATTACATATTAATATTGACACCACGCCCGCCAGGGCCCCTATCCGGGCCCCTGTCCCATATCTTCAACCCCGCTCAATCATTGTTCCAACTTCCTCTCTCAGCTCAGAGACCTGTCCCTCTTCTACCTCTAATCCATTCCTACCAACACGTAACATCATGTCTTTGCCAGACAATCCAGGCAATACCAGAGCTTTTAAGCTGCAGATCCTCCCCGAAGACCTATCCCCCGCCCGCAAGCAGGCCCAGCGCGACTTTATCGCCGTCTCTCGCCGTCTACCTGTCGATCCGCTCGGGGTACACTGCCTTGGCCGGGACGGCGTGATGCGCTCCGTGACGGCCAACCGCCAAGTGCTAGGCGCTGTGCCGCTGGAACCTCGCCTCATAAAGGCATTTCTGGACATACTGGACTATGACGAAAAGCTGGAAGCCGAGTTCCGTGGCGTCGATGGCACCAAAGCACCAAAGGAGCACTGGTTTGAACCGCCACCAGGGATTCTCCCCCCGCCACTCTCGAAAGAGCAGCTAGATGAGGCTAGGAAGTTTATGGAGGAGAGGGGAATGAGCTTTGACATTGTTCCTGGGGTTGAGGCAGGGATGGAAGCTACAGGGGATGAATCCATGTGTCCTGTAGTTGTGAGGTCGGATCATGACATTTTGCCAAAAAACGAGAAAGCAACAGATAGCCCCTCGAGCATTGTATAGCAGCAAGGATAGATGGGGATAACAGAGCAAGACTTTTTCGTATTTTCTTATTCCTTTTCTGTGCCGATTTCTTGGCTTTTTATTGACACTTCGCTCTGCTATTTACAAGGTTTCGCCGTATGCCATGCGCAAGCACCCTTCCGCTAACCGAGCTACATCCAATACCAACATTGTGCATGTGATGCCGATGCCACATTCTCTCAATTCACGTTGCTGACTATTGTCAAGATTTACAACATGCTACCACATAGCCTAAACTGAGGAGATACATTCTACCTTAGAGGTACCTTAGGCACTTAGGTACGGTAATTAATCTAAGATAAGGACTAATGAAGCAACGCCTAAGATAAACCTAAGCTATCCTCTATAAAAGCGGCGATACGCTATGTCGATATTTACCTTCTAAATACATAAATCATCTATGTAAACTCGTTGTGCTCCTTGTGCGCTCCAGTATATCTCACCAGCTGCCACTCACCCGTCAGCAAATTGAGAATCTTCTTCCTTCACTCAGTAAATAAAAATGCGAAAATTTCAGCGATTATTCTTGATGACTTGATTGTGTTGATACCTGTGTTTCCCTTGCTCAATAGTCGTGGCAGGATGGAGAACGTGATAAAAGGATTCCCTCCGCACTCACCATGACTTGACCGTAGGCACTTGACGCAGATGCTTCCCTTCAAAGTTGGAACTAGACTGAGCTAGGACTTTGTTAAGAGCACGATTCCTGCCCTCTTTGCGATTATTAACCTTGGGAGGCGATCAACGCCCATGTATATTCATTGCACAAACAGCATCACGATGCGGAGCCTCCCGGCTCGCAGACGAAAGACCTGGCTAGATATAATATTAGCCTATATGAAGAGTGCTATATCGAGGTAACTGGGGCTATCGTCTCTTGTCGTGAGCCATAGGACATCAAGAGAGCGTGATGGTATGCAGACTTCGTCTGGTTGGGGCTTTGGTAGATGACGCATACACCCTTCTATCTTGGTTGTGCAAATACCACAGCAAGTCCCCTTCCTTGGCTCATGCATTCAGCATGCAATGTGCACCCACCTGTCACGACATCCCCAAGGGTAGGCGCAGCGCTTTACGCATTGGTATCCAATGTAAGAAGCCCCAAACATGAAAGTTGCGAAAATAGCATCATCGCACAATGGAGATGTTCTGATACGTCTGCAGCTGACGTGAGATGTGTGCGACCGACGCTTTATCAATAGAAACGGCAGTATACAGCCACTGGAGGAAGTCGCCGAGCACATAATACCCGTTGGAGGTTTGCGGGGGGTTGTGATATACATGGGTCGGACCCCAAAGGGGGCATCCTCTGCGATATTTCGACACAGGACAATCTGACCTTCTGGCAGACTTGCAGTAGAGCCATCACTACAGAATTCCACCTCGATCAGCCCTATGTTGGCATTTCCCCACGTGTCCTTAAGGGGTCGAATCAGCCCCTCGTCGCAGGTTTCAGCTCCTCCTCTTTGGCCTCCTATCCCCGTAGTCATCCTCATGCACTTCGGCTCGACTTGTTCCGGGGGATTACAGAACCAGCGCGTCAGACCAGAGACCCCGAGTATGCGCAAGATACGCTGTCAACTGTCGGCCCTGCTTGGCTTATCGCCTATTGGAGCACACTGGGGGCTATGCAGGTCTGCGGCATCTGATTCGACCTCATCGCCGTGTTGTGGTGCCGCTTTACCGTCTTGTCCCTCCACGCCAAGTCCATCACATCGGGTTCCCTCGTACTCGTCGTGCTTGGAGGAGGAGGGCTGAAATGGGCTATTCGTGCTTGTTGTGAGACAAGGCCACTATATCGACAGCGCCCAGGCGTTCTTGGCGACTTGGCTGCCGCGGATCCAACAAGCGGATAATGTTGATCAACAACAGGGTATGCAGTCAGAAAGATGAGGCCTCCTGCGTAGACCTAGGACTATAATAAGAGACCAGATTCTTCCTTTCTTTCCCTCATCAAACTCAACCAACATCTTCTTCCAACAAGTTCATCGCAGCTCAACTCCCCTCAATTGCTTACCTCGACCTACCATCACTCATCACCATGTCTTTCCACGAGTCCGCTACCGATATCACAGTCGAGGGAAACATCCTAAAGGCTCAGCTCTCCAACGGTGAGGAGTACCTTGAAGCCGAGTTTGACCTCGACACTGTCATTGGTGTCAGCGACGGCGCCCTCACTTGGGGTGGCGAGAGTAGGCCATAACCAATGTCGTTGGACTCTCATGCGGTCACTGACACCGGTAGACTTCTCCGAGTCCTCCGAGGACATCTCCTTCGGCCTCGAGGGCGATGACGAGGTTCCCGTCCTCCGAGCCACCATCAACAACGAGGATGGCGAGCAAACCTCTTCTGACATTAATCTTTCTGAATACATCGCCAACAACTGCGGCGAATTTGAGTACGGTATGCTATTCAGTTCTCCATCTCTACAGACTTGAAACTAATTGGAGGCAATACAGTCGGGTAAGTATTGATGCATTTGGAAGCGGCACATTGTCGCATTGGACGGGAATGTACATGAATAAACCCATATAAGATTGAAATTGAACATAAAAAGCCTTGATTACATCCATACATTTCTCTATTAGCATGACATAGGCCTAAGCTGCGACCAGTGCCGAAACTTAGTCCGTTTACACCTGGTTTGCGTCATCAACTCGCCATTCTCTGGAGCTCCAGTTGTACCAATCGGATAATGACAAGGTCACCATAAAGAGGAGAATTTCAGTGTACACGTAAGCTATCGCTGACTTACTGGGCGAGTGAGTATTCATGGTCGATGCTCGGCGCGGTAGAGAGCCCTATTCCCACAAAAAACCCCTTAGGTCGAAGGCTTCACCATCCAAGCTCTATCTAATAAAACAGTTCCTGACAATCTGGCACCTGCCAGATAATGTGAGCCTGGGCAGGATGATAACGGAAGGACTTCTCGACACATCATAACAAAACCATCGCCGAGGAACAAGTCCCAAGCACCCCTGTCGCTGACCCTTCATTCTGCAGAATAACAGCAAGGTGCCCCTTACGATGATGCAATCGGCGGGATATGACACCTTTCCGGGTTTTAGTGCAAGAGATTTGAACGCATCGAACTAATTAGTTCAGCAAATGTCTATTTTCACATTCTCTGTCTTGCAGGTAGTATATGTGAGCAGTGCGGTGTTTTATCCTTCGCTGATACTACTATCTTGTCTTTTCATGCGGCCCCAGATGTTCACACCCTCTCCTACCACTCAGAAGCCTTCCATGTCCTAGCTGACTGCACCGGCACTTCAATGGCCTTCACATCGGTATCACCAGCATGCTTGGCAACAGCAAACTGCCAAACCCCCTCCGGTAACACCCATGGACCATCAACGTCACCCTCCCAGGAAGCCAGCTCTCGCTTTCTCACATTAAGCCTCAAGGAAGCCTCCTCGCCTGGCTTCAACACAGGAGTCTTGTCAAAAGCAACCAGTCGCCTCTCGGCGTCCTTTCCAGATGGCCAGGCATACAATTGAACTGTTTCTTCGCCATCAGCACTGCCGACGTTCTTGACGGTAGCGTTGAAACTCCACGAATCTGGGTTCTTGACTTCAATCTTGACTGAAGACTCAAACTGGGTGTAGCTCAGTCCATAACCGAACCAGAAGTGAGGTCGCACGTTGTTGTGTAGGTAGTGTCGATATCCAAGATGGCACTCTTCCTTGTAAATGACCTTGCCGTCGACTCCAGGCCACATCTCCTGGTCTGCGGCATACGGGAGATCGGTGTACTTGCGTGGCCACGAGATAGGCATCCGGCCAGATGGGCTGATGACTCCCAGGAGTAAGTCTGTCAGCCCATTGCCCGCTTCCTGGCCACCGTACCAAGCCTGCACCAGGGTGCTACACTTGTCTTCCCATGGCAGCTCAACAGGGGATCCTGACTGGTTAATAAAAATCAGACGTTCAGGATATTTGCACCTTGTCAACAACGCCTCTGCCAACTCGTTCTGGGTGCCTGGGAGATGCATGAACTGTCGGTCATAACCCTCGCTCTCCCACTCGTCGTCAATGCCAAGGATAACAACCGAGTAGTCGCTCTCATCGGCAGTCTTGACAGCGGTATCGATCATGTCTTTCGGGAGCTCCTCTTCGAATCCGATGCGGACTGAAGGATGTCCTGAAAAGAAATGCAGGGATGCCTCTTCAGAGAGACCGGGCTTCGTCCAGCCCTCGACGACAAGGTCGTAGGTTTGCCCGGCGTTCATGTGCTTGGAGTTAATCTTCTCACGGCTTCCAAACGAAAAGAAGGCCTCGGAAGTTTCTTTCCAGTTGCAGTTGTCGAGGACCAGCTCCCCGTCAATAAACAGGCGAGCTTCACCCACGCTCGCAACACCGAACCGGTGGTTTCCGGTGGTCTGGGGACGTACAGTAGATGTGACACGGAAGGAATATGGTGGAACGTGAGCCTTTTGGAGAGGCAGCGGTGCAGAGTCGATAAAGTCGACCCAGGAGCTGTTACGATGCTGCGTCTCGAGGATGGGACCCGAAAGGTCGCGAGTAGTGTAAAAGTCAACGCGGACCAAGTTCTTGCCGTCGTCTCCTGACGACCGGGACTTCCACTGGTCCTTCTTAAAGAGGGGCAACCACTTCTTGGAGTATGCTCCCTGAGTGTACACTACACGAGTGTGCAGCCCTTGTGCCTCGACTGCAGCCTTGAAAGAGGTCATAGGTTGACTCAGGTATTGCGGGTTCATGGTGGCCGATCCACCGCCGCCTGGCGTTCCAACCAAGGCATTGGGACCGATGAAAGCGACTTGCTTTCCTGAAAGATCAGCTGGCTTTAGAGGAAGTGTGGAGCTGTCGTTCTTCAACAGGACAGCTCCTTGGGCAGCCACAGTTCGCATAAGCTTTATGCCTTCCTGTGTTGTTGACGACTGCTCCAGCTGCTTGCGAGTCTGCAGAGCCTCCTCCTCAGACAGCCCTAGGAGTCCCATTCTCTTGCACATGGACAGAATTTGGCCGGCAGAGGAGTCAATGGCCTTGAGTAGCTTATCGGGGTTCTCGGTCTTCTTGACAGCCTCGAGGAGCAATTCTCCTCTCTTGCTAGGTGGCCCAGGCATCTCGAGATCGAGGCCAGCCATGATGCTCTCGGCAGTAGAGTTGGTGCCGCCCCAGTCGCTCATGACGAGGCCCTTGAAGCCCCAGTCACCGCGAAGGACTTTCTGGAGCAGATGGTGGTTCATATCGGCGTGGGCGCCATTGATGACATTGTAAGATGTCATGAGACAGCCCGGCGTGGTGTTTGATTGGACCACCATCTCGAAAGGCTTGAGGTACATCTCTCTCAAGGCCTTCTCGCTGACCTTGGCATCGATGGTGAAACGTTGCCATTCTTGCTCGTTAGCAACGCTGAGGGAGGAGAGGCCGTATTAGCAAAGATCGAAAAGTCGAATATGACTCCTTACAAGTGCTTTACAGTCGCCATCACTTGGCCCGTCTCCTGGACTCCAGCCACATATTCAGTGGCCAAAGACCCCGTCAAAAAGGGATCCTCGCCGAAACTCTCAAAGTTGCGGCCACCAAGAGGGTTTCTCGAGAGACAGATGGTTGGCGCAAGTAGAATCTGTGCCGCCTTCGTCCTGGCCTCCTCGCAAAGCAGACGACCGACAGATCGAAGCTGTTGCTTGGACCATGTTGCTGCTTGGCAGATTGGCCCAGGGAGGAACGCCGCGGTAGGACCGTCGACCGCGAGCTGACCTCTAGCCCCAGAGGGACCATCAGTTGTCTTATCACAGTCAGTTTATGCACTAGGCACATTTTGTCAGGGGTGGTAACCTTGAGGGAACCGATGCCGAGCCGGCTTATCTCGTTGGTCTGCCATGTATCGGCTCCGGCCAGCAAGGAGACCTTCTCCTCTAGGGTAAGCAGCTGGAGAAGCTGTTCAACATCGTCGGTACGAGGGGAGGCCATGGCTGGTTAATGGAAAGTCACTTGAGGCCCGGTCTTGTCAAGGCGTTATGCTGCCGTGTTTCCCAGTGGCGCTCTCTGCTTGATCATGAGTTTCCGTCCAGCGGTTTGCCTGGTCATATTTATCCGAGCCATGATACAAAGTGTGACCCCTCACGCGAGATTAATCAGCGGCAGCGTGTTGTATTACCTATTATGGAGATAAACTACATGTCCAGATGAGGTATTATCTCAGATGCTCCAAGCCGTCGTTGTTATCAAGGGATGCCGATGTCAAGGGTTCTATTGGCGTTAAGGGTTGGAAAGACGGGCCTTCGGGCCATCTTCGTAAAATCCTCGGGGGAGCTTGTCTGATTCGGACTGGACTTGGTCGTTGTGGTGGAGAAGCACGACTCAGTGATCCCTGTGTAAGACGTCAAGTGTTGAGATAATGGCACGCTAGCCAGACCCTAGACTGCCAGCATCTCCTCTTATCACAGAGAGATGCGGGATACGGAAGAGATTCCTTTTGTCCGGCACTGCAAGGGTTGCAATCTGGAGATGCTAGGATAACCCCGATTAACCACTGCAAGTTCCTTCCTGGATTGGTGTTGGAAGCGAGAGCGACTAAAGTTTGGAGTGGCTCTTCATCTTGGGACTAACATGACCCTTGTCCTATTTCCCTGATATTTCTCCTGCGAGTGTGAAAGGACTACGCCAAAATAAGGGACTATTATTGTCTACTAATTGCCATCTGGCTTCATAGGGGAGGAGTGTGGGGATTTTCCCCCTTGCATTATGAAGAAATCCACTCGGTGTATCAATATCTCGTTAGTTATCTATAGCTTCAGGGCATGAGTCTTTCAGAGAAGCAAGTTAACAGGTTAGAGCCCAGTCGCTTGTTTTCAGCTAGAAATTGAACCCTTGCCAGACTGACAATACCCACTGAAGCTTATCGGAGCATTGAGTTGCCCCTACATGACTTGACAACGCTAGAGACTACCCTGCATTTCCGATTTCCACACGTGGGTACCAACCATCTACTCATCCACTGGCTCAGTACTGTGCTTGATGTCGGGCTTGACCTGGGCCAGAACCGCCTCAGCATCCAACTTGGACGGAACTCCTTCGATGATCTTCTTGACACCAGTGACCTGGGAGTGAATCTCTCCATCGAAGAGAAGAGAGACTTCTTCAAGAGACAGATTTCGAGTCTCGACCCAGTATTTGGCCTTTGTTCTAGTTAGCTATCTACATACAGTGATGCGGTACAAGATACTCACTATGATTGCTAGTTGAAATAGATTCCACCCGCCATTCATCATGTAGGTGATCCAGCCGATCTAGAAAGGCGTTAGCTCATCACTCATTACACGTTGGCCGACTCACGTTGTTCATTGCAATGGGAAAAGCAAAAATGGGGATCAAGATGGTCATGTTCTGCCACGTAATGCACCATGACATGCCGATACTTCGAATCTGGTAGCTGAGAAGCTCGGGAGGATACATCTGCAGGATTGGAGTCCATCCGAAGCTGTAAAACCCCTGGGCCAGGAACATCATGGCAACGTTGGCGTAGATGGCGCTCTTGTTGGTCGAGTTGCCGAACTCCTTGGTCAGAGCTCCGATGATGAAGAGGGTGACGGTGCACAGAGCTGTCGAGATGATGGCCAGCATTTTTCTTCCGATCCGATCGGCCATGTAGGTGCCGAACAGGCAGATGATCAGGCAGAAGGCGTTGAGGACAACGTTGACCTGGAGCTGGGCGGTTGAGTCGGTGATTCCGGCGTTTGTAAGCGCAGTGCCAAGGTAGTATGAGAAGATGTTGCTGCCTGTCATCATGCTGAAGATGGCGACGGAAAAGACGAGCAGCATTCTCTTGCGGTATCCCTTGTTGACGCAGAGCTCCTTGATCGAAGGTGTCTCCATCTCCTTCTCGTAATCGAGTGATTCGCAAATCTGAACAAACTGAAGCTGAACCGCCGGATCCGAAATGTCACCGTCAGAGGTGACCTGCGCAATAGCGGCAAGCGCCTCATCCTTGCGGCCCTGGTACGCCAGCCAACGGGGAGATTCAGGGGCGAACGGAAGCGCAATGATGGAAATGACAGTAAAGACAATCTGGCACAGCGCCGGAAGTCTCCAGGCCCACGTACTCTGCAGAAACGAGGTGCCGTACGTGATTCCGGCTGAGAGCAGGCCACCAACATAGTAGACGTCATTGATGAGCCCTAGACCAAGGGTGCGGTGCTTGAGAGGCAGGGCTTCTGAGATGTAGACTGGAACTGCCACGTAGGTGCCGCCGATGCCAGCGCCAAGGATGAACCTAGCAACAAGGAACATGGCAATGTTCTGAGAAGCTGCTGTGAGGGCACTAATTGATGGTCAACTACTTTCTATGGTGTCTCGAGTAGATAGTTCAACTTGCCCGCCGATGATGGCCAGAACGGCGGAGTAGAAGAGCGAAGGCTTCCTTCCAATGTAGTCGGGGACCCTGGCAAAGCTGGCACTACCGATCGCCGCGCCGACCCAGATGATACCCGAGTTGAGAGCCGTCGTAGTTGGTGTGAGATTGAAGTAATTCGTGTACGAGGGCAGGATATTCAAAGCGTTCATCATGGAGGCATCATAACCCAAGACCTAGAAGAGGTGTCTGATTAGTAGAGGGTGGCTGTGATGTTCGGGGTACACGTACCGAGCCAGTGTTGATGGCGGTGCAGATGAGCAGGATGTTGACCTGCCATGACCTTCGCGGCACCCATGAAGGAAAGCTGGACAGGACAGAGACAAAAGACATGATGAAGATATTAGAAGAGGGATTACTGCGGTTGTTGTCTCGTGTTTCGTATCAACAAGTCAAGATCCATTATATAGCAGCCCTCGATGCGACGTCCCCCTCCGCCCCCGCACGCGGCACAAGTTTATCTATTGCTCACAAGTAGTTAGTCTTCCCCGGACTGGAGTTATCACCGCATTGGGTAATTCGCATGGTCGATAACTTGGAGCTCGGCTCTAGCCTCCCCTCCATCTCGCTTATCATTGCCTTCGTCTACGAGATAGCATCCTCCTGGGTCCCTAACTTAGTGCTATCAGGTCCATGTACCCTTGACCTGTAGTCCTGTGTTACGATTGTGTTATTTCCGTTGGGGTCGCTCAGAAGCCCACCCCCACCGCTTCTTCGAGCCCTTGACCAAGCCCATCCGAGTCATCCCTCACCACATTGGTTCCTCCGAACATGCTCCTCCAAAGGCGGATCTTGAATCTTGGAGCCCCGATTCCCAAAATTTCATCCCACTCCCCACCGGAGATCTTTTTCCTTGTTCATTACTCTTTTTCTCTCCCCCGCCTTTCTCTTCACACAGTTCACCCAGCATGCAAGCCCCTCGATTAGGGCTGCCCATCCGAAGGGGCACGAGCACTTCGGGGTTGTCGATTTCGCGAGGGAGGAGGAGAGAAGAGCCTCGAGATATCCAGTGACTATCGAAAACGGAAATATTCGGTAACTTGGGATATACAAGATCAATAACAGATTAATCGGCGGTTCTAGACATTTCGGTTAGATGCATTAAAGAGGCAAAAGCGGTCGCTGTGGATGACCAAGGTGAGCAGCCAGGCCGTTGTTAAAGTTTGGCCCTGAGTCATAGCGTAAAATAGACTTAAAAAGGTAGAAGAGAAATGAAGCAAAGGAGAGAGTCAAAGATAAAGAAATAAATGAGAGAAAAAGAAGCACGACTCAGAGTTGATTGCTACTGCCTACAGCCAAAACACGTCTTGCTTCCAGACACCCACTGGGCAGGCAAATGAGTGCGACGATTGTATTTATTGGCATTGGGGGGCCTTTATTGAACTATGAAGAGCATTCTCTCTTACTAAGGAACTGAAAGTATGGCGCTATGATGGACTGACTGTCAAACAGCGTCCCTCTCCGCAGAGGACCGAGCCCGCGCGGGGCCTTGTCCGCGCGGGGCGTGGACATTTCGGCGGCGGTGTCCACCATGCCTGTGAAATGTCGGTGGCTGCAAGTGATTCGGATCAAGACTTGGCCTGGCAGGGGTTCGATGTCAATGTCTGTCACTGTCCAATGACATGGCTGGAATCGCGAAACAGCCAGTCGGGCCAGATTCTCACGGAACCCAAACCCCTGGATTGAGTTCGCTCAGAGCGGCCTTGGACATCAAGTTTAATACCCGCGCGGCCCGGAGCCCTTCTCGGCATTTTGAGATACCGCCTTTCCGATGCCATCAGTTGGTAGCTGTTTGCTGCAGCTCTTGCAGGATTGCGGACTTGCGTGCTCTTCCGTGGGAAGCTGATTGAAGACTGGTCCTTGACACGGAATTCTACATGGGACCTCGCATATATAAACAAGGGCAGCTTTCCGGCAATCTCTTATTGCGTTTTCATCTCATCTTTCACCTAAAACCGCACTAACATCCTTGGAAAACCCCCAAACATCACCTGCACCATGTCGTCCCTCGTCGCAGTCGCCGGAGGAACCGGCAACCTGGGCCGCACCATCGTCGAGGCCATCATCGCCGACGGGAAATTCCAAGTCGTCATCCTAGCCAGAGAGGTAGATCTTGGTGTCGTCCCAGTAGGCAATTGGCTGACAATCTTGCAGGCCAATGCCGAAAAGCAGAAGCAGATTGGGGCAAAGATCCTGCCCGTCAACTACGCCGATGTCGACGGTTTGACCAAGGTCCTCGAAGATAACAATATTGAGACTGTCATATCTACTCTCAACACCATGGGTGTCGTGGAGCCGGAACTGAACCTCATCGCGGCTGCCGATCGGGCCAAGACCACGAAGCGCTTCGTTCCAAGCATTTGGGGCGCCAAGTACACTCAAGAGTAAGGGTCCTCGAGCCCTGCGGGTGATTAAACTTGACGCTAACTCATGTCTGCCATTTTGAGTAGGATGTCCGACAGCTTTCCCATTGCAAAGGCGAAGCTGGCTGCCACTGCCGCCCTTGAGAAGACGAGCCTCGAATACACCTCATGGCTTATTGGCTATTTTGCCGACTACTATATCGCACCCCATCTTCCCAGTCATATGACCATCCTGAGAGTTGTCATTGACATGGCTAACAACGCGGCGGCTATTCCTGGGTCTGGTGATGTCCCCGTGGCATTCACCTACACCGTGGATCTCGCCAAGTTTGTCTCCGCGTCGCTGTCCCTGTCCAAGTGGCAGCCCGAGACGTACCTCGCCGGAGACAAATTGACGTGGAATCAGCTTCTCGCGCTCGCTGAGGCTGCCAAGGGTACCAAGTTCAGCGTGACGTATGATTCAGTGGATTCGTTGAAGGAGGGCAAGGTCTCGGAACTGCCCAGCCACGCAGCCATGTATGGCTTCCTCCCCAAGGAGCAGCTGCAAGGCATCTTGGCGACGTTTGGACTCATGTTTGAAGGCGGCCTGTTTGACCTGAAGGGTCCCTCTATTGCGCAGGAGTTTCCGGCCATCAAATTAAGGACAATGAAGGAGCTGTTAACTGAGGCGTGGGAGGGCAAGGAATAGGCATGACCAAGAAGGATGGGGATCACGATTTCCCTTGCTTGGCTATCCCTTGCATAGCATACAGAGCCAACTTCATCAGCTCAAATCGACCACCTTGTTCAGTAATCCCCACTCCCCATCGCTTCGTCTCCTTTCGCACGTCAAAATAGCCTTCTCTGCCAGACGATCGGAGAGATCCACCGAGACTTGGCGAACTCGATACAGACCGGGTTCAACCATCTGCGTGTCATGGGGAATGTGGTCACGGTCAACATTGACGCTGGCTCCCTCTTCCTCTATCGTGACCACTTCACGCGCAATCCGTGCCGCCACCGCTCCATTCCATATGCTTTCCTTGTGCGTGGTGGTCTCGAGCATTCTGATGGCCCGACGCCTCAGAGAGGGGACGCGACACTTGAGAGCGGTGTAGTACAAGGGCGGTATCAGTCCAATGTCGGCTGTGAAGCTGAACCCTCCTGAACAATATCCTTCCGCCTTGTCTGCCACGGTGATGGCAATCGCATCTTCCAACAGGTGCTCGCAAGCCGACACCACAGAGACGAAGGAGCCCTCGAAGGAGTCAAATATTGATTCGTCCGGCGGGGCGAGGCAAGTCGTCGCCATGACGATGGCCATGGTGTGATAGACCGTCAAAAGTGGGTAGGATAGTGCGTCTCGGACATTAAGCTGCGACGTAAGGTTGAGCCGGGAGACTTTGTAAGCACGTTGCCAGAGTCGAAGGCCAGTTAGGATGCGACTTTGTGTATCAAGGAGCTCGATCGGAGCCTCTCGGACTATGCTTTCGCGTGGACACTGTACCGTGAGACAGTGGATAGCGTTGAAAAGCCCATCGAGATGCTGCCTTGCTTGGCCCATGGAGCCAAAAAGGGGAGGTGGGGACTGGATGGTAGAGTCTGCGAGGACAGTAGCGATAGCGTATGACTTCGACTTGCAACAACCACCTGGGACGCGTCCAAAGAGTGATGATTGGGCATAGAGGCGGGAGAACGCCTCGGTCAGGTAGCTGTCGTTGAGGGATTCTTGAGGGTGGCCCAGCACGATAAGGCCTTGTGTCCCCGCAGGCTGAAGGTCGGCCTGAAGCTGGCTGAGGAGATTTAGTCCGTTCTCGAGGTGAGTTTGGCCCTCCATGTACCTCCCTTGAAGCAACTCCAGGCAGACAAAGATAGCACACGTTATGAGAACCATTCGAGTCGACGAGGCGTCGCGGTCAGTCTTTGCAAAATGGGGCCGAAGACAGGCAATGGCCTTGTTGTACTGTTCCAAGATGAAACGTTCCTGTTGTTCGCAAGATTCACTATTGATCTCTTCCTGCAAGCATGACCTGATGACCTCTAACCTGTGAGCAGAGCCCAAGGCCAGCAGTGCATGGAGGACTGCGGGAGCTGTCACACTAGCCTGAAGGACCAACGTATCCCAGAATCTTGAACTGAAAACACCGCACAGCTTAACGCTCGCTCGATGTCGGAACCAGTCAAAGCTCTCTCGCTCCAAGCCATTCCTCGGACCGACTCGAGAGCGAGTCGACAGATCATGCAGGGTCCGCTGCAGGAGATTGCCTGGCGTCACGACGGGTCCTTCTCCCCAGACGCCGTAGCCGTCGCACACGCGGCCGGTGGAGAGGCATCGCCGGCAGCCTGGCCGGCCCTTGTCGCATTTGAGCCGTCGGATCCTGTGGAAGGGAGTGTCAGATGGCATAGTTAGCTGGTGCTGGCAGTGGGAGACTCTTACTTGCAAGTACGGCAGCCGGATTTAGAGTAGATTCGCGTATTGGAGCTGCATCTCGTCTTCGGAGGACCTGATGGTAGTTTGTTCATCATTCGAGCAGGGTAAATCTGTCCTTTCGGGTTCGTGTGCAGCGGAGATATCTAAGAATTGGACACGCCGGAGCAGGGACAAGTAGTAGACAATCACGGGAAGCACCTGATTAGCTCGATCGCGGTTGTCCTGAGCCCATTCGTCGGAAGATGGCTCAAGTCCCACTTGACGTTGCGTAGGAATCACGGTTCATCTCGTTCGCTCGTGACGATCAGAGTGGAACTGAAATTAGGGGCATGATTGGCCTTGTCGCGATTTACACGATGTGATTGGTCTAATCCTCCTTTGGTTTGAGCCACTCTCCGATAGAGTTTGGGAATGGTGTCAAGCTGCAAGGCGAGCTTCAAAAATGTTTCCCCCTATCTCCGGAACAGCTTCTCAATCATGCTGTCTCTCAAACTCCGCAATTCCGCCAGAAAGGCTACCCTGTTTCTGGTCCTTAACGGGAGACGCATTTGGTTAAATCCGGCACCATGGATCGGACATACAGCTCACATGCCGGTATCTGGTGCTGTGAAACATATAAAACGCTCTCATGTTCATCATGTATCGACTTAAGATATCGATACCTCACACCCTCTTGCGAGCCGTTCTAATTAACCCTGGCTCTATAAGCCACGCAAGATTTAATACTTCTCTTGGACTACCTGCTTTCTACACCATCATGGCCCCTAACGACTATAATCCCGCCAGGGACATCCCACCTTTGGACGGCAAGGTTATTCTGATCACAGGCGGCAACATCGGTCTCGGAAAGCAGTCGGCCTTGGACCTCATAAAGCATAACCCAGCCGAGATCTGGCTCGCTGCCCGCAACTCCCAAAAGGCCGACAACGCCATCACCGAACTCAAGGAGACAGCGCCTCAAGTGTCTGTTCGGTTCCTCCAACTCGATCTAGGCTCCTTCGACTCCGTCAAAAACGCTGCTCGCACCTTCGAGTCCTCAGTATCTCGTCTCGATATTCTCCTCCTCAACGCTGGCGTGATGGGCTGCCCACCAGGCCAAACCAAGGAAGGCTACGAGATGCATTGGGGAATCAACCACGTTGGTCACGCCTTGTTGCTCAAGCTTCTGACTCCCCTGCTTCTCAGGACAAGGTCAGATTCTCGCTCCGAGGTGAGGATCGTCTCAGTCAGCTCTGTCGCCCACAAGTTTAGCGTTTCAGGCGGTGTAAAATTCGGCATTCTCAAGACCAACGGAGGAGGCGAGTCGCCCAACAACCTATATGGCCAGAGCAAACTAGCAAATCTCATATACGCCAAGGAGTATTCTGAGCACCATCCGGAGCTGACATCCGTGTCCATCCACCCAGGCACCGTCAAGACGGACCTTCAAAGCTCTGGCGGAAACCTGCTCATGCGAGGTTTCCAAAAGTTCATCGTTCCGCTCATTGGAGTTGAAGTGCAGGAGGGTGCCAAGAGTCAGTTGTGGGCAGCCACAGCCAAGGCTGGTGTTGAAAACGGAGAGTACTATGAGCCTGTTGGAGTTGCTGGACGAGGTAGTGCGTTGTCGAAGAACAAGGAGCTGGGCAAGAAGCTTTGGGATTGGACGGAGAAGGAACTTGCGGCAAATAATATCTGAGCATCTGTTTAGCCTACTTAGTTGCAGTTAGTGTGCTGGAGGACCCTTATACCTGTAAAGAAATAGTTCTAGATACGAGGTTTTTACGTGTCGTTTTCATGAAATGATCTCCGTATCTTCTTTTATAGAGAACAGGCCGAATTTGTAATAAAATATTGAGTTTACGCAAGAAATACTACTTAAGGTGACATATAGTCCCGCTTATTTCCGTACTTGGTCTCCCCGACTTCATGTCAAACACCTTGCAGGTGCAACAGAAACTAAGCACGGGGAACCGGGCCGGTCTCCAGGTCCTCTCAAGTAGTTGGGCTGCGAGGGAGCCTACCCAAGACCAACAGCTATCTGACAAACTGCCAGTTTTGACCGCCTGGTTATGCATGTTGTGAGCAACGCGACAGGCTGCTGTCAGCAACACTGATTCCTAGTTATCTTTCGTCCTTCCCAAGTATAATTCTGCTAGAAGACCAAATAAGAACACACGCGATGCCTGGATGCCCAGTGTGCACAAATTTCAATCCCGGGTCTGCCCATGACGGGTCACCTGGCGGTGGATCTGTCTCTAAGATTGTCTACTCGGCTTCAAAGGGATGCTACTCCTGCAAGGTATTGAAGGAATGCATCGAGGGCCTCTTCGACATTCAAGATGAGTCAGAATACACCTTCGATCTGGCAGTTCGTGATGGTTCTGAACCTGGTACTTGCTATCTTGATCTCGAAGTATCGAAAAAGGGACATAAATCCACGGGGATACAAATCTACAGGCAAGGTGAGAATTGTCCGTTGTTGAAATCTTGCATATTTCTTAACCTTGAGTTCAACTCGATTAGCCGATAGTTGCCCATGGGATATATTCTCCAGAACCGAGGATGTGCCAAGCAGTTCATCTGACGAGAGCCTTACTTGGGTACAACAACGGGTACAGGAGTGCCTAAACAGTCATCAAGATTGCAACATCGCATCAAGTTTCTTCCCGACGAGAGTTATCGATGTTGACTGTGGGAAAATCATAGTCAAGGTGGTCGAGGGGCTGAAGGGTGAAGACTATGGACAAGGCAAATATATTGCCTTGAGCCACTGCTGGGGGGACCCAAAGCACATGACCACCAAGCTCACCATGCACACCTTGAAAGATTACAAGTCTGGGATCCCTATTTCTTCACTCCCTCAAACGTTTAAGGATGCTGTCGAATTTACGCAGAACATGGGCATTCGCTATCTTTGGATCGATTCTCTGTGCATCATTCAACCGGACAAGGAAAAAGATACAGAAAAGGACAGATGGCTTTCCAACAAAGACTGGATGCAGGAGTCGAAAAGAATGTGCTCCACTTATGAAAACTCTTATTTGACTGTGGCGGCTGCTTCAGGTTCGGGGTGTCGTGATGGGCTCTTCCGAACCCCAAAACGAGCCGAAGTGGAGGGGTGCACCCCCAACGGCAATTCTTATCACCTCTTCGCCCGGGAAGTCCTTAGTCACTACAGTTCAGACTTTCCCCTGATGAAGCGAGGCTGGGTCTTCCAGGAGAGTCTCATCTCACCACGAACATTATACTTTGGCAGGCAGGAGTTGCTATGGCAATGTAGAGAAGTTTCTACGTGCCAATGCACCGGACTCGAAGATTGGGATGAACCTGAAGACGATTACCCCGACTTTCTCAAGCTTCCAACACGGCATGATCCGGAACTGCAAGCCAAAGTCGTCAGCAAGTGGCATCAGCTAATCCAGGTATACGCACAAACAACTTTGACCTATCAGAGCGACAAACTTGCAGCTGTTGAGGGACTTTGTCAGTATATACTTCCACTGCACAAGGGCAAATACCTAGCTGGGTTGTGGGAAGACTCTCTTGCTAGAGATCTTTTATGGAAGGTGGGAGACAGTTTGTCGACTCAAGGCCCAGTTAGGACTGAAGAAAAGAAAGCAGAACCAAGAAAGACGCAGTGGAGCGCCAAGAGATGGCTCTTCCCAACATGGTCTTGGGCTTTAGTTACGGGTCGACTTTTATGGGACCTTGATGGCATGACGAGGGGAGTTACGCCAGACACATTTCACATCCGCAAGTGTGACGAGCCATTGAACACGGAACCAGGGTATGAGCTCAAATTAGAAGGCGTTCTCGTGCCGGCCAAGCTGAGAGCTCTCCAGCAACGGGGGATGGGGTTTTCCCAGGACTACAATCTGCGGAAGAAAGGGAAGGGTTTTGTCAGCTCAGACACAACTGTCTATTGTTTGCGCGTATTTTTCTTGAAGCTGGAAAGGGAGTATAGGTCACTGGTTCTGCACCGTTTTGATAACACAGAGGACGTGTATGAGAGGATTGGCTTTTTGGAACATGAGGGATCGAACCCACCTCAGTGGTGGGAGTCGAGTGAAAAGGAATGGAAGCCGAAGAAACAGGTCATCACGCTTGTTTAATAATTCTCGCGAAGCTATTTATCCCTCACCTAGCCCAATACTCAGTAACTACAAACTGACAAGATGTAGCCTATGGTTCAATGCCCTGTCTACTAGCAAGGGCTGTTGATGAAGACAATAGTTCATATTACTAGATGCAAGGTTATAGATTATTTGTATTGCGCTTGGACAGATTTCCTATCGACTACCTAGGCGACTTCATATCACTGGCTTCACTCTTCCTCTCCAGAGGTAACCTTACCCTCGGCGGTCTCAACATCCATGACGCCCCGACCATGACCAGAAGCGGTAACAAGCTCCGGCTTCTCAGCCTTCAGCTCAGCAAACTTCTTCTCAGCATCCCAGACCCAAGGCGTGTCAGCGGCAAAGAGAAGATCCATCTCCTCAAGAGTTCGCTGGTTACTCTCGGGGTAGAGGGCCCAGACCATAGGGATAGCCAGCAAATTGCAGGCACCAAAAATGTGCAGAGTGTTCTCGCCAATGTTGGAGAACATGACGGGGCAGAGGAGGGTGAGCCAGCCGTTGCCGATACTCCAGCCAAAGACTCCCCAGGCGTTACCCTTGGCTCGGACCTGAAGGGGGAAGATCTCGGCAGGATACAGCCAAGGGACAGTCAGCCAAGTAGCACCGAACACTGAGGTGAAGATAAAGACGAAGGAAGCAGCGGCAGCTCCGTACGAGTTCGCCTTAGCTGTGTCTCCGTCTCGCGATGCATCCTGGCCAAGCTTCGAGAAGGCGGCGGCAAGGAACATGGCAATACCCTGGCCGACAGCACCCCAGTACAAAGTCCAACGACGACCGATGCGATCGAGAGTGAAGACGCAAATGAGGGTGGCAAACATGTAGAAGATGTTGTTAAGACCGCTGATCCACTGGGACTTTTCCGAGCTGAAGCCAGCGATTCGGAAGATCGTGGGGGCGTAAACAGTGACACCAGCAATTCCAACCCACTCCTGAATGATTTGAAGCCTGCGTATGTTAGTTGGGCTTTCTACATGTCAATATGAAATCAGCACATACCAGATAACAAGCTGCACACGACGTCCAGTGTGAAGCTCTCCAGAGCCAATACCAAACAGCATGTGGATGTAAGAGTTCTTAGAAGACTCCTTGTTCTCAAGCTGAACAATGTTCTTAATATCCTGATACTCAGCCTGAGCACGGACAATCTCAGTCTCATCAGATCCACGCAGACGGCGGAGGATGTACTGGGCCTCATCGTCGCGGCCGGCCTTGACGAGCCAGCGAGGAGACTCGGGGAAGAACCAGACCAGGCCGAACAAGAAGAGGAGAGGAATGATCTGGAAAGCGATGGGGAATCGCCAGCGGAACGGAGAGGCACCTCCATCGATGAAGGAGAGGCCAAACTCGAGCCAGTAGGCAACCACAACACCAAAGATGTTGAGGGTGAACTCGATGGCGATGAACTGACCACGAGAAGTGTGTTCGGCAGTCTCAGTGGCCCAGACAGGAACAATGGCGTTCAGGATACCAGTTCCAATACCGTTGACGGCACGAGAGCAGATCATCCAGTTGGCATTCTGGGCAGAGCATTGCAATGCGGCTCCAATAATAGCCCAGACGGAACCAAGAGCAATAGTCTTGATTCTACCAATCTTGTCACCGACCCAACCACCGAGAAGGCAGCCAAAGAGAGTACCAAGATAGTAAACAGACACGATACCGCCTTGCAACAGACTGTCTGTCACAACGGGGTCACCGGTCTCTTCGTCAACATAGCCAAAGCCCATAAGGTCAATGTAGTGCTTAGCGTTGTTCACACCACCCATCATTCCTTGGTCATAACTAGAGTTTTTGTTAGTTTTGATAGACGATTGCAGGGGCTTGGCAGATCACACCCAAAGAAGAAAATGGACAGCGCTGCAATGCAGTTGATGGCGATGAGAAGCTGACGCTTCTCGAAGTGGTTTGCCACATTGAAGCCAGGAAGACGCTCCATCTTTGGCGAGTTGATGTTGTTGGATATCTGGATATAGAGGAGTGCCAACTTGTAATCGTGGAGCGAAGTCTGGGGCACTTATATAACTTTTGGAATGTGGAGGTTATGACTCCAGACGGGGTCAAACCACATATCTCCACATCTCGGATAACCGTATTCAACTAGACGACCTGCTTTAATTTTTTTCCAAGTTTTCCAGGGGGGCGGAAACAGGGCCGCTCCTTGAAGGTGAGCCTGTGAGGCTCTTTGACGGTGCATGAACGTCACCTGGTTTGAAGCCCATCTTTTCCTGTGCGGGTTTGTTTGCAGGTGGGGATGGAGTCCCCACGTTTTACGCGCACGAATCAGCATTCCAGATGACTTCCTTTCTATGGGGTCGTTTTGTTTTTTTTTTTTTCCTGCATGGCTCGTGACGGGGTCGCCTTAGCGACAGGCAACAGTTTAAAGAAACTCGGTGCGGCTCCATGGGGCGAGAATTCCTGTGACATTGGAGGATTGCATCTGATGGGACATGTTGCATATGCTATCTTTTACGTGAGTCTCTCGTAGCGTAGCAATAAAGGAGAATGACCCCATCTTCAGGCTCCAAGATGATCATCTCCTTCCGGGGGGAGGGGTCCCCATGGGCTCGGGATGTCAAAATCAGGTCAAAACGCGGAGGGCCCAAAAGCCCACTCATTAGGCTCCCTGTGACAAAGAAGAGAGCCCGGCTGCCGTGCAGCCGGTCCGCTATGACGCTTCCTTATTCTTCTCGAGGAGGCTCGTGCCAAGAGCTGAATCCGCGGCTCTGGGGCATGGGAGGGGGTTTGTGCCATGTGGGCAGACTCCGAGTTTCCGAAGCCACGCGGGTCCACATGGAGGATCGGTCAAGACGTCTTGAATTGAAGCCTTGAAGCGGCCGCCATGGTTCACGATGCCATCAGTTGTTGTTTGCGTTGTCTTGATGGAGTTTTAATCTTTGCCAAGATACACATAAGCGGCCTCCACGTACGATCACTGCATCACTAGTGTGACGCTCCTGAGAGGTAATATCGCTGTTTCTCTTACATGCCAGCAAAAGTGGCTACTATTACACACTTGATCCAGAACTCGATACGCCACAACTCCCAGCAATACCGAGTACAAGGTCACCAAGGCGACGCTAACGGCCGCAGGGACAAGGCACGCAGCGCGAATGGTTCGGTAAGATGTTCTCTGCAGGCGGTCCAGTAGCATGGCAGCGCTTCAGTATAAGGACGTCCGCCATGCGAAGCGATCATGGAGGACGGGAGATGGGATGGGGTGCTCCAGTATCTGGTACCCGTTGTCAGTTAACGGGGGCTGGCGAGGCCTCCCTGTCAGCTGGGGATGGACCGGGAAACCTTGGATGAGTGAGTGCGCGGACCAGGGTGAATGCCTCAGGCGAGGGAGAACGTATGACGGGGCACAGAGAATGGCACTGAGTGTGATCTTGTCGGAGAATGTCGTGTCGCAACGTGTGTCTCTCCTTGGGCTAAGAAGCATGTACTCTGGACTCACGACTCTCATCCAGTTTTACGGACGAACAGTGCTACCACATGCTGAGCACGGCAGATCTGACCCCGAAGATCTTTCCCGAGCCCATAAGCGAAAGAAGTACCCACGATGGCCATACGCTGCATAAGTGGTATATAGATAAGATAAAAGATTCCCCTCTCTAGCGTAGTACTCGTTGGATAGCTATGAGACGTCAGATGTTGCGTACAAGGATGACGCTTACAACGGGCGCGAATTGTGCATACCTGAGCCCACCACAGGCGTTCGAGAGAACCTCAACAAGCACGAGCACGTTGCAAGAACTCACACTGCCCCCAGCTTCCCCTTCAAAACTGTTACCTCATAAGGGGGGGTCGTCGCGAAGACATTTGACGCGTCGAAGGACGTTCAGCCCGCATCAGCGAATCAGGCCTAGCCCCTCATCCTTCGCGTATCGCTAAAACGTCGATCTCGTTGCCAGTCGAATCATTCACCTTGTCGCAGACCCGCCAAATCCACTCGAAACATCCACACTGCCTCGGTTAATCGCCGACGCACTGTGTAGCGGTGGGAAGTCCAGCAAAAGAACAGTGCGGGTGTTTATTAATTTGCGGATACAAATGACGGGAATAATTTTTCTAGTCTGTAAGGGTCCTGAATTAGGAAATGATCGGTCGTTACTCAGGAGATGGGAAAGGAATCTTCTCAACGCGAGTCAGGCACGTTCCGAGGAGCGGGAGAAGCAGGTTATCCTCGGCCATTGCATAGAGAACACGCAAATAGGCGGAGTGATTGAGATGGGGTTCTTGTTGTTCTGTAAGTTGCTCCAACTTCAAACTTGAGTTGTAAGAACTAGATTCTCGATATCAAGACTCGGGTGACTTGGAAGAACCAAATTAAAGAAAGAAACATGGAGATAAGAATGACCACAAGCGTTGAATGAGAAACTTCCAAGGTCCAAGCCTATAAACTGAGTTCCATATGTTTGTACCTAGCTTCGTGGGATGAAAATGGTAAATGAGGGATGGACGCCATCAAGTACCTTGATTCGTTCAAAAACATACTTGATCGCACGCTTCATTCTCATTCATCAATAATTTATTACACGTAGACAGGTTCCATGATCAAACCAAGTTCATCTTTTTTAGTCGACTCCCTGCAGTCTTTCGGGTATTTTTGACTGAACGATTGTTTTGGTCATTTGGTCAAGGGTAGGTTGAAACCACGACAGCCATCCACGAAAGCAGACGGTGCAAGGGGATCTTTCATCAAATGACTTATAGCAGCGGTCAAATCGTGCATTTGATGAAAAAGGAAGATCTAGAAAGACTTTCTGATATCATTAAGCAGCTGGAAACGACTCATTTATATTCTTATTGCTTAGAGAAAGTGGAACTGTTGATTGTCTCCTAAAGCTTGCCTTGTCGACTCAAGGCAATCATGAACGAGGGCGTTGATCACGTAAAATGGTTCTATCGAGATATCTTGTTTCGACTTTAAAATTGAACGTGTTGGATGGCAACTGGTCGGCGTTGTATATACCCATCTTCTATTCACGTTTCGTGCGAGGCTACAAGAGTCGCACGCTTAGACCACACCTTGTGCACCATGTTAAATGATAGAAAGTATGAATAAGAAATGATGCTTATCGTTAATAGCTGATAGAGTTAGAAATCTCCTGATTTTCCTTGCTATTGTTTAATGGCTCGCCAATCAGGCCCAGCCTCGCTGTCTGTGGCTTGAGTCTGGACCTTGATTGATGTGCCAAGTCATGATGTCACAGGCCATGATGTCGTACAACGAACGGCATAGTGAGAGACTCTTTATCTCGATCTGGGTGACGAATTTATTTCCTTTTCACACCACTTCGTGGGATATTCAGTTTCATCCGTTCTCCACTTCAAAGCCAAGAATTACCAGTTTCCGGACTCAAGCACGAATGGCCCAAGATGCAGACCCGGGCTATCCGGCCTCGGACCCCAGCTCGCCCCAAGGCACCATCATAGTTTACGAACGAAACAAGCGATATCTCATGACGAGGGTCCTCCAAGCTGTTATCAAACCATTCAGACCTGCGCTGGTAAAACCGGGAAAGATCGCTACAGAGGACTCAACCCGGATCAATGCATCCAAGGCCGCGTTGAAACGATGCGACGTGGAGGAGGGGCGGGTTGAGGGTCTCTGGGTGTACAACTTGACAGCAAAATTGACCGGGAAAAGCACAGGGAAAGCGAGAGAAGGCTACCGACGAAGAATTATCTACTTCGCCGGCGGAGGATGGCAGATGCCACCGCGCAACCAACACTGGTCTTTCTGTGCTGAAATGGTGTCTCGCATGCCCAATACCAAGATAACCATCGTCTCTTCACCATTGGCGCCGAAAGATCCAGTCTCAGTTGCATTCCCTCAAATCGAAAAAACCTACAAAAAGCTCCTAAAAGAGGCAGCAAGGGCAGGTGAAGCTGTCGTCGTCGCTGGAGACAGCTCAGGAGGCAACATTGCGCTGGCTGTGGCAACATGGACCTTAAGGACATCACAGGAACAAGACTTGGCACCTCCCACAGCCATTCTAGCCATCTGTCCTACCACGGATCTCCGCCACGAACACCCGGATATCAAGGCAGTGGACAAGGTTGACCCGGTGCTCACCTTCTCGTGCATCAACTCTACGGCTAGAACTTGGTGTCCTGAACCATCAGGCTCGAGCCAGGCAGGGACTGATTCGAGAGCGGGCCACCCCGAGAAGGGTTTACGCATGGACTGGAGCTTCGAAGACCCTCGAGTATCGCCCATCCAAGCAGACCTCAGTGTCCTAGCCCGAAACTACGTCAAAGTCCACGGCATAACAGCTTCACGTGATGTTCTCGGGCCAGAGGCTGTTGCGTTTCGCGACAAGTGTAACAAGGAAGGGATCAGGGGTGAATGGTTGGCTTGGGATGGTCAAATGCATTGCTTCCCTTTGGCGTTAAAGTACGGGCTCAAAGAGAGCAAGGAGGCCATGGATTTCGTGGTTGATGTGCTGCAGAGATCTTGATTGACTTGAAGAGGATTGTAATTTGGGAATCTTATTAGTGGACCTGCAAGCGGGAAAGAAGGGCTGATGCTATCAAGAGAATACCAATGCTTTGCTTTTCATCTGCCTTGAACTATGCATGCTGAGCGCACACATATGAGTGATCCGGCAATTATCTCATTAGCTAGCAGAAATAAGTTATTCATTCCCTGCACCTTGATACAAGCCACTCTTCTGTAGGGGACACGCATAGAGCCGAGTCACCAATGCTGGAAGTGAATCTGAGATCTGGCCTACTCAATGCTTCTTAGAAGAGGACTCTGCTCATGAGCCATTTCGATTTATGTACGATAAGCAGCTGTCTAATGATTGACAACGTGAGCCACTTCTACCAACAGACACAACTAATACTCCGGAAACCTACGGCCCCTTCTCATTAGGTCTTTTTTAAGAGGGAAAATAAGCATAGGGGGCGAAAAACCAGTTGACGGAATGCCGGAAGAATAGCCCGAGTCAGGCCGGCATTCTGACCTCGGGTTGTTCGCGCACCGCCCTTCAAGAGTGAGAGTTATCGGCACAAGAGAAAGCGCCATGGCCCCCAGACGCCCCATATACCTCCTTGATACTCAAGACAGAACCGTACGTGCCTCCAACCAAGATGATAGTGCCAACAACGATGACGAAACCACTCCAGCACACCTGGAGCATCCACCATCGGGATCGGTCGTGTTTTCCAGCACTCCAATTATCATACAGCCACATGCAACCCATCGGCTGAATACAAAGAAGAGTGCCAAAAAAGGCGCCAATCAGAGACGCGAGGCTTCCGAAAGAAGGAACGGCACTCCCGATGATGTATGACACGGTAGCGCATCCAAAGGTACAGGAAAACCAAGTCGCCCAGTGCCTAAGTGTGCCCTTGTTGATGTGCTCAGTACCCTTTAGAATACGGAGGAAGATGTATTTGCTGGCAAACTGCTCGATCTATTAGCCAACTTGGTCTATTGTGCCGGGGGTCCTAGATTTCGTTTCTAAGAGTCTCGCAAGAGACCGGGGGCAGGGGATGGAGAGAAAGACAGCAAGATGATGCCGGTAGGTCTTTCTTTGAATACGTACATGAATGGCCAGAACTGTAGTTACGATCAAGCCTGGAAGGCTCAACCCGTAGCAAATCTTTTTCATCAGCTTGCCCGCAGAGCCGAGGGCTGGCGAAGAGACATAAGATCCGCAATAATAATACACGATGCAACCGATGACGATGTAAACTATAGAGACGACAGAATGACAGAGTATAGGGGGCCGTGTATAGAGTCTGGGGTTTCGCATCTCGGCCGCGATCGGGAAAAATCCAGGGATAGCGCTATAGGACATGAGGAACGTGGAGATGGCATTCATAGCCCCAGTGAAGGTTGGTCGGTTAACGAGTTTATAATCAGAGACCCAGTCACCGTCTTGAGGTGCTGCATCGGGGACGTCCTGGACGCCGACGCTGATGGACACGGTAAAGACTAGACACATCGTTACAAGAAGTGCTTAAGAGAGGAGGAGAGACACTTACTTGCTGCCAGAAGGCAGACCAATCCAAACCATGCAAACCAAGCAAGGCGACCAAGGGTACGGATACTGGCGATCGAAAAGCCCAAAAAGGCGGCCAGGCCGACGAAAGCGGCCGTACACGCACCGTGAGACGTGATAGCGTTCAAGCCAATAGAGATGCCTAGCATCCCCGACCCGGCGGCGAACACCCAGACTGCACAAGATTAGAAGCCATTGGCAGGTCAGTTGCAGATCAACTCACAGAGACAAAAGATAAAGCCAAATGCTTCGCTTGCGACACGGCCGAACATGAGCTGGACGGCATCGTCGATGCCATAGACCTCGCGGTGGCGTAGCTTAAAGACGCCAACCACCCACGCAGTCCAGGTCACAATACCGCCGATGAAGGACAGGAGAATAACCCCCGGGATAAGACCTACATCATTAAAGGCAGCCGGAAGAGCGAGGACGCCGAGGCCGATCTGGATCTTCATCATGAGAACGGAGGATCCAATCCATCCGACCTAGATGGGATATCAGTTTGGCAAATGTGGAAGTGTTCCCAGGAGAGGCTCACATTACGATAGTCAGGGCCATCGTCGCTGATTTCGCCAAAGACGGCATCATGGACAATTTCGTTGCTGTCGTGGACGTCGCCGCCCTGCGAGGGCATGGTTGAGAGACCCTCTGGATCAGTCTTTATTTCATTCAAGGCGGACATGTTCAAGATGGTGCGTGGTATGGAGTAGTGGGATAGAGAAAGATAGAGAACATGTTCATGGCATTGAGATGTTGCAGTCTATTTCAACGAAACGGCCTGGCCATGGCCATGGCTCCTACTGTAGTGACTCTTGATAAGCTAAAGTCTGGGGAAACCGTGTGTGTGGAGAACTTGATGGTGTCAACTTGCGTATATCTCATGGCTTATCGCGGGGAGCATGATCCAGCCGGGGCCGCCAAGGAATCTAGTTCCTGGGGAAGGCTAATCAGTTGGATAAGGCCCCGGACCTCGGTAAGAACACCTGCTTGCAAAGGGTCAACGTCAGTCTCGGCATATTGGTAGCCAATTAGCAAGGTCGAGTTATCTGCTCGCCCGGCGCAACGGATAACGCTTATTATGTGGACAGAGAAGTCAAGGTTCAGCTCTTGTTTACAAGGTCAACGTCAACCGTATCGACTCGGCAAATCAACCAATAACGGCGGGTCCCAAAATGTTGATTCCACCTCCTCAGATGACCCAAAGCTAGCCACAGGGGGTTAGAGAACGGGGGTCCACACTGCTCGAGCTTCAATAAGCCAATCGAAGGGCGAAACATAGGTCGTGGGGGGACCTACCGTTCTGGGCAGATTCGCTGAGTCGACACGGTCGATAGGAGAAGGGGCGATAGCGTGTGGCATCTGGTGCATGGCGTATGGCGCATGGCACATGGCGTAGGGCGTAAGGCGTGGGGAGTGGATACCGGAATCCACGCTGGGGCCTATGGACACGCCGAGAGTGTAGATAGTGTGGATGCGAGTCGCCGGTCCGACGAAGTCTTGTTAAGGCTGTCTTGGTCTGTTATGAGTCTCACCGTCAAGGCTTCAACTATGTTGCAAAAGGTGTAATTTTTTTTTTTTTTTTTTTTTTTTTTTTTTTTAGGTATTCAAACGATAAGAGAGCTTTGGTTAGATATTGCTTCTATTTTTACTGCATCCAACTACATTCTATTCTGTGGCTTCGTGACGTAACAAGATCGAATAGCCTCAACCAGTTCGTCTACACTGCTAGGAGCATGTGAGAAAGATGTTACAAAGCGAACTGTCCCAGGCGCCCATCGGTCGTGATAAAACTGATAGCCACGACCAAGCAGTTCTTTTATCACATGCGGTGCCAGCCGACAAAAGAGTATGTTGGCTTCTGGCTCCTTGAGAAGCTCTGGCCCAGGGATACTCTTGAGACCAGCGGCTAGGCGAGCAGCTAGCCCGTTCGCATGACGGGCATTTCGCAGCCATAATCCATCTGCAAGGTAGGCCTCAATCTGGGCAGCGTGGAAGCGCATCTTGGAGGCCAACTGGCCCGCTCGCTTCTGGCGAAAGGCCAGCTCCGATGCCAACGTAGGGTCGAAGGAGATGACGATGTCGACCGTCATTGCGCCGTTCTTGGTCAAGCCGAAAGAGAGGACGTCAACGCCGGCCTTCCAGGTCATCTCGGCTGGGGATGCATCGAGATGAACCAAGGCATTAGAAAAACGTGCACCATCCATGTGGACGCGCAAACCTGCACTCTTGGCTATCGAGGATAGCTCGCAGATCTCATCGACCGTGTAGACGCTTCCGCTTTCAGTAGCCTGGCTGATACTGACAACAGAGGGTTGGACACTATGAACGTCGCCGGCCTTTCGACTCACTGCAGCTCGCAGAGAATGAGGATCAAGCTTGGTGTCGTTCCCAGACACCGTGACGAGTTTAGAGCCGCCTGTGAAGGCCTCTGGAGCACCACACTCGTCATTGTTGATGTGGCTGTCCGGATGGCAAAGAATACTGCCCCAAGGCTTGACGAGCGAGGCTAATCCGATGCAGTTTGCTGCGGTCCCGCTCGAAACTGGGAAGATGTCGACTTCCCTCTCAAAGATTTCTTGTAACCTCTGACGAGCGGCTTTTGTGATGGCGTCGTTTCCATATGGTGGAATATGCTCAGTGGCCGCGGCGATGATAGCTTGCACGATCTCGGCTGATGCTCCGGCTATGTTGTCACTCATGAAGGAGAGACCAGGATTCGGGGTGTAAGACACCATGATGCAAGTTTGGTGAATATGAAGGAAATTGCAAGTATCTCAAAGAGTGCGGTTAAGGGTTGAAGGAAGGGATAAGAAAATATGAAAGACGGATACCACTCAGGGAACAGGCCTTAAATACCAGGAGGGAGAAAGAGGTAGACAGAGGCAGAGAGAGTCAAAGAGAACAGATACCGAGGCCGTAAACAAGGCGTAACAGGCTCCAGAAAATGTTAGCCTCGTGGACAAGGAAGCCATCTGAGTTTCAGTCTGTTAGAGACACCCCTCGGCGCGAACTGGCGAAGAAAAAATTCACATGGCCGGCCCACCCGAATGGGTTTCGTTCACGGCTTTTGCCGCCCGAATTACCGACGCAAGTGTCCATATCAAGGGTCTCAGCCATGATATCCGACCTTATAATCGAGTCAGGGGCCCCCAGCTATCATGTCTTTGTACTCCCTGCGTTTTATCTCTCGACGTGCGACGTGTGTACCTCAAGTCGCGTGCTTCTTTTACCCATCTACTTGGGCAAGATACCTGCTGAGCAGCATCTCCATACCGAAGGAAGGAATTCACACCACCATGGAAAAGGTTGAGCCCAGATAAAACCTCCAGGAAGAACATTCGTGCTAACTCGCTTTCAGTTTGGCCAGACTGAGGCCGTCTATCACCATGACGAGACCAAGCACGAGCTCGAAACGACCGTCCTGGCTAGCATCCCATTCGCCCAGTGGGACGATGCTACCAAGAAGATATTCAAAGGGGCTTCGGATGGTGGCTGTCTTGTCGTCACCAGTTCCACCATTTTCTATGCCAAAGGCGGCGGTCAACCGAGCGATACTGGCACCATGACCTCTTTCGACCAGACGTCGACTTTCACCGTCACCTCTGTCCAGAAGCTCCCGTCTGGAACAATCATGCATCTCGGGACATACTCGGGCAACCCCTTCGAGGAACAAATGCTCGTGACCCAGAAGATCAACAAGGATGCGCGAAAACTGCATTCACAGATTCATGACGCCGGCCACATTCTCGCCTCAGCTGTCCGAAGACTGGGGATACCAGATTTGCGAGAGGTCAAAGCACAACACTACCCCGACGTTGCATTTGTCGAGTTCCAAGGCCTCATCGGGGGCGACAAGAAGGAGGATATTGAGCAAATTGCGAATGAAATAGTCGACGACGACCGGTTGATAGCCGTCCGTTGGTGGTCACCAGAGGAACTCAAGGTAAAGTCTTGGACAGCGCCAGAGGGTACTGGCGGCAAAGATGACGTGGTTAGAGCTGTAGAAATCGAGGGCGTAGGTGCCTACATGTGCGGGGGAACCCACGTGAGAAGTACAGGGTTGGTAGGGAAGTTCAAGGTAAGGAAGATAAAGAGGCAGCAAGGAGTGACAAGGGTTTCTTATGAGATGGTATAGTTAGCTTTACGGCCTACCTAGAGTGTCTTTTCTTTCAGCTACGTAGGGAGTATACAAATACGGTTACATGCGCTACTTAATATCCCTGCTCATGTTATAATAATTCAAATGAAGCTATCCTGATAGTCTACTAGAGTCCTCAAGATGTTGCCTGCGAAAGAGAGATAGCCACTCCTCGTTGTCAGCAATAGTATCATCCAGCGGGTCCACGTTGCCAAATTGTAACCTTCTCGCTTCGTCCTGGAACATCTTATCCGTAAGGGTGACGCCGAGCCTCGTCTGGTGCTGCGCAAAGCGACCTAGGTGGAAAGCCAGCAGTTCGGGGAATGACTTGTCGTGGAGGGATATCGCCGGTGCTCCCGACTCCGGCGACGGCTCTGAGCCACTCCATGCTTCGAAACTTTGCTCGGCCGCCTGATTTATCTGTTTCAAATGCTCTGCATGTGTCAGGTTGGGAGTCTTCGCTGAGAATGGGGCGTATGTCTTTGACTCGGACGCAATTAAATAGGGGGGTATTGCGTTGGTGACCCGGGCTGCGATCTTAGGCTCAAAGTCATGCCCTCCCTTCCAGTCATCCATCGTCTTCCCCTTTCGGAAATGCGATACTAGATGGTCTATACGCTCTTGCCATGTTTCCATACGAAGATCACAGAAGCCGCACCTCGATATTACTGGCGGTCCCTCAACCTTCCATGAGTCTATCGACGGAGGGTCCTTCACGTGGTGGATACATCCTAGGTGCTGAACTAGATGATCCTTCCGCGCATAAATCTGGCCTTTTGTGCACAGATTGATGCCATGATCTTCAAGGTGAGTCGGCGTAGGATCAGCGAGACCACAGTAGGCACAACTGCTTCTCCCTGTGATAGCCGATATCTCGACGCTGCCGAATGGTGCGCATCGCCACCCCTCGATATTGAGATGTAAAGACCGCTCGTGCCGGGCCCAGTCAAACTTGCTTTTGAACGAATCACAGCAGAATGTACAGGGAAATCTCTTCTTCTCTGCCGTCTTGCCCTTGGCTGCAGTCGGCCGTGTTCGTTTCGACACGCGGGAGCGACGCGCCACAGAGCTGGCAGAAGCAGAGCCCGAGGATAAGCTTGAACCGCTGGCAAAGCTGACTGTCGAGCCCGCTCGAACGTCGGAACGGCGGGAATTGAGGCTACTGGAGGATGCTTGACCCCGAAGCGGGGTATTCCTCAAAGCGTCTGCAATGGCGAATAACGAGGCTGGCTCGGTCTCTGGGGGCGAATTCCGCCAGCGCTGTATCGGGTCCATTGCACCCTCCGCCAACATGTTGGGGCCTGGAGTCTCTATAGGCCTTGGAATGGTTGGCAGGGCCGGACTGCAGAGGTACCGGCTTCTTCGTCGCGGGAGGCTATGTGGCTGAGTCTGGACGACGGGCGAATGCTGGAGTGCTCTGGCGGTGCCTTGGCTTAATTCCCACGTTGGTGATAATACCTCGCCCAGACCAGTCTGGTAGGGATGCTGCCAGCCGTTCTGGCTCAGATCATGCAGCGGCCAGGATGATAGCGATGCTTGCCAGGGTTGCTCGGTAGGCTGGATCAAATTCCCAGCCGAGGCTGTCGTAGAAGCGCCGGCAGTCGCATCGACCAAGTCTTGTGGCTGCCAAGACAAGAGGCTTTGATCCTGGGACTCTCCTGCATCTTGCTGAAGACTCGGAAAATAGTCTCGGGTTGTATGATTCATGCTATCGAATTCCCTGGCCAACCCGAGTTGGGTATATTCATCAGAGAATGTCAAGGCTGCTGACTATGGATTAGCGCTGCATCATTCAGTCGGTGAGACAAGCCTACTGTCGCCTTCGTCATGGACCGTGAATGGTGGTAGTTCCACGGCCCTTGCTGGTTTTTCGGTGGGCGTCATCACGCTATCTGAGAGTCAGGGTAATGTTAATCGTGGTGTTGTTAAGGTTTGGATCGGGAAGCTTGACTAATTTCTCTGGGTACCTTACGATAGCTCCATACTGATTGAAAGATATCATCAGTAGTTGCATAATGGGGCATAACCAGAGTGAGACCTACTGATTTACCTCTCGTTACCTATTTATAGGATATTTCTAAGCTTTATATGCTACCTAGGCCTGAAAAATCCTAATAACGAGGCTATGAATCCCTAAGTTGATAGCAATAATAACACTAATTAGCATGGCTATTATGACATAGCGAGTATTATTATTATGCTAGAATTATATCTCGAGGATATTGCGTGGGCCAGGATCTTCTAGCTCCTTGAATAAGTTAATTAATCGGTCTCTGAAATAGCTATAGGCGAGGTTATCCTTATCCTCCACCTAATAAAAGGCAGTATTGTAGCGTAGGTAATCTAGGATAAAAGATTACTTAAATATTAGGCCACGGGGAATCTACTTAGAGGCGGAGTCTGAGGGGAAAGAGGATATTCTGTAAGATATCTAAAGCCTTAAGTATAACCTATCTAGGAATATCCCTCTGAGGTTGCGGCGGGGGCATTATCAAAGGGTAGGTATCTTACGCGGGAACTAAGCCTTAAACATCTGGATGCGCAATTAGATACTCCTTTAAGACGCTCGTGCCATAGAAAATCTCTATAATATCCTCTATCTTCGGGTGATTCCGCAGATCATCACTTACCTGAAGCCTTAAGCATGTAACATTCTTGAGACTCCTGGCCGGTACAGTCGACCTAAGGTCTCTAATTATACTAGGGTCATCTCATATATAAAGATTGCCTATGTCCGCCGGTAGGAAGACTTTAGCTATATCCTCGGCTAATGATTTATCTAAATGCTACTAAATTGACTATGGTCTAAGCTCTAGTAGGCAAGATGGTTAGTTATCTACTAAACACTTAACCATCGATCTGATCTATACTATAAGGTTGAAGATCCGATGCTGGTCAGTGGGTGGAGGTGGTTTATCTCGCTTAGAGGAGTTCTCCAGGGTTAGTCATAAATGCTTCGCGTTTGGATGGGCTCTAAATAGCCGAATGATGTCGGAAATATCTTGGCGGCTGCGGAGCTCCGCAGTTCGGAATCGGTCATATGCTAGAGTGGATAGGGGGATACTAAAGAGTGGACCATAACGAGGCCCAAATGAGGTCAATATCTTGAGTTGTGCGCGGGTATGACGACGCATTTATTGCACCTAGAAAAGTGCAGAGCCAGAACCTGATTGCGTAGCAGTGTATTGTTGTTGCGGGCAGATCGGCGACTTGACGCAGCTTGAGAGGGTAAATGCGTGGGTTGCGGCTTGTAGGGGTTGAAAATGAGGTCGTCTCCTTATCCTTCCACATTTCTGTCGTTGTCCAGTTGACGCTGCCGTCATGGGTATCGAAATGGATTCTGCTCCGGCGATTGTGCAGCAGTCGCCAACGCTGAAGTTTGTTGACGTCGGAATACGCAGCTTCCCTGTGTCATCTCTATGAAAAGGAGGCATAGGTAGATACGTACACGTGAGTCTCTAAATAACTTTTCTAATCCTTGCAACTTGTACCTCTGCAGCCCAGCGCTGCGAATGATGCCAGGACCAATAGGCGCGACGATAGGCAGTGCACGCTTTAGTTTTGTACCTATTTTCGGTGTTACTAGGTACATCGCCGGAAGTGTTGACCAATCCAAGGTTTGATCGCCTATCGTCCCAAACACTGCAAGGGACCGCAGCTCAGCTCTTAGGGAATAGGAGATCCAGGACCAACCATCAGCATCTACCTAGTAAGACTAGCAAGACAACATTGCGTCAGCCATTAACAAGAGATCCTATGGGCACCGCGGTACGTGGAACCGTTTAGCCTAAATACCCCAGGATATCGCGGATCCTCCGCACTTTCACGACTTTCTCCGGATGCCGAGTTCCAACCCCGCAAGAGATCAACTGCCGATCATGAAGTCGCATGGTATAGAAACTTTGAAGAAACAATTTTCCACAAATCGGGTTCTCTCAAATCAGGTTGCAACTCCCTGCTGGACTGCAACTATACAGTTTTGTAATAGGAAACTCTATGAGCTCGGCTGGAGTGTTATTTTTCCACCACTTGAGACTTGCATAATCTATTGAGATCATCCGACGGGAATAATCACATCTGGCCTCTTCGGGTATTTGTCTCGTCTTGACCGGAGAATGCCAAGACGGAAATGTTTAAGATTCGGGCTATAAGTAAGCTTAACAGTATGCATACGAAACACCATGTGGAAAGGCAACCATTCTCGCGCGTTTCTTTGATTACAATGTTTCTGCACGGGCTTGCTCTTTCAACAGTTGTCACAGCTGTCGTCGCGGCTGCGGCACCCAAACCGGCCTATGCGCAATGGTTGACAGACTCGATGATCCGATTTGGTATCCAGCCGGGTATTGGCTATGGCGAAGCAACGCTCTATACTGGCTTCGAAAGCGTCCTCGATGCCAGCAAGAACAAAACGCTAAACGACATCTACCACTCCCACATCGATGCAGCCCTCGCTGATGACGGCGTGATAAAACGCTTCAACTACTCTCATTATTCACTGGATAACTACCGCATCGGAAACAACATTTTATACTGGTATGAACGAACTAGAGAAGAGAAGTACAAGCTCGCCGCAGATTCGATCAAGGAGATGATCGACAAGCACCCAAGAACTCCAACAGGAGGACTCTGGCACCGACACGTCGTGTATCCCAACCAAATGTGGCTAGACGGTATCTACATGGCTGACAGCTTCTACGCCAAGTGGGTTTCGCTCTTCCAGCCCAAGAACCAGACGGCATGGGACGATATTGCTCTTCAGTTCGACAAGATCGACTCAGTTACCCGCAAGAAGAACAACCTCCTGGTCCACGGCTTCGACGAGAGCAAAAAGGCTGTCTGGGCTGACCCCGTCACTGGAGCTGCACCATTGATCTGGGCTCGGGCCATTGGGTGGTACTATATGTCTCTGCTGGAGGTGATCCCTCTCTTCCCTGACAGCCACCCAGCTAAGAAGAGGCTTCTTGGATACTTTGTCGATCTATCAGACGGTTTGAAGAAGTCGATAGATGAAAAGGGAGCTTGGTGGAACATCATGGATAAGCAATACGAGGACGTCGAAGGCAACTACCTGGAAAGCAGCGCAAGTGCCATGTTTGTCTTTGGCTGGCTAAAGGGTCTGAATCTTGGATTCCTCAAGGAGAAGAGTTACGACAAGGTTGCTAAGAAGGCCTACAACGCGCTGGTCAAGATGTTTGTCACCAAGAACGACAATGGGACTATCAACTGGGAGGACACTGTCATTGTCGGGAGTTTGGGTAGCAACGCCACATTCCAGGTAAGCTTAACCCCCAACATCTATTACCTGAAGGCTAACAGGAATAGTATTATGCTAGCATCGGGTTGAGACAGAATGACCTTCGTGGAGCTGGGTCCTTTATTGTCGCGGCTGTGGAGTACGAGAAACGGTATCACTAGCCTCGCCTCAGAGACTATCTAGAGTGTCAAACTTCTTGCCCTTGGGTGAAGGCTATTGGACCGTGAGGCTCATTTTATAAGGAAAGGCTCGCTAGACAACCCAAGGTCAATGGCGGCGTCGCGTCTTTTGCCTTATAAATGACTCAATGCTGATTAGAGCTAATGGAATTCTCATTTGACCCGAACGTCTTTGTCAAAGACGTTTATCGTAGGAATCAGATCATTCTAGACTCGTCTAAAATCTCTTAAACCCACCATCACCGCTTCCTGCCAAGACTTCAATATCCAATACACGACGCCATGTCAAGCTATCTATTTTGCGTATTCCGCCAAGTCGGATACAGAGGGGCACTCTCGGGATCTATAACCCTTTCCAGCTGCGAGATAAGCTAACACGACTTTGTTTCGAGGCCTGACTCGCTTTGGTCCTTTATCTTACCCACTTGAGAAGCGTTACTCAAGGATCGGATTGCGACATGGCGAACCGGGTGAGCACGTCATCCACCCCGCTCTTCGCAGCATCACATCCCCGGCAGATCGACTTAGCATGACACCGGTCCAGAAGGGGATTTTTGCAGAGATTGGCTTGGATTGTCGGGATGGTGCCGCTCGGGGTTGCAGCAAGGATAAGCGAGTTGGCATAACGTGGTGTCGCAGGCAGAGGCAAGTCGCTGGGAGGACCACGTTGGCCATCTTATCATGGCCCTCGAGCTTATTGTTGTACAGAAAGCAAGCAAGTATTTATACGAGAAATCATGACTTGAACTTGATTTGCATCAAAAAGAGGACAAGTACAATCGACTAGGTATCACCAGGTGACAAGTATAGTAATTCACAACACCACATCCTCGGAAACGCTACGTTCTCTAGCGGCCGCCAGCATATTACAGGGACATGCATCCAAAGATTCCAAACGGCGCTTGTCACATCAAAAACACGCCCGATTATGCAATCCGCCAAGCCATCGCCTCTGCATGGGTTCGCAGCGCTCTCCCATGCTAGGCCAACACTAACCGCCGATCACGGCAAAGTCTGTATCGTGGCAATCTCTGTTGCACAGGCCCGTGCTACGTTGACTAGCTAAAATGTCTTAAACTGCGCCGTTCCTTGATGCAACTGTCCTTGCATGATCCTTCGACTCTGCAGTTCTTCTTTCTCGAAATGGCTGGCCCCGCAAGGAGAAAGTGGTATCACATTCAGTGGTATTCTGATACTGATACCAAGGAGGAGCGCAAGTTTATCATCAAGCTTGATACTCTTATTGTTCCTTATGCGGTGCTTGCGTACTGGGTCAAGTACATTGACCAGTCGAACTTGAGTAAGTTTTCAAGGTTGGTATACCGCTCATGCTTTCTAACAACACCTAGACAATGCCTATGTGGCCGGTCTCAAGGAGGACCTTGGATTCAAGGGCAATGAACTCGTTCAGCTGCAGACCTTTTACATCATCGGTGCTGTCGTTGGACAGATCCCCTTCTTCTTCCTTCTGACGTACATCCCGATTCACTGGCTTCTTCCCTTTTTGGATGTTGCGTGGGGAATCTTCACCCTTTTGCAATATCGGGTGACGAGCTTTGCTGAACTGGCTGCCTATCGCTTCTTGGTTGGTTGGTTCGAAGCTGCGTTTTTCCCAGTGATGCACTATCTTTTCGGTAAGCCCTTGCAGCCAAAACCCAATTTCAAAGCGGTTCTAACTCTTCTAGGATCTTGGTATCGTGGAGATGAAATCGGTCGAAGAGGCGGCATTTTCTATGTTGGTCTCTCACTCGGCACCCTAACGGCTGGTCTCATCCAAGCCGGCGCCTCCTCCCGTCTCGACGGCGTGAGAGGCCTTGAAGGATGGCGATGGATGTACATCATTTGTGCAGTCATCACCATTCCGATCGGTATCTTGGGTTTTTTCGTCCTTCCGGGCACACCTGATCAGCCCAACCGCCGTGTCCTCACGCAACACGACATTGACATCGGAGAGCAGAGGCTCAAGCGCGCAGGACACCAATCTCACGGGAAGATGAAGTGGAGAGACTTGAAGAAAATCATTCTCAGACCTCAATTTTGGGGCATCATCCTTGTCGACGTGTTGTTCTGGAACGCTGGTATTCACGCCAGCTCTGGTTCATTCTTGCTCTGGATCAAGAGCTTGAACCGGTTTTCTCCTGCCCGAGTCAACGAGTTGGGAACTATTGCACCTGCCCTCGGCATCTTTTACACACTTTTTGTGTGTTTCGCGTCAGACCTGGTACTTGGTCCGGCTTGGGCTATTACCATGGCTCACACGTGGAACATCATCGGCTTGATCATCCTCGTTATATGGAGAGTACCAGAGGCAGCTCTTTGGTTCGCCTTTTCTACCATCTATTCAGCATACTCCATGTCTAGTGTCTTTCACGGCTGGGTCAACACTCAACTACGTGCGTCACCCGCGGAACGGTCATTCACGTTGGTCTTGATCAACGCTATTTCCCAGTCTTCCACAGCTTGGACCCCTCTACTCGTCTTCAAGACCGTGGAGGCTCCTCGTTTCCCCAAGGGCTTCGCCTTTTGCTTGGGTTGTGCAATCGGATTGCTCATTTCCACTCACGCACTTCACCTATACCTGAAGAATAGAGAGTAAGTTTATGTCCTTAGGTACCTTGAGCTAGACGCAGAAACTAATAGTTCTCTAGTCCTCAGGCGGAGCAGCCTGCTACACTTCAGTCGGAAGAGAATGGCACATTCCCTATCGACTCTAAGGAGGCGCCTGTGAGCCAGACGAGAAAGGGCGAGACAAGCGAGTGAAGGAGGGGTTTAAGGGTGTTATTAGGGTGAAAGGTACCTTAGTTATTCACTCCAGGCATACAAGACCCTGGCCGATAGTGTTTGCTTGGCTACTTGTGATCGAGGCACCAAGTCTAGTGAAGTAGAGACTGGTAGCTATTCTGCAAATAAGTAGAAGGCAACAGACCAGTCCTTTGAATTAGAAATAAGATGACGATATATTCGCCAATATAGCCCAGCACCGTGACAAAGAAATAGTTATGCTGTCAACCCACTCAACGTGTTCGCCGATTGCGGACGCAACTTGACTATTGCATTGAACTCTTAACCACTATTCGCCAGTCAGTTTTCCAAAGACGGAAGTTAAATCGCGGGATTTGATATGAACCCCGCAAATGTAGAGGGCGCCTAATCTTTGACATGATTGTGACATTCATATCGGGATGACGCCAGCCTTGTAGCAGCGAATAGCAAGACGCCTACAATCCCACACCACCATACCGAGGAAACGTCATTGTAGAAGAGGTGCATTAGATGGGGAAACCAAAGACGTGCTCACGACCTGCAGATTTACCCCTCTGATCTGCCAGTTGATACGGGTATAAGTATTCAAGTGTAAACCCGGCCTTGAGTTCAGAGAATTGAAGATAGTGCAGTTGCGTAAGACCAAAGAAACAACACGATTCAAAATGGCATCCACGTCAACACCAGAAACCTCTATCCCTATCCGTGGAAAGGATGAGAAGAAGAAGCAAATCCTGATCAATGCCTTTGACATGTCCACCGTTGGGCATCTGTCTCCAGGCCAATGGAAGGTGAGTTCTCGGTCCATGGGCTCAGTCAGTTAGGGGAGTTGCTAAAGAAATTCAGAATCCTGTGGACAAGTCTGCAACAAAGCGAGATTTGCGATATTGGATCGACCTGGCCAAGCTCCTAGACAAGGGCGGCGTCAACGCCCTGTTCCTTGCAGACACATATGGCGGCTATGACACATACGAAGGAAGCCTGGATAACTGTATCCGTCGCGCTGCTCAATGGCCAATGACAGATCCAACTATCGTGAGTTTACTAAACTAAAAGGAAAAAAAAGATTATGCTAAATCACCCGCAGCCCATCACTGCCATGGCGGCTGTGACCAAGAACCTATCCTTTGCCATCACTGCCTCGACATCTTTTGAGCCACCGTTCTTGTTGGCCAAGAGATTCTCTACTCTGGATCACTTCACCAAGGGCCGCATTGGCTGGAACATTGTGACTTCCTGGAAGAAGGCTGCTTTCAAGGCCATCGGTTTAGAGAGCCCGATCCCACACGACGAAAGATACGCCCAAGCCGACGAGTATCTGCGCGTCTTGTACAAGTGAGTTTGGATATACTGCCTCCTACAAGGCAGAGATGCTAACAGTGATAGGCTGTGGGAAGGCTCTTGGGCAGATGATGCCATCTCCCCCAACCCAGAACTTGACAGCTATGCTGATCCTGACAAGATCCGCACAATTCACCATCACGGAAAGTTCTATGACATTGACACACGGCACATTGTCGACCCCTCACCCCAGAGGACTCCATTCTTGTTTCAGGCTGGTACATCATCAGCCGGTTCTACCTTTGCCGCTTCACACGCAGAGGGCATCTTTGTCTCGTCTCATTCACCCGCAATCTTGAGGCCCAAGGTCCAGGCAATTCGCAAGCAGGCTGCCGATCTGGGCAGGGACCCCCAATCACTCAAGTTCTTTGCGACGTTTACTCCAATCATTGGACGCACTGATGAGGAGGCCCAGCAAAAGTTTGAAGAGGTGAAGAAGTACGCGTCGACCGTTGGTGGCCTTGTGCTAGTCAGTGGATGGACGGGCATCGACCTGTCCAAAGTCCCTGTTGACAAGGAACTTACCGCCGCCGACTCGGAGGAGCCTCACAGGGTGCAGAGTCTTCTTGATGCCTTCACAGCAACAAGCGAAAAGGTTCCAAAGTGGACGCCGCGAGTTATTGCTAAAAGAGCTGCCATTGGCGGCCTGGGCCCTGTCTCAGTCGGCAGCCCACAGACCGTTGCAGACGAGATGGAACGATGGATCCGAGAGGGAGACTTGGATGGGTTCAACGTGGGATACGTCACGACTCCTGGGACGTTTGAGGAGGTTGTTGAACTGCTCATTCCTGAGCTTCGACGTCGAGGATTGTATCCAGAGGCACCCAGCAGTGATGAGGCTGGTCATACGTTGCGTGAGAGCGTATACGGTCAGGGTCAAGCTGGACTGCGAGATGATCACCCAGGGACAAAGTACAAGTACGATATTTACAAGGAAGACTAGATAGCATCGAGTCTTGGAATAAATGAAAATTGAAGGATTACACCGCTCGTAAGAACTGGTTTCTAGCTATGCATCACGAGAACTATCCCGGTGAGTGATCAAGTGGCTACTCTCCTTCTTATCTCGCAGTTCGGGCATTGATTGTCGAACAGAACGCCTCAAACGCAGCATTATCCTTTGCCCAAGTCCCCTCCTCTGGCTCGTAACCCTCTTCATCAAACAGATGAGACCAGAATGTCTCTTGCCAAGGTGTACTAGTGACATGGACATCGTACTCGATATACTGCAACTTGTATGTCCCACGCCCGTCGATGCCGGTCCCGTTCACGTACTTATCCGAGTCCCACACCTGGAAAGGATCCTCGACGCCGTAGTGACTGACTAGCGGGCCAGGACAGTCAAAGCTCCTGTGCGTGTTCTGAGACAGGCGGTACCGCAGGACGTCTTCGTCAACGTCCCGAGAATCTTTAAGGACAGACTTTAATGTATCTTCTGGCGCCTGGTGCCATTCTCCATGGCCCATGCGGAAAACCCTCAGCGCCTTCAGAGACGTAGCCCACCGGGTAAGCACATGATGCCATCTCATCGGGAACTCATGCATCTCAGAATCCGCCTCGTCAAGTACGGTGCTAAGAGCAGGATATCCGGGGTCGTCTGCATCCAGTGGACTCGCCTGAAGAGCTTGGAATAGGATGGGACAGTCGTCAAGATACAGCTCTTCCAAACCACCGCTTTCGTTCTTCTGCCCGATGGAGGCAACCCAGTCAATCTGCCAGTCGTGACTGAAGATGTAGTGCCCGAGCGCAAGCACCTTCAGTTGCGGGAAATCCATGCTGCGAAAGTCCATCTTTGGAAGCCAGCCCCAGTATTCATTATAGTATAGCGACAAAACTCGCAAGCGGTCGCTGATACTGGGGGCTAGCCACGTTTCGGGAAGATGGTCGAAAAAATCGTACTTTTCGTCATAGTAGACGCTGCTCTCATTCATGCTTTCGTCCATCTCGGTGGTGATGAACAGCTTAAGGTCGATTAGGCTTGGTAGGGACATGACTTTCTTCAAGGCTCCCGAAGCAACCAGATCAGTGTCGTGAAAATCGGCCAGGTTTGTGACTGTCAGCTCCTTCAGCTGTATGACCTGATCAAACGGGACGCCAAGATCATCTTCAGGGTTAACGTGCTTGCGGCTGTAGTAACACCACTGCTGCTCGCTCTTTTTGTCAATCTCGATCTGTTTATCGGGAGTCCACATGCCTGCAACGCAGTGACACACGGTATCGAGGACACCGTATCGAAATTCCCACGTCTCCTCGATGCTCACTCCTCTCCGAGCATCCTCGCCACAATACTCGTTGAATCGGAGGTGGAGAGCTGTGAGGTAGCCGAAACAACGTAGATATGGCAGAGCATCCATGAAAGAGGTAGGGAATGGATACTCCCAGTTAGAGTTGTATGAGAACTCGGGGCCAACTGAGGTGTCCACGGTGAGTTCTCGGACTAGGTCGCGAAGCTTGGGGGACTTGGCGATCTTGACGAAGCGCTCGGCAGAATTGCCAAAGCCCTCAAGACGCAAGTTTCGATAGACCCAGGGGCGGGCAATACGGCCAAGCCCAGAAGAAACGAGCCTCAGGCGAGACAAGCTTGGTTTAGGCAGCAGGGCGCAAATGCTGTCCCATATTTCCGGCGGAAGCGACAGACCACCTGAGGAATTTTGATTCATGACTGATACGACAATGACCAGACCGCGAATCTTTGAGGACGGGGTCAATGGAGGTGAAGAGGATAAGAGCTGGTTGCTGTTTCTGACGCTGTAAGATTTGAAGGGCACATTAAATGGCTTGGCATTCACGGAGGCTTAGACCCTCGCTCGGACTCAGGTAAATCCATGCCCGTTCGTTTCATTACTCAGGGGGTCTGTAGGGTCATGCTCAAACGAACACACAAAGACGATCCAAAAATTACGTGGAACCAATATTTAAGGACATTTTAGTCAATATGGCCATCATGGTGTCTGTTCTTGCCGCTGTAAGGGTGCATATCCTGTGCCCACTCAGCCGACCTTTGTATGCCGCCTCCTTTACTCCGTAGTCCACTGGGACTACTGACAAGGATCACCATTAAGGCTCTTGAGTGACTCATGTTAAAGCAGCGATAGGCCTGTGTTGAGATCTATAATAATCAAAAGTGATATTTTGCAGGATCGAGACGGAAAGCGGCTGTGTATCAACAGCAGGGGATTTTTTTCTGGGTGATACTGTGTCTGAGAGAGAGGAGAAGTCCCTGATTAAGTCCAGATGCAACAGGGAGCTCTGACATAAATAGGTAGGGTACCAGCAGGTGACGAATTGGGCTATAATGTAAATAAAAGCAAGCCACACTCTTAAAGAGCCACTAAGTCCCCGATCGAGTTCCTGAAATAATAGAACCCCTTTGCCAACTGGCCCTAGTAAGACGGCCAAAGAGGGCACGGAAGTCGTTACAAGATGGAGGAATCCGACCCAAGCAACAAGAAGTGTGATCACTGTCCAAACAGTGTCCCTCTCGACGTCAAGATATGCGAATGCTGCAGGGGGGAAAGACTGAGAAGTCCAAGGACAGATATCAGAAGAAGAATGAGGGCATCTGTGTCGACTGCTCGAACAGGGCTGCCCCAGGATCTATCAGGTGCCTAGCCTGCAAACTCAAACACCTGGAGAGGGAAGTAAACCGCCTCGTGGGCCTTTGCAGCAGTTGCAAAAAGGTGCTGCCCCCGTACGACTTTGGGAAGACTGATAAATGCCCGGATTGCAAAGCCCGTGTGAAGGAATGGAAAGAAAAGTAGGGGTCTGCTTCTCGAGGAGGCCCAAACTCCTGCCAGTCTAGCAAGCCTAGGTGAAAGGTGATAACGTGAGTTTTTCGAATAGTTCCTAAATAAGGAAGGAAAATTGCTTATTTCTGCCAGATAACGCTGGGATATAAGCAAGCCATGTCTCCTAAAGCGTGCGTAGCTTAACTGTTGCCTCCTGGCCAACACTCACTTTTGTGAACTTGGTGACGCCTCCAAATGAAGTCGCCAGACAATAACATATAACACTATCCTTGACACATGGCGGCGTTCAAATTTGTCAATACTCAGAAACAAGCGAAGGCAACGTATCGTCCAGGATTAGGGACGGCTGAAGGCGGCACTGAAGGGCGTTGGTGCGTTTCGACTTGAAACAAATCTCTGGAAGTACCTAGAAGAGTTCATTGTGTTTTTTGATATAGTTGAAGCCCGGCCCTTGATGGGATAACTGAGCCAGAAGACCGTGCTAACAGCAGGCTGATGTTACAGGTGATACACTGTGTCCCTGGAAGAGGAAAGGCCCTTGAATAAGAGTAAATTCAAAAGGGAGCCTCGGTATAAATAGGGTAGTAGCAGGAGCCAAATTTGGACATCATTCGAACAAGTCAATCCACGCTCCTAAAAATTTACTAAGCCCTCGATCATGAGTTCCTTATATAATAGAACCCCTCTGCCCTCTGAGCCCAGCCAAAAGGCCATAGAGGCGCATAGAAGAGATCCAGAACTCGACCCAACTATAGACCCCGTTTCAGCTACAAGAAAGTGTTTCAACTGTTCAAATAGGATCCCTCTCGGCACCAGATTATGCGACAGCTGCAAGATAAAACATAATGAGTGGAACAAAGGGAGATACCAAAGGTTAAAGGACGAGGGCATATGCACTATCTGCGCAGCAAATAAGCCTGCCCCGGGGTTTGCCAAGTGCCGATCCTGCCTTCTCAGATGCCAGGCGAGCTGGGCGGAAGCAAAGCGCCAACACGGGATCCTTTGCAGCACTTGCAAAGTGCAGCCAGTCTCGCGAGCCTTGGCCAAAAATAATGGCCGTTCCAATAGTCCCCAAACAAGGAAAAGATACTTGTTTCTAGTAAATGGCACCTAGCTACTAGCTATAATGAAACCATTTCTCTTGAAACCCGTGTGATCTAACTATTGCTTCGCTCACACTCACACACAGGTGAACGTAATGGCTCTCTTCAGGAGTTGGTAATGTCTGTGGAGAAGACGCCGATGATGGCCTTTGATACTCTTGACTTGAAACAAAATTCTAGTAGAACATAAGATGGTAGAGCTTGTATTTGCCCCAGTATAGGCTTTAGCATAGTAGATACATATCCTGCGTCTGCTCAATGTTTTAATGCCGGCATGGATCAATAACTGTGTTCTTTGTTTTGTTCTTGTGGCGGATTGCTTCTCTTCGAAGCGCTTCCAATGTCACAATAGTGCCTACTCAGTCGAGTTATCCATCCTTTTTCACCAACCTTGGTCTAAAATCACTAGTCAGACTTGAGTGATTCACGCCTAAGCAGCGGCAGGGCTGGCATCCCCCCAAGCGACGGAAGATCTACGTGGAAATTGACATAGTATCACGAGTGGTATTTCGCGGTACTGAAACTGAATGCTATTATTTGTTAAACGCTGTGACGGGGTATCCAATGCCAGGATCTGTCGCCATGGTGGAAAGCCTCTGATTAAGACCGTGTTCCATGAACGATCCTCGTATAAATTCAGCACCGGTGGCTAGATAAAGCACGAGTACTGCCCACATGCAAATAAATCAAGCCGTACGCCTACAACGCTATCAAGTCATCGATCATGAGCTCCTCAAGGCAAAGGAAACCCTTGCCCTCCAAGCCTAGTCAAAAGGCAGAGGAGGCGCACAAGCAAGAGGCGCCCAAATGTAAAAAGTGTGTGCATTGCCCCGCCATGATCCCCTTCGAGGGCAGTGTAAGCTGCGACAGCTGCAGGCTACGCGACGTTGCCAGCCGCAACATGATAAACGGCAAGAGGAGGGAAGAGGGCAAGTGCGCATCGTGCAATAAAGATGTCGATATCGCTGTAGGTTTCTATTGTCTATTGTGCAGGGAAAAGGGGCGAGTACGGGCGAACAATCACGTCAAAAAGCCAATTATGAAAGGGGATAAATGCACCACTTGTAAGCTGAATCCCGCGACCAAGAGCCTCCAGATATGTCAAAGCTGCTTTCTCAACGCTGTGGAACGGGCAGTAAAGGAAGAGAAGGAGAAGCAGAAGGGGCCAGCTTCTTGAGAACGTTGGAGCCAAACTCTGGCCGGACGAACGTAAATGTAGGATAACCCTCTGAGTAGTCGCTCAACAGGGGGGCGAGGTTACCTCTATTCGATAATTACAAGGTATAAACAAGCTTTGAAGTGAGACACAACAAGGCCAGTCGATTCTTGTCATTTTAGAGGTTGAGAATCATGCATGCCGACTGCAGTATCGCATCCACATGGCAATTTCCCGAGTATGAATGCGAGAATCGAGGCTAGGCTGTGAATAGATCTTACTTCTTGACCTTGTGGTCTTTGATTCAACCAGAATTCTAGACTATTCAAGCTCATGATCGGCCTAGGATATGCCAGGCGGTAAAACTTGTCCAGCAGCAGATGACGTCCCACCCTACACTGCTCACAGCTGGATGCTCATACAAGGCGATCTTGATATCCTCCCAACCCCCGCCTTCTCTCGTAAGGCCCGTGATAGCTGTAGAAAGCAAGATCGCCATGGTTGCAGCCTGGGCAACTAAGGGTGGCTGTTTCGATAATAGCGAAGGGGCAGGGGTAGCGAACACGCTGTTCAACAGCAGCGGCGCAAAGGCGAGCACATGAGGGGCCAGCAGCAGAAACATGAACTGAGGATGGTCGAGGTTGCTTGGAATGGCGACAGCACAGCCAAGATTGATTGCAAGAATGGCCAGCCACGAAAGGGGCAGCCAGGAACCTTGTCCTGTTCGTGACTCGGGCTTGGATTTGTTTGCATTCTTCTCGGACCCTGATGGGACCCCTTCGTCGAAGACGGTAAAGGCAAGAAAGGACAGGTTCGCAGCAAAGGAGATCGCTACGATCTGGCCTAGAAGCATGAAGATCCAGAGATGAGGAATTCTCCCCTTCTTGGCTGTAACCCAACGTTGTCAGCACCCATCACAATCAAGATCGTGGTTCACTTACACTGAGCTGCAAGCATAATGCTCCAAACTGCGCAGAACCCAAAGATTTGTAGTGACCACCAAGCCCTCGGTGGCCTCTCGAGGGTCGACACCCAAGCTTGCTTAAAAAGAGTCGTATCACGAAGCCATTCCCCTAGGTGAAGCTTGTCGGCATCAAGACCAGCTGGGGCAGACAAAGCCCATTGTTGATAAGACCATTGGAAGAAGCAAAACATATGATACCAAGTGGTCGCAAGGCTCACGGCCGCCAGGGCGCTGAAGACAAGTACCGCATTACGGCGGTGAGATGCACCTTGGCGAGGTGAAACCTTTGAACGGCGCCAAAGAAGGTGTAGACAGCGTGTAGTCAGGGCGGCGCAGGTCAGCAGATATCCGACCAATATGCCAATTGGTCGGGCATTAGAAACGTCAACCATGGTATCAAGCCACCAAATCGGTAGTTGTTGAGTTGCAATACGAATTCATGTGCAAAAACTTGGCATTGTTGAGACACAGGCTGACCGACCCGCAACAAGCCTCGGCTCGGGGCCATTGTTGCACCGGCCATCGGCGCAGCATAATAATTGCGCCGGTCTCACAACGGTACCTTCCCAATGAGAACTGACCAATTAATCAGGGGGGAAAAATGATGGTGGGAAAAAAAAAGGAAGGAAAAAAGAAGCTAAAAAGCGGCAGGGGGAGGAAAAGGTCAAAGTCTAAACTTCAGTTGCGGCGGCTGATGATGGCGCAAACTCAATTGCTCATGCTCAATGGAACAACAACAGAAGGTGTCGTCCAAGGGGCATGACCTCCTCGCACAGAAGAGGGTCGCCGTTATTGGCACTGGGCTCGCTGGACTGACGACAGCTTATCTCTTGCGCAGTGATGAACAGGAACGGTATTCGGTGACGTTGTTTGAGCAGGTGGGGAGATATCTCAACAACCCAGCAGAGGCGTCGCGACAATACTGACTCTCGCAGGCCGACCGCCTTTCTTTCGATTCCGCCTCCGTTACCGTCAAAAATGAAGAAACCGAATTGACAGAGCGCATCGACTTGCCCATGCGCGCAAACGCTGGCGGCTACTACGATCACTTATTGCGCATGTATCACCACCTTCGAATCCCCCTGCACCCGACCCGTTTCCTTTTTGTCTTTGCAAAGGCATTCCCGACGAACAGCGATGGAACGAACCGACCCGACGAGAGCTATTTCGTGCACGCCTCGAACCTGCACCAGATGCCACCCCCGTGGCCTGGAAATCGCAGTGTGCTGGCCCACATCATCGAGATCCTGTACCTGATTGTCTGTCAATTCTGGTTCACGCTGGCGTGCTTCCTTGTTTCCCCGCTGGAGGGACGCTCGACATCTTCAGGATACAGCGAGTCGCTGGCCGATTATCTCGAGAGAATACGACTGCCCCGACGATACACATCGCATTACTTGCTCCCACTGCTGAGCGGTGTGTCGACCTGCTCTCACGACGAGCTCCTTGCCTTCCCTGCGAGCGACATTGTCAATTACAAGAAGCGCTCCCACGGGCAGCATCACTACACGGTTTGTGGAGGTGTCTCGCAGGTGCAGGCAAGGTTGACCAAGCGCGTGGAGGATGTGAATCTGAACAGTCGAGTGATCGAAGCTGCGCCAGGTGCAGACGGGGAATCGGTGATCGTTCGCTGGCAATCGACGGTCGACGGGTCATCGCGCATCGAGGAACAGGTTTTTGATCGTGTGGTCCTTGCCGTGTCGCCGGATGTTGCTGGGGTAATCTTCAAGCCGCTGCGATCGACGCTCGAGAGACTCCCGACACGCCGCGTCGAGAGTTCTGTCCTGAAGCCCCAGACCGGAGCAAATATGTGCGTAGTCAAGGACAGCGACAAGAGTGTCAGCTCCTGCATGCATCACCTCGCCGACACGTCGCCATCTGAGACCATCACGCTGAGGACGCTATTCCCCAAGTCAGATAGCGCCCGGACCGAGGCCCTGCACACGATGCCAAGCCGAGTCGTCGTCAGCACATGCCCCTTGCAAGAAGACCAAGAATCGAAAGCCACCACCCTCCGCCGAGCGAGATTCACAAGGACGCTGCGGAGCACGGAGGGTCAGGCCCTGGTGCAGCAGCTCGTAGGGGATTCGAGGTCCGCCAAGAAGGATGATGACACGGCGGCTGCTTGGGTCAATGGGCAGGACAACGTCTGGTTGGCGGGGGCCTGGTGCTGGGACGGCATGGTTCTTCTTGAGGGATGCGTCGTGTCAGCAATGAGGATCGCATCAGATTTTGGGGTCGCGATTCCTTGGGAGGAATAATGAACATTGATTGACATTGAGCCATGAGTTTATGATAGAAGCATTCCTTTAAGCACAGATAGATACGATACGAGCATAATTCAATGTGTGCATGTGCACAATTCTTAGTCAGCCATCACTATGTGGGTCCCTCCAACATCAGGCCAGTTAGACGAAGCCATCATAACGCCAGCTTTCGCAAGCAACATTGAAGGAGGTTGTAGCCATTGGCGAGATACTTCAAGATGGACTCATCGTCAACGCAGAGTGGCTTTGCCACTGGGTTCTTGTGGGGCATTGTCTTTACGATAGTTGTTGCAGGGCTCATTGGCACTACGATTTTGCACAAAAGCGACATTTACGGTCTGGGGCACTGGAAGCTCAACATCAGATCTTCCCCACCGTCCATGTGGATGAACGTTGGATACTGGTAAGACTATCGAAACCCCAGAAGCTTACCTTCGTGGTATCCGCTTCTATATGGACAACGGTAGGTTGACATGTTCCAGGAAAACCCCCTCAGGCGAACCCATCAAGGACTTCCACGAGTCCTCTGCAGCCTTGCTCAAGCAAGTCATCGGTGCCGCTGGACTCCTAGACGAGGAGCTCCTCGCAACCGGATCACGTGGATCTCTCGCCATTTTAGATCTAGGCTTTGGCTGCGGCGATCAAACCTGGGAACTCGCACGTCTCGCCCAGTCACAGAACTGGGATGACTTTCGCTACGTGGGCCTCACCCTCAACGAAGCCCAGGTTCAGACATCACGACGAAAAATCTACCGTGAGATAGCCAACAGTGGCAACGATGCAGGGGTGGTTACTGCCGAATCTTTCAAGCTGTTTCGTGCAAACGCTGCAAAGCCTGAGACCTGGACTCCTCAGGTGGCAGATGCTGTCTACTCATTGGCTGACGAAAGGTTCAACGAGCGGTGGCTGCTCGCTCTTGATTGTTTATACCACTTCTCCCCATCGAGGAAGCCCGTCTTTGAACACGCAGCCAGAGAGCTCGATGCACAGTTCATGGCATTCGATCTCCTCATCAACGAATCAGCTTCTGCCATGAATATTCTCAAAGCCCGTCTCATCGGCAAGGTGATGGGATGTCCCCTCAAGACATTTTTGACAGAGAATGAATATCGGGATCAGCTGGTCGAGTGCGGATATGACCGCAAGCTTATAACGATAAAGGAGATTACCGATGATGTCTTTTCAGGACTGGTCAAGTTTATGGATCGACAGGATGAGCTACTCGCAGAATACGGCGTGTCTCTGGGTGGTTTCAAACTAGCCGGGCGGTTGTTCAACTGGTTTGATAGGACGAGAGTTGTGAGGGCCGTCGTGGTGGTAGCCCGCACAAAGGATAAGACACGTTAGAATATCCAACAAATAACTCACGAATTATCCAGTTTTGTTTGCATCTCCTCATTATGTTGAAACTATTCCCCCTTCAACTGCCGACAGAGTCTTCCTTGGAATGGATATGGGTCGACACGGCCCCGCCGACCATGCAGGGAACGATGACATGACCATGTCGCGCGTTTCACCGAGACTCCATAGCCAGCTGCATGACATGACGCGAATCTGCACGCATTTTGCGGTACCCAGAGTGAACCGAACCCAGTATGTTGGTTGTTGGATCCCGTTGGGTGGCAAGGTTGTTATAGAGACTGTTTGCTGCAAGATTAAGTGTTTATTGCCATTTTCCTGGAGGACGATCACATTTGAAAGGACTGGTCATCGGGAGATTTGTTTACCTTGTTCAGGAGAGCATGAGGTCAGACACGGAAATTTCTCACATAAACAACACTGCAGACGGCTCAACCCGCGATCTTACCAGCCTTATTAATCAATCGGAGCTGAAAGAATCTTCACATGTGCAATCTATCTGCGGCTCGGGGGTCCTCGGACACCACGAAAGTAAAAGTAACAAAAAAAAAAGATTCGATGGCTGCAGAATCGGACCTGGACCCCAAATCGAGGGTCCGGAGCCGGCGTAGAGTCCGGGCACAGAAATAAGCCACTGAAACCAACGACGGACGAAAGCCCTTGTTTTCTGTTCGGTCACCGAGAGGCCGCCACTGGCCACATACCACTGCTTCCTTGGATGTCTGACTGCTAAAAGTAACCACATGGCTGCACGGATACTAGAGTAAGTAAGTGTGCCTCGAAAAAGCAAGGTCCAAGCTCAAGGGGGGAGGGCCATCAATCCGGGGAGGTTTATGCCACGTATAGGAAGCGTCAGGCTAGCTCCCGCGACAGGGGTACTCCTGCAGGAACCGCCAGACTCTATCGTTTCACGAAATTCTAGCGAAGGCGCGGGCAGCAATCCCTTCCTGGAAGCTGGCTGGGTCTCCCCCCCGGGGGTGGAGAGGCTTGAAACCACGCCTGCGTAGGGCTTCGTGTCAGGTTCATCATCTGCGGGAACACGGCCTCACCTAAACTCTAACTGCGTCGTCGGGTTCCTAGAGGGCATCGTTTTTCGTTTCAGCTTGATACGGCAGTTGAGCCATGTTTCTTTTTTCCCTCGTCTATCGTATTGATCCGTTACGTCAGTTATCGCTCCCCCCGTTTCGGACAGAAGAATTACGAATACTTCTCAGGCGACGACGAGTGGATTCCAGGCTTATTCTTGAAACTTTGATGGAGACTCTCACCCCCCCCTCCCATCGATTGAACGCGACACCCGATGAACAAGGGGGGACCCCTTGCACATAGCACGTCCAAGTTATACCTTTACCGGCAAAAAAGGACGTAAGAAAGGACGTGAACCCATGTTTTCCGCGGGGTTTGGTCTGTTTTTCCCGTCCCTTCTTCTACTCTTCTTTGTCTCACTTCCCTTTTTTACTTCTTCCCCTGCGCCGCCTTCCTCCAGAGAGACCCGCGGCCGGCCGAGAATGTAGCAAAAAGCCATGAGCTTAACGCCTCGCGACGACGACGACGAGCCTGTCCATGGCTTCATCGATCCATATCCAGAGCTGAACGCTGGTCTCTGGTGTTTATTCCTCGGTGCGACAGCCTTCCTGGCTTTGAGGTTATGGGTAAAGATAACTCGACGACATGGCATGTGGTATGACGACTACATACTCATTGTTTCATGGGTGAGTGTCTCATTAATGCCCCTGCACCAACACAAAGACTAACAAATCACAAGGCCGTCCTTCTCGCAACCGACTCCCTCATCGTCTACCAATTCGGAAACGGCTACGTCCTCGAAAACTCCAAGCAACAATGGGACGACCGCATGCACATCCTCATCAACATCTCATCATGCGGCAACCTGATCGGCCAAGCATGGACAAAGACGGCCTTTGGCGTGACGCTCCTTCGAATGAGCAACCGATGGCAGCAGGGTATCCTCTGGTTCTGCATTGTCACCATGAACATATGGATGATCCTGAAGGTCATCTTTCAGTGGGCCAAGGTGTGCGACAAGGACAGCTATCAGAACTGGTACCGCCTCGACTTTTGCATTGGGTGGAAGTTTCGGGATAGTTTCAAAGAGGGAGGAAATGGTGAGTCACCTACTCCTCCAGGGAGACATCGTTGCTGACCCGTTGCCAGTTTACAACATCATTATGGACTTTGTCTTTGCTTCTTTTCCTTGGTTAATCACACGTTCATTAGAAATGCGGAGGGCGGAAAAGGTTGGACTCTGTCTCACAATGAGTCTGGGAATGATGTGAGTATCAAACCCATTCACGCGTCTTTGATGATTATCTTACGATTTGATAGTGTTGCGATTGTTGCAGCTATACGCGTTGGATGGAAGGATCAAGGGAACGAACGTGACTCGCATTATATGTGTAAGTAATATTAAACTACTGCCATCGACTCTCACTAACAATCCCTCACAGGGCGCAACGGCATGTCCCAGATCTGGTACTCATCCGAGGTTGCCGGAACAATCATCGTCCAATGCATACCCATCCTCCGACCAATCCTCCGCGACATCCACACATCCCTCACATCAAGAAGGCTCGACTCAACAGCAGATGGCGGAAAAAGCACTGGCTGGACACAGTCCCGCAGCACAAAGCACATATCAGCCCCCCTACCCCTAGCCGAAGAACGAGCAGCCGGGAATCCCGAACGAGTAGAGCTGAGAGACATACCCGAAGAGCAAGAAACAGGAGGCTTCCAATTCTGGGACAAGAACCCAGCACCAGAAATAACACCCGTAGCCAACGTCATGTCACCAACATCACCACAGTCCGACAATTGGCCATTAGGTAGGGGAAGTGAGAGTGTAAGAAGTATGGAGTACGGGCATGAGAGGAGGTCTCATTCGAGTATTGGGTTGGCAGTAGATCAGGAGCAACAGGGGTTATCACCACCACCGCGGAGAAAATGAGTGGTTTGCATTGCGTTTGTTTATTTGTTTTTGGTTTGTATAATTATGGCCACATGTCCGCATAGAAATGACGTTATGTATAGTATTCATTTGTATTAGCCGGTATAAATTTGATTAACAGCAAATAGCATGAGGGTTGAGCATCCCCAGAACGTTGACTGTGAGATGAGATCTGGGTATAGACTAAAGTGCCTCTCGTACTAACCTGATGCTAGTGTTATCCAGAGCTGAGGAAGGTGTTAACTAAGGACAAGATGAGCATAGACAAGCATAACTGGATATGAACATTGTGTTGTTCTACATGTGCAAGGCTCACAACACCTTGTCTCGCTGCGTGAGGATATCGTAAACCCACCACTGCTCTATGTTAAGGCGTTCTTATACCCTGTTACTCTTGCTTGCCTAAGTCGTGTAGCCATCCAACTTCATTTAACACGTTATTGAGGGAAGTAGGAGGGCAATGTGGACTTTTTTTTCCAATCTCTATCTCTAAACTATTTCTCTTGGCCCTCTGGGGTAGGCCAAGCGTTCCCAAGTCAGTCTATCAAAAATCCGTGAACGCATTCTACATCTAATGTTAGGTTGTCCATAAAGCCAACCTCGGTAGTCAAACTATGCAATCTTCTTTTTACTCTCCAATCGCCCCAACAGCTTTCAGCAGTCTCTGCAGATCTGTCAACAGGCTGCATAGAGCTCATGCCCATCACAGTTTCGACCGAGGCTCCTTGGCCGACGCAGTAGCAACGGATCTCAAATCTGGCAACCCCTGCCCAACCCACCCATCCATAGTCTCCTCATACAACTCCTTTTGCCTCTCCAACGACGCAGGAGGTCCTTCGACACCTCTCCTCTCCCTACTCTCAGCAGTCTCAACGAGCCAAGCCCCATCATCGTCAAAATCCTTGAAGTTGTAGGCTCTCGCCTCACAATTTCTCCAGGCCGTGCCACAGCCGCGTGTGCTGTTCTCCCACTCGTTGGTCAGGTAGTGCATGAAGCTTCCGTGAGCTACGAGGGCAATGTGAATCTCTTCGTCCGTATCTTTGCTTAGTTCTTTGGCTTTTTCCCGGAGTATCCTTCGAACTGTGCGGGCGCGGGCTGCGCAGGCAGGACTGACGGGACTGTTTGGTCCATCGAGGTCTTTGTTGTTCCAACCACGACCAACCAGGCTGAGATCCACAGGCCATCCATGCTTATCCGTTGTCTCCTTTAGAAACTCGGGTTCTTTTCCAGTATCACTCCCATAGTCAAAAATCTCCTGTGCCTCTGGAATGGCGAGAAGAGTTTGTGTCTCAAGGGTAGGCTGAAAGACGAGACATGCTGTGTGGATGGCTCGGACCAGAGGAGAAGATGCGACAAGCCTTATCTTGGATTGATCCCGAAACTGATCGTGTCGGAGCTTGGCGCACTGCTCCTCGCCAAGAGGTGTCAGAGCGGGGTCCTTCAAGTTGAAGAATTCAGCTCCAAGGTTGTGATAACCCTGGGCGTGGCGGACGCAATGGAGGGTGACTTGACTTGACATGGTGAAGAGAGGATGCAATTGGGTTGGTAGAATCATGGAACATCGACTGTAGATTAAAGATATTTATCAATTCCCAGAGATAACCAGCAAAAAATCCGTCCGAACTTCGCCTTGAACCGCTCTTACCGCTTGGTGCAGATTTTGGGGTCCATTGCCCCATCCGCGCGCGTCAAAGGCGAGCTTACCCACCAAGCCTCTTCTGGCAACTCAGCGCGGCTTTTCCTGCAACGTGCTGGATCTGCTACTCGTCAGAGGTTCGAATCACGACCCATAGGAGCCCAAACGTGCATAAAACTTGAGTAATGGTGGGGAGGAAGAAGCAAGTTGAGATCGCAGATGGGTGAGATCGAGTAGAGGCCCCCCCCACCAAGAGATAAGCTCGCTTGGTAACGGGGGAGAAAATTGACGAGGAAACTAGGGTTTTTCTGCAGTTCGGCAGTTATAGCCGTGCTCACAGCAGCATGAAGCTGTCACTCATGGACCCGAGTAGGGTCTCGTGCCACTTGAGGTTGACCGACGGACCCTTGCGCAGCGCCCACAGATCCCTCACCAGATGTCTGATTTGCGCCCAGATGGCCAGGTCCGATCTGTCAAGGAAGAAGTCGAGGCATTTCAGCATACGATGCTGCATCCCGACATCGAGGATCTCGAATGCGATGATGGCCACGGGCCAGATCATGGGCGAGAAGCGTTCGGTGGTACTCGTCTGCATCGCCTCGAGATGGTTCAGCGACTGCTTGATGAGTGGCTGCACGTCAGCTACGGGAGTATCCTTCAGAGTACGTTTCATGTAGAGCAAGGCCGCATAGTAAAATGTGCAGCCGTGATGGTAGATCAAGTCGCCATATTCCCTGCTGGTTGATGCATCCGGCTTGGCGGGCACCGAGAGATACAGCTCGAGCTCGAGGCGGTCCAGAGTCTGACGAGATGGTGCCTGTCCGTTCAATGACTTCCTACGCATCTGGATGGTGTTCATGGTATGAATCCCCTGGAGTATTGGTTGGGGAAGGCCAATGGCGAGGTTGAGCGCATACGGTTCGGGCTGAGATCTTGGATCATAGGCAAAATGCCAAAAGGACGTCTGGTGGCCGTCAAACAGCAGCTGCGCCTGGACAAGAGTCGCCATCCCTATAAACATTTGGTACACGGCCGAGGCTGCTTCGCTTTGCCGCCAGACTTGTGGCTCGATGTGGTTCACCCACTCGACGGCTCCACGAAAGTGAAGGCGCCAGAACTGCGTGGGTAGCGTGATGGCTTCGTTCATGATACACATGACGACGGATGCCAGGAGGGGTACACACTGGTTTCGATCATCGGAGCGGATGTTCTGGGCTAAGTGAGTGATGCCAATGTTGTGATGCTCCAGTGCCACATTCTCAAGAGCTCTTCTAGACTCGGGAGTTGGTCGTTTCGGGGCCAAGTGAAATGCAGACGCTGAGCAGATGAGATGAAACAAGGCGGTTGCGCCGGTCGCCTTTTTCGAGTCTGTCCGGGATCCTTCGAGGGCGATAGGCATCATGGCGGTTCGCATAGGATTGTGAATTCCAGGAACAGGATTCAGAGAATCGCAGAGACGCAATGTCCAATGCTCCAAAAGCTCGCACTCGAGGCCGGGATTATGTAGAGTGTCTAGATGACGTGTTGTATGGCCCTCGTGTTGATACTGTTCGTGACTCTGGACTGGCGAAGGAGATGTAGGTTGAGAAGCACCCGTAATGACCAGATTGCCAGTACTGATACCGCCGATGCTGGCAGGCGTGAGACCGCTTGACGTGTTGACATTGTCTTGTGTACTGGAACTCTGGTCCCAGCTTCTAGGTTGGCCTGGGACAGGCTGATGCTGGTCGTGTTCCTGCTGGAGGGGAACATACGATACTCTTGCAGCCAAGCCCTGGCCTAATAGTTCGTATGAGTTAAAGATACGGGAGTTCAATCCACCGTTGAAGGGTTCTTGTTGGACATGTGGCCGCGGATATTGAGTTGATTCAGGAGACGAGATAGACTCTGGTTGTAGATCCTGGCTTGCGGATTCTCCGGAAAATGGTTCCTCGGGTGGTGCGGTCTCTTCCGGATCTGCAGCAGAAGACTCTTGAGGAGAATCTGTCTCTTCAACAACATCCAACGGCCTCGTCTGAAGCAGCCTGTTGGTGGCCCTCTGCGCCGCCTTCCGCTTCGACGCGGTCCTCGGACGGAACGTCGAAGGGTTCCTCACCGACGTCCACGAGAGCCTCACTTCATATCCCTCGCACTCGATACCGGATCGCTGGCAACGGTTACACGTCGGCCTTGCCTCGTCGCATTTGACGTGCTTGGCGCGACACGTCCAGCATCCTGAGAAGCTCTTTGTGCGGCTCTTCCGTCCCTGACTCGAGTTGGCATCTGGACGCGACTCGGCTGGCATCTCTCAGGGGATCGGCGTATGGAGTGGGAATAGGAGATTCAAATAGGAACGATCGAGGTTGGACTTTGTGGAATGCCTTGTCTGGCTTCTCAACCCGAGCCATCGTCATATCATCTCGCTGTCACGAGCCATTTTGGGGAAAGCGTGTGCAGCGGGCCCAGCTAGACCTATTCTGGCAAGTCACCACGACTGCTTCCCGCCCTTCAATTGACATTGGGGAATTCGAGAATGCCACCGCCATCTTGAGGAGTTGGTAATAGAGCCTCGTTTTGTCATCATCGAAAGAGTGTGTATTGGTAATCCAATGGAATAGTCAGCTCCTGTGAATGCGGAGAGAGGCTGCAGAGAAGAGAAAGAACTTGACAAAGCACCGAAATCCATCGGTGGCGGGCCTCATTAGATTGACTGGTAAATCTGAGGGTTGCAATGACGTACCGAGCTTTTTGACTTGTTACATGTGAATTCTCGCAGTCAATATCATGCCATGGGTGAGCGGACATCCGCCTACTCACCCTTCATGCGTTGGGCATCGTGACTCTGCCTCATGACAATGCATAACAGCATTTAAGCATTACATCAAACAGGTCTTAACACTTGGGCATCTTAATTCTCCAGAAAGTGCGGAGACCCCAATATATCATCTCCTGACCCAGACTGACCGTGAGCTGAAGCACCGGTTATTTTGTCCCCAAGGGGCTAGACCGCCACTCTCAGCCAGGGTCTCTGATCAGCTCACCAACCGTCGTCGTCTGGATGTTGTGTGATCCTCGGCTAGCCAAGAATAAATCTTGCGTGGAGACATTCAGATCCAATGGGGCATCTGTTTGAGGTGCCTTTCCTGGCAGGTTGACCCGGCCGTGTCGAGTTTTGACTTGACCGCAATGGACGAGTTCTTTTTATACGGAGCTGCATCGTCGCCTTTTTCTTGTTCCTCATCCCTTCTATTCCCTGTCATTACCGATTCAACCGAGTCAAAAATCCATATTAGGACCTGCCCGAGATACTTATTCACAATCACCTCGAGAACATGTCTGTGGTACTTGTCTCTCGCCCCAGCACCGCTCCCAAGCCAACCGACCCTTCAAGATCTCCCACAGGCCTCTTTCAAATGAGTGGTCTGTCGGCATTGATCAAATCTCCCTTGTCCAAGAAACACCAAGATTCGACAATCTCTCTCGTCTCGCTCAGCTGTCACATCGACACGCCTCCCACAGTTATTCTCAACGATCCTGAGAACCGCAATAGTTCTCTAATCAAAGGCCGGTTGGTCCTCGACGCGCATCATGTCGTTGAGGTAGAGAGGCTCCACGCAACCTTGCGCCTCTGTATCATCCAGAGGAAACCCTTCAAGAGAGGGTGCAGGTGCTGCAAGAACCAAATAACCGAATTGAAGCACTGTTCTTTCATCATATCAACCGCTACTCTGCAACGCGGGAAGTACGAGTATCCATTCTCTTACCGAATCCCCGACGACCTGCCGCCTTCTCTGGACACTTCCATTGCATCTGTCTCATACGAGTTTGAAGCAGAGGCCTGTGTTCGGCAAAAGGGCCAATCGAGCAGGACCCCCAGGAGTGTGACACTCAAACGCAACCTCGATGTGGCACGCTCGCTATTAGTCCCTAATTCAACCCTGTACTCGAGGCGCATCTTTCAGGCAGCTGGGATAGAGATTAGCTGTCACTTTGGCTCCATCATCGACCCCAATGGCATCCACAATGTGCGTCTGACAATGGACGGCCTCACCAGTTATCCTGGAAATGGAGAAAATGTTCAAATCTGGCGACTGTGGAAGGGCTCTTGGAGGTTGGAGGAAACCGTCAAAACCATTGCGTTGGCTTGCGATCGCCACGCAAATGAGATCGAGGGGTCCGAGGATGACAAGGTTCATAAGCGCAGCAAAGTGACCGTCTTGGGAGAAGATGGTATCTACAGCGGGTGGAACTCAGACGACATGCTTGGGACTCTTGACATGGAGTTTGCCTTTGCCTTGAAAAAGGCAAGGGGTCGTGTAATCAACTACGCACACGACACAGGCCACGGAGACGAGGTGGAAGTAACTCACGCGCTGGTTGTCGAGCTGATGCTCGTCAAGGAGTATTTCCACAAGGGAAGACCCGACCTATCCATACGGACGGGAGTAGCGAGGATACTAAGTTCTCAGCACCGAGTCGTTTTAAGCGACTTTGCGAGGGTGTCGAATGTTCCGGTAGATGAGTGTTTACCGTTCTACCAAGAGCTGTTCCCTAGTCCCCCGGTATACGAAGACGATGGCTCCATGGAAGAGACCACGATGCAACCTTAGGAGGACTCTACTTTGCTGCGGTTTTTCTAAAAGTTATAGGCGGGCTTAGATAGTTGAGAGCTGCTTGTTAGCACTTGTTGGAGTTGAACCGAAAATAATGATACCCAGAATCGAGTAATACATACACCCATTTAACAGCCTGAAGGATGTTCAAAGACAACAACACTCGCCAGTGCACACCTTCCTGCCACTGAATCCTGCTCCTGAGTACCGGAGTAAAGAAGGATGCCTGATTGAGTACTTTGGCAGTGCTCCGTTGTGCCGATCTTTGTCTTTGGTCATGTGATGTCAGCGCCATCATCAACCTCACTTTCGTCAGCACAGTCAAAACTTGGATTCATCATCAACCATCCATTGAAAATGAGCGACACGCCTTCTGATACTACGTACGACTTCATCCGTCTGGAAACCAAGCCAACTGCTCGGCTATGCTACAGCTTTAGTCCAACTACAACGCCGACAGTTCCCAAGCCAACTCTCGTCGTCTTTGTCAATGGCCTTGGATTACCACAGGCGGGGTGGGCGCAGACAATTGCTAAGCTGAGAGAACACACTCCGAAGAACCTTCCTGCCCTTCTCACCTACGATCGCTTTGGACAAGGGCAGTCGGTTGACCGCGACCCCGCCGATGAGGGCGCGACAGACCCGAGTCACGCCCATGATTGCATGAGTGCGGTTCGTGATATGCGACAACTCATCACCCAGATCGCAAAGGACAAGATGAATTCCGAAGAACCTGATACTTTGCGCATTGTTTTCGTCGGGAACTCTATCGGATGTTCTCTCATCCGACTCTACGCTCGCGAGTATCCGGGGACTGTGTCAGGTATTCTCTTTCTCGACAGTACCTTGACCGACACGGACTTTGTCTCCATTTTCCCTGATCCGGACGCCGAGTCTTTCGATCCAGTCCTGCCTTCAGGCGTGACCGCCGCGGGTCTGCGAGATGCCAGAGAAAAGATATGGCAGAGGTTCCATCCCGACGTTGGAAGCCAAGAGGGTTTGAGTCGACGGAACCTGTTTCAACTTTTACCGCGCGCCGATTCACCCCCTCTCTACAAGGCTGGAGAGGATGCTCCCTACGTCACAGTGCTGGGCCACGACTTTGAATTTTTCGCGGAGCGCACGGAAATGGACCTGGGGATTCCTGTCGCTGTTATTCAGACGTACATGAACACATACTGGCATCGCTACAATCAGGGCTTGGCTAAGCTCACGGTCCCTGAGAGAAGTAAAGGACCTTTCCAAGTGCCAGGGGCGGGTCATTTTATTCAAGCGGATAACCCTACGTATGTGGCGGAGAGACTGCATGAGATGTTGCAGCTCCTGGAGGTTGACTGATTCGAAACGGATAGATATTGAGCTTCTAGCTGCCATAAATGACGCTCTTTTGAATATCACCGGTGAAGCAGGCCAATGGGGTGCCGTAAGAATCTCGGTGAGCCAAGGTGAGGCACGGTGTGTCAGTGCCGCTCACCATACACCTAGGCTACAAACAACAAACCACAGCTCGGGCTGTTCGATAAGGGGAGGTCCGTGGATACCGCTGGATAGTAATCGAAGTAGGAAAAACATATCTCTTCGAAAATAGATTAGATTGTTCATGTGTAGGCAAGCAACAAGAACAAGAAGGAAAAAAAAACCAACATCAACACGGGTTTGAACCGCGACCTCGGGAGGGCTGATTCAAACTCAGGGTCCTGCATTCTCGCCAGTAGATATCTGGGGACATTTGCCACTGAGCCGTAGCGCCTCGCCCGTTTGTTGGTGAAAGAGGTTCAGCTATTGTGGTATATAAGGGGAAGTCGCAGGTTCCTTAGGTAAACCTCAGAGGGGCATCACGTGAACCCGGGATACACCAGGCTTCCACCCGGACTCGGGAGCAAGGCGAAGCGCCTCCAGAGGATGAGGCTCCGCTGGGAATAGAGAAATCAGATATGGAAGTAGATGAGATGTACTGGGGTTGAATGGAGCGTTTCACAAAGTCAGGGCAGATGCCTTCGACGCCCGAGTCAGGTAGTTCCCACCTAGGATACAGCATGCTTCGGAGTCCCTCCTCCATTGTGCCCACGTTCGTATGCCAACGGATTACCGCAATTGAGGTTTCTCAAACTCCCTACCTAATGGTTGCTACACCAATCAGTGATGGCCAAGCAGCTTTGGAAAATCATGTGAATACTCTCCGAAAGGAAAATTAATGTGATTGCCCGGCTATCTCTGGTATCTCCCATGTATCTACCTCGATCACCCTCCCCGGGGAAGATAACAAATAAAGCACATCCCTTTTCACGCCCTATTCGACTCACACACTCGATTCTGCCCACGACCAGCCTCGAATAGGGGTGCCAGAGCTGGGGCCGAGCGTCAAAGTGGCCTGAAGCTCATGATGAGTGAGCATGGAAGTGTAGAGGAGTATCCAGCTTGGATTGGCAAGGAACCTCACAAGTACATGGACTGCTGATGTTAGTTTGTGTTCCAGTGAAAGAGGCGGATGGACTGAAGAAACTTACCAACATACGAGTTGGATACCCATGGCCTTGTTGCCAGCCTAGCCCCTTACGAAGGTGGATTTATTTGGGTGAAACCGTGTCGGTAGTTTGCGCATGGCGCCTCGTCCCGACCGTCTTCGCGAAAGACCCGATCTCGGTGGCCTTCCCAGTACTTGGCGAAACCTCATAATCCGCCGTCCCCGTCAGGCCCCCCAAGTATTCTTCGCAGCCCGGCTTCCCTCGATGTTCTTCGCCGACAGGCTTGGCTTGGCAGTATCCATGGGGGGGGTTCGGAGTGTTGGTCTTCTCGGCTGGGTTCTTCGGAGTCGGAATCGGCTTGGCGGTTCTCGCGGATTGGTTCGGCTGGCTTGGGTGCTCAAGCTCATTCACAGTACGGCGAGGAGCCCGTTCGGTCTCATGTCGCCTCTGACGGCGCTGGTGGTTGGTCTGACATGGAATTAGCCCATCGAGAAAACATCTTCTCAAGCTTGAACTTGCCCCCTGCCCTCGGTTGCGACCGCCAGAGCCTCGTCGTCTCTCTCCTATTCCTGTGATATGAATGTCTCCTCCCACGAAGTTCAAGCGGATGCCCCCCATCCCGAAGCGGATGCATGTTCCCCCTCTCGAGTTGTGGACTGTTGTCCCCTCAGGAAGTGGACCGTTAAAATGAATGTTCATTGTTACGGCGTTGACGGAAGATGGGCGGGGATTGATTGGCAGGACTACATTGACCATTGTTAGTCTGATCCCAAGGGATGTGCAGAGGTAAGATGATGGTGGGTGAGAAATCAATTGTGCAGCGTCTTAAGTTCAAGGCCACGGGAAAGCCAGCCACTCGACGATGCCAGACTTGGAAAATTGGGCGAAGGTGCATGTGCGCGAAGGGCACTTGGAGGAGAACAGAGAATGGGCGACATTTCGGCGAAGGCCAAGAGATGGGGTGATGATGGCAAAGATGCCGCGAGGCAAGGAGAGACAGCACGTACCTCCGTTGGCTGTGATCTTGTGGAAGAGAAAAGGAAGAGGAAGAGAGAAAGAGAAAAGTAAAAGACAAGAGATGGTCTCCAGTCCCGTGATGATGTGGCTAGGGAATGAGAGCACTCGCCACTTAGGTAAGGGTCCTCATCTTTATGGTCATCCGGGTATGAAGAGGTGGCCCAGTTCCAGTGCCCAGGTGTCGTGCTGAACTGGGCATATAATCATAATCCTTTCTGGGAAGCAAAAAGATGTCTGGTTTAGTGCCTTGATAAAGGATATGGAAGAAGCAAATGCTCCGATATCACATCAAAGAGTCGTTGGAGACATGTTGAGTGCGTTACCCTGCTACTATTTGAATCATCAAGTTTCAGGCGACACAGAAGGGACAAAAGGCCTAACTTTCAACTTATTATCTCATAATAACCCTAAAGAAAGGAAGGTTAATCCAAAGTAAGATAGAGTCTTTAGTAATAATTACCCAACTTTAGTCCAGGTATGCTGAGATCTGAGAAGGGCGGTTTCCCCGAGCCTCAGTTCAGGGATATCGTGAAGGGGACTCTTCCCAGACAAAAGATTAGTAAATAGCCTTAAGTTGCGGCTCGCTTCTCTGATTCAATCACATAGCAGTCGAGGGATACCCATGAGTACCCCGGGAGGATTCTCAAAGTACCCGGAGCTTTTCTCAGACTCTCGACCGTGATGATTTGCATTAAGAGGTAATGAATTTGAGCACATAGTTGTGAAGCACAAGTAGACTTTCTAAAATAACTCTCAAAAATCCTCCTAGGTCCCAACTTTGAGCCCATGAGGCAGAATCTCAAGCTGATGAATTAAGCAGCTCCCCCAAACCCAGCAAGAACCCCAGCTCGACTCGTCAATTTCGAGCCTGGATACGAAGAGGGGACTATCGGACCTGTCAAGTTCTCAAGTTCTAATCTTGCAGTTAGCCTCTCGTTGATTCATTCAGAATTGCGCATTGCAACTTACCTTCTCTCTTGGCCGCCCTGGTCTCCAAAGTATCATGCCAGATCTTCAAAGCCCACAATGCAACGAGTGCGTCTTTGGTTTGCTGCGGAACTGGAACTGAAATCACCAACTTGTGCTGCCCTTTCCCTTCCTCGTGGGCAATCTTCCTGCCTGCAGAGTCGACCCACTGATACTGGCCGCCCTTCCATTTCGACTTGACCTCGAAAAGTGTCTCTTGGCTATCCTGGTCAAACAATCTATCAGATGACGAAGTCTTCCCGGCGCTCAAAATTGCTTTGAACTCGACTTTCTGTAAAAGACTCTTGGAGGCTTGGAGCTGGACGTTTCCAACCATGTCGGACGACGCAGATGTGATGTAATAGGCAGGCAGGTCTGTTCTGTACTGAGCATTTACTGGATGCACGAGATAAAACAGGTGTTGGTTCCGCTGCTTGATCGATGTCATGCTTTCTGCTTCTCCAGGTCCATCATACTCGACACGTTCAAACATGATGGTCGAGCCTTTATGGGAGGTCGAGGTTACCTCCTTGTTCAACTGATAGAGGGGTATAGATGCCGTATTCTCGGAAAATATTGATCGGCCTGATAGCACGAGAGTATTTAGCCCCGGGTTTTCCTCGATAGAGGGTCGCAGGACGCCTGTCGTCGAGTCTGTATCCATGGTGTTTAGCTGGGATAGGTCACTGGCATTCGGCTTGCCAACGGAAAGAATGTGAAGAAGCAGGTTCAAATAAGATATTTGGGTTCAATTTCGTCATTTGCGGTCTGTCTTCCACGTGATGTCCATCACGACCAACAATCACCTAGTTTGTCAAGGCCAAGTGTGGCTGTGCGCTGATCCGTTTCAAGTTTGGATGCCGCGATGTTGACCGATGAAACTGGAGCACACTGAGCACCAGACCAAGAAAAAAAATAGCAAACTGTAGGGAGGCAACGAGAACTTTGCCGAGCTATAAGGACGTAATTTAGAGTAAAATAAATAAATTATACTCTAAAGTCTATATATGATCTTAGATTTATAATCATAAGCCTTCTATGCTATGGTTTAACGGATTAAAAAGTTAGAGTACTTGCGAAATATGCTATTTTTTTTCTTGGGCCACTGGCCAAGATCGATTGGTATTTCTAGAGCCAAGTTTCTGTCTCCTTTGGCTAAAATTATCTTGGCGAGAACCTAGACAAATCGTCTTTCGTCGATAGAACCCGACAACATCCTATGCACCGGACCGTCTGCGATATAAGTGTAAAGATCAACGACAGTGGCAGCTTCACAGAACAGGCTTGTAACGAATGACTCTTGAACGTAAATATCCGGCCGTTATCCAGTACCATTAATTACTGCTTTTTATGATCATGCATTACAAACCCAACCTCATATTAAACACGTCTCATCGTATGCTATTGCTGGCACTTGAATTATGCACCTCAAACGCCACCGTCTTGCTGATGCCGATTTGTTTGGGATCCATCTCTTCCAGGTCAATCTCTGATGACGGTTTCCGATTTTCCCTGCGACTGATGATGCGTTCTTGCGAGCTCGTCCGATCGTGGTTTGTATCCCCGCCTTGCACTTCGACAATGTGTTCGCCTTGGTTCGTCGTCAAGATTAGGTCGTTGCCGCCTGTGAATTGTCGACGTGGGTAACCTGGGATGGGCCGGCTGTGGGATGAGGATCCGTAGACTTGGTTGTGGAAGACAACTTTGGAGGCGAGGATGTCGATACTAGAGCTGATCAGTATGTGTGTTTCCCTTGAAGAGCAGTAGCTGACTTACAGCATCATGACTGGGAACATGCACTCCATGGCGTATGCGAATCGATCAAGCTGCGATGCAACATCTGTCGCGCTCTGAGAAGCCGTTTGGAAAGAGTACGTGATTGCCCTCATAATACCCAGCACTGCCAGCAGCGCAAGCCGAACTTCAGTACTTCTCATCAAATAGCGGAACAGACCAGCCTTGATAGCCGCCTTCAGCGATGTCGACTTGGCCGATCCGAAAACTCGAAGGAGGAAGAAGGCGCTGACACATTCGAGGAGGGCGATCAGGACAAAGTATCCCATGTGGAGGTTGTTGATGATGGTCTGCTCTCCCGTTGACTCGTTCAAGATGCGCCGTGCCCTAACTGCAGCGATGACTACGCGGATGGCCATGATGGCGACAATCATGATCCAGAAGAGACACGCAAAGATAACCCATTGTCGGTTTCGAAGGACTCGGCTTAGGATGATGTAACTGTAGAATGAAAGTCCGGCTTCTTGGACCTACAAAAGCACAGCCAGTTAGTTTTCATATCTAAGATCCGTCGCAGGACGTCTCACCATCCACAGCACATCCGCAATCGCAGAGGCTATTGCCTGTCCCTTGATAGGGTTCGAAAGATCGTAGTAGGCATAGTAGCAGAGACCGTTGGCGATGGCACCAGCGGCCGAAGTAACGATAGGAACGATTGAAACGGGGGAGAAGCTCGTTATACCGGCGACCATCAGTCCAAAGAGGACATTGGCAATGCCGATCGTGCTGAGGATCGACCAGCTCAGCTCATAGTAGACTTCGCTGACGTTCTCGCCTTGCTGTACCATGGTTAATAGGGATCGGCCGGATCCAATGTTGGTTTGCGGCCAAGAAGATGGTTCACATGGTCGGAAACCCTGCCAGCAGGAAAAAAAAAAGCAACCGCAGGAGGGGCACACCCCCAAGCTTATACTGAACAGCCCCCTCCCCGTGGAGTTCCTTCATTCTCCGGGGTACCCCGAACGTAAGAGGCGATTGTGGAGGAATCACGTTAGCGGGTCATCAGTTGGATGGGTGGGCACGCGCGGCATCGGCAAGGGATCCGCGCGAGTCGGTGACACATAAGTAAGACATCCTCAGCAAGTGTCCGGATCCGCGACTGGCGCGCTAGAGTTGGGGGAAATTGCCACAGTCGAGATGGTCGGCTTTGACATCTGAGTGGCTTGGTCGTTGAGCGCCCCCCCGGTTCCCCCGCCAAGCCCCCAACTCTGAAGCATCCGATGCTTTATTCCCGGTAAAAGAGGCTTGCGGAGTGATTAATCCGACGTCTGGTCTCGCATACGGCACAGGTGCCCCCCTGGTCGCGGAGATAGCTGTGCCGCACATTGCCAGGCACTTCCCCCTGGGGCAACACGTTTATGAAGATGGCAGATGGCTGTAGATGACCAATTCTGAACCCATCAGCGGTGTTCCCGAGTCTATGCCTCAGGGGTTCCCCTAAGCTCATGTTGGTTGAGGAATGTGTCCCTTTTGCATTGTCAAGCAAGCACCAGCCATCATGTATCACGAGATTCCGTGGGTCTGAAACCAGGCCCCTTGCTCGAAATGCGCCGAATTTTTCGTCAGCCCTGCTGTGTAGGGCAGAAAAAAACACCTGGCCCAGTTTTGCCATGTGCGTATAGACGACTTGCTTGATCCAAGCTTCGCGCGTTCGCTGACGAGGCCCGCTTGACTAATATGGTAATTACACCGTCTCCTCAGTAATATGAATCCTTCCAAAATGGATGTTTCATTACGAATGAAGAATTCTAACCTTGTCACGTTGGACATTGGGGGCAGAGAGGATGGGTCGTATTCTCAGACATCCTGGAACCAACAGCGGTTTTGTTGGTTGGTGAGGAGCGGTAGGACATGGCACTAGACGAGGGAGAACACGGACTCGGACACTGCCCGAGCCTCAAAGGCTAAAGACGAAGGAATGTCAGCTTTCCAGGTACCCTGGATAGTATGGAAGTTAAATAGAACCGGGTTGTAAAGATCGAGACTTTGGAGCTGGAGCGGCCGACCTACAAAAGACAATAATCCCTCGATACTTCGTGTTCCAATGCCAGGGATGCAAGATGCCAAAAAGGTATAATTTCCTGTCATATTTGACAAGACGTAAAATAATGACACCCCGCTAATGGAAGTGTCATCCGAACCCCGACATTGCTTCCGCTAGCGCCATTGCTTGAAGCGCTAGCAAGGGCTGGCGCTCGCTTCTTGACAATCAGGACTGATGAAACACCCGAGTCGCGTGAGTTGAAGGATGGCATGCCAAGTCCTCGGCCGAGAAACACATTGCGTATTACATACATAGTACACATGGAGCACTGCAAATAGTGTTGCTATCAGTTCTGGAGCCAATGCATGCAGAGCAACACCAGATCTTGCATCATGGACTGCCAGAAAACGGTCTTCTTGCCGATCTCAGATTGCTGTTGTATCTAATCCCCGACTTTACCATGTCTGGCCGATACGCGGAACGCGTTCCGAACACCAAAAGCCGTCTCGACTCCATTTTCCCACATTATTCAGACAATTCTATTCGTCTATTCCCGATAGAGAAGGATATTCGGATTTACTGCGTAAAAAATGTTGACATCTCGACTCCGCAAAAATTGTTGACATCATGTACTCCATAATAAGCGTTGACATCTCTGCACGATAAATGCGCTTCTCGGCCCCAGCTCGTCCATAGCCCAATTTTGCCAAGCCATTCTTCTATAAGATGCAATCTTTGCTTCAATATCGTCGGGCGGCGGCTGCTGCTCAGGCCCAGATCGATCGAGATGTCGAAAAGGCCAGAGGAAACCTCTTACCCGATACCAGACGTGAAGGAGCCAGTCAAGGTCCTTCAGATGAGGAGAAAAAGGAAGAGTCCACGCCGGACTTTTCTATATTGAATGAGTCTACTGCCGACATCGAAGAATGCCCAGTACCAATGCAACGGAACACGACAAACGAGGCAATCCAGCAATGTCACTCTGCTGGAGTTGCTCTCAGCCAAGTCCTGACCGGTATCCATGTTCGAGATCACAACGCTAGGGGACAAGGCGAAAAGATCTTTGTCGTTGATTGGCAAGGCCCGGACGATCCATTGAATCCACAAAACTGGTCTCTTGGCAGACGCATCGGTGTGACATTGCAGATCTCTGTCATCGCAGTCTTTGTCGGAGCTGCCTCAGGTATTGATGCGGCGGTACTCCCGCAAGCTGCGGCTTCACTCGATGTCAGCGAAGTTGCCGAATCACTTGCTACAGGTTCGTTGCGATAAGATCCTATCCACACCGCGGATGTTAACACCTCTATAGGCCTATATCTTGTCGGCATGGGCCTTGGATCCTTGGTAGCAGGTCCATTCTCCGAAACCTTTGGCAGAAACGCAGTTTATACAGTTTCCATGGCTGTGTTCATGATATGGATCATGGCTGCAGGCCTTGCTCCCAACTTTGGAGCTCAAATCACCTTCAGATTTCTCGCTGGGTGTTCCGCCTCAACCCCACTTGTCTGTTCCGGCGGATCCATCGCCGACATGTACAACAGTCTCGAGAAGACCTGGAGTTTCCCGCTCTATGCCGTCACTTCCTTTAGCGGCCCGATGATCGGTGCTGTCATGGGCGCCTACATAGGTCCTTCGACAGTGGTAAGCTGGCGTTGGACTGAGTGGAGTATACTTATCTCCTCCGGACTCGTACTACTCTTGGTCCTACTTTTCATGCCAGAAACCTACGGGCCTCTGCTTCTGCAGTGGAAGGCTGAACACTATCGAAAGATCACCGGGGATGATCGATTTCGATGCGAGCATGAGATTACGGATGCAAGTCTCTTCAGTCGACTCAAAGTCAGCATGACACGCCCATTCCTCATGCTGACTGAACCAATTATCATCGCCATGTCGTTGTACATCAGCGTACTCTACATCGTTCTTTTCACCTTCCTTGTCGGATGGCCATACATCTTTGAGTACACATACGACCTCGATCAGGGACTCACCAACATCATATTCGTCGCGATGTTCATCGGCACCTACATCAACTTTGTCTCCGTCCCGTTCGTCTACCGGAAGACAGCCAAAGCCATACGATCCGAAGGCAAAACCAAGTTTCAGCCAGAAATACGACTATGGTATGCCATGCTGGGCGCTGCTATTGCCATCCCCGCCTCGCTCTTCTGGCTTGGCTGGACCAACTACTCCCATATCAGCATCTGGTCCGCCATTCTTGCCGTTGTCGTCTTTGGATACGGCGTGACAGGCGTTTTTATCTGCGTCTATATGTACATCATCGATTCTTATGAGATCTACGCCGCCTCGGCGCTTACTTTTGTCGCCTTGACTCGATATGTCATTGCAGGAGGAATGACTGTGGTCGGCATCCCCTTTTATGAGAACATGGGTACACACTACACGCTCACCATAATGGCTTGCATATCGGTCGTTCTTGCAGCTATTCCTTACATCTTGTATTTCCACGGGCATTCGATACGGGCCAAGAGCAGATATGCGGTTGCGAGGTGAGCCAGGAGGGCAGTTGGCCCTGTGTTCATGAACGCATCCGAAATGAATCCTAATTTCCTATTGAGTACATGACGTCTATGTACACAAAACTAGCTTAGACACCAAGAAATACATTGACTTAAGAAACCATTCCGTGGCTCCAATGTGGTGGTGATCAATGAGTCGTCAGGTATGTTGAATAAAGCTGCAAAGGAAATATCTAAGGATAAGGTAAGATTTTATTTATGACACCCCAATTGTCTTAGCAACAATTCATTAGAAGTGATGATACGTGCCTAACTGATGTTTCTGAAGCAGCGCACCCTTTGAGAATTGGTGTGAATCGGAGACCTATGGAGATGCATAAATAATGGGCACACTCGATGCGGAAAAACTTCCATTAATGTGCCCACATATTTGTGTCAGCCACGGGGTGATCTGTGTGGCTGTGGCTTGCGCGACCAACTTGTCGAATCTCAGAAGAAGATCACGTGCGATACGCGATAGAGACAAAAGTAAATCGCGAATTGCAGCATCGCTCATCCCAGGCCCTCCAGCCAGGCAGCCACGGGGAATGCTGCATCCAAACAGGAAAAATTCGCGTTCACTGTCATGGCTCACCTAGGAGAATCATGGCAGAAGGCTCTGCTTCACTCTTGGGCCATTTTTCTAGTCATCCTGCCTGGCCCGATAGGCTCCCAGTGAATGAAAGGGTCATGTGATCTCGCCCCACATTTGCTTCCTCTCCCCGCCAAGCCCAGCAATCAACCTCCTCCTTTCATCATCACAGCGCACGCGCCCTTGCTCTTGTGCATCCTTCGCTTCGAGCTCTCAAATGGGTTGACCTCTTTTTCTCTCTTTGAAGTACCCAGAGTCGAGAGAAGCGACCTGACTGGCCTTGCAGAGTTCTGGGGGCCAAGTCGGTTACTTTTCCGTGAGACTCGCTCCTCATTCGTTCTTTCTCGTCACTCCACCTCCGCGCTCCAGCGCATCGCGTCGCATCTTCACGTCACCGCATTCACGCACATTCGAAGAGCCGGTGACTCGCGCCACAGGTCATTAAATTCCGACTTCTACCCATCGAACGAGCGCTCGTCGCCTCCTTCGCTGGAAGAACCGGGGCCTGTGGAAGGGGCTTGCTTGGTCTCGCAGAGTTCTGGAGACTAAGCAGGTTGCCTGTCAGCGAAACTGATCCTCTTTGTTTGTGTGTGTGATGTTGGCTCATCGAGGTAAGCCCCCTAGCTGCTTTGTTGCTTATGGATATTAGGAAGCCTGCTTCATCATGCCTGGATGTTGATCTGAGCACGCCTGCCGTCGTCGAGTGGGAATGCAATGATGAGACGCATCACTTGGTCAAGCCTGACCCCAAGATCGACGATATCAGGCTAAGGATTCGCTTCTGTAACGATACTTCATGCGCCCTCTTCGAATTACGATTTCCCATGAACCTCAAAGGCATCAAAGGCGTTTCAGACGTTTTCATCCCAATCCATCCTCCCTCGATCACTTCCCTCGACTTTACCTTTGCCGCGACTGCTCCGAATATCGTACAACAGAAGTTCGATTGCACCACCCTTCGCCTAGACTTCCAAGTCAGCCGAAACCTCGAAGTACTCGTTCCCCTCGCAGCCAAAGAGCCACTGTCGCCAACCCGGGCACAGTCGGGTAGAGTCCTCGACGCCGTTCGCATGCTCTCCGACATAACCTCCTTTCGCATCTACATTGAGGCCACCAAGCTGCCCAAAGTCACGCTGCAGTCCATCAGCGATGCGATTCGCCAGGCCCGCTTAAAGCCTCTTCGCCATCAAGATGACCTCGCCAGCATGTACCACGGCACGGGAGCTAAGGTTATTCAACTCTGCGCTCAAGTCCAAGACGCTCCGCCATCGTACGATGAAACCGAGCCTCCACCTCCCATGGCTCCAATCAACGAGAAGAAGCGACATCGAGCCGGAAGCGAAGACGATGCCACAAGCCAGATCGCCCTGATCTGGGCCGAGCTCAAGGCGACGCAAGAGCAGAATCAACAGCTCCAGCAACGAGTCGCTGCCTTGGAGAAGGACAACCAAGAGCTAAAAAGAGAAGTCGAGCAGCTACAAGCTGATGACCACAACACTGCGAACGTGCTAGAAGAACTTGACAGCAGGCTGCTTGAGTTGCGGGACGACCACGTGGACTTGGGAGACAAGGTCGATTTTCTCAGGGAGCACGGAGTAGACAGCGATGTGATAGATTCCTTTATAGAGAAGGTCAAGAGTAATATTCTTGACGACATCTCGACGCGTCTGTCCAGGAGCTAAGCCTGTGTCTCGTTTACAACTACTGGGCTGAGGTGCGCTTTTCGTCAATTTGAACCCAAACACGTCACTAACCAACGGAGCTAGATAAGCTGGTCGGCAGATTGAGAGATGTGATGATGATTGGCGCCCGTGCTAAGCTCATGCTGCTCCAAGCTGCGGACGTGGCTCAAGCTTGCCACCGAGGTGTCCATATTTAGGATGGTTTTGGACCTTGGTGAGTTGAGCCCACATTTCACGCAACCTTAAACTAACATCACTCAGAGGATTGTCTTTCCGCTAGATAGCCAGAGGTTGCATGATCGATGATTTATAGAAATGCAACTACCCAATAGATCCCAACTTCCTCATTGCAGTCTCTCATATCCATCATGTCCAGCAAGGTTCAGAGGTCGGCGACACTACCTCGATGGGGAACCCCTCCAAGCTGTCTCCCTCGTACGCATACAGACCATTTGTGAGCGCAATGTCCAGCTCGTGCACTGCCATCTCAAGCGGGTGGTTGTAGTAGTTCATGACAGACTCGGGGTTGGGAAAGCCCCAGTGGACCGATGGGTCGTCTTTCTCCGTCTGGGCGGCGAATTCGTGACGCAGGCCCAGTACGTGGCCGAGTTCATGGCAGAAGGTGTTGACCATGGCGTCGCGGAACACAAAAGCCAGAGGGAAGACCTTAACCATGCGCGACTCGGCAGGGCAGTTTGGAAAGAAGGCTGCGGCTAGGGTTCTGTCATTGGGGGCGTCGCTGGAGTAGACGACAGAAAAGAAGGCATCTTTGCGATCAAATGAGCGCTTGAATTGCACGGGACCGAGGCTCCATGCCTGTGTGGCCACCTCGAAGCAGGCTGCGACGTACTCGCCATCAGCTTTGGCCTGGAACCCATCCAGGTCGACAAAATAACGGAGGGTGGCGTTGACTGAATAGCGAGAGATACGGCCATTGGATCCCAGCTGGGCCGCTGTACAGCTGGCTGTTTCATGGCGCTGCGTGGTGCAATGGTACGTCATGCCATGGCTGCAATGAGAGGGACCCGGCGAGGGCAGGCCTCTATGGCAAGGAAGGGAAGAGCTTTGGGTTAATGCTTTATGGGAACCAGTTAGTGAGTGTCCTGTATGCAATCGAGTGTCGAACGCGGGGGGAGGGGGAGGGGGTGGGATCAAGGAGCTTCGTAATCGAACACGACAGACGCAAAACGCAATTAATGGGAAGGCTTCCTGAGGTAGAGACATAGAGGGAAGCACCTGGCGACAGAAGACGCGGAATATGTGCCAGGCTCACTTACCAAGCATCCCAAGGACCCAGCCGGGCAGTTCTAAAGGGCAATGAAGAGTGTTGAATTGCTCTGGTGGGGGGTAGTCAACGAGTGAGCTGCGGATGGTGATGGGTGGATGGTTGGCCACTTCTACAAAGACAGGACGTAGAGAAGACGAGCAGGATATTTATCTAATTTTCACATTCCTGAAAAAAGAGGCAAGCCAGGAAATCTGGAGGCTCTGATACTAGTGGTAGCAAACCTGGAGGCGCATGACAAGAACAGCCCAACCGGCTGCTTCAGAAAAATGCAACACGACTGGGACAAAAATGTTAGCTTATTACTCCCTCAGGGTAGGTACCTACAGAAATATAATAAATATACTAAATAATATATAAAAAGATATAAAGTGTTAGATTATCTTTAAATTATTTTATTATTATTTTATTTTTAGTTTTTGTCCCTTATTTTGTGTCCTTCGAAGAGTCTTTCTCAAGAGCTATCTTTTCGTGGTATTTCTTCACCTACGTATCGCGCAGGGGCGCACACAGAGCCTCGTTTTTTGTAGTGGCTGGCTTTCTTAAGGCGGCTGCAGCAGCGAGGCAAACAGAACAAGGAGGGTGACGGAATGCATGCCTTGCCAGTTTTTACCACCATCTCCTCTCTCCCGTCCTTATTTATCACTGAAACTGCCTTTCCCGTGTCCCGGTCCTGCGTTCGCCACTCTCACTGGGGCATCTATAACAGCAGCATAAGAGCTTCGAGGCCGGGATTGGTTCAATTGATTCAAGTCGCCCGGCAGGTGAAAAGCTGGAGGTGAAAAAGTTGGCGAGGGGGATGAGCTGCACCTGAAGACGCTCGAGTCGGTGAAATGGGGGGAAGGGTGGTGGAGAGTGAGAAAAAAGCTGGAGGTGACAGCGCTCTGAGACGATCTGGTTGGTGAGGTACGGAAACTGGGCTGAGACAATCTGCCTTTTTAGAAGTCACTTAGAAAAAGCTGGAGGTTATGTACCTTGATGAGGCTGAAAGTTCTATGCCCTGGAAGATGTAGAGTATTGGTACCAATGAAAATCTGGAGGATACCTTGAAGAGCCTTGGGCTGAGGTACCCACGAAAAAACATACAGACCGAGGCCCCTGGCTGGAGGACCCTGGTGTTGGCCGCCCTCCAGCTATAAGTAAACCTGCGTCATCCGCCTTGAGATGGAATGCCACAGCTACCTCAACTCTTCCATATTCTTCTTAAATGAATGCTCTTGATACTTCGCTATTTATCGATCCCATTGTCCGACACTGAACGCCTGCTTCCGACTTCCGACTCGTTATCGTCCTGCCACCTATGATTCCCCACCAAAATCCGCCGGACGCAGACCAGACAAGGCACGTCCCGCCCCGTAGCCGTTTGGAGACAACAGTAGCTAACCGACCATTGAACTCTGCAGTGCCGATGAACTCGGACAGCATGTCGCAAGCAGCTTCTCGCAAGCTCTTTGCTTGTTCGAATATGATTGTCTCTATTACCCTGACGTCGCCCGCGGGCTGCCCATGTTTCGCCTTGTTGAGTCCACCGACTCGTCACCAGCAGCCCAGTGCTCCGTCTCTGTCCGCGACTCTTTCGGCGAGGGAGTTTACATCGAGAACAATCGTTCGGATGGGCTTTGTTCGACCGACTGCCATTGCCGCCGACTCGGCCCCCTAGACTTCGCCTTCACCATCTCCAAGCAACCTGCCCACACCAAGATCGAAGTTCGGAACGAGATACTCCAAAACACCCTCATTGATGTCATCGGTTCAGATGAGCGGCACTCCCAGTGTGATCCGCGTGCCTGGGACGGCGCTCACCTCTTCGCTCGATATGAGGACCTCAAGGCACGCCTGCGAGACGTCATCGACGCTCCGGTAGGAAGCGTTGGGGCTCAGCCCTTCCTCCCCCTCAGGCTACTGGTCGACGGCTTTCTGGGCCAGGAGCAGGAAGAAAGCTTGCCGTGTCCTCAGCATAAGGACCCTAGTGATGTCCTTAGAGACGTGCTGCCAGAGGAGGATAAAAACAGCATGCTAGATGTCAAGCTACTCCAAGCGGCGGGTGATGGCGACATCTCAGTCATCGACGATCTTTTGAGCAACCATACCATCCTACCTTATTCGCACATGCAAATGTTCGTGGATGTTTTGGGCAGACAAATAACTGACGATCTTTTCAAAGAAACTGTGAACATTGACGCACACGATGAGCACGGAAACACGGCCCTGCTCCGCGCCGTGACTGCTGGGCACCTTGACGTCGCTCGGCTTCTGGTCGCTCGAGGCGCCGACATCGCCTGGGCCAACAACCAAGGCGAGACGGCCCTGCACAAAGCTGCACGGGCAAATCACTTTGAACTCTCATATTTTCTCAAAGTAGTCGGTGCAGACATGAACGCCAAGGACAATTCGGGCGCAGCACCCGCACTCAACTCGTTTCATTTTAGAGCAGGTTTCCTATACTGGAGCTTTACATGGAGGATGTCAATGTTTGGCAGGTGGCATATGTCAGACCGTTGTGAACAGACACCAAGCGAGCCAACCATCAACGACTATAGAGACCTATTGTTCAAAACAGACCCAATCATGAACACCGACAAAGTAAAGACAACTATGCGGGGCCTTTTCATCAGAGAGTACGCCAAGGTGAGGCAGCACCTGATTTTCGGCCGAGTACGCGGACGCTTTCCCAACTCGACACGAGCGTGGCGATTTGGCATGACAGCGCTGCATAAGATCTCGCATGGCTACCTGCCGCAAGAGCTCGGCATGGCAATAGCTCTCCTCTGCGTGTGCAAAGCAGTCTCGGCCACGCTCCACATCCACAAACACGATTTATCCAACTTCCAATTCGACGACGAACAGTTTCGACGAGACCTGCCGCGGTGGCTCCTCTTATTCCACGGTGCTGACCGAAAGCTGTTTAAAGCCGCAGCGCGGGACATCTGGAGTGTACGCAAATCTATGTGGACTTTGTACACGCCTCAGACTCTGGATTACCACGACTTATTCAAGCACGCTGAGCGTCGGACATCGGACCTCATTGACGCAGTGAAATGTCTTCACGATATAACTGAGTTCGCTGAACTAGGGGATCCCAAACACGGGCAGCAGAGACCGTCTCAGCAGGATCGGCCCTCCCCGAAGGATCCCGACCCAGGAGACCCGGGTATTGGGGCCGAGTCTACTCAGCACAGGAAGGCCGTAACAGGCCAGCGGGCCTCGTCGCAGAAATCATTACTGTGGGCCGAGGTAATGGCTGGTGCTATCTTCAGTATATTGCTGATATTTCTGCTCTGTGAGTCCTGCCCTGCCCATTCGTGGCGTACCCCTGGTTCAGGTGTTGGCTAATCGACCATCTCTGTAGGGCTCTATAGCCTCTTGACAGGAGCAGTACAATTTATAGCTACAGACGCAGCGAGTTGGCACATCAGCGTGGATGCTCAGAGTGTAGCAAGGAGCGTGCAATCTCGCTTTGCCAACACTTCAACAGTTGAACGGCCTCCAAGCATACAGTCACCCACAGCTGGGCAACATGTGGTTATGCTTGGACAGGACTCCAACGATGATCACCATGTACAGCCTCGGGGGAACCCAGCCTTGAGCCCCTCAAGTGGCGGTGTTCCTGACCTCGTTGATGAGAGTAGGAGGAGGCCGCGCCCCTTTGCATGCCCTGAAAAGCATTGCAGAGAGCGGTTTACAAGGAAGGACAATCGTGATCGGCATTTCAAGAATCATCATGGGCCGGATTCTGAGAAGAAAAGGCCTTGCAAAGCCTGTGGGAAGGAATACAACGCTCAATACTTGCGCGTCCACAGGTGTAACCCAAACAAACCCTTCAAGCGCCGTTCGAGAAGAGGGCATTAGACACACGGGTGGCGCTACGTATTCTGTTATTACTTTATGTAACAATGGATTCTGATTTGGAATGACGCTCTTCTCTATTTCTAACATTTACTCACCCGTCGTAGCCAAGCCGCAGTTCACCTGGCACTCAGGGAGGCGACAGGAGCAGCCACCTCATTGAAGTCGCAATGGGTACTTCCTCTTGATGGGTAAGGATGGAAGAGACCCATGTGTGATTTAGTTATGCGGAGACATGGGAATAAACTCGCACTAGAGGGCACAGTTTCTTTCTTGATGACCCACGCAAAGGGCTGAGATTTCCCCAGCAGGTAAAGAAGCTATGAATATGTAGGCAGACGGATGAGGGAAAAACGAGACACTTGGATAGAGGTCTATCTAAGCTCATAGGCGCCCACATTCGCATATCCAAGGGAGCAGCCAAGCTCTGCTTCACCTGTGGCGCTTCACCCTTCATCGCTGGGCTCGCCGCTGGTCGATCTACCTTGGCATTGACTTGCGCTGGCGCGTTTGCCTCAACTCGCTGGGCGCGTTGGAGGCTGTGACTCTCCCCCGCCCATCCGCTCCGCTCCAAAGCTGATCGTAAGGGCTACTACTCAGAGCAGAAGCTCAATTCTCGCCCCGCCGCACTGCCGACCACGATCCGGACTGAACAATCCATCCGCCTTCTCCTTCTCCTTCTCCTCCTTCTCTTCCTGTTCAACCTTGTCTCTCGGCTTTCCAATCTTGCCTCGACCCCTCCTGTATACAGGCCTCAGCACCATGGCCACTGCCAACGCCCGGATGCTGCAGCAGACTCTGGTTCACTTTCCGGGCGAAGCGCTCGCCTACCACGTCAAGCAGCCGCCTGCCGTTCGTAACGCAACCAATACCGAGCTGACAATACCAATTAACATCATCTTAGTTTTTCCTCAATGGGTCCCATAGCCTCTCCGCTGAGCCCACCGTCGTAGTCACTCTCCCGAAATCGTGCCCCGATATCAAGGCCTTTCTGACAGAGAAGCTCAAGTTCTTTGCTGACAATGACGATGTCTACCGCTCAAGGTTTTCCCAGGAAGGCGCTTTTATCTTCCAGTACATCGAGGTGCCAGACTATGGACTGGATAGTGCCCAGGATGCTGTGGCAGAGGTTCTTGGCGTCGACAAGCCCAAGTCCATAGCGCACAACCCGGCTGATGGTCATCTTGCTCCGCAAGGGCCCTATTCCGGGTTGGCTCAGCCGTACACCAGGCTTGGCGTCTCTTTGCTGATGACTACCGCGCCTTCGTCGTGAGAACGATCCCCAACTGCAAAGTGAGTAGGCCCAACATAGGTGTGACAAGGCTAACCGAGGTGCTGGCCCAGAGATGCCTATACCTACGAGCCTCTGATGGCTGCCTCGCTGAGCGGAAATGAACTGGCTGTCGCTGTCCCCTCTCGACTCTACAGCCCCAAATCAGACAGCCGACCTTTGAATGGGCTGAGAGTTACTATCAAGGGCAACATTCACCTCGCAGGCGTCAAGACTTCCATGAGCAGCAGGGAATACATCAACTACTATGGCCCCCAGACAGAGTCTGCCGAGTTTGTTCGCAATCTGATCGACTTGGATGCCGTCATCGTGGGTAAACCGAAGCTCCTGGCATTTGCCGGCTCCGAGAAGCCTCCGAATCAAGCAATTGATTAATTCCCTTCCTGGAACCCCAGAGGAGATGGCTATCAAAGGCCGGCGGGCAGCTCCACGGGTGCAGGGGTTTGCGTTTCTGGCTACCCGTGGTGCGATATGGCGATTGGCACTGATAGTAAGTGCCGTGCATCTTGATTATTGAGGACTCGACTCACAAATAATAGCTACGGGAAGTGGAAGAGAGCCAGGGCGGGCAACCGGAGTTCAAGGACTCTGGCTCAGCGGCAGAAGCATTTCTATGAAGGGCGTAGTGCCCAGCTCAGAGTCAGTCTTCTGCCCTTCGGTCAGCGTGTTGCCGTGGCTAACATACGGGAAGGGAATTTGCCAGCTTGGCCTTTCTCACTCGATCACTCGAGGATCTCGCTCAGTTCACTCGCCTGTCGACTGGTAACAAACTCTCGGAATCACTGGATAGTAGCGTTGAGCAATCTTTTCCATGTCATCCACTGACCGTGAGCAGCCAACCAAGATTCTGTATCCGACGGATTGGCTACCGTACAAGATAGACGGCCAGCAACGGATGAATGAGGATTTTCTGGCAGCCATGGAGCAAGTTCTTGGTGCTCAACACACCAAGGTCAGTTTGACCCAGCTGTGGGAAGAATTCCCTCCAGTCAAAGCCCAAGGAAAATCAATTGCGGAATACTTCGAGAACGTGAGTTTCTTTCCCTGCCAGCAATGTTTTACCGCTAAAACTGCCAGTCTGGTTTCTGCCTGATGTACTATGACAACTATCACACCTTTGATGACTTTCGACAAGGCTACGAGCAGAAGTTTGGCAAACCCGTCTTCGTGAGCCCATCTCAGGGGTGAGTGTCTGCTTTGAAGCACAAGATCCCTGTGGATGGCGTTTGACTTTTTCTGTTTTGATTTGACAGGGACCTTGGGTCGAAAGTCACGGAAGAGCAAAGAGCACAGGGCATTGCAGAGTGCCAAGTTTTCCGTGACTGGGTCGACAAGCACGTCCTCACGAGAAACGATGAGGGACATGGAGAAGAAGTGATTCTACTCCCGTTGGGGAACGCCAAACTCGATTACAGAGACATTGAAAGCGGGTTCGTTCCTGGTCATCATTCTCCACAAAGCATTTCTGACTAGTACTAGTCCCCCGAGCGTTGTGAAGACTTATGAGCCAAAGTACTTCGGCTCTATCCTGGGACTGCCCCAGATTGTGACACCCAGTAAGTTCCATTCCCAGGGTGCCTTCTCTCCGGATTCCCGGGAGTTGTTTTTATACCAAGACCCTTTATACCGAGAGGCCGCGCTCTCCAGACATAGGCTAGACAACGAGCTTTTTCAAAGGTTGGGGTTAGGTCACGCTGGGACTTCAACGGATGGGTTTCTCCTTGATACCCAATTTGGCATCCTGGAGGCTGCGGGGCACAGCAATCCCAGCAAAGACGTCAAGCTTGTTGGGTGGGGTCTGAGTTTTAAAAGAGATTGGATCTTGAGAGGAACTGAGCGCATGCTTTGGATTCCAACCGAGCACCGAAAGTTGATCATGGATGCTGTACGAAAGAGGTTCGCAATCGTCTGTCCGTCAGGTCGTATTGTGACGATGGAGGTTGCATAGGTCTGTAAATTGAGCTTTTCAGGGCTGATCACTCGATCAGTGGATTTTAATTAGTGAGACTTATTACCCTTTATTACTAAATTGGCAGAAATTGGGTGTGCGGAACTCGAAATGTGATTATCTGATGTATGCGGTGAGATGGCACCTCTTGTGACATCCTCCATCAGCTTTATTCTGAAGAGTATGTCTACTATCTAAGATTGTGAACAAAGACGCAAGAAAGTGCGGAGAAAGAAGAAACAGTCCTAAGAACAATTGCACCTTTTGCCGAGGGCGTAGCTGAGAGTCGATAGTGTCACTGCCTGGTGGAAGTGACCATCTCTGGCAGACAGACCAAAAATTAAGGTTATTTTTAACCCTATCTCAAGATCAAAAGCCAACTCCTGGGGATGCGGGGAATTGACTAGCCTCACTGCCATCTGAAGCCAAGACTCTGTTAAATAATCTCGTCGCAGCCTCTCATTCGCGGGCCATGTCGTTCCAGCTTGTCCGCCTACCATTTGGAACTTCATCTGGCTCTGGTGCGCGCTTTGGTACAACAGCACCCTCACAGCTAGGTTTCGATAGGAACCTGCCGGATTCAACAGCAATGAGCAACTCTATATCAGCGCATCAATGATCCTTGCTCACGTGTGCTCATCTTCCCCTTGTACGAGCATTAAGCCCGATTGAGCAGTTCTAGCAGTTGAGATAACGATGCTTGCAAGCCAAGGCCCGGTGCTTCCGCCCTCCACGACCACAATGTTCCACGGCTGAGCTCTAGTTTCCACGAAAATGACGGTTTAATATAAGCCCAGTTAAGCGAGAACCATAATTTTAACAGGCTTGATGACCCAGAGATCTATAAAGGCTCCCAAACCCTACGCCTACAATGTTGGTAAAGAACCTTACCGCGTTACATTTTCGAGTTTGAACTGCCGATCCATCACGCACTCGAGAAGCGGGGAACTTCCACAACATCCGCCGTGCTTACACACGCAATACAATTTGTATCTCGGATGGCGCGAGAAGCAAGATGCTTGTCTTTAACCCCACCGGGCCAAGGCAGCTCTATCGCCGATCAGGAAGGTGATTTATGCGCCGATCCTCCCCCGCCTCGTGGCCAAGGCGTGCTCAAGCAAAGAGCTTTTGCTGAGCTTCCTGAAATGGTTACCACCGACTGGCTGTGTTTGTCTTGGTCGAGGTATGACGACATGGCGGGGACCTATCCCGAGCTTGAGAGCTCGTAAGCTTACTGCGTGGTGCGGCCTAGGAAAGGAAGCTGACCCGACGTAGCACAGAGTCATGATAGTGCTGGCAAATCAGATGGAGCTTGGCCCAGCTCATCCCTGGTCTTGGATAGACTTGGCCTTTCTGCCTGGTCAATGGCACAATGATGGAGTTGCATGGTAACATGGCACATGGGGTAGATGCAAGCCGTGCATTTATAGTCTCTGTGCTTCCCGGTGATGTCAATCATTCTACTACCCCTCTACGTTGCATCTTTTACAAGCTCAATTGGCATCGCGAGTTAATCATGCGTGTCCAACAGCTTTCTGTTCTTGCTGCTTTTGCTTCTAGCGCGTCTGCTTGTCAGCGCGACTTTAATCTAGAAGCAAGGCATACCCATCGCAAGCCACTTGTCAAGCGCAATGATCAATGGCCTCCGATATTGAATGATCACGAGACTCTCCTGGTTAATTCGTTTGACAACGTCTCCATTGATGAGTGGTCCGACTACTACGGCCACCAGAACAAGCTCGCTGGCTACGGCAAAGACGCTGCGCAATGGACAGCGGACCGATGGAACGAGAATGGCGTGGATGCTCATCTCAGCGAGTACCACGTTTTCCTGCGGTACCCCGTCAGTGCTTCTCTGCAACATACAAGTGCCAGCGGTGAAGTATCAGAGGTAAACCTCAAGGAGGATGTACTAGAGGAAGACGACGTTACGGGGTTGGATGTGATCTCCCAACAGACATGGTTGGGCTACTCTCCTACCGGTAATGCGTCTGCCGAATACGTCTATGTCGGGTAAGACTACTTACGTGAGGGAGACACAGAATGGTCGCTAACAGATACTAGCCGTGGCTCCATCGATGACTTTGAGAGACTCGTCGAGCTCGGCGTTGAGATCAAGGGCAAGATTGCTCTGATCAAGTACGGTGGCTTGTTCCGCGGACTCAAGGTCAAGAATGCTCAGGACCACGGCGCCATTGGAGCCGTCCTATTTACCGACCCTGGCGACGACGGTAACGTCACGGTTGCCAACGGCTACGAGGCCTATCCTAGTAAGTCTTAACAGACCAGAAGAATATGTGAACATGAACTGACTGTTTTCAGATGGCCCTGCTAGAAACCCCAGCTCTGTGCAAAAAGGTTCAACTCTCTTCCTCTCAACTCACCCTGGCGACCCTACAACTCCTGGCTATCCCTCTCACAAAGATGCTCCCCGAGCCGATTACTCTGACGTGATCGCCAAGATCCCCTCTCTCCCCATCTCGTACTTGGCAGCCGAGCCTCTGCTGAAGGCTCTCGACGGCCACGGCATTTCTGCCGAGACAGTCAACCGAACAAGGTGGACTGGAGCACTTGATGCTGAATACAGCACTGGCCCCGCCCCGGGCGTGAAGCTGTCTCTTGATGTGGCATCTCGTGATAGCATTGCGCCGATTCACAATGTGATTGGTGTCATCAACGGTACCAACGCCGACGAGACTATTGTCATTGGAAACCATAGAGACACCTGGATGGTCGTGAGTATGCCCCAATTTCCCCCGCTAGACATTGATGACTGACCACTTTAGGGCGGCAACGGAGATCCCAATTCTGGATCTGCTATCCTTGTCGAGTTCACCAGAGCCCTCAAGAAGCTCCAGGATGCTGGCTGGAAGCCCAAGCGAAACATTGTCTTTGCTTCCTGGGATGCCGAAGAATGGGGTCTCATTGGCTCTACTGAATGGGTTGAGGAGCACGTCAACTGGCTCACCGAGACGGCTGTCGCGTATCTCAACATTGATGTTGCCGTCTCTGGCCCCCGACCTAACCTGGCCACTACTCCTGAGCTTCATACACTCGCGACTGAGACCCTGAAGAAGATCATCCATCCCAACTTTGGTGGCTTCAACATCTCGCTCTACGATGCTTGGCATGAGGCATCTGGCGGTGTTGTGGAGGTCCTCGGCTCTGGATCTGATTACACGCCCTTCCTGCATCGAGGAATCAGCTCCTTTGATGTCGGAAGCTCGGGTGGTGCCGGCGATCCCATCTGGCACTACCACTCCAACTATGATACCTACCACTGGATGGCCACTTTCGGCGACCCTGGTTTCCATGTGCATGCCTCTCAGGGTCAGTACCTGGCTCTGATTGCGTACCACTTGGCCAGCGATGAGATCCTTCCCATCGATACCCAGAACTACGCTGTCGAACTTCGAGCCTACTATGACGACCTCGTCGAGTACACCGAAGGAGCAGGTGCCGACCTGGATCTTTCTGAGCTCGACGAAGCCATCAAGCACTTCAAGAAGAGCGCCGACGAGGTCAAGGCCCTCGAGAAGATCGCTGTTGAGCGCAACGACGAGATCCTGAAGAAGGTTGTCAACCACAAGTACCGCGACTTCCAGCGTGGTTTCATCTCACAGGGAGGTCTTCCCAACCGTGAGTTCTACAAGCACGTCGTCACTGCTCCTGGTCTCGATACCGGATATGCTGCTGTGACGTTCCCTGGCATCACCGAGGGTGTTCAGTATGCCAAGGACGGCGACTATTCCGTGGCCCAGGATTGGGTTAGCAAGACTGCTCGGGGTATTGTCGTGGCTGCCAATATCCTCAAGACTTGAGCATCTTTTTGTGGCTAGCATTGTTTCGGTGTTAGTGGTGTAGGGGTGGGAAGAGACTGGTTTTGCAGACGGGGTGGCTTCATTTCAAGTCAATCCTTAACTTTACGATTTGATGCTAGATGATAATGATAGTAGTGGCTCTATGCTACAGTTTATTGCGCTTATTTACAGTCCTGTCTTACAAACACAGTCATGCTGTACTTTCGCCTGATCTTAAGAGACACCATCAACAGCTTCGATCAACCAGAATTCCCTTGTCGCCATGCAAAAAGATAGTCGAGTAAGAAGAATTTCCGAACCGGATCGAGGGGACGTTCGGGGCAAGGTAACGACGAAGACTTGGCGAATTGGCGACGATGAGTTAGAGGTCGAAGAGAGAGGTCAGAGTTGGAGGCTTGAGGCTCGGTTATCGAAGGACAGGGCCGCGTCTGTGATCTGTAAATTATCGGCCACGCTCCATCGTTCGTGAAGAAACTCACGTCCAGAAGATATTCTCTGAGAGGCGGCAGTGATACTCAACCTTCCAGTAGATTGAGATGACGCTCAATCTGCCGTACCCGCCCACCCAACCGTCTCAGGACCGTGTTGGGGTCCTCCAGGACCGTCAGGTCTAAGGCCTCGATGGCCGTCTCCATCCTCTCCAAGTCATCCAAGTTTGTCGAGCTCCAAACCCAACTCCTTATCCGACTCTTTCGAAGGGGCGACCTCTCCTTCGCTTCAACCACTCCGTAACCCCTAAAGCCTTGGCAGCGGTGAGGCAAATGGTGGTGACCGCACAAATGGTATTGATGATGGTGCAAACAATCACAGTGGTGGACATGACAGCGGTGGCAGCGGCGACAGCGTTGGGGATCTCGATCGTGAAGAAGAGAAAAGAGGACGAGTTTTGATGCCGGCGTGTGTTTATCGATGCTTTTTGGCGTTGTGGTTGATGCTTCTGTGGAGATATCATTGATATGAACACGAGAGAAACGAGAAGACGTCAGAAACAGGTTGAAATGGAGGCAATGTCAACAAATGGATATCACCCTGTTGCTCATTCCTCTAGTAGCTGCCACCTTGGGTACCTGTGTCTAAATGTCCACCTTCCGCCCCGTCAAAGTATGTACATACGATAGGCAAGCGGAGTTCTTATGAAGAACTATTTACCTAAGCATACGGATGAAAAAGAGTCTTTAAACAAGTGCTCCTCACTATACCCTATAACTATTATCTCCTTCTCTCAGGTTAATATCTACTCGGTGTTGGGACTTGGTTACTGCGAGATTACGAACTTGGGAGATATCTGAAGAGCACAAGGTGGTTGGGCCCTTGGTCCTTTGTCGAGACAAGCATTGAGTATGCTGGAGGGATGAAGAAGAGTGAGAAATAATTTCACGAGAGGTCACCAGTAACATCAACTTTTTAGATCCCTAGATTGAGATGAAGAGAACTCCACAATTTCTGTTGTCCTATTCACCATTTTCATGACTCATACAGCTCCCGAACACTTCCCCCGACATGACCAAGTGTCAGGTCACGAGAAGAGGAACGAAATCTAGGCCAGCAGTGGACCCTCCAAGCGACGTCCAGCGGCGTGCCCTCAGGCCCCAAATCGTGCCAAGCGCGCACAGTGGTTCTCTCGGGCGAGAAGTTCACCGAGAAGTCGACGGGGCAGTCGGGGCAGAAGCCGTCAACAAAAGTCCTTGGACGTTGCGAAGCCGATTCCAGAGCTGAGCATATCAGAGGTTCGAGTATACTATCACTTCTTTGATGACAGCATATGGTCAATTTTCCCATAGACTGCAGAGATACCGACTCTTGGCGTTGTTGGTATGTCCAAACCGACAATATCAAGTACCTTCCTTCCACGATCTTAGGATAAGCCGCATAATCGGATCTTATAGCGCCCATTATGTCTGAATTTGTTGAAATCCTGGCTCTATGTGGCTTCATGAGCTGATCGAGAATATCCCTTTGCTTCTTGTCAAGGCTACCAAGGCGCTCTAACTTGAGGGCACGCTGGGCACCCCGTGCAGCCATTGTCAACTGGCGAAACGAACCTACGGCATTTCATTTTCACCCACCACTGCCACATTTGCGGGGGCGTACTGGGGCAATAAGCGGTTCGGAGATTCGCGTGATCCTTCCCCAGATCTACCCCGGATGATGTGGATATCCTTGCATGGACGCATTGTCCAGGCTCTGTTTTGATGTCAGCAGGTGCGCGGTATGCGTCCGCGGCGACCGACTACTATCGTGACCCAGTATGAAGACAACTCTTCAGATGCTTCAATTCGCTGTTGTTTCCACTGCCCACATGGCCATGACTCGTGCAGGGTATTCCACGCGACAGTGTGACATTTAGAGACGCGTAATACACATCGAGGCCAAGACAACGTGAATCCGGGCGACTGGGCATCAGATTAAAGCCCCGAGCCTATCAATGTTTGACAGCTGTCAGGTGATGATCTCCGTTCGTCCAGAACGAAATGCAACCAATATCTCATCTCGTGGTAGCATTGATCGGGCTCATCTCCTTGTCGGGTTAGGTCTCGCAGCAATGCCTCATGGGCGCTGACCGCTCCGTAATCCATGGATTCTTCCATTTTCCAAGCCAAGACGGAACCATCCACGCCAAGAGAGCAGTTGCCCCCGCCACTTGCCTCATTGGCGGCGGAACTGCCGGACGTTGTATCGCCAAGAGGAGAGAGAGCTTGGCGGGTGCATGGGTGATATTGACTTCAGTTGTATCTGGTGGTGGTGACACAGAACTGCGAATAAACTCTTGGTGGAATTTGAGCACATGTACTATCCCGAACCAAATTCCCGGGGTTATTTCTGACTCGCCCGCAGTAGCCGCCTGTGCTGATCCGGAAAGTTTCGGCGGCAATTGTGGTGGTACAAAAGTTCCCGTGAGGAGATGGATTTTCGACAGCTGAAAAGGCCAGCAGGATCGTACAAAAAGGATGGCTGCGGATTATTATCTGACGGGCATACAGTATCTACAGGGAAAACTCGCCCGACAGTGATAATGGCGTCACATTGGTTGAGCGCAGTGCAACATTTGGAGAACACAGCCACCTCCATCATGGCCGAGAGGCCACACACCATAATCAAGCTTTTGCCACGTGGAGCTTGCATCCAGTCTTGGTAAGCCAAGACTCAGCAGAGCGACTACTCTTAAGCTTATTATGATGCTTGGATGGAAGATAAAATGTGAGAAGGCAAACTGGATGTCGGGCGCCAAGAGGGTCATCGCGGGCATCAGACGCCCCAGTAAGCTGCCAACATGACCCTCCTTCGGATATCATTTATAATATCCCGCCGCTGCAACATTGTGATCAGCGTAAATATGCGCCCCGTAAGCCCGAAACATAATGTCCCTCTGTGTTTGTTTCGGAAGTGACGGCATGGCCATGCAGAGGGGGAAGAGGGCTTACGGCTCGATGTGACACACGGGAAGAATGGTCCCCCAACCAACCAACAAACGTGTTCCATGTGCCGAACAATTAAGGAATACATGGCGTTGGCTTTAATCTCTCCGTATTTAGAAACACACGAGAATCCAGCATGAAGCCACGTAGCACGGGAGAGAGATCAGATCCCTCGGTGGCTGGCTTTCTGCAGCCTCCTCTTGCATCACACAGCCGGGGGATGCATTCAGGCTGATGGCCTTTTTGCATTTGAGGGGGGTTACAATCTTATTGCCTGCAACCCTTGCTCACTTGGTCATCACAGCCTCCGAAAACTATCCACGATCGACATTCCTCACCCCGTCGGTCCAATTAGACTCGATCGCGGGGGAAAGTCTCCTCTCCACGTTGATCCTTATTACCTTCCTTTAATCGCCTAGAGCGAATCGCAGATCTGAACAGCTTTGACCTCTCCCCCGTCCCCGCATGTGAGGGCTTGCAGGGAATCGGGGTGGACAAACGCGCCGAGGCACATCAGAGAGGGAAGAGACAAAACGGTATTCGGGCCGCCTTTGAGATCTTCTTATATGGCGGTGTTGTTCCCCCAGAAGTTGGGAGAAGCTGTCAATCATTGTTCTTCTTTTTCAGCTTTTCGCCATGACGACCGATAGCACTAGAACGCCGCCGTCGGAGCCGGAGAAGCCCACGACTGTGGACGTTGAGAATGTCTCCAAGCTTCCTCCCGCGTCTGCCATCGAGGCGGAGCGTGCTCAGCTTCTGGCAAACCTGCCCGACCCCGACGCGGGGAAAAGTGAAGAGGAGCGCCGGGAAATTGTTAGTTGCCCTACACATGTACATCTTGAGCTATCTTACTGACCATCGCCAGGACAAGAAGTTGATGTGGAAGGTTGACATGTGGCTCATCCCTTGGCTCTCTCTCCTCTACCTCCTCTCCTTCCTCGACCGAACCAACATTGGAAACGCCCGTCTCGAGAATATGGAAGCAGAGCTCGGCATGGTGACGGGCGACTACAACATGGCCCTCACCATCTTCTTCATCAGCTACGCCCTGTTTGAGCCCATCACCAACGGTCTCCTTAAGCGTCTAACCCCGCGTATCTTCTTCACAGGCATCATCATCGCCTGGGGCATCGTCATGACTCTCATGGGTCTGTGCCACAACTACCCCGGTCTCTTGGCTGCGCGATTCTTCCTTGGTGTCGCCGAGGCTGGCTTGTACCCCGGCGTCAACTATTATCTCGGCTGCTGGTACAAGAGCTCCGAGATTGGTGCCCGGTCGGCCATCTTCTTCTCAGCTGCTGCCCTCGCCGGATCATTTGGCGGTTTGCTTGCTGCTGCTATTGCTCAGATGGACGGTACCGGTGGCAAGTCTGGTTGGGCTTGGATCTTCATCCTCGAGGGTTTGGCGACCGTCTTTATTGGCATCTTTTGCTGGTGGATGGTCTTTGACTGGCCTGATACTGCCCGTTTCTTGTCCCCCGAGGATCGCATCCGCGTTCAACGCCGTCTGATCATGGACCGTCAGGGTCGAACTGCTGAAGACTTTGACAAGCGATATATCTGGGCTGCCGCCAAGGATTGGAAGACGTACGGGTACATGGTCATCTACATGGGCTGCCTGATGCCTCTGTATGCCTTCTCCCTCTTCCTTCCCACTATCCTTCGTGGCATGGGCTACGTCGGCACGCGCGCGCAGCTCCTCTCCGTGCCTCCGTATGCGTGTGCGGCGTTGGCCACCATCTTCGTTGGTTTCACAGCGGATCGGACCAAATGGCGAGGCTTTTGCAACATTGCCACTGTTTGCGTGGGTATCATTGGCTTCATCATGTTGCTGGCTAGTGACAAGCCAAAAGTTCAATACGGCGCCGTGTTCCTTGGAGCAATGGGTAAGTCTAACACCTTCCGTTATCACGACTTCGCTGATCTCTTGCAGGAATCTATCCGACCGTGTCCAACACCGTGTCTTGGGTCAACAACAACATCGAGGGCTCCTTGAAGCGCGCCATCGTTCTCGGAATGGTTGTCGGCTGGGGCAACCTCAACGGTGTCGTCTCATCCAACATCTACCTCGACCGACAGAAGCCTCGCTACTGGACTGGTCACGGCATGGTGCTTGCTTACCAGATCGTCTTCCTCCTTGGCGGCTCCATCTTCATGCACTTTGCGCTTCGTTGGGAGAACAGGGCGCGCAGGAACGGAAAGCGCAACGCCAAGTGGGACGCCATGAACGATGAGCAGAAGGCTATCAGTGGTGATGTGCGCCCTGATTTCATGTACACGCTGTGATGACTCTATTGCTTGTGGTGTTGGGGGACAAACTGAGGCGTGGAAAGATCTGGTGCAAGGTTTTATAAGGGGCTACTTAGGTATTTAAGTATCTATAGTCATTTCACAAGTATCTAGATGCCCATGAATATATACACACTCACTCATCGCCCCTGGCCGAAGATTGGGATATAATCCGCATATCTCCACACCGCCCCATCGAATCCTCTCACTACAGTGGTTGATCACAACCACCAGTCTTCCGTAGTATAGTGGTCAGTATGCAAGCTTGTCATTTACAATACGCTTGAGACCCGGGTTCAATTCCCGGCGGGAGAGACGCCACGCGAGCAATACCTCGCGATCTTCTTTTTTGGTGTTGTCGGCGTCGTTGCGATGTTGTCAAGGGCGTGGCAGGTGTTGCCTTTACTCTCATAATTTTGAATAAGCACTCCTATTGAAGAAGAACCTAAGTAATAACCAAGGGCGCATTCTAGAATAATAAGATATTTAATTTCGCACTGACCTTTCCTACTCAGAGGTCGGTACCACTTGTCTATATATCCCAACACTACTACTAATAACGCCGCAGATCCCAATAAGACCCTCGTTTATTCGTGTTAGCCCAGCCGCGGACGATGAGATTCCCAAGTCACACAGGTTTGATAGAAGCTGAAACTTGTCAATGGCGTGTTTACTAGTATCCGGTGTTGTATCAGCACACAGCGACAGCCACAGAGCTTGGCCAAAGCACTCACCAATGACCATTTGCTTCGCTATCCATGACATCCTTGTCTTTCCGATACTGCCTCATTCGATGGCAGGAGTAGAGCTGTGTACAGAGCCCGCACACTACAGCGCTGAACCAGAACTGGGCGGCTTGCAGAGTTATGCGCCGCGAGCTCTTCCCGGGATGGAGCCCTAGGCTGTCTAGTATGGTCACGCTGTCCAAAACCAGGTATGCAGCCAAGAGAAAATGACGAAGAACTGAGACGTAGCGGAGGAAACAGTCGTGATCCACGCCGTTGGATGAGGCGCTGGCGGCCTTGGTGGCGGTCTGGATTTGTTCCACACTCCGGCCAGCGCGTAGCACCTTTCGCGTAAGTGCAAGGCGACTCATAAAGACCACCCATCGCTCTTTGGAAAGAATCAGGTGGTCGTGTCTCGTCAAGTACCAGATCCTAAACCGTGAATAAAATTGAAACAGGCGTATGAGCTTATCTTGACCCACGACGGTGGACGAGAGTCTCACAAAGTGGGAGACGCATGGGTGAAAGATGAGTTTATGGACCATGGTAAAGTTGGAGAAAATTCAGCAGGGAGTACGGATTGATTAAGGAAGAAAAATATAGTCGGGGCGGTGCCGAGATGTCAAGGCCTCACCAAGTAGACCATACTGTACGGTCTGTACAGGAGTAGTCCATGTATCGGTAGCTTCCGAACACCTCTCGGGGGCGGTAAGTCGGAATCCGGAGTGTGGGCCATGAAGGATAAGCCATGGTTGGTGACTCGGAAGAATACGAAGAGTGTCGGGGCACTCTCCGGGTTCAACGCCAGCAAACACCGAGGCAACTAGCTTAACACAGTGAGCGGATATGATCGTACCAGTGACTGCGCATATAAAGTCGTGCCTTACACTCTTGTCCAAGAATGCCTTAGACAAGTCACTCATTCTTCTCGTAGTAGGCTCCTCTCAATACAAACGAAATTATCACCACCCGCACAATAGGATTTTTACTCCTCTCTCACCATGCTTTCCCACGACTCCGAGATCATCATCGTTGGGGGTGGCGTTTTCGGCCTGAGCAGCGCTTTGTGGCTCGCGCGCGGTGGCTACAGAAACATCACTATCTTCGACCGATGTGCCTTTGACAAGAACGGGTACGACCCCTCAAGGGGCTGTGATGGCGCTTCGGCAGATATCAACAAGGTCTTTCGCATGGCTTATGCTGAGAGGACAGAGTAAGATAGCCCCCGTTGTTTACTTTGAATGGAGTGAAATGCTAACATTAGTTCCTTAGTTATCAAGACCTGGCCATCGAGGCGAGAGATTTCTGGCTCTCGTGGAACAAGGCAATCGCCGAGGCCAACGCTTCCGATCTCCCAGAGGGTTTAACTCCAGAAGACAAGCTCTTCTACATCTGCGGATCGTATTTCCTCGCCGAGGGTCCAGAGCTGCGCGACTACTATGCAGACAGTCTGAAGACGATGGAGAAGACGGCTCCAGAATTCCGCAGGATGCAATTTGTCAAGGTATGAACGCCGGTGATTCTCGACCTTTCGACTGACATCATTTTGAGGGAAACGCCCAAGACGAGAAAAGGCTGGGGCAAATTGATCCCAAGTGGGTTGAAAAGTATCACATTATTGACAGGATCAATGGCGGGAACACCAATGGCTTCATAGACATCCAGGGAGGCATTACCATCGCTGACAAGGCATGTCATCCTAGAACTAGGTCTCTCAGTTTTGCACCAACTTCTAATCTCATGAGTGTAGGCCTGCATATACGCAAAGTTCCTATGTGAGCAAGTCGGAGTCAAGTTCGTCCTGGGCGATCCCCAGGGTAAGCTCTCCAGCCTCATCGTCGAGAACGACGGCTTGAACAAGAGGGTGGCTGGAATCAAGACGTGCGATGGGCTTCGTCACTTCGGAGACTTGGTCATAGTCGCTGGTAAGTAGATTCAGTCCGCTGCGTGCCTGTTCCTCAAGGCTAACACACATCAGCCGGCAGCTGGACTGCATCCATCATCCCGGAAGCTCACAAGACTGTCGAAGCAACGGCAGGGACTGTCATGTTCATTGACATTCCGAAACACCGACAGGACCTCTGGAAGAAATTCCACCCTAACAACTACCCCGTCTGGTCTTATCGCAGGGGAGAAGGGGAAGAGTCTGTGCACTCACTTTTCACCCAAGAAGTTGTGCTGACCCTCCTGCTAGCTATTACCAGGGCGGCGGATTCCCCATCTCCAAGGAAGGGCGACTCAAGTTCGGATTTCGGGGCCGTAAAGTGAGTTGAAGCTATAGCCGTCCTGCACTTAGTTGCTTACATACGAGACAGTTCACCAATTTCCAAGCTCACCCAACGCAGCCAGACCTGTAGGCCTAACATCTTCGGGTTCATGGACGCAGGCTGACATGTTGCAGCCGGATTTCCACTCCACGAACCAAGTACACCGAGAAGCGCATCAACACGGTGCCTCTGTATGGCCTTTCGCGGATGAAGGAAGTCATTGCCCAGGCATTTCCCGAGTTGGCCGAATTTGGTTTCACAGATAGCAGAGTGGGTGCAACGCTAGAGATTGTTGATCGGATCAAGGCTGATGTGTGACAAATTTAGCTGTGCTGGTACACTGACAGCATCGACAACGACGTGGGTGCTTTGCCAATCCACCCGCCTGTGTTTATTACTAACAGTCGCAGTACGTGATTGATTACGTGCCTGGATATTCCGACTCCCTCTTCATCTGCACAGGAGGCTCGTGAGTTTCCCCATCCTTGTGGTCTTGTGTGGTTCACCATCATTTGCTAAGTACCTTGCAGTGGACATGGCTTCAAGTTTCTCCCAGTGCTCGGAAAGGTAGGTCTCATGAGATCCAGTTTAATAATAGCATCATATGCTGACATGTCCATGTCAGCATGTCAAGAATCAAGTCGAGCGTGTCCCTGACCAGTTCACACCTGTCTGGAAGTGGCGAGTTGCCCAGCAGGGCAAGCCGAACAACGGTCTGTCGGAGGGAGAGGATGGCCCGAGGGAGATGTCCAAGCTCAAGATGGCTTCTGGTATGTGCCTCTGAGTCAGCGATTAACCTACCATCATGTGCTAACTGGCCCCGAATAGCTCAGGATTTCAAGATGAAGCGGGTAAGACCAATTGTGCGACAAACTCTAAGCACAAAACTGACTGTGAAATAGGTTCCCATGCAGAAGCTATAAGGCGTTTAATGTTGCAAACAATCTGCAACCACATTGGTTCCGCCTTGGCAACAGGACAGGGGCAAAAGGGCTGAATGACCATTTATCTTTGATAGTACTAGACGTCGGTAAACCAAATTCTCTCAATAATCTGGGTGCGTCGCGAAGTCACTTATAAATCCTGCCAACAGCCCATCAACTCCATCCAACACTCCAGCTTCCGCCATGTCGGTTAACCAATGGCTCCAGTTGTCATCATCCCCGAGCTCGACTTCGCCTAACGGGGGAGCCGGGCTTGGGGCTGAACGACTCTTGTTGATCACCATGGCGATTGTACGGTTTGCAAGGGCTTCAAAGGTATCGCGGTAAGGCGCCGCACTTTGCCAACCCTCCGCAATCGCCACCAACACCATGGTGCAGTCGGTGCATGTTTTGCTGACATCCTCTGGGCGGACCGACTCCAAGACTGTAGGATACGTCCACAGACAATGCAGGTATGTCAAACCAGACAAAAAAAGACAGTGAAGGGTCCCCCACGTATATCTAACTGCTGTCCCTATATAGAGCCGACGGTAACTTTGACAGATGTTCCTGGAAGCCTGGATACATTCCTCAAAAACCTGCCTGTTTGACTCCCTATACTCTGCTAATTGGCCGCGATATAAGAGCATCATGGTGTAGCTGTAGTTCAGCTCATACCAAGTGCTAATAGAGAAGATGGACAGGTCATCATCTTGCCTTGGCCGTGAAGGCGGAGCTTCCGCCAACCAGGTGTCCAACTCTGCCCGTAACTCTCTGATGCGAGGATACCAGGCACCATGTTCGACGTCTGAGCGCGAGGCACCTGAAAAAAGCGAGGTGTGTATCTGAGCCCAGATATGCCGTAGTTTGAACACGTGGATGGCAGTGGACATTGTTGTCGCTGGCTGGCTGTGGTGGGACCGAGGCGGGCTGGTGATGCCGGCTTCAGTGATGGCAGAGTCGTCGACATCTGATGGATACTGTGCATTTCAGGTGTTTAGTATGGGGCAAAGACTGATGGGGTGCAAGATTTGTGTTACCTCGGCATCGATCTCCTGAATCGGAATACCCAGCGGCCGCCCCAGCCTCAAGGCCACGGTGCAGTCAATTCCATTCGCAACCCAGAAGACTCTTCTGCGCATTTCTTGTTGAAGTGGGTTTGCGGTGGGTGCAAGACGCTTGATTCCTCGGTGATAGCCCAGTTCGATACATTGACGCAATGCAAGGCCGGATAATTTCCTGATTTCTTCATCAGCCGCCGTGTCAATCAAGCTAAGCTGGCATGTCGCTTATACCAGAGGGATGGTCCGTCCATCGAGCGAAGAGAGTACATGGCATAACACAGTAGGGCTTGAATGGACTCTAGGTTATCCTTGGACAATATGTCGGTGAAGAGCTGAGCGGACATGTACAATTGCTGAGCAAGACGGCATCAGCTCCGGGGGCGCATGTCTCGGGTCAGGAATTGAGGCTCACCTCGGCCAGAGACTGAGTGTTCGGTAAGAGAAGAGATGCAACGGCATACACCTGCCATGCCGTCAGCCCCAAGCTCAACTAGGTATTGCTGACCAATCTTACCATGTTGAGGAAGAACAATGGCGACGAAGAAAATCCTATTTCGGACACGTCATGAGATGAACCATAGTGTCTTGCCTCCCAAGCTCTGAAGGTCGGCTCATGCAGAAAAGGGTACTGAGGGTGGATATGCTTGAAATAGGCATTGCTAAGCGTCAGAGCGACCTCATAATCTGGCAACAGACAAGGAGACGGCGGCGATGCATGCCTATTGTTGAGGCTGGCCAGTGTGGGCTCACTGGGCAAGTCTCGGCTGAGAGAGAAGTTGATGATGCGAGAAAACGCAAACGCAGACGATGAACCGAGATACTGAGGCTCCATCTGTGTCGTCCGAAAGTCCAACATGCCTACTCTAGATGACAAGTCGCTGGTTCCCTCACCATTGTCTGGTGTCAGTTGGGTTGACGGGGTGCTTCCATTGGAGCAGCCTCCTACAGGGCCCAGTGGAGATTGTGTCGTGCCTGAAGAGGATCTGTCGTCACGGCCCTCAAGGCTGGCGACGCGGCCTTCTAGGACCTCCAGGTAATTTCGGGGTCGCGTCTTCTTGCTTTTGGGGTCTTGGATAAGACAGGCTATGAGGTCAATGAGCAATGAATTACTTCATGCCTAAGTTACGGTTAATGCTTACCGATAGCCAGCCTCTTGCAGTTACCACAAGCAGGGTTTTGGTCATCGCACTGGTTCAAATCAGATTAGCCTTGCTCAGGAGGTCTGCATCCCTGAAGTCACCTTGAGTTTCTTCTCTTTGCAGTTCAGACACGCTTGGTGGGCTCTCGTTCCTGGAACCCGTCGCCGCCGGAGAGGCCCTTGTCTTCGACTCCTGCTGTTGGCCTGGAGCATTTTGTTTGGTATCTGAAGATGTCATCTCTTGCCATGGCAGACCAGACCCTCTTGCCTGTCAGGGAATCGAGGTGGGCCAGATCAGAGATGCCAAGTCCATGCGTGCGGGGTGATGATAGCCATGGGGGCCGGTCGGTTAACCAAGATATGCTATGCCCCTTTCCGATTGGCTGCTCGTATTCTTCCGAACACTAGGTTCCCTATCTTGGATAACGACTCGTATTCTTCCGGTACAGGCCTGAGCTTGCCCAAGATATCGGGGATGAGAACCGTGTTGTTGAACGCCGTCAATGCTGGCATATAACAGCGCTGGACAGTCCCTCCAGTTGCTGTGTCAGTTCAAACGCTCCATTATCACGACTTGACAAACAACGACAGAGAACGTCAGAATGCCCATCAAGGAAATCTTCACCGAGTCAGTCCTGGCAAAATATGCCCGGACTATCAAAGCAACTCCGCGAGATCTAATGGTCAACAGGAGCCTGCTCTTCTCCTGTGCCGTCTACGCTTTGGCAGGTCTTCCAACCAGTGAATCTACCGTTCGTTATATTACGAAAATCCTTTCATGCTAACTAGCAAAAAGCCTGGGACCAGGGATCTTCATCTGTCGTTCCGTCCCTGCCCGGCTTTCAAAAGCAATTCAACGTTAAATCGGGCGCAAAGGCTAGCGACATCCAGAACTTCATCTCCATCATCTACATCGGCTATGCTGTTGGTGCGGCCTCGTCGTTTTTCGTCAACGACCGAATCGGCAGGAGATGGTCTTTTCGCCTGTACGCTTCGATCTGGATTCTCGGACAGATGATCGCGACAGCCTCCCCAGGGTGGGCCGGCCTGTACACAGCACGTATAATCTCTGGCATAGGGATCGGCTCACTCAGTGTCACCGGGCCTATGTCTATCGTTGAGCTCGCTCCCGCCGAGATACGTGGCCTCCTTACAGCTTGGTACACCATCGCCATGGGTATCGCCTTGTTTACGTCGGTGTTTTGTGTGTACGGCATATTCTTGCACATGGACCCTGGCAGGCTACAGTACCAGATCGTATGGTTCTCACCGGCAATTTTCATGTTCTTTGCCATCTTGGCCAGCTTCTTCATTTGCGAATCGCCCAGATGGCTCATGATGGTGGACAAGAAGGATGACGCTGTCTCGACCTTGGCCAAGTTGCGATGTCTGCCAACCAATCACCCACGCATCGAGGGGGAGATCCAAGACATCGAGAACTCGATCAGTGGCATGGGCTCCAGTTTTGTTGACATCGTCAAGGAGACTTTCACCGTCCCCTCCAACCTCCGCCGTCTGCAACAAGCCTTGATCTCATACGCTCTTGCTCAACTGTCGGGCGCCAACTCTGTCACCTCGTACTTCGTTCCAATCATGAGCATCATGGGTTTGGGTGGTGACTCGGCTCGGAGCATGTTCTTGAGCGGCATGTACGGCATGTCCAAGTTCTTCTTTAGCATCATCGCGTCGTTCTTCTTCATTGACGCCCTTGGAAGACGTCGGTCTCTGTTTGTGGGAATAGCAATGCAGCTGATCGCGCATGTCTACATTGGTGTCTTTATCAAGTTCCACCAGGAAGGTCCCGTTTCGTCCAGCGCATCCCATGCAGCCATTGCAGCCCTCTTCGTTCACGCCTTCGGGTACGCCGTCGGTAGGTCTCTGAAACAATTTCCATATGGATCCGTTACTGACAGGAGTGCCAAGGCCTGTTCGTCCTTCCTTATATCTTCGGTGGCGAGCTGTGGCCGAACCGCATCCGCTCCTTCGGCGGAGCCGTCAGTCAAACCTTTCATTGGCTCTTCATCTACGCCGTCAAATACAGCATTCCCTCGCTCCTGAAGACAACTGACAACTGGGGGGCATTCCTATTCTTCGCTGGCTGGTGTTTCCTGGCCCTTATCTACGTGTTCTTTATGGTTCCAGAGATCTCTGGTCTCAGTGTCGAAGAGATTGGCTATCTCTTCAAAGGCTCTTGGTTTAATGCCTATAAGCGTTCTCAGCGAGGCCCGGTTATTAACAGCGTTGAGAGCGGTGATGCCAGATCATCTATTGAGCCGAGGTATGTAGCTCATTCTTTCCGTTCTAGAGAAATTATGAGTTTAACTAACATAAAGTAAGGGGAGATAAGAATAGTATAGTTGTCAAGGAGTAAAAAGAGGTAGTATATTATAGATCTTAGTTAAAGGGGATTATGAGTAAATATATCTCTTTCATAACCTTTTTGCGATTTAGTTCCTGACGGGAGAGACGCCACGCGAGCAATAACTCGCGATCTTACTTTTTGGTGTTGTTGTCGACGTTGTCACGATGTTAGGTCGTGGCGCCAAGCTACGAGTAAAGTGTGCCACACTTGGTGGTCAGCCACCAAGATTGGGGTCGCTTTTTGACCCAATCTCGTCGTTGGGCAGAAATAAATCCCAAATCTTTCATCTTTGAACCAAGGTCTCAGCCTTTGAGTCACCATGTCGCCTTGCAAGTTCTGCCGTGGCTTTGCGGCGGATGACGCCCGAGGAACTCTTAAACAACTCTACAACGCTGCTGAAAATGGGTGCATTTGTTGCGATGCGGTCCAACAGGCTGTCCGGCAGCTACTACCAGAGGCTTCGTCCCCGGATCTTAAATACATACTTTGGACAACGGAGAGACGACAGCGCACCGACATGCTTCACCCCGAAGATTCTTCGCAGTGGGAACTGAATGTGAGGATTGAGAAGGAGCCTTTTATAATCGGGCACGATATTCTGATTCATGCGGTTCCGGGTACTTTCATCCCACGCCCTCGGGTCTGATTCTTGGATGAATTCCCTGACTTGCAACAGAACTACCCAGTCCCTGGAAGAGCGTTCCTCTCTTCGACGATCTCCCAACATCAACAGACTCGGATGAGTCAAGCGACTTCGCTTTAAGTGCCCTCAAGGAGTGTCTAGACAATCATTCACTCTGCGAAAATGCACCCGACGGATTTCTCCCGTCAAGGCTGGTGGAGGTTCTAGAAACGTATGTCCGAGTCGTCGACACTCATGATTTGGATCCAGTGCAGACCAAATACCTCGCCTTGAGCCACTGCTGGGGGCCTCCGGAGACTATCACGGCACAGCTCAACGATGAGACGTACGAGGAGTACACAAAAGAGATCCCAGCCGCAGCGCTACCCAAGACTTTCAAGGATGCAATTGCCGTCACTCGCAAGCTTGGGTATCGGTACATCTGGATCGATTCACTCTGCATCATTCAGCACAATGTTGAATGCTGGATAAAGGAGGGCTCGCAGATGTGTCAGATCTATGAAAACTCACTTGTCACTCTCGCTGCCGCTTCTTCGCCGAGCGGTCAAGGTGGTCTATTCTACAACTCTCCAAAGATCGAAATAACTGGCACCATCCCCGAATCCGGCCAGGAGTATCGACTCTTTGCACGGTTCAACTTTAATCACCGATTCTTTGACTATCCTCTGATGAACCGCGCATGGGTCATGCAGGAACGTCTTCTCTCGCCCCGAACTCTATACTTCACGAGCCAGGAGCTTGTATGGGAATGCCGTTCTCGCAACGTTTGTCAGTGTTCGCCTATTCTAGGTGGCTTTCGAGCCCAGGTTTACGGGTTCCCGGACAACTCAAAACTTCAGCCCACCGAAGCTCACCTGGACACTTCTGCTCTCATCTCGAAATGGTATGAGGTGGTTGAGATTTATACGCAACTCAAGTTGTCGCATCCAGGTGACAAACTGATGGCTATCGACGGTATTGCGCAGTACATGGCTCCGATGCGCGAGAGTCAGCACTTTGCTGGTCTGTGGGCAGACTCTTTCGTGCCTGATCTCGCCTGGGCAACTAACCCATTTGACGAGGAAAGATCGCGGGTGCCTGAGTGGCGCGCGCCGACATGGTCCTGGGCCTCCCTAGAAACCAAGATCATTTGGTATTGCAAGAAGACACCAAGCGCTCCCGAAGCTCACTTCAGCGTCGAGAAATGGCCCCAGCACGGCGAAGGGATACAGCCATGGACGGAATCTTGCCAGGACTCCCAGATCGTTCTTCGCGGTATTCTTGTCGAAACAACAGTGGCAGAGGCAGACGCGGTTGTCAATTCATCTCCATGCTTGTACCAAGATTGTGCAGAATGGGTTCCTTCGGGCGAAAACACTCAAGATGACGAGCCGTTGTACTGCCTACGGCTACTAGAGGCCGAAGATCTTCTCTGCTCCCTCGTGCTGAGGAAATCGGAATCTCAAGGCCAGGCATTGTATCAGCGACATGGGTTGTTGCTGTTTCAAGCTAACCCAAAGAATGAGAATGAAATCTGGAATACCAGGGACAAGCCGAGGAGCAGATGGGATAGGGTAAAGCCCCGGGCTGGATTTCCTTCATGGTGGGTTGGGGGTGATTTGACCAGTGTTACTATCATTTAAAGGGACTTTCCTTTGTAAATTCAAGGCGATTCTAGCTCTAGGCTTTTGTTCCCTCTTTAATCAAATGGTTATGCGAGACGAGACGACTCATATCTAAACACTTGAGGTTTCTTGATTAAGTGCATCACAACCTGTGTATGCACATATGCTCATCTACTTTGGGTCACACTTTTTCCGTCAAGTTACATGGTTTTCGGCCCCCAAATAGGACATTGATCAATAAACCCTGCCATGGTTTCTCCCGGACGTGCCAAGACTGTCATTACGAATCTACCGGCTTAGCCAAGCACGGCCCTCTTGGTAAAACAGCTTGCATGCTGATCACTTCTTGGCTCTATGATAGGATGGAGTTCTAGAAAACTTGGCATGTGCCCGTACATAGGGTTGGTCATATTAGTCGCAATGGTGACGAGTGTCTGTTTGTGTGCTTTCTTACCCACTCACACGGAAGCCGAATTATATCGGCATCAGCAATCCGTCCTAATTTGACACCCTGCGTAAGCTATTCAGTGAATATTTGTCGCTGGTCCTCAGGAGATTCCGATTAATGTACAGCAGTCACCTCACCTGGGTCTTGTTCAGATCTGGTGTCCATGTGCCATGCCTTGAGCCACGCCTTGAGTGGACCACCGGAACATGGCAGCACCACCAAATGAGTCCTTGGGGGTAGCATGACCAAAGGCGTAGATCACCAATCAATTTATATAAACTCTAGATTATCAAAATCAAGATAGTCATTTATGATCCTTTGAAAAGGGTCGAAACAATACCAGCAAACATACACACATGGGCGTGATGTCCTGGATTCGCTCGGCACGACCAACTACCCTAGACCACCTCATTTGAATACAAATGCACGTGGAAAACAATGAAAGAGTGTAGCACATGCAACAGCATGCGCTCGTGAGAAGCACTCTCATGGCAACTATGGTGAGTATAGAAATCGAATAGAGAGGGAAACGCAAGTAAAATGTCTTGTGCGGCCAAAAGCCTCCATCGGAGATCAAGTTCACCAGCCACAATGACGAGCCACACCCACCGACCGCACCTCTTCGACAAACGGGGATCAAGGTTATTTTGAGGTTAAAACTCTGGTTTAAGCCTGTTTTGAGAATTAAATCGATGAATCGAATTTTTTACACGTCGTTTTCCACCTTCTTTTTCGTATTTGTGATTTACGTAACCAAGAGTTCTCGACGTCGGCATGGGCCGTGGCTGCAACATTCTTGCATCACCACAAAGAACCAATCTCCACGTTCATTGTTTTGACAATCGCCTAACATTTTCTCTCTGAATACTGCAGTGTACAAGATATTTGTTGTCAAAAACAAGCCACAGCAGCAGGTCCCAGATCAAGGCCAAGCCGCGATCCCCGTGCCGCTAGGAGAGCAGGTTGCGACTTATGATTGGTCGACTCGGCACCAAACTGCCGCGCGGAAAGCCCCCTCGGCATGAATCTGCCGTCCAAGGCCCGCGTTTCCTGGAAATGAGCTTGATCAATGACGTCGCCGCGTAAGGGGGATGCTACCGAAACAAGCACAGAGTGTAGATGGCACGCGAGTAGCGTGTTGCAGAAGGGACGGTTTCGACGTTGTGTAGTAACTGATCATGACGATGGTGACGTCAGGTTGCGAGTCAACAAGTGAAATCATCATCTACAATGCGAATTTATAGAAGAACAGCTTCCATTCTCAAGTCAGGACTAGACAAGCTTAACGAATAACTTCTACATCAAGTTGATTGTATAGTCAACCTGTTCACGGTTGGCCATCATTCCAGCCTCCATCCAACCAACATCGCCAGCTTCGCCAACATGGGCTTCTTCAACAGGTCCAAGTCGCCGCACCCGGCCGGCACCTCGACCAGACGCGAAAAGCGCGTTCACGATCCGCTGCCAATGTCGAGGCGACCGACTTTCGGTCAGTGGCTCAAGTGCACCTGGCTGGATATTCTCACCATGATTTGCATGGGTGCTGTTGGCCTTGGTGTAAGTCATCCTCCAGCTCTTAACCATCTCCTCTAACAGTCATTGCCTAGGTTTACGAAGCCAAGCCTGCTCCCTCGAGATCATTCCCCGTTACATTTTCCGACGGCGAGATCGTCTTTCCCGAATTTGGATACCCTCTTCGCGACGAGATCATCCCCATCTGGCTGGCCGCCTTCCTTGCCAGCATCATCCCCATTTTCATCATTCTTGTGATGCAGATCCGCATTCGATCTTTCTGGGACGTCAACAACGCTGTCATCGGTCTTCTTTATTCTCTCATCTGCGCCGCCGTCTTCCAGGTCTTTGTCAAGTGGCTCATCGGTGGTCTGCGACCTCATTTCCTCGAAGTGTGCAAGCCGGATCTCTCACGTGCAACCAACCAGGGTTACAATGAGAAGGGCTTCCTCAAGCTCTACTACACACGAGAGATTTGCACTGGTGACCCTGATCAGATCGATGACAGTCTTGAGTCGATGCCTAGTGGCCACACCACTGCCGCCTTTGCTGGCTTCGTCTATCTGTACCTGTACCTCAACGCCAAGCTCAAGGTCTTTTCCAACTACCACCCGTCCATGTGGAAGCTTATGGCCATCTACGCTCCTATTCTAGGTGCCTGCCTCATTGGTGGAGCTCTCACCATCGACGAATTCCACAACTGGTACGATGTTTTCGCAGGCGCCGTCATTGGCACTGTCATGGCCTTCTCAGCATACCGCATGACATATGCCGCTATCTGGGACTGGAGATACAACCACATCCCTCTCAACCGCGGTGCTCCTTTTATGTATGCTGACGGTCGAGCTGAGTTGATCGATGCGGTCTTTACACACAGAGCTGGCTGGGGAACTCATGGCGGAAGTGCCGTTGGACATGGATACAAGGGCGATGGAGGAGAGGGTATGCATAGAAATGGTTATCATCACTCGTCCCACATTCCTCGACGGCCTGTTGGCAATGGTGCAAGGGCTGAGGATATGGTGTGAGAGATTGAAGAACGGTTGCCTACTTGTCACGGCCTACAGAATACGACTTTGAATGAATCTTCATGTATTTTTAATTATAAGACGTTGGAAGCATCCAAATTTCAATAAGCATGTTTTCATACATAAACCCCTGAGAACAGATCTCCTAAAACTCGCGGTGCAACTAGAGCCTCAGGAGAGATCCTTCTTTGGTATGCATGATGCTACCTGTGCATCCACCCTGACCTTGAGGACTCGGAGTCAAGGAATTGGTGCCGTCATTGTCCGGACTTCTAGCAACTTGCTAGACCTGATGAAACATTCAAAATCACGATCAAGGGACTTTGTGGTGTTCTTGGCAGCTATTGAATTAATCCCTACACTCTGGGGATGAAACATGTCAAAGATCCATCCACTCGGCAGAGTGCTCCCCTCCCTATCTCATCCAAGCCAAATCGTTCAAGACGAACCCCAATTACTGACAGGAGCAGGCGACTTTGAGTTTACTATCCAACCCCTCATCATTTATCATCCTTGGAGGAGTTGTCTCCCTCCAAAGCCCACGCCTCCCCTGCCTTGGTCAGGGCGTGGCTCCTATTCACTCATCGAGCCCGAGCTGGAAATGCTGCCCATACTACCCTTCTTGCTCTTTCTCTTCGCGGCGAGCATCTCAGCTTCTTCTTTAGCGATCTGGGCGTCGACCATAGCGCCTCGCGAGGGTTTATTTCCGTTTCGCATGGCCTGTTGGTAGGAGCATGCTGTTAGCAACTGCACAGAGCTCTACCACAAAGAGATAGCAATTATAATGAAACATCACTTACCGCAAACCCAGGTTCATTCTTCATTCGTTCTTTGACATGCTCTTGGATCTGGAAGTAGAAATCGTTAGTTACTTGAGAATCATTACACCGTAATGCTATGTGAAATACGCACGTCTCTCTCTGCCAGTTCATTCATGATCTTGTTCTTGTCCACTAAACCTTGGTTAGTACAACACTTCCATGGCCCACCAGGAGCTCTTCCAGGCATACAATATCCATCTGTGTTGATTTGGTGCAGGTTCCCCTCCTTGTGAACTGCAGCCGCACTGTAGTGCTGCTGGTCACCAGAGTCGTAACTCTGGGGGTATCCGACGTTTGAGCCGTGTGGCATGTTGATGTTGTTCAAGGCGTATGCGTGATTGAGTGTTTCGAAAATGGGCTTCTTCAGTCAAAGAATAGACAAAGATGAAGAAGGGGGGAGCAATTGGCATTCTTCTGATCTGTATAAGTACTCCTCATCAGCTGTCAGATCTTGAATACCTCATCATGTCAGCGTCATAAAACTCAAAATGTCAGCTCGGCGTCTACGGGGTAAACGTCATCCCATAGGGTTACGGATAGTGACAGTTTGCGGGGTAAGCCATTCTCTGGACTTTTGACAATAACCGAGGTGAGTATCGCCCTGTGCGGTACAGTGCAGTAAAATGCCTTTCCTTTGAGTGGCCCGACCTGAAGATCGTGAACGGGAGGTGGTCACTGTTTCAAGCTGACTTGCTAAGACGGATGCGGTCCTTGTCGGTTTTCTGTTCCTGACCCGCGTCAGAACCAACCTCAGGGCAACAAGGGCGATAGTAGTAATTCTAATTTGTTCTCGTCGCTACAGGCATCATTGTTGATATCAAAACGGAACATTGAAGGGCCGTTTAATCCATGCCGGCCATTTCTCACCGTGCGTAGGCCTGTGAAAAATGACGCGTCTCCAACCAACACCTATTAAGGAGACAGGGTGAGTTCCAAGCTTGAAGCGCCATGAGCTGTGTTTCAAATCATCTCTTTGTTTCTGTATTCTCTCTTCTTTTGCTTTGGCTCTGCCTGTTCGGCGTACGCGCTACTGGAGCTATGGAGGGCCATGACGGGTCCAACCTTTACAACGGGCAAAAGCCGATTGCCAACGACGAATCGCTTTCTCCCGAATCTCTTGCCCAAAATAAAGCTTCGATGGATTCTCTAGCTGAACAAGAGCTTTTCGAGAATGACTATGCTCAGTCACTACAAAAACTGATGGACGATCCTAATCGGTGGCATATCCATTCAACAGACTCGGGTCCAAAAGTCAAATTCGAGTTCCTTCGCATGCCTAGTGAAAACCCGGATTCTTTGATCAATGCTATACGATTTAGTTCTGATGGAAAGTACATCGCTATCGGTGCGATGAACGCCGCCTACATTTACGACGTTGAGAGTGGAGACAAAACGTGTACTTTGAGGCACAATTCGACAGAGGGCACACCGAAGACGCTGCTGGTGAGGGGAGTTGCTTTCACTGCCGATAGCAAGAGGTTGATTACTGCCTGTGAAGACTCGCTTATAAGGGTATGGGGTTCTAAGATAAAATGCGGTGGCTGCATTAGCTGATCGAAGGGGACTGCAGGTCTGGGACATTGCATCAGCCACTGTGAGCAGCACGTACTCAGGCCATCTGAGCGAAATATATGCCCTGGACATCTCCAAAGATGGCCATATGATCGTGTCAGGGAGTGCTGATCGCACGGTCCGGTTGTGGGATACTGAGTCGGGTTCAGAAATTGCCCACTTCACGTTCCCAGATACGCCTGTGAGCGTGGCCATCTCATCCGACCCTGCTATGCTCGTGGCTGGTTCATTAGACGGCACCTTAAGTTTTTGGCCTATACAGGGTATCAAGTCGGACGACGAGCCGAAAAATAGGTTTCAAGCCCACAAAGGCAGTGTTCATTCAGTTGCCATCTCGAAGCATAACCTCTTAGTGTCTGGTAGCGAGGACAACACTGTACGACTATGGCCTCATGATCCGAAAAATGGTGTCAAGCAGCTCAAGCACAAGGTAAGATTCCGAGACAGGCATGAACCATGATGGGCTTACATGAACCATAGGGCATAGTAACGGGTGTGGACGTGACAAGCGATGGACGATGGGTTTTGTCAGTTTCACCGGCACAAGAGTTGTACATATCAGATACGGAGACTAGCGAGATCCGCACCGTCATCCATGATCATAGCCATCTATGGCTTTCGTTTGCGGTTGCGGCGAGCCCATCTGGACGACATTTTGCAACTGGCGGAGGAGGTGACTTTCAGGTCTGGTCCTACAGTGACAACTGACAAGACCTCGGTTAGCGACCCGCTTAGTTGCCTGTTGAATGGCATGCCCATTCTTAGCCTTGGCAGCTTATATCGTACATGAAAGTGCAACATAGACAAGGGTCTAAGCCCCAACGTGTGGATTGCATCGCCACATTCTATCCGTAATATCAACTTGCGAATAGCTCCTGTGAAAGTCCTCCTTCGTTCTTTGTTCATACAAGTCACTCAAATAAACACCATCCTTATCCTCGCAATGGATTCTGAGACGTTCACCTACACCGAAATCCCCCAAGGTGGATTCTTCCGCCTGCTCAAAATCTACGCAGGCTCCGCCAACGACCCGCTTGTATGCGACCTCTTCATAGCCGAGATAGACACGGCTCCTCCATATACGGCTCTTTCTTACGTATGGGGTGATCCAACAAAGAGCGCAGAAATCATTTGCTCCGACCATATTTGTCGCATCGGACAGAGTCTTTCAGATGGACTGCGTCGTATGCGCGATGCCGACGAGGACCGGATCGCATGGGCTGATGCTATCTGCATCAATCAGAATGACAATATTGAGAAGGGTCATCAGGTCGACTTGATGGGTGTTATCTACGACAAAGCCCGAGATGTCCTCGTTTGGCTGGGCCCAGACACTACAGGCTCTGCTGAGGAAGCATTCCGGTGCATACGAACCATCAACAACAAGATCTATACAAAGACAGACCTAGAGGAGTTCATTCCCACCAAGGAAGAGATGCCCTACACCTACCTTGCTATGAAACCCGAAGGCGCCTCAGAGTATACAGACCTGACAGGAAACCGATACGGCAGGCGGTCCGTCCTCCCCTCCGTCTTCGGTGCCAACGGCAAAGACTGCATCGGAAGACTTTTTAGTCTCACCTGGTTCTCCCGTGTGTGGATTCTCCAGGAGGTCGGCATCGCTACTGAGGCGACAGCCTTCTGGGGCGATTCAAGCATCGACTTTGCAGAGATTGCCGAATTCATCTACAACACCTTCTTCAGCGAGGAGATCAAACTTCTTGTTGGGCCTGAGACTGCGGCTATATTATCTGGTGCGCCTTTGTATGCCGTTTGGAACGTCTGGTCGACGTACGAGAAGCAGGGTAACTGGATGTACCGAAACCCGACACTTAGAGCCTTCCATGATCAGTTGGCTCTTCACTGTGATTTTGACTTTATGCTCGTCATGGAAGCCTCGCGGTATTTCAACGCGACAAACAAGCTAGATCACGTCTATGCTTTTCTGGGTCATCCCAAGGCGAAGAGGCCGGGAACGGATAGGACTTGGCTTCAGGCGAATTACTCGCTGAGTGTCGAGGAGCAGCACCGGTTGTTGGCAGTCAATATCGCCCAGCACTCGCTCAACTTTCTGGTCCAGGCCCACCATACCGAGGAGAGTTTGAGGTCCGAGTACGGACATCCTTCATGGATACCTCAGTGGGATAGAAAGATGCCCTCTCATGCAGACGCATTCTGGGAAGCCTGGGACGCCACTCTTCGAAAAGCAGAGCAAAAGCCATTCAAAGCCCAGGCTGACGGTAATAAGCTGACAGTCTCGGGCTATGTCATTGACACCATCGATCAGTTCACGCGAGCCATGGAAACCTCGGATTTCGACTCGCCCAAGGGGAGCGGTCACCTCATCGACCTATGCTGGGAGATTGCCGCGAAGAAGCCTTGTCCGTATCCAAAAGAGAAGGCCAACGAGGCCTTTGCTTCAACGCTCGTGTGCTACTACGACAGTAAAGGCGACGAAGCCGAAGATGGACGGAACCGTGTAGTAGAGCAATTTGCCGGCTACTGCCTGCGCCAAAATGAGGTCTTTTATGCAGCCCACCTCAAACCTGGACGAGGCTTCTGGTCCCTCGATACGGTTGTAAGAGTAGGCCATATGTTTGATCCAGCCTTCAAATCATACGGGACCAACAGGCGGTTCTTCAACACGGCTTCACACGGGTTCTGGGGGCTAGGGCCAAAGGCGATGCAGAAGGGGGATGTTTGTGTCTTGTTGTTCGGTGCCGATGTCCCGTTTGTGTTGAGGCCGACAGAGACAACTGGGGAGTTCAAGGTTGTTGGGGAGTGCTATATGTATAAGTTTATGGATGGTGAGGCTATCAAACAATGGCGGGATCGGAATCAGCCTCAGGAGGATTTTGTGTTGGTGTAGGTAGTATAGCTGCGAAACGCCTCTACTCTATATATACGAAGCACCCTAAAGCAATCCTTCAAACCTGCCTCGTTTTGTTTATCACCTTCACTCATTATCTTACAGCTCTTAAGGGAGGTCGAGTTAATATCTCTGAACCATGAGCGCCAAGAAACACCAAATGCCTCAACCCCTTGGTTTTGCAGCTGGAACAAGCACGGCTCTATCCGAATATCCCGTCGTATAAATAACGGCACACCCTAGACACCCGCGCCGCACAAATCCTCCTCGCTTACATGTGGATGATAATTAACATCCCTGTTCCTCAACCGTGTCAGCCTTGATTAGAGGGCCTCCTCGGTTCGAGGGTCAGGGTCCGGGGTTGTGCAGAATGAGCTGATGTGAGATGGTCACTCCCAAATGAGTCCGTGGCCACGGTGGTTTGATGTCTTGTCATTATGAATAAGAAATCTACATCTCGTGTCATCGAGGTTTGGGCTGTGAGCCCAGAAATATGTGATGGGCATGCCAGCCCGGAAATAGCCACCCAGTTATCCGTTGTCTTGGTAATCCCCTGCAAGCCGGTCCTACGTCTTTTGACGGTCCCCTGCCAATGTTCCCGCAGTCGATCGGTCGGTCGATGCGATATACTCCGAACGCCGTGAATGGTACATTTAATAAAACTTGAGGTCATGTTAGCATTGGTTCAATGTCGCGGCGAATAGCTCAACTTACCAGGTTCAATGCCCAAAGGAGGACAAGAAGGCCAACCATGCGAACCTTCAGGTTGTTGGCCCAAGAAGACTTGGAAGGCATGTGCCGGGTAAGCGGCGTCAGGCTAGAGAGAAGCGAGCTGCTCATGAGAGGCTCAGCATCAGCCTTGTTCTCCAGATCGAACTGCTCGTCGTCCTGAGTCTCCGTAGTCCATTGAGCAGTCAGAAGCTTGACCATGCCGCCCGTGGCATCCGCGACGCGGGAGCTGATCCACAGGAAGATGGGAACAATGACAACAAGAGCCCTCCATCGGTCGCTGAGGAGGCCACCATCGCCGTGGAAGATGTCGAGAAGTAGAACGCCCTTGGTGTCGGCGGCCAGGAGGATATGGAACTGAAGGGTAAACGTCTCGAGGGAGCACTTGCCGAGCCAGCCGAAGGATCGAGAGTACCAAGTTCGGGCAACGGGAGAAATGTTGCGGGCGGCGATGAAACCCATGATGGGGATAAAAGAGAAGATGGGGTGCAGCTTGGTGTAGTCCTGCTTCTTCTCGGCGTGGCTCACGGCGACCCACCAGTACACGGGCATGGAGAGAATACCAGCGATTCCAGCAATGCCATACGACTTGGTGAGGATCAGGTTGTAGGCCTTGGTTCGGACAGAGGCAATGCCCATGAGGATTCCGACGTAGACGATGATGCCATCCAGACCCAGGCGGAACTGCCACTCGTGGAGGTCCCAGTTAATTCGGAAGACGAGGCTCAGAGCGGCAAAGACCCATTCCAGAACAGGCGTCCAGAGCATCACTCCGGGGCAGATGGCGGCAGAGATGATGATCTTCACGACAAGGGCGTATGTGTTGTCGTTGTACTTCTTGCCAATGGCGAACAGGGCATAGATGATGACGAACCAGAAGCTGACGAGGGGCGCAAAGTAGTAGAACATGTAGTCGGTGTTCATGATGAATGGGAGGGCGCAACTGAGTAGGTTCAGTCTCAAAAGCACGGCGGCAACTCGCTTGAAAGAAAAGTCCTTCTTGGTGCTGAAGAAGACGGCATGTCCATAACCAGTCTGGAAGAGATAAGCCGCAACAAGAAGACGAACTCCAACGTAGATGTTGAGGTCGCGAGAAGCACCGGTCCAGTGGTAGACCAGAATAATAGCCTGCATCCAGCCCTTCCACTCGTCGGTCTGGTCGCGGGACAGAGGCTTCATGTCATCGAGAGTCGCCGGAGCAGGAGTCTGGGATCCGGGCCTGGCGGGCGGAGGCTTGGACTTGGCGAGGAAGGCAAAGCCAGCGATGAAGCACAGGGCGGTAAGGAGGTTGAACTCGAATGTGACATACTCCTTGGAGCCCTTGGCGAAGGACTGGGTGCGATCAGCCCAGTAGCAGGCGAGGAGGCCGGTCACAAAGGTGGCAACGTCGGCATTGAAGATGGACAGCTTAGGCACCTGCTTGGACATGAGGGCGAGGATCTCGAACAGAGCAGCAGCGCCGACGTAAAGGATACCGAGGGCAACAATGACGATCTGGATCCAAGACTTGGGGCCGTAGTCGGTGCAGCAAGTGCGGTCGTAGGGGTATCCCTTCTTAGCATCGATCTTGGCGTTGCATCGCAGGTTCAGAAGGATCTGGGCCTTGATCTCGGAGACGGAGTCAATAACGTGGAAGCCGTTCTCCAGGTCCTCCATGACGCCCATCTGATCTTGCGAGAGGGCAGGGTACGACCAGAGCATGGGGATGCCGGATGTTTCTTCCATCGTCTCAAGGTATTCGTCGATGGCTTCGATCTCGCCGGGGTTCGAGGCAATGCCAGTCTTGCGGTAATCAGGCATCTCGTCGTAAAAGGGCGGCGCAACGGGAGCGAGAAACAGCTCGGAGCCGATACCATCGCGGGGGTCCATGGGTCGGGAGCCGAAGGGAGCAAAGTCTTTGTTCTGAACAATGGCTGAGACGTTCTGGAAGGTTGTCTTGAACTTTTCGAGCGAGACACCCTCCTCGAATCGGGCGGCGAACCAGATTCCGACGCCCATAAAGATGAAGGCCGGTGCCTTTTGCTTCTTGACGGGCAATGGGTTGAGCCTCTCCTGGCGGTACAGGGCGAGCTGGTCCTCGATCATGTCGGTGGCGTTGCCGGGCTTCATGAGGGGATCCCAGACCTGGACCAGGCGGACTCCGCCAAAGTCCATGTCGTGGATGCCATGCTTGTTGCTGTTCTTTCGCGCATCGTTGGCTTTGTCGGCGTCGAGCTGCAGAGAAGCATTCCAGTTAGCTACCGCGACATCCCTTTGTTGATTGCCTGTGGTCACGTGATGCGACCGTCGAGCCGAGCAGAACAACTTGATGACCTCTTATCGTGAACTTACCAGCCGGGCCATTCCATAAAAGACCTGTCGCGTAGTCGAATCGCCAAAGAAGAGCATGTGTCGTCCCTCCATGCAGTCGGCAATCTCCTCCTTCTTGTACTTGTGCAGCATGCAGCCCTTGGGCTGCCAGTTGGTGAAAGGCGCCCGGCTACCATTGTTATCGGGCGCATTCAGCCAGCTTCCCTCGTGAAGCAGGGCGTTGCACCGATAAGGGTCGTCGCTGAGGTTGAGCTGATTGATGACAATGCCCAGGATGACGACCAGCGTCACGGCCAAGGGCAGAATGCGACCAAGGGCGACGCCCGAGGATTGAACAGCGGCAAGCATGGCGACCGTGTCCGATGAGCGCGCGTAGATTGAACGAGAGTCGTTGAAATGATTGTACGCCGAGAAACGGCAAAAGAGCGAGTGAAGAGCGTTATGTCGAAAAAGAAGACGGTCGCATCTGGTGAATTAATTCGGATTTTCCGCCTTTGCCGACAAGAGCGAGAGACAAGATACGGCAAAGAAAGAAGATGAGATGGATGAAGCAAGAAAAAGATGACAGAACAGCAAGAAGGCAGGCGATCGGTGGCTTGAATACGGGAAAATCGAAACTTGGTTTCCTCATATAGAACACACACATGCCACACACACACACTGTCACTCACTCACTCGCTGCCTGCCTCTCCCGGTTATGCCCCCCCTGATCGGCAATGTGAATTGGGATGACCCTCGAGGGGGGTCCACAGTAACAGTGGGATGGATGGCGTTGTAGTGGACCCTAGAGGAGGAGATCAGCGACCGAGAGGCGAGAGACGCGCTGACTGTTGAACGCTCAAAAGATAGGGAAAATAGGGGTCTTTTGCTGTCAGATCCTTTCATCACACCTCTTTTTCCTCTCGTTCAGGTGCTTTCCTTCGAACCGCGGGGCTAAAGATGATGCCAAGGAGAGGGACTGATCGATGGTGGCAGCCCTGGTGGATCGCATTGCTGGGTCTAGAGGAACGCCATGGGAAGCATGGTCCCCCCTAATGCACCTGGAGGCTGGACGCGACCAATCTCTGGAGTTCGAAGCGAGCTGAAAATGTGCCTTGACTAGCTAGTCTTCAGCCACAGGAGCTCTGATTTGGTGAAGAAGCCATGGTCCTGGTGCTGTCGACAAAGCTTGTCTTGTGCAGCCCCTCTTGTTATCAAAGGTGATGCCCAGCTTCTCGTCGTGTTCCGAGGACAACTCGCTTGGTCGGTCGGAGCTCGGGAGCGTCAGAGCTACCGGGCTGGAAAAAAAGCTTGACAGGATTAAGGTTGCAAGAGCCCTAGTACTAACGAAGCAAAGAAGCCGAAGAGATGGACCATGACAACCTTGCGTCATTTCAAGCGGGCATGGTCTGAGCATCCATTCTTCATTCCCCTTACATTTTCGCTTTCTCACCTTCTTCAAAGATGGACCTTCTCGACCCCTGTACATACTCCGTGGACAGCCTCGAGTCCCTCAGTCCACTGCTTCATTACCGACCTTACTTTTATCCACTAGGCGCTGATGGCGCTCGAGACTATTGTCCAGCTGAGAGACTGAATCCTTCGATAGTTTCAAACTGAGTGACCCCCCGCTAACGCCTCTGGGTCCAGGTTCTCCTTTTCCCTGCCTGAAACTAACGGGCCCCACTAGGCCGTTTGCGGTTTGTCGGAGGTTGTCGCTGATCAGCCGAATCAAATCAGGTTTTTGCTCCTCGCGCGAGTTACCCTAAACAGGGACATTTTTTGCAGATTAATCTCGACAGATGCTGACAGATCATGCAAAAGAGATCCTTTGCCGAGGTGCGGTTCTTTCTGTTTGCAGTCATGGTGGTAGATGAGCCAGGGCTCGTTGCTGGGACCGTCTGCGGCGTGGTAGATAATGGATCTTACTGCTGACCTGCTTACTCTGCCAATGTTGCGTCCAGTTGCGCCCGGGAGAATCCGACCCGTCTTATCTTTGCCCAGCATCAAAAGACCCAAAGACCCCAGGGATAAACAACCACTCCTACTGTTTGTGTTTAATAGAAGGATCTGACAACCCCAGTTTTAGAGTAATCAAGGTAGCATCAACCCATCACATCACCATAACCTTTTATTGCATTACCCACTGTGTAATTACGTTGATGTCAGAGTCTTCAATGTGGTTGCAGCATGACATTCTGCGCCCGTCGACAAGGAAAATAACGACCATGGCAATGCGCCCCGAGAGTAAAGCTCATTAACAGGCTTGACTTACGGACTACCTTTATAATAGCTAGGCTCTCTTCGAGATCTTCGAGACTGCAGTCACCAGTTCGAGAAAGGTCACAGACAACGCCTAGACTCCCAATGCTAACGCCGCAGGAGCAAACAGGCGCGTCAAGCTGTGGCGCAAAACGTTGGCGCCTTGTTCCCAAAGTCCAACGTCTCGACACCCATCTCTTCTCACGGGAGAGCATCAAAACAAACATTAGCAATGGTTCATGAGCGAAAATGCTGGTTCTTATTGGACGCCGCCACGCATGCCATCTACTCGCGCTTGGCTACTCGCGACCCCCAGGGTCTCCTCCAATTCCCGGGTGCCGAGCATCTTGTTCAACCATACCGGGTATCCCATGTGAACACACCCAAGACCTTGATCTCGGTTACACTGCGTCATCGTGCATGTCCCGTGTCTCAAAGATCGTCCAAGACAGTCGTACAAAAAAGGCTGATCCCGCCTCGGCTTACGCAATGTCCTCCGGCTTTCGGCCGTAAACAACGCGGATGCGATAATACGCGTGCTGCTTCAGCGACCTGATTTCTTGACGAAGCTTGGCGCAGTAGACTGCCACCTCGTCTTTGGACCACCCGCGTGCTAGACCAGCGACTCCGAGGACGTAGCCCTCAATGTCCTGCTCTAGTGCTACTTGGGCAAACTGTCCTATTTCGCGCATTGTCTTGTCTTTTGGCCAAGCACCAACAGGAGCCTGAAATGGTCAGCAACTCAATTTCCGTTGACCGAGATACCATATTGTTCGACGTACCTTGAAGTCTCTTGATTCAATGTCCACGAATCCGGCCTCCTCCATGGCCTTGCGTGCCAGATCCTCATGCAAGATGGTGAACGGCCGACTGATCTTGGCTCCAGCCTCCTTGAAGATGGGACCCCAATCGGCCATGGCACTATCCTTAGGGACGGTATCGTCATCGCTCTCCATATCCGGCGAGCCCTCGTAGCTCTCGACATAGCCTCCTGGCTTGCAGACGCGAAAGGCCTCCTTCATCAAAGCCGGCCAATCCTTGATGCTTCCGATGAGGTATCGCATGTGCACGTAATCGATGGAGTTTTCGTCAAAAGTCCAGGTTTGTGTACAGTCCTCGATTTCGCTAAAGAGTGTGAAAAACTTCTTCTGTTGAAAGGCGGATAACATTCTTACAATTTGAGGTTGGGAGGAACCCATTGGGGCTGGATCACAGAGATATCTGTGCCCGTCACCTCGGCGTTTGGAAACTCATCAGCAAAGTCACTATAACTCGGGTTAGCATTCTCTCAGATCTCATGGCTCGCCGGTTCATACATGGCCCAGATTCCTGGCGTGAAATATTAGCAAGTGGTTGAATGCCTGCCAAGAGTAGATGCGCTTACCCGTTCCAGTACCGATGTCAAGGACACGCTGTAAGTGCAATTAGACGACAGGTCCGCCAAAAACGGGTATCTGGCACAAACCTGAATGTCCTGCTTCAAGGGCGAGAGGTACAGTTTACCCCCAAGAACTAACGTGAGCTGATGGTGGCTGGAGACGTGATTAGCGATGTCTCCTGGCTCAAACCTTTAGGAACCTACTTGATATCCATAGACTCATTCTGCTGCTCGTCGTTGGGTGCCCTTCAGTCATGCTGTTAGTTGGCGCAGCATCTGTTACTGGGCACCTGCATACCAGTAAGCGGCATCTCCTCTGTCAGAATGGTATCTTCTTCCGTGCACAGTTCGATACTCTAGAATACTCGAGGTAATTGAGGTTGTGGAACTGGCAGGCTCGGATCCGAAAGCAGAGTCACCGTCGTCGGCGGGATTATCACCCGCCTCCAGTGGCGCCTCATTTCCAGGTGGAGAGGAGCCAGGCTCTGTGGGAGACTTGCTCCCCGGGCGGTGGGCTGAGGGCTCTGTCTCATCTGCCATCTTCAAAGGCAGGAACTGATTCGTCCGAGGGATGGTAACCGAGTTGTGGACGCCCTCTGGTGAAACGAAAATAACCACAACGCATGGGAAATGGGCCAAGTGAGGGGGAGGACGAGTTGAGGTGTTGGTCGCAAACCAACAGGTCGCTGCATGGCCCAGGGTGTTAGCCAATCAGAAGATGTCATTGCTTCTTGGTGACTAAGATGGCGATCCCAAGGAATTGGCCTCAAGGTGAAGAGTGTTTGTGAACGGGAAATGGATTATTCGGTGTTGAACATAGTAAATTGATTGTATATTGGCGCGCTGACGGATAGATCTCAACTTGTCGATAGTCACAAACACTAGCTCTGACGTTGGTCTGTACTAGGGCATGTGGGTTACTGCTTACTGCCCACGTGGTCAGAGGCACAGAAAGGACGTTGTACGTGGAAAGGGCAAAGCATATGTACAAATTGACAGGACTCTAATTCAATTAGAGCTTGGAACTTGGCATGTGTCGCTGCCAAGAGACCCAGAAAGAAGAGCTGGGGTTTCCCGGCTTGGCTTGACCGTTGTCAAGGTGGTCTGTGACTTCTCAGCAGCCCTGCAACGACAGCGACAAGCTTTTCTAGGCCTAGGGGAATATGAATGCATCGTGCATGGTTTGTCGTCAGAGTCAAGGCCAAGTTATGCATGCGCATGAGAGAAGTGTGAGTAGCAGCACATCATGTTGGACGATATTGCGACATCAAATCCTTCTGTCACCTGCGGCGCAGCTATCATTTCCCAATAAAAACCTCATCCTCCCACAACCAATTCCACATGCATCTGCTCCAAGTGCAAGTCGAGTGTTTGCCGCGGCCCAGAATGCCATCACCCCTGTCGATTGTCCCCGGAATTGGCGATCCTCCCCGCACCCATTCAAGATTTCCCAGCCTCCACGAGCAAAGGAACCACTGAGTGGCGGGAAGTGCCCGAGGGGTTTCCCCATGGGGAGAGGGAGTCATTTAATCTGGATGCTGTGATCTCGGCGCAGAGTTCCTGATTGAGGATAGATGCGGGGAGAGGGTTGTGATTACACGAGGCCACCAACTCAGCTTTCGGAGTTGAAAGGCTGACACTTGGCACGTGAAGGGCGAGAAAGGCGGTATAAGTAGATGGGAATAACGGAGGAGAAAAGAATCTAGCCAAGCTTTCAGAATCAGTACCAGATCTCTCGTTAAACTGAGTCCATCATGCGTCTGAGCATCCTCCCCGTCTTGGCCCTCGCGGGCAGCGCTCTCGCTTCCGGAGCTACCATCATCGCTGCCATAAACGACATCGGAAACGCAACCCTGTCCCTCAACAAGACGATTGCCGACTGGCCCAAGACCCTCATCGGCACTCTACCCATCATCACAAAGTCCACCATCCTCCTTGCCGAAATCCACAACGGCACCAAGACGGCCCGCGCGTCTCGCCCATTGTCGGTCGATGAGACGATTGCAGTCGCCCAGGCCACTACGAAGCTAGGAGGTCAAGTCAACGTGACCCTCGAGACGGTCATCCGGGCCAAGCCCGACTTTGACAGGCTGCTCCTCCGCCCTGTCATTCTTCTCAACTTGGAGCTGCAGAGGGATTTGACCGAGGACTTTTCAGACGCCGTCATTGCCAAGGTTCCGGATGAGCTTCAAGCAAACGCTAAGGAACTGGTCAAGGGAATTGGAGAGAGCTTTGAGAAGGCTATCAAGACGTATTCATCACTGAGGGGATAGATATGACTGAAAAGCACGAGGCACGATACTTTGGAATGGCCTGGAATTATCCTTCTTAACGACATAATTAGACATGCTTAATTTTAATGAATTATGGGTATGAACTAGAGCCTGTTTTGGAAGGTCTTGCGTTACTTGTTGGAGAGCTTACTTGGGAGTTCATTGTGCCGAGGCATCTGAGTTGACACGTGCCGGAAGAATAAGAGGTGTGCAACCTCAGCTGTGAATTTTACCGAACCCTTGAATTGAGAATTTTAACCACTTATGAGACCTTTCTCCGCATGAATGCGACAAGGGTATTTATCCCTCTGTGTAACTGAATACCTTGCCAGACCTCCCTTCGTGCAGGAGCCCAATTCTGCAAGACCCAGCTCTCCCGTCCCTACCACTTCCTTTACTGATGGACTGAGGCTCAAAGAGCAAATTATGAGATGATATAAAATGGTGTTGCCGCATCGTAAAGAAAAAAGTCCCTAGTCGTGCCTTGTGAGGGGACGATGTCGTGGTCGTGTTTACAATATTCCGCTCCGTTCCCACTCCGGGATGCCTTCCGAGCCATGCCACACTCATGTCATAGTTAACTCCTACAAAGACAAGACGCCCTTGGATAATGATATGTCCGCATCTCCAAATTCCTTTCGTCGAATCAGTCGTCGCCCGGCATGCGCTCCCTGTCGGGCGCGAAAACTGGCTTGTGACCGCTCGGAACCAACGTGCAAACGATGTCGAAAAGCACGAACCAAACTCAACTGCATCTACCCATCAGCAACATCGCCGTTAGATATATCTAACCCTGGGTCGGAATGTATCCCTGAGGCTAGTGCTGCCCCTGAGACGAGGTCGCGAACTGCACCAAAACCCTTGATTGATGCGGCTTCCGAGTCGGGATACTTTGGCTATACGAGTCATAACAACGTCTTTGAAGAGACTCAGTTGAATCTCTTTCTGGCCAATGGGTCTATTTCACAGCCAGGTAGCGCAGAAAGAGCCGAATGGGACCATCAACGAGTTACTTTCCGTGAGCTCCAATCACCTGTCCGAGAGTCTGCTCTCTTCGTCCTTCGATGCTTACCGGTTGAGCAAACGGCCTCCCAGAGACCTTCAGGTGATCTAAAGGGATGGATAAATGTTGCGACTTATCGAATCATGCAATCAATTCAGGTCACGTTCAAGGATCTACTGCAAAGCGGTGATGGGGGTTTGAGCGCCTTGGCCGAGATTCTGTGTAGCAACACAAGACGGCCGATCAAGGAGGAGTGCCATGATGCCGAACAATGGATAAGCCAATTCTGTGACAAGAATCTCCGTTGGGAATCCATAGGGCTCTTGTGGGCTGGGGTTGCGCAGATATCAGATGACGTCGACTCTCTACGCAGCCACCATGTTGAATCGCTCGCTCATCATGTGTCCCCCGAGACAGCCCGGGCTTGTCTAGGTTACTGTATTGAACTCGCTCGCACATTTACCGAGGGTAACGAGGCACTGCTGGATCTTTGCCGGCGAAAGTCGGTTCTTGACTCCATCATTGACGGTGATGCTCGTAATTCTAAATCTTTGGTCGTTGCAAGAGGGGTTCTCGCTGACAGCTTCTAAGGAATCTCGAGCTACGTCTCCCAAAGCCTGGCCGTCACCATGCTCACATATCTTGGGCTTCACGCTTTAGAGAATGGACCCTCGTACAGACCAACACTTTGCTCCGAGTATCGACGTCGACTTGTCGCCCAGATCTTCACCACGGACAAGTTTGGCGTTTCTTTTGCTGGTCGGCCGCCCTCCTTGACTGGCACCTTTTGCTCTACTCCGATGCCCCTTGACATCAGTGATGAAGACCTTTGTTCTGACAATGCCACTCTGATGAGAGCATTCAACTCGCTGGATGAACATGGTTGGAATACGGTTGGTGAGATATATCCCACCACCATGATTCGAGCACGACACATGATCGCTGTCATACGGGACGAGTTGATCGATATCGCCTTGTGTAACAGAAGACCTGTGGATACAAACCATCTCCAGTTCGCTTTTCCACCAGTGGCCTCGTTGGACCAGACTGACATTGAGGCAGAGACATCAAGACTCGACAGATGGCATCAATGTCTACCCTTCCAGAATGGGTCAAGTACAACCCGGACGACCTCATTAACCCCGACGTTGATGCGAAGACCTTGTACTTTAGAATCACGCTTCAGCTCGATTACTTGAAGAATCTCTTCTTTGTTGAAAGGTTGCTTCACCGACATGGCGAATCTGACAAGAGGGACTTGGTCCTTGCGAGCTTCGACCTCGTCAAACTAACAGTCGAACTCTGGAACCGTCAGAGCTCTTTGGATAGCCCCGTGATACTACGCGAATTCGAATGGCAGGTAGGAATCGCTGTCATTTAGTTTGAAGAGAAGCCTGCTGACTTGAAATGTAGCTTCTAGAGTACGGAGCACCTGGTGGAGGCATCTTATGTCAAGAGCTACTCCAACCAACTCCCACGGGATCTGATTCTCGCTACGCTGGACTGACGAGGTCGGCTATCGTGCAGCAGTTGAGCTTACTGGTGGGATTCCTAGACTGGGTTCCCGCTTCGGCTCCTGCTGGGGAATCGTGCGCCAACTTTAAGCACCTCATCCAGCGCGTACTGGACCATCACTTGAATGAGCCTGTCGAGCTGGAGGCAAGGGGAAACTTGGAGACATTGGGCTGGGGATCATTGCTGCCGCCTCCCTTTCGCTTTGGGTTGTTGAATAGTTTTGATTGGCTTGATCCTAGTGTGTGATGAATGTCTCTCATTTCCAGCTCAGTACGTTTGCCCATCTGATTACCCCCCGACCCAGAATATCACAGCGGCGTTCAAACTGAACCATTCAAGTCATCTTTAAGTTACCACACTCATGTTCGACATGATAGCCTCCAGCTCGTCTGGATCCTTAGGCACGACAGTAAGATTCATGTTGTTGTCTCGAGTAACCAGAAGATCATCCTCAATACTTGAAAGCGATGTTAGTGCCAAACAACTGACCTGCACACTGTCCACTCACCATACGCCGCCAACATCCCAGTACTTGTCAAGCACCTCTTCATCAATGTATTGCGAGAGCCTTTGGTTGTGGAGATACGGACGGATCATATGTGGACCAATGTGAATCTAAGAACGTCAGCCAAGAATCGAATATTTTCGGGCTCGTAGTTAAACTTACACCGGGCTCAACAGTCACTACGCATCCTGCAGGCAGACGTCTCCTCACTCTCAGATACTTGAACATGGGGTCTGGATCGGTCTCGTTGGGGTGACCACCTGTATCATGCGTATCCATACCCAAGAAATGTCCGAGACCATGCGGCATGAAAGCGATGCTGATTCTTTCTGTCAGGATCTCATCTTTATTTCCTTTCAAAATGCCGAGCACCAAAAGGCCATCAATAGCAATCTTGTGTGCCAGAACATGAAGATCATCCCATAGAACATCTTCCTTCAAGGACGCAATGCAAGCTTCCTACATCTTCAGGACAATTTCGTAAAACTTGCCAGAAATCGGCAGAGTTCGAGTCTGCATCATGTTAGTCGAGGACAGACGTGGCCAAGTACAACCTCATGATATCTGCACCATAGCTGTTCCACTCGGCTCCGGCGTCAATAACCACCACATCCTTGACCTTTCCATTCATGTAGAGATCCTGGTTGTTGCTTTCGTAGTGCATCGTCGCAGCTGTACGTCCGCTTGCAACAATGCTTGGGTAGGCTTGGATTTTAGTCCCTCTTTTGGTGCACTCTCCCAGAAATACGCCGTCAATCTCTGACTCGTTCTTGCACTGCTTGACACATTTGATGACGGCCATATGTGCAGCAGAGCTGATGATGTTTGCCTTTTTGATCAAGGCAATCTCGTATTAGTCCTTGACCACCCGACACTCGTCAATCGCTTCTTTGAGGCTGGTTGAGTCCACGCTCATTCCGTCCGGAAAGTTGATCCCATGTCCCACATGGCCAGAGATGGTAAAGAATGCACGCCCGACTTCATGCTTGCTGCTTCCAATCAAGTCAAGTGTCGTCTGAAGGTCGGTGTTTGGCAAGACAGCGTCGACGTCGAACTTGACAAGGACTTCCTCAGTCGTCAAGGGCATGCCGGATCAGAGAACGCTTTCGGGGTCGAGGGGTGGTATAAAGAGTGTCAAGCGCTCATTGCCAATCTCATATTTCAGGCGGCAATCAGGAACGTCAACACCAGTCAAGCACATGAAGGCTCTCCGCTGGCGAAACGGAATAGCCAGATCTGTATCATCGTATAACCTTTCTGGAGAACCTGTCAGGAAGAGGAAGCCCTTTGCGTGAGGTACCTTGAACCGAATATAGTCAATTACGCGTCGGACATGTGCCTTGGCGGGATACTTCCCCTTGAGTATGTCGTCTACTGGCATGGGGAATGTTGCTTGAAGATCAAGATGAGGAATGCTACTGTTTGCTTGGGAGGGAGCCAGCCTTATGCTAAGGAAAGATAAGATACGCCATAATACGAACAGATACCCCAGTTCTAATTCACCTTGTCTCTTCTTCTCCGACAGTTACTCGAGTCTCAAGGGGCTCTTGGTGGAGACCGAAGCCGAAGCTGAAACCGAAGCCGAAGCCGAGATAGAGACCAGCGTCATTATACACCGAATGATGCGAGAGCCAACATCCTTCCGGTTCCGGTCCTCTCCTCCCCTCGGCTGGTAACCAACCAACCAATAGGAAGAGAACACAAACCCAAGTGGATCATGAAGCAGTGAAGTATTTATCTGTCCCTCCTATCCCCCGCCTGTCTTTCTTTTCTTTGCCGTGGATGAATGACCTGCCATTGTGAGCATTGCTATATTGTGTTTTTTGATAAAGTTGAAGCCCGGCCCTGGATGGGATAACTGAGCCAGAAGACAGTGAGAACTGCTCAGTTAGTACCTGTTCCACTTGCGACGCGGCATCTTATCTAGAACCCTCCGGGCAAATCCTTTTTCGGCGGATATTATAACCACAAGTCTCCAACCATGTCACTTGAACTGTCGAGTAGATCCAGAGGAGAGCATGGTGACGAAACATCGCACATGTCCAGTCTTGCTCCGACGGATCGAGGCCCTGCTGCCTGGAAATTTCTCTTCGGAAGTTTTATCATCGAAGGAGTACTTTGGGGTAAGCTGAAAGGCTAATGAACGTGCCCATCTCTGGCTGGAAATTGACCTAGTTGCTATAGGCTTTCCAATGGCGTTTGGAGTCTTCCAAGAACACTACAGTCGTCAGCCCGAATTCCAAGACTCGCCAAATATCGCTGCGATCGGCACCATCTCGTCAAGCATATATTTTCTAGGGGCACCTTTTGCTACGCGTCTGGTCACGCGGTTCCAACGTTGGCAGTACCACATGGTGCTGGGAGGAACAACCACCTGCATCCTAGCTCTCCTCGGAGCGTCCTTTGCTCGGTCTGTCAATGTGTTAATTGCGACGCAGGGAGTCCTCTACGGAACTGGATTCCTGTTTCTCTATTCCCCATTACTCTCCATGCTAAACGAATGGTTCGTGCAACGGCGAGGGTTTGCCTATGCGGTAGTCTATGCCGGCGGAGGTTTCAGCGGTGTCGGCTTGCCATTTCTCTTTGAGTGGCTTTTGGGTCGATGGGGGTTTCGCGGGGCACTGCGTATCTTTGTCGTGATCCAACTTGTCCTCATCGTGCCTATTCTCCCTCTTCTTCGAGGGAGGTTGCCTGTTTCAACCCGGGCGACCTATCGACCTATCGACCTGAGCTTCTTGAAGAACCCGGTTTTTTGGCTTCTGGCAGTGTCGAACCTGAGTCAGAGCCTCGCATATTATATCCCTTCACTCTACCTGCCGACATTTGCCGCTGCCATAGGCCTCTCCGGGCCTATCGGCGCCCTTGTCTTGGCAGCACACAATCTGGCTACGGTTGCCGGTCAACTCGGCTTCGGCTATCTATCTGATCGTGTTAATGATATTTTCGTCCTTGTCATCATCACTACCCTGGTTTCTTCCGTCGCTACATTTACGCTGTGGGGACTTGCTCACTCTCTGACACCTCTGATTCTGTTCACGATTATATATGGACTCTTTGCTGGAGCCTATGTCGTTTTCTGGCAGCGTTTTGGATCAATGCTCTCTGATGACCCGCAGCCTGTCTATAGCCTGATGGCGTTTGGGAAGGGGGTTGGGAACATAGTGATAGCGCCAATTTCACAGAGTCTATTGGACAAACCCCTATCCAGTAGCTATGGGCTAGGGAAGTTTGGGTCTCTAATTATCTATCTCGGTAGTTTGATGTTTGTCTCATCCATTGGGGGAATGGCATGGCTTACAAGACGTGTTGTGTGTCGTCAGTAGTTGGTGGTTAATTGCCAGAAGGGAGGGTGACATATATCCAACGAGAAATGTGTGCTCTGGGTTGAAGCATCATCAATTATGTGTAAAAATGGCCTTTGGATTTGATCTACCAAATAAAACGAGAAAATCAGGCTTGCAATGCATAACCCTGAGAGTTTGACGATGGTTGTTGTTGAGGCGTTGCAGCTTGTAGCATTTATAAGGGCATGGCTGGCATTCAGCTTAGTCAAGAAAAGTGAGGCCTTTCCTGGAGAGAACTGCTCAGTCTGAGAGCTTCCGATCCCATTTTCCAAGCGAGAAGTGTTGACTCATCTTTGTATTACATCCCCATCCTTCAGAATCCGGAACCCCGCACGACTTGGCGGGCCGATATTACGACCGAATCGTTGATAATGAGCTTCCTCGTCCTGGTAGCGTCACAGTTATCTGATTTCTTTCATCTTCACCACTGCATCTGTTCCACTCAAAATGGCCCTGTCGATTAAACAACAACTTCAGAATCGGACGTGGACCAAGGGTTCATACCTCATATCAACCGATCGGACCCTGCTGCCCATTCAAAAACTACAAGAGGTGTTTGCCTCTGATGGCCTCTATTGGGCCAAGCCGCTTCCTGCAGACGCTATGCGTGAGATGCTGGAGAGCTCGCTATGCTTCGGCTTATACGAGCAGTCCCAATCAGACGAGACGGCCTCTTCTTCGCAGGCTCAGTTCATCGGCATAGCCCGCTGCATTACCGACTATGTCACCTTTATATACCTCACCGATGTGTGGGTTGACCCCAAGTATCAGGGGCAGGGGCTTGGAACATGGCTGTTGAAGAGCATCCAGGAGGTCATCGAAGCAATGCCTTATCTGAGACGGAGCCTGCTGTTCACGGGGGACTGGGAACGGTCTGTGCCCTTCTACGAGAGAGTTATGGGCATGGAGGTGATGCAAGGAGGGAATGGACAAGGGTTGGCGGTTATGGGAAGGAAGGGAAAGGGGCATTCGAGTTATGTGGAGGATGAGAACTGATGGCGGACCGGTTTACTAGTACCGTCGAAGGTCTTGCCCCAGGGACTCCTCGACAAGATAGAGGTAAAATTTGACGATTTGTTCTTTAATGTAATTATTTGCCTTTATTCTAGACGGGGCTGCTTTTACTGCGTGAGGGGAAGGCTACTGGTTGGGGCTTGAGCCATTTTCAAGGCACGCATAACGCCACCTATTGTTGGTTGGGAATAGCCTCGCAACAGTATTCCAGTTAGACAACTTATGATGGGCGAGTCACCCGTAAATGTTGAGTCTATTAATTGTTTTTACTCTTGAACAATCCCTCCGAACTCGGCCGGTCCGCTGTGATTTGTTCCGTGACGTAATCCACATCCTGATCACGCAATTGGCTTTCGTATAAATATCGACAGCCAAGCATTTTGCGTGGTTTATCAAGCATCTTTCCCCTCAACAGCTTCTTTCGACCAACTTCATCATCACCTTGAATCGTCTTCAAAATGGCAGACAACATTTCTGTGCGGCCAATTCTCGACCACATCGTCATCCTGATCTCCTACGAAATCTTGCAAGAGTTGCCAAAGCGTCTTGAAGGTGCTCTTACAGTCATCGATGGTGGCACTCACGCTGATGGACGCACACTTAACAAGCTCATCTTATTCTCTGATGGCGTGTATATCGAACTCATTGCCTTTCAACAAACCCTGGACCCGGAGAGGCGGAAGTCTCACCGATGGGGAGAATTGGAAGAGGGTACCGTCATTGACTGGGCACACACTCTTCCCGACGAGAAGGATTTTGTTGTGATCCAGAAACGGGTTAAGGATGCCACCTCCGGAGCCACTTATAGGGACCCGGTTGCGGGCGGGCGTATTCGCTCTGATGGAGTTGAGCTGAAGTGGTCAGTTGCATCAGCCGAAGACGCCTCTGGAAACCATCTCCATCCCGGAACTGCTCCTTTCTGGTGTCTGGACCGAACACCTCGACATCTGAGGGTTCCATACCAAGGCGATCAAGGTGCTTCCTCTACGAAGCATCCATCAGGGGCGCTTGGAGTTTCACAAGTCTCTGTCACGGTCTCTGAGTCGGAGCTGGATCTTATCGCCGGTGTCTACGATGGAATTCATGGGCCTGCTTCAGACACGAGCGCTGATGGGAAAGCGTGGTCGTATGTTGTGCACTCTGGCTCGACCCAAGGAAAGCATCAGCTTGTGCTGGGCAAGAGTGCGGACCAGAAGCGACATCTCCACATTACGCTTCTTGGAGATAAGAATAGCCCTAGCACTATTGAGGTTCTGCCTGGATTGACTTTCGGGGTCGAGTCCTAGATAATGAGGATAACCTATCTGACCTCTCATGGTCATATAACATGGGTACCTATGTATCAGTTTGAAACCCAAAGGAAGAAGGAATGAAGGAATCACATTCGTGTTGTTGCCTTACTTCCATATCACACTCACGTTGATCCTTGGACGCTGGTAGGCTGTACTCATAAGTCAGGAGGATCATCTTTCATCCTGGAGCCTTAACTAATGCTTCGTCATCATGTCTGATATTGCGGCTGTTTATTTCGATTTGCTTACGCACCGAGTTAACAATTTCCGGAATATTCGAACCAATCAAGACTCCTATGCTGCCCATTGCTAGAGTTATGCGGCTGACTGAGGCGGGATCTTCGCAGCCAAGAACGCCATTGTGGGTTCGAACGTCATGTTGTCTGACCGAGCCATGGGGTTGTAGTTGGTCACTGGCTAGAGTGCTAGCATAGATCGGCATATGAGTATGGGGAATTTACGGGCTAGTAATCTGTATTGAGCAAGTTGTAGCGCCCAGCAATCGTGTAAGAATATCATGCGGTTTGTGTTTCAGGTAAGCTTATAATAGATTAACTCAAAGACCAACTGCAGTAATGATCTTCTAATTTCCGTTTAAATTTGGCTCTGAGTAACGCAGCAAGATACTAGAGACGGATAAACGCAGCGCCATACATAATTCGATCGATGTGGCCCAGGCGTCTTGAAATTGATGAGCATGGCGATGGATGGCTGAGAAAGAACACACAAAGAACTGCCGATGATGAAGGAAGGAATGCTTACTCGTAAGCCGTAGGTCATGATCGGCAGTGTCAAGTCGGCAGAAAGCTGAGACAGCCTTGCGTTCGCTCAGCTGAGGGACCGTTTGGAGGCCGGGCCGTCGCTCATGAATGGATATCGGCGTTCTATCCAAGGGTGCACATGAATGCTGTAGTCGGAAGAGACATTTTCTCTCGCAGCCTTTGCACAGCCTCAGTTGAATCCAAATATCTACTTAAGAGGCAGCTTCCTCTCCCTTGAGTACATTGTTGTTCCATCCAAGCAAACCCTTCCAAGTCAATCTAACACCACATCTTCTTTACCGAAAACCACACGCGCAGTACCAAAATGAAGTTTTTCAACGCCTTCATCGCTGCTCTTGCTGCCACCAGCGCCAACGCCGCTTGCGGTGTCGACATTTGCGAAGGCGGCATTGAAGTCAGGAACTTTCCTTGCTACCTCGACTGTCAGAAGGGTCCCTGCTTCATGAACAGATGCAATGATGCTTTTACCTCGGTAAGATGTCCTCAATTCCTGACTATCTTGGGCTTGGGGGTTCTGATATCGTGATTAGATGATTTGCGAGAAGGGACAGAAGAACTGCGCCGAATTCTCATAAGTGGAGATTTAGGCGATATCTGGAGAGAGAATGCTCTGTACAGGGAGTCCTCTTATAGTTTTTGTTGCCTGTGCTTGTTGGCATAGAATTGCCTGTCAGGGAATGTTGAGGCGCGCGCCGGGGCAGACCAAGTTGTGCTCTGAACAACTGAACACGCTCGTTACACATCTACCTAGGTTAAATGAATATCAAGATGCTAGCTGAAGTCCTTCATACGCATGCAACCGTTTCTATATCTTGTGTAATATGTTTCTGTGCCCGCCGGGGGAATGGAAATGCATTGCTTGGACGCATGGTAACAGACGTTGATGGAATCATGAAGTGGAGGAAGGCTAGTCGAAAACTTAGCTGCCGAAGAACCATGTCATTCCTGCAAGGAGCATTGAACCGGACGTCCAATTAGAACCGCTTATGCAGGCATATCAGCCATCTCGCGCAATCTAACCATTTGCGGTGGCGTGAGAAAGCGCCGGAGGGGCACGGCGCTTTCTCCGCCGAGAGCGATAGACAGCCGCTGGCAATATGACCACCCTCCCGATGTAACCATATTTTATCCATGTTTGATTGTTATAAATACTTTGCCTGAAAATGTTTAATCAAGTCAAAGGTATCACCCGCTGGCTAATTGTTGAACATGTTTGCTCTTTTCCCCCAACTACCAGCCGAACTGCGACTCAAGATCTGGGAAGCGAGTTTACCCAGACCTGGCATTCACATCTTTGATGTCTGCTTTCAAGACATTTCCAGTCCCGATAAATCCATCTCTGGCGAGGCGGTAGATGACGATGCACATGTTGAGCAAACCTTTCTTAGCAGCCTCAACGTCACAGCCACAGACCATCGTGGAGCTGCTTCTTCAACGACTTTCAAAAACGACCCATCCATATACAAGATGGCAAATATCTTGTCAACAACGACAATCGATTCTTCAAACATGGTGAAGACCAGAGTCGGCAGCGATAAAGAAGGGACGACCAATGTCGTTCGCCTGCCCTCGCGGGGCGAACAGGTGTCTTATGACAACGACATTGACGTGCTCGGCTTGCGTTTCGGTTTCAGCCATAATATAGAACAAGAAGTTGGACCAATCTTTCGACACAACATCTCAAGGGTTCTAGAAGCTGAATGGTCTGAGGATATGGCGGCATCGCTCTTTTCTGCTCGGCGGTTGGCTATTGACATTGCCGAGATGTGGTCACCGGGCGGACTTGACCCCATATTGATGGCTTATTTCTGCTGCTGTATCCAAAATGACCTCGAGGTGCTATATCTGGTTGACTACTGTGTTGGTAGATGTCAAAGCTGCTTCAAGGGGAGTTTGAAGTCAAAGGACTTGGTGACGAGCAAGTGTGGACTCGCGAAGGAACTGGACCCGGGAGATCGAGCGATGGACGCTATTCACGGCTCAACTGTGACCTATCGTGAGATTTCAAATTTCGAGAAATTAGGATGGGATTCTGAGCATTCTGCGTTCGGCCTTGCTCAGGTTATGGGCGATACGATACGGGAGCAGCAGGGGACAGAAGGACCGTTCCGCTCAGTCCGGGTTTTAGTATGTGAGGAGGAAGTTGCTGGCACCGTGCATGCAAGATGTGTAGAAGGTCGTTGGTAGTTCGTTGGTAGAGGTTGGTAGATAATTAATAATGAAGCGCATACTCTAACGAAAACTCTCTGAGGGCTCTGGGGAACATTCTCAAGTCAATGTTCAACATAAGCCGTTAGGCGCCGTTTCCTTGTGGACTGTCATCATACCAAGTGCTGTTCCAGCCCCTCTCATCCATCATTTGACAACTCATTAGACTATCAAAGAACGCGGTATCAACTCCCTGAAACGCCCAATCACCTGAATCTGCCAAGAGATCTGGCATTGGGATATCAAACATGTCTAGCTCCGTCTGCTGGGCGATGGAGACTTCATCATTGATGAGTAGATGCTGAGGCAGATGTAGAGGCTCCTCGAACGATGTGTTGGAGGTAAACCCGCTAGAAACAGCTGATGACATCGTGTGTGAGCTGTCTGTTTGGGTTATGCTAGGCGCGGCTTCAACACACGGTGAAGCAAACGAGTCTTGAGGAGCCATCCTGACGGTTCCAAAATATGGGACTTTGAGACATAAAGAACGTTCCCCTTGTTCGTTGTCGCTGTCATCACGCGTTTCATCCACAACGCCGAAGTTGTAGGCGTCACCAGTCTTTGCGGAGTCCGCCTCAAGGATCAATAACCGCCTCGCTAGCTTTGCAGTCTCCCTTGTCAGTTCATCTCCGTTGAGTCGGTTGAGCTCGTCCAAAGTTTCTATCGTTTTCTCTACCAGCGCCCTATCCCCGAGGCGTTGGTGCTTCAGGAGCCATGCAGAGTCCCGGCCATCACGGCTAAGGTGAGCGACGAGGAGAGTCAGGGAGGCTGTCAAGGCGCAAAAGTCGACGGGGCGGCAGCAAAAGACGATTCTGACAATAGACCTGAAGGCGATATACCTGTTTAGAACCTCGCGGCTGGCGTATGTGCAAACCGTCTTGTTGTAGTCGTACTGATGACTGGGCGTCTTGCGAAGGAGGTATGGTAGATGAAGAACCGTGAGTAGATTGTAGTGAATGATTTGCATCTGTGCATTTACCACAAGCGCCATCAAGTCGTCACCAGTCATACCGGGCCGAAATTCAAGTGGTGCCCACCAGTTGCTTGGGATACTGTCGGCAATTCTGTTCATCGTCTCATCGATCTTCTGGGTGGCGGCAAGGTCGTCATGGCTGCCACGCTGATTGTTGTTGATGATTTGCTCACAGATATCGACCTGGAACTTCTCAAGCCACTCTGCGTCTGTCTCGTTGACCTTCTTCTCCTCGGACCCAAACTTTGCATTAGTGATGGAACTCGACATTCCGAGGAGAAGTGATATGTAGCGTTCTAGATAAGCAATATGTGCCCAGGCCACATCTCCTGAGACACGTGTCGCTGGATCGTGTTGTTTTGGGGTGGTATGAAGGACTTTGCGATGCATCCCCATGAATTGAGCCAGTGTTGCAGCGCGGCGCAGAGTTACCAATGCTCGACGAAGGTTACCGCAGTTGATGAGGTAGGCGCCTTCGTAGATGAGACATTCAAGCCCTTCGAGACAGTTTAGGAGATCGTCATGGCAGGTCACCTTGCTTGAGGCAAGAGAGTAGTACTTGTGCATAGCTTCACCAGTACTCATACCTAAACGAAGAGACTGGCGGTTGAACGAAGGATCTAGTTGCTGTATGCAAAGAGCGAGCTGCAATAGCTTTCTTGCGAGAACCACAGGGTGGGCGGTGACTGGGGGGAGGATCGACAACATAGCAGCTGATACAGAGTTACCTTCCTCAAACAGCTCTCTGTAGGAATTGCAGAGCGCTTGTAGGTAAATGGCAGCTCTTCCAGACCCGAAGAGAAGATCGACATCATGCTGAGACGGTAAAGCGGCGTGGAGGATTTGACAAGTTCCCGCGAATTCAGACAGGACATAGTGACTTGATGCCGTGGTGTTGTCTGCTGTTCTCTGTATGCAGGTTAGCCCACTTAAGAACGACCAATGCGGGAGAAGTTAGCTACTTACCAGCGCTATTTCGGTGACTGCATGATGGATAGAGTCTCCGTGGCTAGTATCGCCAATGTCCTGCCAGTCGTCTCTGGCACTCCGGTCTTCCGCCGACACTTTCGGAAGAGGCGATTGGCTCTGCGACACGCCGTGCTCATCCCTCAGGCCGTCTGCGAGGAACTTCTCAGTGAGCTTCGCAAGCATCTGCTCTATCCTCTCTATCCTCTCTGCCGTCCTGGGATCCTGTTCAGGTTTGGATGCAGCAATGTCGACAAACTCTTGGCCTACACAACGCGTGCCTCGGCGCTGACATCCCACACATATGGCAGATGAGAGATTGTCAAAGAAACATCTTGTCTTTCGCCTCTTGCCTGAAGAAACGGTCAGCACTATTCAGCAAAGTCGAACCTGGCTCGTACATTCTGCGCAGCTATGGGTGCCCTTGCGCAAGAGCCGCCTTGGCGTGGAGGACCCAACGGTTTCGCTAGCGCGTGTCTTCTCTTGATCCATGGGAATAGTCCGCGGGAGGATCTCCGTGTGTAAAACTCTGTGTAAAGGTGAAAAGGAGTAAACAGATCTTTTCCGCCGCCGCTCCGCCGAAGATGGGAGATCGAATTGATAGCTAGCGTCTTACTCAGATTTTAGCTCCGAGACGGTATCATCTGGATCAATTTGTTTCCGGATTGCCTTAGCTTGGGCTGGGACGCCACGCAATGCTACGCTGGCTTTTGCATTGTCTTGGGTCAATGCTTACCGGCTGCAGGCGGGCCGGAAACTCGTCCGCCGGTATAAGCCAGTGTAGTTGTATATATAGACAGGATGGAATGATTGTTTTATTGAGCATCAATAAACTCCGAGTCATTCTTTGCAAAGAGATCTACATAACAGAAACGTTCCATTCATCCACAATGTCTTCCGCCAGCCCAGCACCAGTTGAGCTTCGTCTTCATCCCTCAGGATGGAGATCTGCCCCAGAGTCGGAGCGATATCCCCTCTCCCTCATGGGCCACATCATGCCCAAGGTCTACGTCGCTGTTGCCGAAGTGTTTGCTCTCCCAGAAGACACCAACATTGAGGCGACAGTTCGTAACATGGCCGCTGGACTGGAGTTTACGCTATCCCAGTTCCCGATCCTTAGTGGTGTTCTAGAGATGAATGCTGCCACTGGGACCATGTGGGTGGCTAGGAAGCGGGACTCGACCGCTAGTCTGCACGTCAAACATATGTTGGGCGAAGACGAGTTCCCTAGCTACAAGGAGCTGGCTGAAAAACATGTAAGATTGCCCCAATCTCTTGTAGAGAGCCAAAATACTGACGAGAAACAGTTCCCAGCGAGTGCCCTCAAAGGCAGCCAACTCCTCCCCGAGTTTGTCACAGCAAAATCGCTTCACTCCCCCCTTGGTGACAACAACGAGGATGGAATCGCTGTTGCTGCCTTTCAACTCAACTTCATCCGAGGTGGTCTCATCATTGGCCTGGCCATCCATCACTCTGTATCCGACGGGCCAGGATGTGATGGATTCTTGACCACCTGGGCGGAAAACACGGTTGCTGCGGCAAAGGGCGCTCCGTTCATTCCTACGAAGCATCAGTTCAGCATCCACGGAACCCCACTTGACATTGAAAGCCCGACGAAGGCTAGAGTCGAGGAGCTTAGCAAGATGCTCCCCGTTGTGCGAGATGCGGGCGGCCCGATGCCACCTCCCCCAGCTGGCTTCGTGATGCCTTCCTTGGTTGCGCAGATGTGGCACTTTCCCAAGAGCAAGGCCGACTTGCTGAAGTCCAAAGCTTCGAACCAGGATGGAGGCAGCTGGATCTCTACCTACGATGCAATCATGGCTCTTCTGTGGAGCAGCATGACGCGTGCAAAGTTGGAGATGCTCAAGCCAGACCTAGCATCCAAGGCAACTCTGGTCCATGCCGTCGATACCAGAAAGGTCTGGAACCCACCACTGCCCGATCGCTTCTTGGGTGTTGGCGCTGCCGCCGCGCGCTGCGAGCCATTGGCAGTCAAGGACATCGTCGCGGGCAACCTGCCCCAGCTTGCGACGTCGGTACGAGGCTCAATCAACGCCATCAATCCAAAGTACCTTTCGAGCCTGCTTCAGTGGGTAGCCGGACATGAGGATCAGCGATTCCTCGAGATCAGCATCAACTCATTTCTGGGCATCGATCTCGGTGCGTCCAGCTGGCAGGGAATGACTGCGTACGAGGCGCACGATTTTGGCTTTGGACTTCCCAAGGCGTTGAGATGGCCAAGCCCAGGTTTTGAGGGCTTTGTGATGCTGTATCCCAGCCGGGCGGGGTCTGTTGATGCGGCTGAGGATGAAGGCATTGAAGTGTGTGTTTGCTTGGAGGAGAGTTGCCACAAGAGGTTGCTAGAGGATGAAGTGCTCTTGGAGTATGCCCAGCCTAGGGGAGACTAGAAGCAAAGTACAGGCTGCGGATATGCAGAGTCTGTGTACATTCGTTGAGGAGATGTGGCTTGAAGGTACAGAAAGGGTGAGGCAATGATGGTGGATTGAAGCATAAGGAAGTTTGATACTCTCATTAGAAAACAAGTACACGCATCCACTGTGTTGGCAGACATTGTGTTAAGAGACTGCAGTCTTGAGAAGGTGGAAAGGGATAATTCTCTTATTTCTCGTACGGAGGTTAGAGCAGTTAAATATCCCATGAGAGGTTTAACCTTTCATGATAATGCAGCTAGGTATAAGTCTTTGACTGCAGGCAGCAGAAGGTTTAAAAAAAAAAAAAAAAAGGCCACTGTGTTAGCATTGGGTCATGATGCTATGATGTGTTGATAATGTGTTCTTTATTATAGTTGAAGCCCAGCCCTTGATAGGTTAACTGAGCCAGAAGATCGTACATGCATAGCCACCTTTCACGCTCCCCAGACTCCGAATTCAACCACTAGACTTTAGCAACAGCCACGATGGCACCTCCAGCACCGCCCTCTTGAAGAACAACAGCAGCTTCCTCACCCGGCTTCATCGAGTCCCTAGAAGCAGGCAGCGGAATGGTCAGATTTCCTCCGGTCCACTCTCCAATCTTCATGACATTCGTCACTGCATTGCGGTGGTTGAGTTTCTTGCCCTTGTTGGGACCCTTTCCAATCTTGACTTTTTCGTCACTGGCGCGGTAAAGGATGACAAGAATGTCATGCCTGTCCACTGTCTCGGCGGTTGAGTCAATTCTGACATCAGTGTCGTTGGTGTCGAGGTAAATGTTCCATCCCATTCCTGCTCGAGCAGTTCTGGCCTGCTGAACAAGTTGTTGGACATCTCCGGCGGAAGAGCCATCGGCCACGCCATTGATGACGATTTGAGGAGTAAAGATGCTCTTGCGTTGCCACTTCATAGCGTAGGCCCTCTGACGCTGGTCTGAAGTGTTGTTGGCAAAGGTGTCTTTCCAGCCAGTGTGGTCAAACAGCGTGACGTTGTAGGTAAGAAGAAGAAGGTTAGGGTCCTTTGTCGCGTCGAGAATGTCAGGGACAGCGGCTGGGCAGGATTGGCAGCCTTGGGATTGAAAGAGTTCAATGAGGGAGAGGGGTTCAAAGTCGACGAAGCAAGCGGCTGTGTGCTTGTGGTTGGGGTCCTCGCCAATGGGATGGCCATGGTCGTCGAGAGCGACGGCGCAAACCATGGGGGGTTGCTTCTTCCGGCGGAAGAGCTTGGCAAGGAGAGAAGCCATTGCTTTGGAAGATGAATGTGTCTGAGAGGGAATGATGAGAAAGGATTGGGTGTTGATGAAGATGTAGAATGGAGATCAGGAGAGCGAGGAATCGCGTTTATATAGATGGATCTCGAGATAAGGGTTAAGAAAATTTGATATCTTGTTTTTGAACAGTCTTGCAAGACTCCTCATGCTGTCTCTTAGATGACAGCGACAAAAGTCCGCGCCAAAAAAGTTGGTTGTCCACCCTATATGCAGCTTGGGTTGCAGGTACACCATATCAGCCCCATGACGAGGTGGATAAACCAGCATTGTAAAGCCCGCAATCTGCCGGACGAGGCAGCCCATCCTATCACGAAGCTGTAATGATTCCAGTAGCTCCCACCATCTCGATGAGCTGAAAAGGAGGTCGTCAGCCCCGTCGGGCTAAGACAGGGGTCTCCTGTGGAGGGAGCGGAGCCGTCATCACAGCCACGCCGAGGCAGCTCGCATTCTCCTTCCGAAAGGGGTATAGCATCGATATGCAGTGCCGTTTGAATTGATTCCATTTCTGGGGAAGGATATGATTGGTTTTTGATGTTTGACATTGTCGTCAGCAGAAGCAATGTTTGGATTCTATGTGCTGTGCCTCTAGGCCCAATCTGAGTCTGCCTTGGGCTTGATGCGTCCTGGTCAGCTATGCCATTGTGACACAGGGGAGTCATCCCACTTTCAGGGGCCATGTTAGTCTCTTTGAGAACCCTCCAATGATATGGCAAAGTTTCACATCTGGTATTTGAGTTTATCTCGGCTGCTCGAAGTTTCTTGCTGAAAATGGTCGAGAGATACAGTACGCCTCTGGATAGGCAGTGAAATCGCCTTGTAGGCCTCGGTCGCTCGCAATTCCTCAACATCTAAGGTCTGCGCCGCGTAGATAGAGAATCAGGGAGAAGACAATTGAAAATATCTGTGCGAGTATTAAAGATCAGTAGCAACTATTGAATTTGAGGAAATCAATGAACCTCCAAGCCGGCCTCAAAGTGTCAATTCTTGTTAACTTACAATAACAAACCGAGGATCAAGAGAGTCCATCAAAAAGACGTGAGAATGAGTCCTAACGGTACGTTATGCCCCTACAAAGTCCCATACTGAGCTTAGCTCTAATATGGTATAGCCTCGTCCAGCCGATCTTCGAGACCAACAGACGGCACGCATGCTGGAGATAACAACCGTCCACTTTCTCAATACCAGGTTAGACAATATCTATAAGTCTGTAAGAGGATCACTGTTTTTGCTAACTTCAGCTCTAATACAGAGCCAACGAGATGGTGGATCAACAGCAAACTTTTCCGAGAAACCACCCAATTCAACCACCACGCCTGTCATCTACGGTCTCGTGCCTACGGATTTCTTTTCCTTTGTGAATATGAGTGACGGTGGAAACAAGAAGAGTAGTTCTTAGGATGTAACCTACTTTGATTGAAGCTTTAGTGGGCTTGGAGTATTTGGAAAGGCGTGTATAAACTGCGGGGCGCTAAGTCGCCCTGTGTATCTCTGTCAGGGGTGTACGAATAGTTTTCTGGATTAGAGAGTTTCAGCGTACTAGAATTGATGTAGACTATCATGTTAAGGAGATTCCCTTTTGTTTTTGTTTCTCATAAGGCCTTCGGCATGCGAGAAGTGGGTGATTGCAATAAGAACGACGGGAAAGTCACGATGAAACTGGCCGCGTTTATAAGAGAACACATGTCCTAAATGCAATTATGATAAAACTACGAATTCGAACCGTAGTGTAAAAAGGCCCTTCACAATGAACATGAAAGGCAAAGAGAAAGAAAACCATATCCTACAGCCCCTCCCTTTCAACTCCATCGCAATTTCCAACACGAAATGCGCTCTCCTCAATAAGTAGATCTTTAAAGACCGTTAGACTCCAAAAAATTGGTAATGACCTTGTACGCTCCAGTGGCGTTGTGATGGAAGTTGAAGTTGTGGCTAGCGTGAGGGTGGAGGTAGGGCTGGAACTTGGCATTCTTCCAGATGGTGCGGGCAGGCTCCTCAAAGATGCCCTCGCATTCTCCGTCACAGATGATGTAGTCGGTCTTGCCCGTGATGGCCTATCATGGGTTAGTATAGGCCGGAAGTAAAAGGTTGGAGAACCTACGAGAGCTGCGCCGGTGAAGCGGCTGGCATCAAAGTCGCCGTCCGTGAGTGTCAGAAACTCTCCGATGCCGAATGGTTGCTTGTATTCTTCACAATAAGATGCTGTAGGCAGATCGTAGTAGGGATACTTGAAGTAACTATTCAACCGTGAGTGGATGGGCATAAGATAGTGGTTTGCAACACCTACGTGTTGATCTGGGCAAAGCTATCGACCCAGGTCAGATATCCGGGGTCGAGGAGCCCAAATCGCCGAGGGTTCTGAAGAGACGCCACCCGAGGAACGAAAGAGCGAACCAATCCGTTCGCGTTCAGTCCAGTTGTGTTGTAGTTGATGGCAGTCAAGATGGCAGCATCGGCAATGTCGGGGTTCTCAGCCACGGCAAAGTGAGTGATGAAGGATCCAAAAGAGAAGCCCATGACGGCGAGCTTGTTGGGTTTTCCAAACGTGCCAGTGTACTGGCCATCCTTGACCAGCTTGGCGAGCTCAACGAGGATAGCCTTTTGCTTGCGAAGCTGGTTGGTGAAGCCAGAGACTCTGGATATTAGGTCAGCTTTGGATCAACATGTAAGACAAGAGACACGAACTTCTCAGATTCGCCGGTGCCTAGGCGATCATAAAACCAGACGGAGTAGCCTTGGCTGATGGCGTGCTGAACAAAGTTGTACTTGTCAGGCTCGTAGGCAGAGCTCCAATGAGTGCGAGCCTGTCCAATGCCATGGGTGGCAAGAATGACGGTCTTCTTCTTGTTGGACTTCTTTGGAGTGCAGAAGGAGGCAGCGAGGGTGAAGGTCTCGGTCTCATTCTTGGTGCCGTTGATGGGGCTGGGGTAACCAGCACTGGCTCGAGTTGTAGCAGCCGTCAGGAAGTCTTGGAGTGCATAATCGTCCTTCCAGTCGGGAAAGTCAAATACGAGGTTCTCAGACGTGATGGTGACTGGAACCTTATATTCCCAGCAGTCGGCAGTTGGTGGATAGTATGGCTGGGTCAAGGCCAGGGCATCAGAGGCGCCAGAAGGGTAGGTCTTGCCGGAAGCAAGACCATGGGTGAAGAGAGAGGTAAGGACGAGATGAGTGGAACGCATCTTGTAATTTTGAATGAAAGGACTAAAGAAGAGGGAGTTGAGAAGTTGAATGGGATGATGAAGGAAGGGATTGTGGAATTCTGTTTGAATCATCTTGATCCTTTATACCTGAATTTTCTGATGTTGGATTTCATTGCTGTCCATGAGCACGGCGGAGCATTTCGTCACTTTCTAGACCCAGTATACCTCAATCTCGCTCATTGTATCTGCAAACAGCTTGTATCGGCACTGGTACCTCGGCGGAAGAAACCCATGTTGCGCCGCATCACCATCAGCCATCGGCATGTTGAAGTTCAGCCCTAATGATGACAGTTTCCCTACACCAATCAGGCCTGTGAATTGGCACCGTTGTATCGGACCCTCCGGGCTGCGGTCAGCACTAATGCCGGCGGTTAAAGCGTGGCGCAGCTAGCTTGCCAGCTGTAACGCTAGCATGAGATATAAGAACAGGGCAGCCGATTGGGAACCATTGCGCGAGCTGCCAAGGAACATTCGCAACCTGCGAGATTTAATTAACGTCTTTCACCATGGTTGGCGTCCCCGGTCGCAGCAAAGGCTGCAACACCTGCAGAAAGCGCAGAGTCAAGTGCGGTAAGATGCCACTGATTCTCCACAAGTAATTGGCGTACTGATTGCTTAGATGAAACTAAGCCCGTCTGTGTACGTTGTACCAAGGGCGGCTTTGAATGCCTGGGATACATCAGGAACCGAGTTTGGCGGCACACTTCGACCGCTCCATTCCCGACCACGGAACCTACAGAAGCGACGTCGGCGGGACAGAATGCTTCAGCCAGTTCCAGCAAAGACACCGACCTTACGAATACTCGGGTTGCCTCCCCACCACCCGAGATGAGCCTGATCGCTTTTCAAGGAGACTTTTGCTTCTCCTTTATGTTTTCCAACTTTGTCTGGCGAAGCTACGGAGCCTCTTGGCTTGATCAGGCTGCGGCAGGGAAACTCGGTCGTCTCTCTCTAGATGCCACCAAGGCCCTCTCCCAGGCGAACTTTGGGAAGTCAAATCACCAGTCAGGTATTGAACTCAAGGGAGTCATACAGTACGGAAAGTGTCTTGAGAGTTTGGCTCAAGAACTAGGGAGCAGCTGCGGGCGGGACCTGCTTGTGCCCATTCTTGTGCTGATGATGCATGCTGTGAGTTCCTTATAGTGTGTTGAAATGATTTTAGACACTTACGCTATTAGGCATCTCATGCAGATCAAACTGGCGCCGTATCTCATCTGAGAGGTCTTGCTAGGCTGTTACATATCTGTGGACCGGAAGCCTTTCAGCAGCAGCCTCTACTCAATGCGTTCGAGGCAGCACGAGCAACACTGGTAAGTAGTAACGACTCAATTAGAAAGATTACAATCCTAATATTGTTACCGCAGCTTGTTGCTAGCTTGTACGGAAAACAACCTCTTTTTTTGGAAGAAGAGCGCTGGCGAAGCGTACCATTTGCCGCAAATGCTGGGTCTAAGTCACCGCAGAGCTATCTACTTGATATTCTCGTTGCTGTGCCAAGAATACTCCACGACCACGCCGCGTATGGGTCCTCAGATGAGGCTCAGCAGATTCCATACGGAGACTTGTTGAGAAGAGCCGAGGCACTCCTTGTTTCACTCTATCGTTGGCGTTGGCAATGGCAAGCTCGCTCCGGTGATCAAGTCGAGGTTGATGCTGGTACTACTTCCCAGCTCAATGGTCCAGCAGCCGGGGCTCTAGGTTCCATCGGCACTTCAAGGCAGTCGGGACGCCTCAGATTCGGCAAGTTCACACTTGCGACGGAGCTTATGCTCTACAACGCCACGCTGATGTGGCTGCTGGCGCTTCTGTGGAAGATGGACCCTCTTGGCGCGAGCCAACGCATCGAAACTTGTGCAGCAACTGCTACACCCGCTGAGGCCTCCGTCGGATACCTAAGGTTTGAACCACTCCGGAGACCCGGTGCTTCAGTCTCGGTTCGAGATCCCGCCATGGAGATCCTCCGCGCTTTCGAGTGGGTGACCCGCCATCACAGCCGAAGCAAGGAGCCCACGTTCCTGTACCTATTCCCAGTTGGGATGACACTGAGCGTTTTAGAGAAGGAGCCTGAGGCAAAGGCTTGGGCTATCAGTCTGCTGAATAGAAGCCCCATCACGGCGAATTATGCTCAAGGGCAGAACCCGGCTGGATTTGGCTTTTATGTCACTCGCGAGGCACTTCATCCAGAGACGGTCGAGGCAGAGTTGCAACTATTCTCGGAGCAGGATCTACAACAGCTTGCAATATGAGGTATGGAATTGGAGAGACTGGGCTTTAGGGGAAGGTCAAATGAGGGGTACAGTTCTCAATCAAGCCATGCTGGACGTGGGTCGAAGTGCAAGGGCTACACACTGGAAGCTGGTCTTGGTAATCAGAGAGCCAAGACAGGGCTGAAGCCAAATAATCCATTTGCAGACAAACGATGCGCCTCTCGTGTGGTGCAACGTCCGTTTAATTAGTAAGATGACTTGATTACCAATCCCTTTGACATCACCTCATTGTCCTACGAGATAAATAGATGTTTCAAGTCTCTGAATTCCTACCCCACGTAGAGTCAAAGAGTATCACTGCACTCAAGTCGTGAACATTCATCAACATCAACGATGGCGCCAACGTCCAACAAGTCTTTCATCTACAAGAAGATCCCAGACGTCTATCTGGTTCCCGGGGAGCACATCGTCGTCGAAGACCGACCCTTGGATCTTGATTCTGCCCCGCTTGAGGGTGGCATCCTTGTCAAGGTCTTCTATTCCTCCTTAGATCCCTACATCCGTGATCGCACGCGCGATCCCTCCATCGAGGACTTCATTCCAGCTCTCGATGTCGATACTCCCATCGTCAGCGCCATCGTCGGCCGTGTCATTCGGTCCGAGTCTGAGAAGTACCAAACCGGAGATCTCGTGATGGCCTTTTACGGCGACCACGTCGAGTATGCTCTCATCAAGGGAGATAAGCTCGAGGACGCCGGCTTGTGGAAGATCTCCAACCCCCATGGGCTGGACATTACGTACTTCCTAGGCGTGCTGGGAATGGCAGGTACCACAGCGTTCCAAGGCCTGTACAACATTGGTAAGCCCAAGAAGGGGGAGACCATATTTGTCAGCGCCGCAGCCGGGTCAGTTGGGCAGCTTGTTGGGCAACTCGCCAAGGCCGAAGGACTCAAAGTCATTGGCTCGGCGGGAAGCCAAGCCAAGATTGACTTTGTGGTCAATGAACTCGGCTTCGACGGGGCTTTCAACTACAAGACGGACGAACCTGGCGAGGCGCTGAAGAGACTGGCGCCCGAGGGAATCGACATTTTCTGGGACGGCGTTGGTGGACCACAGCTAGATGCTGCCTTGATAGCTCTGAAGCCATACGGACGCATTGTTTCGTGCGGAACAGTAAGTATGATCGGTGCAGATTTTGGAACACATCTAACCGAGGAATAGATGGCTATGTACCATGACAAGCCTGAGGACTTGTACGGCGTCAAGAACCTCTGGGTGGTCCCCAACAAGTATCTCAAGATGGAAGGCTTCATCGTGGACCTCTCGATCGACAAGTACGAGGCCATGATCGAAAAGGTTGCGCCTCTGATCGCCTCTGGCCAGTTCAAGGTCCTCCAGGATATCACCGTCGGGATCAAGAATGCGCCCGAAGCTTTGGCAGGGATCTTTACGGGCAAGAACTTTGGGAAAGGTGTTCTTCAGATTGCGGAGCCTGATGCATAGTGTGAAGCAGGATATAAGTCTTTTTTCTTTTTCATTATTGTCTTGAGCGACCAGTTCACGAGAGACCGCCAGTCGCAACAGCAAAAGTTACAGTCATTAATACAAGATCGCAATAAAACCCAATACCGTATACAAGGCCTCATTACCTTAGTGTATTAATAAAATATATGCCTAGTACCTGGAGAATGGTATGAGATACGTACCAGCAGTTTTACCAGCTTCGAGGATGCGTGGATAACTGACCTGGTTCTAATAAGGCGTGGGCGGAGGGGATAGGCTTCTCATCCACGAAATGGCAGAGAGTAGTCAAGTTTCCAAGTCTTAATAACTCCTTGATCTCCATCCCCATCCCCAAGTGTTGTGCCGCGAATCCACAGCTCTAGTTCCGCGGGCGGGCTTCAACAAGATAAAACAATACAATAGTCAACCACAACGCCGATGAAGCAAGAAATAGATGATTTTAACTAGGAAAGATGTCCGCTATACTAATAGAACTAATGAATCTCACTAAGGCCATCCACCATTGACCTCAATCAGCTGCCCACTGATTGACGATGAACCGTCTCCCAGGAGGTACAAGATCACGTCCGCGATTTCTTCAGGTTCCGATAGGCTCTTGAAAGCACCTTTGTATGCTGCATTATGCGAGTCGTCTCCCGCCATCCCCTGTATCATTGGCGTATTCACAGCCCCCGGGGCCACCGCGTTGACCCTGAACGATTCAGGCCCCCATTCCTGAGCAAATGTACGAGAGAGACCGAGCACGGCATGCTTGCTGGCAACGTACCCCGAAAGCCCATGGATACCTCTGACCGACGCCATGGACCCCAAGTTGACGATACTCGCCGCTCGATACTCCTTGGACCCTGAAGTGTTCTCTCTCGATGCTTTGACAAAGTTGCGGAATTCTGTGTTTGTGTTCCATGTTCCCATAACGTTGACATCCCAAAGTAAGCGGAAGCTTTCGTCCGAGTTCGCAGAGCCGTCTGTGGCGCGCAGGATGCCAGCACAGTTGACCAAGCCACGGAGCTCCGAGTCTTGGGGTGAGATTTGATCGAAAACAGATTTGACACTTGCTCGTGAAGAAACATCGACTTTTGAGAACGGCACTAGCTCCCCAGGAGTGTTTGAGTAGGTGGGGATTTCGGATAAATCGAGAGCATAGACCTTGGCTGACAATTCAAGGAGCTTTTTGACGATTGCTTTCCCAATCCCGGATGCTCCACCTGTAACGACAAAAGCCTGACCGGCAAGGCTCATGGTGGAAGAGTGCAGAAGGTGACGGCGTAGAAAAGAATAGAGTATCCTCGACAATAACAGATTACTCCTGACGCATCCAAGAGTTGGGACGTTGCATCTTGTGTCATGAGAGGGGCCCCGAATTATATCATTTTGGCTGAAGTGGAAAGTTCCAAGAAGCCAAGACTCAGCTGCTCTCAAGACCACGCATCCCACGCGTCCCGCGGGCGCGGTTCCCATCACAAGCCAATTACTTCATGACGGAAACCGAGAGCTTCACCGATGGCATCGGCCATCTTGCTTTTAGTAATATGAGCTCTACGTCACTGGAGATCGGGGTTCATGACTGAATCATGGATATAGAACACATTTCCAAAGTTTAGCGCGTCCACTTCTCAGGGGCGTTGCGCAAGTGGATATCTCACAGGGGAATTGCGACAGCGTTGGCACGAGAAATCAGCTCTATGCAACTAATCTGTCCTGGGTGCATTTGGGAAGCTTGGTGATAGCTAGATGACGTGCTCCACCACTTGAACCGAGGGCCGTCCGCATGTCGTACGATGTCTGTTCTTGAATTATCAATGGCCTCTAGCATATTCTACGAGCGTACTATAATGCCCCCAGCTCGTAGAACCCACGTATCACGCACGATATCGTACATGTACCCGGCCAGAGTAGGACACCCAACAACGGATCCCGCGGTCCTCGTCCTTGCAAGTGTTGGCATTGCCTTTGTCGTTGGATTTGGAGTAAAGTTCATAGCAAGAATAGCCGAATGAGGGGTTCGATGCCAGAACGAGAATATTATTAATGCTGTCCCTGCTAGTGCTATACGGCTACAAAACCCTTAGCATCAACATTCACCACACACTTCATTCCGAGCAATTCCTAAATACCTCCACGTCGAGACAACCAACGGTCAGAACAATAGCTTCAGACGGCTGGAGCGGGGTCAGCTCGTTGAGCGCAAAACTCCCCCCCAGTTGCCTTGGCAGGCTATCAGAAACCCCAAGAGCATTGAGATGGACGCCGGAGATCGCATCATGGTCGATGGCTGGTTCGGTATTGTCCGCAAACCGGGTTGCCCATACGTCTATGTATTCCGAACCTCAAAAAGAAGAAGCCGCCAAGTGCACTATAGTATCGTAATGGTTTCGGTGCGAAATTCACATGCCGTCTGAGCATGCATGTCCACGAACCCAAATCTCCCGTCCCATTGGCCTTCCCGAAGGTAATTCCCGTCCTCCAGTTTTTTCAAGACAAGACCATAAGTTTTTGGAAATTCGTCTTTTGTTCTCACGTACTGAGACTCTCCAACAGCAAGAAAAAACGCGTCTTTGTGTGTTGAGAGCCATGTGTTAATGGAATCATCCCCATCCGACCCGAAACTCTCATCAGGCTTTAGTTCGAAATGATGCCCAAGAGCAGATGTACCATTTTCCCAGCCGATTCTTGGGGGTAGATCCTCCTGAATAGTCTGGCAATCCGAAAATACTAATGCATTGATAGTGACTAGAGGTCCCGTCAAAGTCAGCGAGGCAGACTTGACTTGACCAAACGGGTTATTGGGGTCGACTAGTTCCACGGACACATCCACCATCTTGGCCAGGTCCGTATTCTGCTCGCTCGGGATGAGGTCACCCCTTACGCGACAGTCCATGCTTGCCCAACTCCAAGATGGGGCCCGCCATGTCTGGGATCTTGCCATCCACCCGGTCGAAGAGGCATGCCAGAGGAGCCCCCAAGGCATGGTGTCACGAAAGATGCCGGCGCAGTAGTCACCCTTGAACCAGGACGCACACCTTCTGGCGACAGCCGCGAACGCAACGAGCTTGTCTGCGACAGGGAACGTGAGCTCACGGTCCGTGTACATATCCACAAAATCTCGGTAGAAGTCGAAAAGGTCGCCATCTTCCCGGATGTTATACACGGCGACAAAGTTGACGTCGAATCCTCGTCCTTGGGCATTGTCATTGCTGAAGGGGAGGTATTCCGTGATTGATCTTTTGAGGCCACATTCCCACGAAATGCGATCTGAGGAAAAGTACAAGGTTCTGGGTGAAAGGAGTCTCTCCTGAAAGATCCATGCTCTTTTCGTGAGGGGAGCCTCTTCTCGTGCCCAGGCGAAATCATCCACAGTGTATACCTCGCAGAGATTTATCCCATCTAAACTATCAATTAGCTGGGTCTAAGAGTGGACCAAGGTTGTGATCACCTGTACTCTTGAATTCATTTTCATCGGGGACAAACTGGGCATTTTGCCTCTGCGGCTTGAAAAAGGGTGTCCAGACACAGCAGTCTTGTAGATACCTCGGATCCCTCTCACGGAAGGCTCCTTCGTGGGCACTCGCTGAAGCGTCAATGGCGATGTTGAGCTCGCAGTTGAGATAGACCTTGAACATTTCTTCTGACTGCAAGAGCCAGTCAGAGTGAGAGTCTTGTATGATGCAAAGAGAGTCGATCCAAAGGTATGGGATGTCCAGCCGACGGCAAGTGATGATGGCGTCGCGGAAACTAGCAGGGAGTTTTTCCATTGGGATTTCTCGTCGGAACTCGCTCTCTTTGTCAGTTTGGAGCATCAGGAAGTCGGGATTCGGTCCCCAACAATGACTCAAAGCGGCGTAACCGCCTTCAAATTGGGCGCCTTCTCGATTAACCAGGCGTGGCTGCTGATGAGGGGTTCCGACTTCGATGAGACGCCCGGGATGCCAATTTTCATGCTGCTGTCGGCATCGCTGTTCGCACTCATGATCGGCTTTGCAATTCTCTAACCAGTGCTTGGCCAACTTGGCTACATTCTCGTGACCCGTGCTATCCGGGATGTCTCTGAGAGGAGGGAGCTCGCTTCGGACTCTACAAGGGTCCGATTCCAGGTCGGCAGTGACCTGGCTAAGAAATTCGTCGTATCCAGGCGGTGCGTTGGCGTCTGCTGAGGTATTTACATAGAATTGCCACTCTTGCGAGGCAGTCACTTCTTTGTGTGTGGTTCTGGAGGAGATCAAAATCAAGTAATGCATCTCAAGTCCAATTTCCCAATCGATGGCATATTCCAATGGTGATGCGAAGTCGTTGTTGGATGTTGAGTGGACATGGAGACACATCCTGCAACCGTTCTTGGCAGCTGTGAGTAGACTTTGTTCGTCCGGATGGTGAGGGCCATTCAAGGTGCCCCTGAAGAAGATGGACATGCACATTGCACAAAGCATTCTGAAGACTTGGGTGGAGCTTGAAGGCAAGCGAGAGAAATAAAGATACCGGTTGAGATGGATGTGCGAGCTTATGCTTGTGTGCCTCGGCTGACAACGGATCCGGGCGGGGCTTTGAGGGGCCAAGAAGCATCCTTGTCAATCCAGGATGCCTGGAGGAGGATCGTGTTTTTCCATTGGTGCTAACGTTTCAGCCTGTTCTGCAACAAGATCTCCATGATCCTCACCTTTGGCATGAGTACCAGGGCGTATGCACGCGCAGAGTACTAGTGAATGTATTGAACTTCAAGAATACATAGGCGCAAAGAAGAATAGCAGGGGCCCATTTGAGATCCTACTATAGCGTTCTTGAGATAAGCATCAATCATATAGTGTTGTCTTTGATTCCTCTAAAGGAAGCCACTTGACACTCGCTTTGGCTCAAAGTAACTCGCCTACCAAGTGCACCACTACCTCTTACTTCAATGATGATAAGCTTATGAAAAATGGTTCAAAAACCGGGACCAATTCATGCTTAACGCCCCTGCATGATATTCACCTGGTAGTCCGGAGCGGCAGCTGTCATACGGTACCTTAAGTTGACGTTAGAATATGTCTGAATGCTTCCGCCATTGACGTCAGGTTTCAGCTTCGGGGCAATATCGGCATTCTCTCAGTGTATGCGAACAAACAAAGTGTGGAGTAGGAATGCTTAGATATATCCATGACGGCATCATGATGTCAACCGAGTGTGTTCACTCAAGTATAATCGTTGCCTTCTCTGCTCATTTCAACTTTCATAACTTTCATCTGTGAGGGCTTTCGAGTACTAGAATCTCTCATAAACGCAAAGTTGCAGTATAACTTGCGCCGGACATCGTTTGTCAATAGCCGCACTACCCATCGCCTACCTGACTCGTTCATACACGCTACTACCATCATGGTGCACAACGTGAGGACGTACGTTCCTGAGGCATCTACTCATGTTCTTGCGTTGACTAAAAATACAACAGAAACGAAGAGTTCAAGGAGGCCCTTGAGAAGTATGACATTGTCGTCGTCGACTTCTTCGCCACATGGTGTGAGCCATGCAAAGTCATTGCTCCCGTCTATGCACAGTAAGCCAGACACCGATCCGAACGCCGGCCGCCAGCCACTAACATTAGTTCCAGCTGCCACGAGTTGGACAAGTTTAAGGATTTTCGGTTCCTCAAGATCAATGTGGATGAACTGCCTGACCTGTGCGAGGAGTTGAAAGTGTCCTCCATGCCGACATTTCAGCTGTACAAGAAGGGCGAGAAGATTGGTGAACTGCATGGTGCTGACCGTGAAGGTCTGATTAAGCTACTAGAGAAAGGCCTGGAATAGTTGCCTGGCACCGTCTAGGCGATCTTTTTCACAATGTTATCTTGAGCATTGTCTTGTCTTATTGATTGGCAACCCTTCTTATCGACCTAACTAGTTCATGATAATGAAGTTTATCGCGGTTCAGGAGACGCAAACTTCTCGAGTTCAGAGATCTTTGGCTCAAGCTGCTCCTCCGCGCCCTCCACAATACGCCGACCACCCTTGGACTGTCTATCGGCGCCCAACGAGATTGCAAACTTAGAGTGAACTTGCATAGCCATTCCCTTCTAGTAGATGAGATAAATAGGAATAGGGACAGCACAGGCAAGGCATGCGGGAATAGCGCCGGCATACTCCAAGTGATATTTGCCTCCCACATTCTCTTAAAGTGGCGTCTAGTACATGGCTACAATACCGTCGTACCGACCAGGAAATCTCAAGCGAAGTCATTTACTCCCGTGGCCGAAGCAGAGTAAGGATCATATGCTCATCAACTGTAAGCTCGCCAAAGTTCTTCGCATAATGCTTGAAGAGTTGGCACTTCCTTACCTTCAAATGCATACCCTGTTTTCTCATCTCAAGAACCCAAGTTTGAACGTGCTTGGCCGTCAAGTTCTCGTTGTGTTATGTTTATCGATGTGCCATGCTAAAAGATTGTCATTCGCAGTTCTAAGCCTGTGGCAGTACCAACGCTCTAATCCATTCTCAGCAGGTTTCGAACCGGGTTACAATTGCATACAATGCCACATCGTATCTGAGAACGTTGTGTAAATGGAGGCCTCCAGATGGAAGAGCAATCATCCGCACAAAATGTAGCCATATCACATGACTGGTCCGAGGCCTGCTGCGGCATCGGTGTAGGTCGATGGTCTTTCTTGTGACGAGAAGGTCCCAAGGAGTCTTAGCTCCCTCTCAGCACCTTGAACCAAGCTGGTTGTGTAAGAATTGAATGACAAATAGCGGGCTTGGCTTCGGCGGCTTGAGTCTAAGTTTTGATTGCTAAGAACTGTCGCTTGGCTTTTCACGGAACACGAGAAAGTACCACTGATCTGACGTTCACCTTATCATCAACTAACTAGATTGCCTGATATTTTCCCTGTTCAACCATTGGACTTGATTGCTTCAACAAGACTTGCAACGAGGGGCGTTGCTGTCCAATCACTTACGTGTCATTCGCAGCCAACAAAAATTGGCTTTACTTGATCCAACTTGTTGAGCCTGAAAGTGAAACCATCACGTAAGAGCGCAGTTTTCAACACCACAACCTGACATTTCAGTGAAGAGCGTGACATCTGTGCTACTTTATCTACCGCTGGCGCAGCAAGGCATCAAAAGTATCTAGATCGTATCACTAATAAGGATAAGCGAACGGGTTTGTCTTGCACAGTGTGAGCAGCACTTAGCCTGAACCTTGCCATTCCCTGATTTGAGTTCTCTCCTCGTCGGCCTGATCTTTTCCGTTTTTCAATACGTCTCCCGATTCACCCATATTTACCATTATTTCATCCAAGTCACAAGCGTAAGCCACACTGCCCTTGTGCGCCAGAGAGTAACCGCATGATAGCGGCAAATTTGAAGATTTCCCTAAAGCTTTGCCAGATCTCGACTCTCCGTCAAGGCAGGTCCATACGTGTAGTGATCTCTCTGCCTTTGCTTTTACCCTCACCAAGCATCCAGGAGATACTTTCGGGGGCCGGTATTGTTCTGCTCTCATCAAAACTTTCTTAGATAACGCATCCTGGGTCAGTCATTAGAACTTTCATTTTAGGAATCCGTGGCGGTGCAATACAGAGACACGGAGATCAGTTCTGCTTCATCCCCCGGGCCATGTAGCATAAGTCCTTATCTAACTAAGTGGCTACGGACATAAGTGATTACCTTGAGGCATGGGAATGGTATCTGTGAATCCCAGGACTATCACTTCTGGACTCGAGTAGAAAAATGAGCTTTTTTTATCCAACTTGGGTTATCAAAGAGAGCTTCAGTACTCTATTCGTCCTTTTTTTACCGCGAGTAGGAAGAGTACGAACCCTGCCTCCTAAAGTTTGAAAATTGAAATGATCACCCGATCATTTTTCTTTCAACGGCCATGTATGCCTTTCAAACTCTCTTTGAGCCTCTGAACATTGTTGACTCCCAAGCTTGGCCATAAATTCCCAGTCATTTCCTCTGTGTTCTCGACTTCTTCCCTTTATCTCCAACTCGCATTTGTTTCTTTGTCTGGATACAACTTCTTTGCTATTCACACTCACATACGCTTAGCACTGTTCTTAAACGGCAAAAGCACATCGAACGCCTGGCAGCATCTGCATCATACCTTCTTCTCTTATCAGAGTACCTCTTCCGCCATCTTTGCCTCTACCTCTGAGCTTAGCTGTCAATATCTTCCTACTGCCTCTCGTCACCGGCATACCCGTTGCTGTTCTCCGCCAGCATAATTTTCGCCCCTTCATTCGAAATCTCTCTTTCTTTTTTTCTTCATGAGCATGCTACCCGCTAGCCTAGCTGCAGAACTGGACATCGCCCAAGAAGAGATGGACTTTTCTGTAGAGGACATATATTCTGTTTGTCCTGGTTGCACCCGCGTCCGATCCGCAGCCGCACTTGTCCGCAGCGCCATCGCCCACATTTCTAACATCTCAGTCGTTGAAGGACACGAGTTTCAGAACGTCTGGTTCTGGATGCATCACTTAGACAAGGCCATGGACAGGGTTGAGGAACGGTTTGGCGGCGACATAACACCGCCGGAGCTGGGATCCCCCAAACATAATGTTATGTGGGTTATCAATATGTGCTTGGATACCCTGAGCTATATTCTCACGGCCTTGAATGCGTACGGCTACAGGTTGCAGGCGGAAACACAGCATCACTTCTCAGTTTTTCGTCATCAGCTTCACAACATCATCACCATCATTGTGAGGATTGTCACAGCACCAGTTCCGCTCCTCGAGCCTGAAGTTCCGCTGCTGAAGGCTAAGGATCGTCACGAAGGCATGGAATTGCCCAGTGACCCTTCGTCGTCTCCCCAGCCATCGCAGGCAGGAGAGGGACTAGAGGGTGAGGAGTTGTCCGGGTCACCAGCACATACACCGGACTACGAACATTCACCACCTGCCAAAACGTTTCAGACGCAAGAGGGACCAGAGACTATTCATTTTTCATCACCATCTCGGCTGGAGTCCCACGATGAAACATGGACGTTTAGAATGGTCCAAACATCTTCTTGCAATGGCTCTTCTAAGAGCTAGGATTTGAAGACGATGGCACCATGACTACCTCACCCTTGGTTTCCAGTGAGAGTTTATGGCCCCAAAGGGACTGTTGGTTGTCGCGTGGTGGGCAGATGCTTTACGGAGGATGATGCACAGTGATTGGCGACAGCGATATACAATGGCGTCTGAGCGTGAGTCAAAGGTTGCGGCTGTTTTTACAAGTTTTTAGCAGGTCTTTGGATTAGCTAGTGTAATGATTTCAATGGCATTGCAAAACATATGTCCTTACCTACCTATGATATAGTATTTTCCTTGTGACTTGATGCTAGAGTCATGAGAGCTCCGTATGTTCCACCAGAAGCTTCGGGGTTAATGTTTCTAGTCTTTGACAAAAAGACTTTGGAAAACCTCTCTCTTTTGTCTTGCTCTACTATTGAGATTATTCCTTGCTGGCGGCAATGACTCCTGCAATAACTGTAACTTCTGATAGCACCGGCAGTAGATATCGGATAGATGTCGCTATTTCACGACCGAAAATTAACTCTTTAGCAATGCGTTTTTATTCCCGTTGCTTTTCCAAGCTCGGCAGTCGCGGCTGTCGACTGACACGTCGTATTGCTTCCCGTCTTGATCCGGCAGTTAAATGTTGTGTTGGTTGAGACCTGCATTCGCATGCCGCGCCCCCCTGGCTCCGGTTAAACCGGATCAATACACCTTACTTATATGCTCGTCTTATGAAACATGGACCTGCGATCGTACGGTGGAAAGGCAAAGGCGGCTTGACAGCGCGGTCGTGCTATTTAAAACATCCATTCATCAGAGTCTGCAGCCAAGCCGTCATGTCAAATAAGCTTAACAGACCAATATCGACGCCGTGTCTCAAAATTATTGTCCAGTAGAGCGTGTGCATCTGTCATTGACGTGGCGACTCAGCCTCGTGATGCATGGCTGCGGCCGGCGGGTGGACCCCCATGTTTCTAGTAGCATACAGCTGTACAACATCTTGAAACCCTGCCTATTAATAGAAGGATATGGCAAGGATGTTTTACTGTTATGTTGGTTGTGTGTTGGTTGAGTGCCGTGTTGGCCGAACGTTGGTTTCAAGATGTTTGAGGTGGAGGAGAGTGTCCACCGAGAATCATGCATGGACTCTTCTCGAAAACCGGTTGTTGAGTGGCAAAGAAAAAAACCGCGCATATTCACTCGAGGTTTGAGACACTGGTTGAGGGCCAAGAATTCGAGGACGTATTATTCGACGGGGAGTCAAGAAGCCGTGGGTATATTATTTGATGCTTTACAATTTATACAAGTAAATGGATCTTCATGTCCATTTTGAGACCGTAAATAGTCTCCTCCCACAGTGTCTATGATGTATATGCTGATACAGTTTACGCTTACGCATTGGCGTTGGCAACGACAAAGTCAAGAATGGTGAGGTTGGGACCGCTCCAGTGCTTTCTAGCACGGGCGAACCACAGGCCAACAGCAATGGCCAGGACGGCAACCATGACGGGGCCGCAGTAGTTCATGTTCTCGGCGGTGACGGGAATCGTCGAGGGAAAGGGGAGGAAGAAGATGACATAGAGGGTGTAGATGAGGGCGAACGAGTTGACGTAGATACCGTACGCGCCGAGGTTCCACTCGCCCACCTTGATGGTGTTGCCGCTGAAGCGGACGTAGAGCATGCTGCTGATGGCGATGGCGTAAGAGATGTAGAGGGCCAGGGAGGAGAGGGAGGTGATGGCACCGAAGGCAACATAGGAGGAGCTGCCAATGTTGAGGAGGTTGAGAGCGCAGACGAGGAAGACGGTGAAGATGATGGATCGAGTAGGCACTCGGTGGTTAGGGCTGACGTAGGCAAAGTAGGCGGGCATACCACCGTCACGAGCCCAAGCCCAGGTCAGTCGAGACACGGAAGCAATGTTGGCCAGGTTGACACTGAAGGAGATGACAAACAGGCCAGTGATCATGGCAGTAGTGGCCTTCTCGGAGCCGGTGACGGACATGATGATGGCGAGGATAGGGCTGGCCTCGTTGAGCATGTCCTCGACGGAGCCCATAGCAGAGATGAGGACGTTGACCATGACAAAGCCAAGGACACCGTTCATGAAGATGGACCAGAACATGGCGCGGGGGACAGCCGACTTAGCCTTTCGGGTCTCCTCACTCATGTGGATGGCACTGTCGAAGCCTGGGGTTGTTAGATACGGCAATAATGAGTAGACGAAGGAAGCTTACCAGTGAAACTCCAGACACAGGTGAGCATTCCGAGGTTCCAGGCGACGTAGGTGTTCTCCCAGCCAGACGAGATGTTTCGCGACAGCCAGAAGGATGAGGGGTTGCGAGGGCCCATGACGACAAGTACAACGACAAAGATGACAAACAGGCAGACGTGGAGGACACCGGCAACAAGCTCAATCCAGGGAATCAGCTTGAAGGCGTAGATGTTCAAGAAGCCGTGGACAAGGCACATGGCGATGACCAGGACAGAGGTGTGCCATCCACCGGCGACGTAGTTGGGGTGGTTGAGGGCAATCATGGACTCGAGCAGGATGATGGTGACATTGGCGATGGCGGCAAGCAGAGAGACGTAACCAAACCATGTGGCCCATCCTTGAATCCATGTCGCAAATCTCTTGACGGATGAGGGGGCGAGGTGATATGTCCAATGGTACTGCGCACCAGCAACTTTGCGGCACATTAGCAAGTTAAATCCGTAAAGGGAAAAGAGTAGACGCACCAGGCTGGATCGAGGCCATCTCTCCGAGGGAAGCAGCCTGGGAGATGGCGCCGAAAAAAACGATGATGAAGCTAAAGATGAAGGTCTGGGGGCCGCCATTGAAGAGGGCAAAGTACATGTTTCTGCGAGGTCAGCATCGCGATCAACGCCAAAAGACGTAGCAGACATACGAGCACATGCCCTCCCATAGTGCCATGTAGGTCAGGGAAAAGGCAAACAGCTGCGAAAAGGAAAAGACCTTGCGCGTCCGAGTCTGGTTGTAGACCGAGTTGTTGTCGTTCTCGGTCGTGACGCCATGATCGACCGTGACGGGAGCCTTGTTGGCCTGCCCAAGCTCGAGGCTCTCGTTTCTAGATGCGACAGACATGATTTAATTTGTGAGGCCAGTGCAGGAACCAACAGTTCGCATGGGGGTGAAGGGAAGGGGGAGGGGGAAATCAATGTGAGGGAACAGGAGAAGACGTATGGAAGATCCGGGGCACTTTATTAAAAAAGAAAGATGACGGGCAGCCAAGCAGCAAGTAAGCAGAACTGACAAGCCAAAGGGGCGTGTGTGTGAGAGAGAACGTCCCAGGACCGGGAATTCTACGGCTCTAGGCGTTGCCACAAGCGATGTGACTTCGTTTCGAGCCCACCACCAGCAGCTGAAATCGATGTTCAGGCCAGGTCTAGCTTGGCAAATCCCGGTGACTGACGGAGGAAATAACCACGCCTAGACCAGCCCCAGGGAAGGGGGAAAACAAAGGGCGAAAGAAGAAGGGGGAGGGGCGCTTCGCCCCGTCGCGGAATGCAACGACTTTGTTCTTGGGTCTTACCGGGCACAGATAACATCCTCCGATTGGCAAGGATCAGGGGCGACTGTCCCCTCTTTGCTGCAGAAAGACTAGACATGGGTAGCCTCATTGTTGGACCGCATCACTAGCTTCGAAAGGACCGGTCCGGGGGTTGGTTGAAAAAGTGGATGACAAAGTCAAGAGGCCTTGAAACGACAATGTCGGGTTGGTCGAGTGTCCTCGAGGTGCGTCGCTCGCCCCCTTACCTATGGAGACGACCATGGGCCTCGAAAGATGCACCTCGTGGAACCCTCCAGGGATTTCATGCCACCTGAAATCAGGCACAGGTGGGCAGAAGCCACGCAGAAGCAATACAGCACCGCACACAACCTTTTTCGTCCAAGTGTGGGAAGAAATCATGCAACCGAACTAGGAGGCGTCGAGGTCTTCCTCTTCGCTTTCACTTTTCTTCTCTCATGCTCAGCTAGGGGGGTTTAGTTTAGTGAGTGACAGGGCAAGCCTCAAACAAACAAGTGCAGACGATGGATGCGCCCGAGGCGACTTTGACTGCCGCTGAGTGATGTGATGCGTGCGCCCCCATTCTTTTTCTCTTTCGCCTCCAGCCTCTCACTTTGCTCGCACGCCTTGCTCATCTCTCGCCCGCTTTACTTTGCCTGCTGATGCATGCGGTCCGACCTGGTCACGATTTCTCAAGCAGAGAAAAAAAGCTCGGTCCCTTCAATGTTAAAGGCCAACGGGTCCCCATCCCCCCATCCCCTCCCGCCGTCTCGTAGATCGAGCTGAGCTGCTGCTAAAAAGGATCGTCGCTCTCTGACGGCTACACGATCCTACGCAAGACACGTCGTTCAAAGCAACGCCTACCCCAGGGCCTTGCTCGCTTGCCAACGATGGCCCTCGACTCGGATCAGTCTCCGCCCTTCTACCCGCTCACAAAGGACAACCATGGGGCTCTCGTCGTCGTCACGGCCATCATCTTCTTCATCTATGCCCTCCTCGGCATCGTGGGCAAGCTCATCATCCGCCTCAACATCACGTCCATGAAGGATTTTGACCTGCTGCTCCTGGGATCCGCTGCCATCTACTTTTGCCAGACGGCCTGCGTCGTCGCCGCCTGCAACCACGGACTGGGAGAGCATCGCAAAAACGTGTCGGATGAGGATTTTGCAAGTTTCAGCAAGGTTGGTTTCTTTGTGGAGATTTTTTTTTTTACTCCCCGCTGCTTCAGGTTGTTAACGTCAGTTGAAACAGTTGATCTATGCCGCCCGAATACTCGCATTGCTCGTCGATGCTACGACAAAGATATCGTTATGCCTTCTCATCAGGCAGATCAGCAACATCGGAGGCTTGAACCTCGCCAACCTGATATTAGCCGGCGTTGTAGTCGCATACACCGTGGCAGGTATCTTTGCGACAGCCTTTCAATGTCCCCTTCCTGAACCATGGGAGTCGCAAAGCAACGACCAGTGTCCTAGCCAAGGACCCATCTTCATCTTCAACGGCATCATGAACATCTTGACCGATCTTGCGCTGTGCGCTCTTCCCGTGGCCATGATGTGGGACGTCCAGACTTCGCTTAGGCGTAAGCTTATCGTCATGGCTCTCTTCGGCAGCCGTCTCATGTTTGTCTCCCCACGCCGTCATATCGTATCGGTCGATGCAATGCTAACGAACAATACTACAGTGTCCCCATTGTTACGATCCCCGCCATGTCGCAGGCGAGCTACCTCTTTGGCGACTCTGGCGATGCGACATGGAAGGCTGTTTCTACCATGATCTGGACGCAAATATCTCTCGGTCTCTCGGTGCTTACTGTATGCATCCCCAGTCTCAAAGGTGTCATCGACAGTTTGTTAGGCCACACAGCTGTCGCCGCCATCGGAGCCCCATACGAGCTCAAGGACAGTGGCAACGGTACGGGTCTTGAGATGACCGCCATGGGAGAGTCTGGTGGCTCGAGGGGCAACACCAACAAGTCCACCACCAGGCAGGGCAGCCACGCTTTGAGCAGCGCCTTGAGAATGGGGTCAAGAGCAAGGGGGAACGAACAACCGACATGGCGGAGAGACGTGACGGCGCAGATTGACACAAAAGCAGAGATTGGCAGCGAAAGCGTGCGCAAGCTGACGGAGGGTGTGTTGGTGCACACAGATTTCGAGATGCAGTACGACGAAAGAGGAACATCAGAGGCCTCGCGGGCGGATTCAAGAGGGTCGTACGAAGCTAGATACAACATGTAGATATATAATTAACTCAATCACGAGCATTTACATTCATGCGCCTTCAACGGTCGTCCCGAGGATCTGGGAATGTGGCAGACGGCAATGGCTTCAACGTTGGCTAGAGCCAACACATCTTGAAGCCACCCACACACGTCGTCAGCCATGGCGCCGACATGACAGCGGCACAGCACGATAGGGTT